>NC_083100.1:73046287-73646287 GCF_949774975.1 Lagenorhynchus albirostris
ATGTTTACCAGTGTGGTCTAATTATTAAAATCTAATTTGGCCATAATAGGCAGTAGCCCTATACAATTACTATCAGAAAGTAGGGGTTAAAAAAATCAACTCTTCTAATATTAAAGTCATTATTTTTGGAAGATATCTCCTATTTGTAAAATGGTTTATAGCTAGTAATCCCAAATGTTGTGTGCCCAGTCAGTTGTTTAAGCACATAAAAAATTTTCTTGGTTCCAAGAAGTTATATTGCTCAAAGTTATACATTTTATGATTTTTAAGTAGCTGAAGTGACTAACTGTACTATAAATATTTCAGGCTAAAATTGTTGCAGCCATGTTATAAGGTATTAAACATTGGGAACATAAGTCTCAGCCTTTGGATTAGAGCAAACCCAAAATAATTGGCTAGGCAGAATCTTGGCCCTGTCCATGGTACCCATGGTGCCACGGTGGTTCATTTCTAAGAGGATCTGGGGAGAAATTCCAGACTTCTACTTAGCCGTGTGTCATTAGGTTTGTTCCTAAGTTTTCACAAAAGGATGTCAACACTATACCAAGCTCAGATGCCCATTAAGGCAGAAGCTGTGCATTTAACTATCACTGTAATATAGTTACATTTGAGGGATTTAACTGAAGTCAATCCTGAAATTACAGAGAAGAAATAAAAGATCAAAGGATTTGGGGCTTTGAAGGAGTTGGAAGCTGCAGCTGTTCATGCCTTGATTGTAGCTGAAGTCATATTTCCCAGACAATGTTTTTAAATTGTGGATTTAAAAAGAGGATTTGTGTTGGAAACTTGGGTGGACAGATGAGGAGGAGCCAGTAAAATATGAGGAAAAGCAGTCAGAAATAGGATGTGCATTCATGAAGGAGGTGGTCATCAGTACCAGGCATTGTTAGGTCAGGTCAGAGGAGCTTTAAAAGCAGGCTCTGAGTTTACAATTTGGAGGCATTGGTGAGAGCAGTTTCCACAGAGTGGAAAGGTCAGAGGCCAGACTGCAGGGGGGTTTGGACTAAATCAGACTGAAAGAATTAGAGACAAAGTATGGCTACTCCATTTAAGAAATTTTGCCGGGAAGGGAAAAAGAGGACGGTAGCTGAAAAGAGAGAGTTGAGAGATATGTATTTTCCCCATTTGAAGAAGTTTGTGTGCAGAAGAAAAGGAACCGTGGAGGGGAGAAGGACTGAAGAAATAGGAAAGTAAAAGATTTACTTCTGGAGCAAGGACCTAGAGACGACTAGGTTTATGGTATTTAAGAGCCCAGGTTTAAGGAGGAAAGGATGAATAAAGATGAGTCTTGACAAGATTGGAAGTGAACAAAGCATGGTAGGGAAAGTGAACACTTATGGCCTTTTCTTTTCAGTAAAGTAGGAGGTGAGGTTCTCTGCTAAGAGGGAGACTATCAAGCAGCTGAGGTAAATAAAATCATTCTGGAGGAGTGTTAAATGTCTAGGTAAGGTTCAAACCTCACAAATATATAACAAATTCAATAAAGAATGAGGGTTGGAAATTGTCAGAGCAGATGTGGAAAGAAAAGAAGACAATAAAAGAATATTAATGATAATGCCTTTGAAGAGATATGCCCATCGATCCAAAGTTGGAGAGAGACTTAAGTAAAATCTGATTGTGCCTCATAGCCTGGGAGAAAAGGAAGAGGTAGAATGACAGTAAACTTCATGAGGGAAAGACCTAGCCCAGTGCCTGGCACAAAGTTCATAGTTCATAAATATTGTTGAGAAATGGAGAGCCTGATAAGCTAAAGTAGTAGCAGGTTGAGTAAGGTTAAATGAGTGAACGTAAAAAGGATGGGAGGTTGGAAGGCAGTCCATTCCTAGGGTTATGCAGCATGCAGCCTTCATCGGTATATGTGGTGACCCTAGAGATTGGAGTCAGAACAGAATCCCTCAGTGTAAAATTTTGGCAGGGAAATGGTGTTCCCAGACCAGGTTCGTTTTGCCTGACAGGCAGCAAGGCAAAACGCTGAGAAGCCAGAGGTGTGCAGCAAAGAGAGCGTTTATTAGCTAAGCAGCCAAGTAAGGAGACAGGAGAAAAAGTCTCAGAGCCCCCTCCCCAGAGGCAAGGGGCTCCGGGTATTTGTGGGATAAAGAATAAAGCAGCAGGATGGTCTGAGGTGTATGGAGCATGGGGAAAGTTGGTTGGAAAAAGGTGCAGCAATCATCGTTCTGCTCAGGTGTAACTAAGCTACAGGCCTCTGCATGTTCAAAAATGGAGATGCTTAGCACGATCTGAGGGTGGAGTTTTCAGCTCGCTGACATCAAAAGGTCACCTAGCGGACACTCGTGCATGCTCAGTTGGAGGGTTGGTTGGTGGTCCTATCCAGTCTTAACCAGCTCAGCTGAGCTAGACACAGCTGACTCCTAGCTCCCAGAAAGCAACTCAGGTAAACATCTTATTGTATAGGCTCTGTGCAGCTTGGAGAACATGCAAGTCTTAAAATGACCTTGATTAGTGAAAGCAGGTGAAATGGATTTGAAAATGATTACCCACAGTTTCAATAGGTGATGCCAAGCTCCAAGTTTGGTCTAAGGAGTGGGCTGTTGAAGCAGGGGAGAAGCAAATGCTGCTGGGGAATCAAGGAACTGTAAGAGTGGAGTTTTGAATAACCCTCAGGAAATGTCGGGCAGTGACCTGGGAAGCCAGTAGTTGATCCCAAGAACCCTATTAGAAAGAGGATAGTCTAACCCAAGTCAATGGATAAAACTTTTCTGGAATTGTTGGAGAGCCAGGAAAATGCTAGCCTTCTTCCCTCACCATTGTAAAAGGGTAACCATGGAAGTAGGATCACCTGGGAAGCACTGGTTTTCAGTTAAGGGAAACATTTGAAAGGAGCAGCCAAGAGTCAGTGAGATGGGGCTGCATGCTCCAGTGGAGGGAGTTTTTATCACTAACTTTGTTTAGAGTTGCTGATGCATGGTGATTAAAAAGAAAAAAGAAGACCGGCTTTTATTATTGCTTTTAATTCCCGATAGACAATGCATCTTTTATTTCTTGTACCCTACTTGAAATGCTATTGGAAAGGAGTATTCTAGGAAATTTTTGAGGCTATGTGAGGGTATAAAAGGATTACTGAAAACTAGATGGAAAGGGTTAGGAGTAGTTCGAAAAGAGGAGGATAAATGTGGCAGAAATGTCTTTCTGCACTAACTTGAGGCAAGGGCTAATACGATATTTGCAACATTCTTTCAGTAACCCTCTCCTCACATCTTGTCCTATATTCTGGATTCCCAGGTTTAAGTCCTTGTTTCACAGCTGTTTATATCTCTGCATTTCTAACTCAGGTGAACTCAGATGGCTAGGTTGGAACTGATTACAACCAACAGGAAAATGTACATGACTCTTATTTATGGGTTTTCACTTCCAGCATGAAAAATATTTACCCCCCTGGAGTTGCAAGAACTATTCCCAAGGGAAATGGCTCATAGCGGAAATGCTTTCAAGTTGTTTCTTCCTTTTTTGATTTTACTGAATAGACCCTTTAAATATCACCAGGAGTCTGAGGTTTTCAACCGTCATCAGGATACACCAGTGTTTTGTCCCCTGGAGGGAAAGAAAGAGGTTCAGTAACAGCCGTTGTTGCAACTACCCATCACTGACACTGACCCAAGCCGGGGCGGACCACTGCCACTGAGGGAACCTGTCATCCATGTGTGTTAGGGTCATGGGGGTGGGATGGGGTTGAAAGATTCTGCTCTTTTTTAAAATTGAAGGACCCTTAATTTACAATGTTGTGTTAGTTTCTGGTGTACACCAAAGTGATTCAGTCATACATATACATAAACATTCTTTTTCATATTCTTTTCCATTACGGTTTATCACAGGATATTGAATATAGTTCCCTGTGCTATACAGTAGGACCTTGTTGTTTATTCATTCTCTATATAATGGTTTGCATCTGCTAATCCCAATCTCCCAATCGAACACTCCCCCATCCTCACCCGTGCTTGGAAACCACAAGCCTGTTCTCTATGTCTGTGAGTCTCTTTCTGTTTCATAGATAAAGAACATGTGGTATGTGTATATATATATATATATATATATATATATATATATACACAGTGGAATATGACATCACTTATATGTGGAATCTAAAATATGACACAAATTAAGGATTCTGCTCTTGAACGTCAGTAACATGAAAGCAGGAACTTCTAGTGTGGGTCAATCCTGAGGCATATAACTATTTAGCACATGCAACCGTAAATAAGAAACCCTATCTGGGTAGTAATTTGTATCTGGTTTTGTCTTGTTAACAGTAGGCAGGTAGAGTCCCTCTAATCAAAATATTTGTCTTTGCTGTAGTTCTCAAAGTGTGGTCCCCAGACCAGCAGAACCAGCATCACCTGGAAACTTCTTAGAAATGCAGATTTTCAGACCCCGCCTCACTGCTTCTGGATCAGAAACTCTGGAGGCAATCAAGCAATCTGCACTTCAACAAGCCCTCCAGGTGATCCTGACATTAGCGCAAATTAGGGACCCAAGGGGCCAGGTGGTGCTGCACTCAGACCAGACTGCTCATTAGAATCACCTGGGTAACTTTTAACAAAATACCGATCGATGCTGGAGCCCCCGAACCAGACTGTGATGTAATTAGAGTGGTGTGGGGCCCTGGCATCAGAACTTTTTCTAAGTTCAGATAATTCCAATGATAGTCACAGTTGAGAACTGTCGCTTTAGAGCAATATAAGAAGGAGCTCTTTAATTTAGGACTCTGTGATAAATTCAAAAATAATTTATTAAAACAATTTAATGTATTTTACTAGGATGTTAATTTAAGCATGCTTATATAGAATAACCCACAAATAACGTAAGATTTAAGAGGGGGGATCTTGTCTGGTTTTTATTTTTCACTATTGTTATCCTGAGCACCTGGGGCAGTGCTTGGCACATAGTAAGTGCTCAAGTAACTCTGTTGACTAATTGAATTAATCAATTAAAGACTGGAGTTCCAATAGGAACTTGCCTTTACACGGCACAAAGGAACCAGTAAGCGCTCTGAGCCAGAAGAATAGTATCTTTTTCTGGGGCTGGCGTGAGTTCATCTCCTTGTGGTTCTGTGGGTTCTCTGTGAATCCTCTTTGTTCTTGTCCCATGCTGATCTGTACCAGGATGTCACTGCTTTGTATCAGGATTCACATTACATTTGCAGGAACTGGTCTCTGCTTAGGCCCTTAGCCAGAACACCCACTGAGTCGAGTCTCATCACCCGGATGGTTAGAGGCGTGATACCGGCACTGGTTATGTTATCTCCCTTCTTTTCTCTGGGCTGGCTTCTCCACCTCCTCTCCCCCAGACCTCCACCTTTGGACAGGTGCTGCCACCTGGCCTGCCTATGTTTTGATCTGCGCACTCTTCCCTGTTGGAGTTCCCTAGAGCTCACGGAGAGGTTCTCTTTGCTTGGTGGGCAAAACTTTCTGAGTGGGGTTTAAGCCAAAACGGGATTTCCCAGCAGGCAGAAACAGGTTCACCATGCTGCTGCTGCTGCTCAGACCCCTGTGGCAATAGCACCTCCAGTGTGTGCCTGTTAAAGATTTCTTGTTCAATGTTGAGTAAGCCACATCACCTAAAAATGAAGTAGCAGATTTGTTTAGAAACTGCCTCTAATTCAGTAGGGCAGATTACTTCCCTGAAACATTTTTGATGGGAGTTCCATACTGGTTAATCTAATTAAGATGTGTTGTTAATGCTGTTTTATTTACTGCATAAGTTTAAAAAAAAAAAAACAAAAACGGTAGAACCTCCCACTACCAGCAATTATTCTGAAGTCTTTTTTCCCCTCTTGTTTGCTGTAGCTTCCTTTTAGACTGAAGTTACCTGTGTCTCCAGATAGGAGGGAGGTCAAGATTTTGTACTTAATATTTTGCCCAGTTCTTACTGAAGTTTCACTAAAGCAAAGGGAGGCTGTTACTGAAGTTCATGGTGTTTCCAAACCATTTGCATTTGTATACTCATCTCTTAGAGTGCAATACACACATAAATATTATCCAAAATTATACAAAAATTCTCCATTTCTACATGAAAGCTTCTTGTCCCTTCAACTACACTCAGGTCCAGAGGCTTAAACAAAATCCTTTTCAGATTATTGTTAATGCTGTGCCTGATTCTGCAGCAGCTGTTGCTTTTGAACAGTATGATGCTTCTCCTCCCCCAAGAGGAGTGGAAAAGGCCTCCTCTGCCGCACTCTCAACCTTCGTCAACTCAAGGAGCATAAAACAGACTGAGAGAAGAACCTAGGATTCCTGTTTGGGAATTCAGTGCAGAGCTTAAAGACTATTGAGTTTTGCCACTTCCTGACATTGACTTTCATAGCAACAGTTTAATTTGGAGAAAAGCTGCTACCTCAAATGGCTGAAGGTATTTATGTGGAAAATTTTCCAAATGATTGACTTTACTGTGTTGCTATTTTCTTTCCCCATGAATATGTGAGTATTTGGCTTTCTCCCAGGAGTTTTTCTGCATCACTTCTCTTTAGGCAAAGACATTTTTCTATCCAGACTGGGAAAAGAAAGATGTACCAAGAGCTTCCCCCTTTACAGTGAATTATTATTTGAGTTTAAACGATAACATCTCTAAGAATGAAGAATTTGAGTGTGTCTGTTTCCTGAAATCTTCCCTTGGCCAATCTTCATGGTAGTCAGAGTCATCTTGATCATCACTTTGGAGCCAATGCAACTGTGATCAGCTTCCTCCAGCACTGCCCTGCCTCTCTCCTCCCCATTGGCATCAGTCTTACTGAAGTGGTTGTCTCTGCTCCCTCTTACTTCCTCATCTCCCGCTAATTCTTCAGTCACCTCTCTAATGCCGAGGTCGCCAATGGCTCCCTGTTATTTAATCCAATGATTATCTGATATTATAACTGATTTGTAGCATGTGACATTGCTGTTCCCATCTTCCTTTGCTTCTTTGCCACCATTTCTCCTCATTCTCTTAGTTTCCTCCTCTTCTGCCCCTTTCTTAAAAGTTGCTTCCTTGGGTTGTAGCAGAGTGGGGAAATTAAACTGATAATATCCCCCACCTTTTGAAAAGAAATTAAACTTCTAAATAGATGAATAAATATATATGTCTAGAATTGAAACTCTATGAGAGCCGGGTTGTTTTGTTTTAATCAGCATGGATCACCCACCCTAGAACGGTGCTTGGCACAGAATGGGCACCCAGCCAACGAATGAATGAATGATATAAAATTTATAAATACTGAAAATATATATAGAAAAGAAGGGAAAAAAGTTATTTCCTTGGGAACCAATGCAAGGCCTGCCTCTCTTCTTACTCTACAGTCTCTTCCTGGCTGGTGCCATCTGTCCCTCGGACTCAATCCCATGCCATTGATAAAGATCGGCATCCACTGCTCCAGCCCAGATCTTACGACAGCAGATCTATGTCTAAACTGAACCTGATTCCTTCTCTTCCTGGTTTCTCTAAGTCCCCAGTTTTAGTGAGGGATGCCATTGTTCATCATGCAAGACAGAAACCTTAACTTCCTCTCCCCTCTTCCCATAAAAAACACTAACGATTCCTACTTATTCTATTTTCTACATAAATTTTAAATACATGTCTTCTCTCTAACTCCCACCAGCACCCCTCCCTCTGCCCTAATTCAGGAAACCATCAACTTGCATCTGGATAATTCTCTCTGGTCTTGCTTCCTTGCAATCCATCTTCCATATTATAGGAGAGAGCTTTCTGATCCCATTGCCCTGATCAAAGCCCTCATGCTTGCAAAGCCCCCGCCGTCTGGCCTCTCTTGCCTCCCCAGCCTCAGCTCTTGGCACTCCTCACCTTACATCTTTCATTTTTGGTCATTCCAAATATTTTTCAGTTCTTCAAAAGTACCGTGCTCTTCCACCTTCTGGGCCTTCATATTGCCATTTCTTTTTTTCTACCTAGAACATTCTTTCTATTCTCTCCCCATCTGGAGAGTTCCTGCTCCCTTTTTAGATCTGAAATTCAGACCACTTCCTGTTGGATGCTCCCCTGAATGCCCCAAGTCTGGCAAAAGTACCTCTCCCATGACCTCTGCCCCATTGTCCCATCAGAGCAAGAGTCCCCCTGTGTCATAATTGCCTGGGTCTTTGTATCGGCATTATATGGTCGCTTCTGTGAGGACAGGAGTGTGTCTCCTGTGTTGAAATCGTATCTCCAGTGCTTAGCACAGTGATGGATGCAGAGAGGTGCTCAAATTTTTGTTGAAGCAATGAGGGAGCCTCACAGTAAAGCATGAGCCAGCTTTCTTTACCACACAGCCTCAGATGCCTCACTCTGCAAGCTCTTCCTCACTAGTCAAGCTCCTCCAAATAAAACAACTATTACTTTCCCACAAAGCAGCCAAAACTTCGCTGCAGACAAAGCAACCTATACATCCAGAGGAAGAGAAACTTTTCAAAAGTTCTGAGAATTAACATATGGTAATTGTCAAATCCCAGGGTGTCTTTTAATTGAACCTTCACAGTAGTTCACTTAGCTTGTACTCAGTGCTTAAACTGAGTAGAACCTCATTAGGGAGGTTGTGTCATGCCTTAGTGAACGTGGAAGGAAAGAGAAATAGAGCTTTCCATGACAGGGAGGCGGCAAAGAAGGGGAGCAATCTGGTCTTCAGATTCTTTAATCCATGTAGCTGACTGTACTGACTCCTGAAATGGGAGATTATGGCGGAGGACAGCCACAGCCATCAGGCTGTGAGGCTAGGATCTTCCTTCCAAACCCCATTCTGGGTTTTGTCCTCGAAAAACATCTGCTGCCTGCTTCCCTTCTCTCCTTTCCCAGAGCACCTTCTTCAGTGCCAGCCTCAGGAGCAACCTGATTTTAAAGAGGGTTTCCTCCCCGGGAGCAAATCATTGAGGGAACCATGTAACTACCAGGTTCAGCCCTCCAGTGCTTTTCTTGGCCTCTCTGTCACTGCTCATCCACTTTCTCTGTTCTAGCCACCATGAACCCTTTCCTGCTCAGGGCTGTGACGAGGTGGGGCAAGTGAGGCCCCCGGGGGTGCAAAACTGAAGAAGTCGCCCACTCTTGGATGCCAGCGCTGCACGGGCAGGAGCCTGAATACGAGTGCCTCCCTGGACTCACCCCCATTCCGGCTCCTGCTCTGTCCCACCTCGGCCACCGTGTCTCTGCAAATTCTAGTCCTCCAGACCCAGCTCAGTTGCTGCCTCCTCTAAAGAGCTCTTGCTGAAGCTCACCAGTCTCTCTCACAGCCCAGCAAGTAGTCATCGCACCTTCCTCTGAATTCTCAGTGGACCTTATTTATACCTCTCTGAAGACACTGTATACCTTGTTTAGTTCTTGGGCTTGTCTGTGTCTCTGTTAAACTACAAACTGTTTAAGAACAGTCGTTTTCTCAGTGTGCTTTCGATATCTAGCACAGGGTTTGGCACACATAAGTCAGTGAGGTGAATGGGGTTGTCAGGAGGAGAAGAGAGAAGAGCATAGTGGGTAGTTGCGTGGAGGCGAGAGGGTGAGGAGTAGGCATGGGCCCTGGGGCCAGTCTGCCTGGGTTTGACCTCAGGCTCTGCCATTTACTGGGTGTGAGAGCTTGGACAATTTACGTCACTTGTCTATGCCTCCATTTCTTTATCTTTAAAATGGGATCAATAGTGATACCCTAACGTGGGATCAATAGAGGTACCCCAACATGTGATGTCTAATTGAGCTAAAAGAGGTAAAGCCCTTAGCACAAGACTTGGTGCCTAGTGAACACCTCAGTAAATGTCGGGATTCAGAATAAAAAAGGGTCTAGCGCAGGGATATCCATGGAAAATGCAGGTGTGCGCGCTAAGGATAAAGCACATTTGTGACTGATGCCATAGAGGAAGTTAAATCTAAACCGTTTATGATAGAAGACAGAGGCAACGGCCACCTACTCCCTCGAGAACCCAGGTGCCTACTGTTTTTGAAATGACAAATCTTATCTCTACAAAGAAGATGGTTAGGGAGGCTGCCTGAAAAAGCAGCCGAGGAGACCCAAATGAACCTGGGAGTATTAAAACAGATATTTAAATATGCCGTTTTAATATCTGCTGTTAAGGGGGATGGAAACAGAATGCTAAGGGAAAGTCATGTTTTTGCTGCCATCTACAGTCAAAGTGCAGTTTTCAAAGTTTCTTAACACACACACACACACACACACACACACACATAGTTATGAATAACAGTATAGAGTTTGGTTTAAAGTCTAGTAATTGAGATACTTTGGGCATATTATTCTAGTATTTTATTTACCAGTGTTTCTAAAATTATGTATATTTAATCAGTAATATAGCCTTTTTAACATCTCAAATTGTGTTAGAACTTATCAGATGACATTTCATACAAAGATTTTAATGAAGAAAGAGATAGATTTGATTTTACCCCATGTTTTCCTGCCCCATGACCTGCAGTTCTATGATTGTTATTAGAATTATTATAAATTGTATTTTATACAAGCATCCTTTATTGTTTTGATATGAGAAATCAACCAAAAGCAAGTAAAAACAGTATGACAGTGATGTCACTTATGAGTTGCCTTCTGTCCCTATGCACCCATCCACGTAATCTCCATTATCATGATGTTTTCCTAACTTTCCTGTGCATTATTTTTAAAGGGTTAAATATAGACGAGAATTATTGGAAAAGCGTTTGATGGAGAAAAAAGAAGTGACCCTTCAAGAAGCACTTGAAGAAGCAGAGAGAGAGAAGCGAATAGAAGCCCTGAGGAAACAGGTGTTTTTAATTTGGAAAATTTCATGGGTGGTTTAAAAAAATGTTTCTAAGTGCTCTTAATAACATTATTACTAGGGCTTAGTTCATGACATCTGCTATATAAAATGTAACTTTCCCAAATTGGGACACTGGTCTTCATTGCTGGGAGCAATTAGATTTATGTTGAACCATTTCCAGTTTCTTAGTGTATTAAAAGAATTTTATCAGCACCTTTAAAATAGCTCTCCCAAGATTTAAATGCATCCATATTACCTCTAGTTTATAAGCTGAATAGTATCCATGTACAGCAGTGAAACTCTGCATCTAGCCGAAGGATTTTACTCTCCTCGAAAAAATGTGGTGGAGATTGAGCAAGATAATCCTCCCTAGGGTAGGAACCTCTGTTTGGAAACATCCCACAGTCAACAAACAGGTTAAAAACCACTTTATAAAAATACTGTTTTTGTGGAGAAATAAAAGTCTCCCATTGCTTTGGCTCGTAAAAGTAGGCAAAAGTTCCGAAGGTAGTAGTCGGCAAGAGCAAGAATTTAAGACCTTGGGAAATGTAATAAAATAGTTCTACTTGGTAATTTTTCATAGTTTTTAACCTGAAAGTGATTAGCTCAACTCACAAGCTCTAAAGTCTTCATTGACACCATTTCCCAGCTGATAGGAAATGACTGTCTGGTTTCTCTTCTCTGTCAGTGAAGGCAGTATAGAATCTTGGGTAAGAACTTGGCCTCTGGTGTCCTTCAAAACTGGTACAACCTGGTTCACTACTTACTGACAGAGAAAACTTAGGTCTTTTAACCTCCCTGAGCTTCATTTCTTCCTCTGAAAAATGGGAATCATAATAATAGTACCTACTTCACAAGTTTGTAGTAATGTGCATTCACATTACTCTTCTAAATGCTTTTAGCTTTTAGGTTTTACCTCATTTAATCTCTACCACAACCCTATGATGTAGGAATTATTATTATTCCTACTTCATAGAAAACTGAGGAGGCCCAGAGGTTCCCCAAAGTCACATAGCTAGTAAATGTCAAACTGGATTCAAACCAAGGAAGTCTAGTTAAATGAAATATTTAGTAAAGAGGAAGTGTAAATGCATACAACTATTATATCATCTTTTATAAAATAGATTATAGAAATATATTCCTATACTTTGAATTTAAGTCCTGGTCATCTTAGATTCAACAAAATTTAAATTATTCAATCATTAGCAAATAGTGATATACCATGGTCTTCAGGAGACAAAACTTAATGTCACTCTTACTAAACACATTCTTGTTCAAAATATAATTTTGATAACTACAGAGTCCATATGATTAGGATTCTTTCCATCTGTGAGCCCTTTGAAAGAGGAAATATCTGTGCCCGTTATCTGTAATCAGTGTTTAGAACTACAGTAAAAGACATTTTGGCTAGGAAACCTATAATAATTAAAGTATGTTCAACCCCCAGTTATGTCATTACAATTTCTAAATGGCATTAAAAATGCCATTTTCTTAATGCTAATTCTTGACTTTAGGAATTAACAGGCAGGAATTAACAGTTAATTCTTGACTTTAGGAATTAATTAACATTAATTAATTAATTAATTAATGGTGCATATAATTTACAAAACTAGTGGCTTCTTTTCATTAGGATACAGGTTTGAACAATTTCAATTAACATAAAGGACAAGGGCATTTGGGTTGAAACGACTCTGCAGTTTTTCACTGGAAGGGGAAACAATGGTTTTTAACAGTCCCTGGAAATCTAATTGCCTGGTACAATGAAAACTCACCCGTCTTGCTGAATAATGCCAACACACATGACTTTACCCATAAATGACATGCTCTAGATTCAGCTTAATCAGATTAAACTTTCTAGAAAGCTTCATGGGGTTGTTACCATGGCCATAGATTGCTAGTGGTTAAAAATTAATGTTTTCTACTTTTGGTTACTTTCAAGGTGGTTGAATATGTGGGTTTTCTATATAAAATTTCCCTTGACTTTGGATGAAAAAGAAATTTTTATCTAAATTTAATCATAACTGTAATTATGTAATCTTTAATAAAATTTCTTGACTTTAATGGACATTATCATTAATAATGTTGCCCAGAAGCATTTTGCTTGTATCTTGTTCCAAGTAGCCATGCTTTTTCTTCTCTTAGGTTGCTATTGTCGCTCAATTTGATCCTGTTAGAATGATGTCAGACACAATGGCATCAAAAGCGAGGATGGGTATTGGAATCGAAGAAGAATTTATTCTTCAAAAGCCACTCTTCACATTGAATACATATAATGAACAGCAGGTAATTATGGAAATTAGCACGATTGATGCAAAAGCCATGATGATAAGAATTGTAGAAGTGTGTGTTTTGGGTTACAAATTATTTTCAATATTTACATTTAAATACCATCCATATTAGCATAATTTTTATTTCTAAATGAGAGCACATAATTACTGAACAATTCTTAATATAAAATAGTTGATAGGTGACCATAGAACAAAACACTTTATGTAAAAATGTTGTCATTGAAAATTATTTTAATCTAAAAAATAATTTTATAAAATTTTAAAGTTGTGTTAATACTGTATTTTGTTTAAATATTTATCATATTCAGAATTGTTAATGCATAACATAAACCCTATTAAAGAAACAACTAATGATACTGATAAGACAAAGCAGAGGGAAGCTTTCTGAAATTAAAATGAACAGAAAATAATGTATCAGAGCTAATGATGAAACATTTGCTGTGGGAAAAGGTATTAAGAGGTTATTTAACTGTTTCTAGGAACTTCTGAATCATTTTAATCTGTTTCTATAGCTGAGAAAGGATTTTTTTTAAGTTTTTTTAGATGGATGGATGGAAGAGGAGTCAGGACATATGAATGAATGGATATCACTGAAGTTAAGGGAGAAAGTAGTTGTTAACTTTACAAATCTAAGAAAAGCTAAATGCTTATTTAATTATTTAAAAAGCAGGAAACTTCATCCATTCACTCACTGACAAATCGAGTGTGCCTCATTTATGTGCTGCATACTTTGCTAGGGAATAAAAAGATGAACAATACACATATTAATTGGGCAAATATTTATGGAACATATACTGTATCTGGCACTGAGCCTGGTGCCAGGGCTGCATCCTGAGCAAGATAAACTTGTCCTGTGTGGAGGAAGTGAGCAGGGGAGTTGCGTTGGGAAGGAAAGTAGCATGCATGGGAATAACTCCACTAGGGTGAGATTGCCTCTGGCTAAGGGCTGCAGCTCAAGAGGAAGGGAATGAACGGGCAGCCCTGAATGGGAAGTCAGAGAAATGGAAAAGGGGAAACTAAGCTCCATCTTAGTTGAGGAATTTTGGCAGCAGTGACAGAATGCATTCCAGATAATTTAAGTTAAAAACAAACAACAGCAAAACTGGATTGGGGAGAGGGGTGGGTGTAGGGAGAGGGATTAATTAGAAAATGCACAGGTATCTCCAGAAGCCAAAGCAGGGAGGGCAGTTGGGCTTACAAAGAATTGAAATCAGAAGCTGAAAAGCTTTCAGGTACCTGGGCTGAGGAAATAAGTGCTTCACCAAGCAGAAGAGGGTGACCCTTACCGGTATGTGTTCAGTGTAAGGTACATGGTAAGGGTGGGTGCTGGGGGATGAGACTGGAGACATAAATTCCGGTCAGACTGTGAAAAGTATAGTAGATCTTACTTGCTAAGACTTTTGACCTTTATCCTGTGAGCAGAGGTGAGACTTTGAAGCAGGTGAATTATATAATCAGCTTTATGTTATAGCAATGTGTCCTGAATGGAAAATTGGTGGAGGTGGAGTCAGGTCCTTTGAAGATGGTGGAGCTCTCATAGAAGTGGCATGGAGTGGGGGGAGGGTGGCCTGGCAGGGGCATGGATGGCTCTGGCTGAGAAGAGGAGGGGGATAATGAGTGAGGGTGATTCTAAACTAGGCAGTGAGTGATATTGAGAAGAGCCTGCATTTTGGATTGAAATCCACATCCACAATTTACTGGCTGTGTGAACTTGTGTAAGCTATTAACATCTTTATGTCTTGTTTACTTCATCTGTAAAACAATTTGTAAGGTTCTTGTGAGGATTGGTATAATAAATGTCAATTGCCTAGAATATTGTCTGGCACTTAGTAATAATTCAGTAAATTATAATCATTAGGTGGTGCTGCCATTAACCATATAAGAATTCAGAAGGAAAAGCAGACTTAGGGAGAGAGCATTTATTTTGTTCATATCAGGTTTAGGTTGAAGATGTCTAATACGCACTTACAGGAAACTGATGGGCTTCATCTGGGTAGGAGAATTGGGGAAATGGAAGTCAGTATGTGAGGGAGATCTTCATTTCACTTGATACGTATTGAAAAAAACAGAATTATGAAAACATTTTAAAACTCACAGTTCTGGAGCTGGGGGGAAAAACGGTGAATCCTGGAGATAATGAGGACGTCAACAGCACACAGGTGGAGCATGAATGCTTCAAAGTGGATGAGAGTGACCAGGGAGACTCTTTTGGAGCAAAAGAGGAGAAACCTAGGTCTAAGGCTCAAATACGTTGCTTTTCAGACACAAATCTCAGTGTTATTCCTGACATATGCATCGTTGCCCCTAGTCCCTGTATTGATCAGTTGCCAAGTTCTATTGATTCTTCCCTTCATAGTGTTTTGGACAGTTCTCTCTTCCTTGCTACCAGCCAATTTTAGGCATTTATTATTTCATGTCTAGATAATTGTAGTCGATTCTTAAGCACTCTCCCTGCTTCCGTCTCTTCTTTCTCTGCCACCTTAATTTATCCTGAACTTGTAATCAGATGCATCTTATTATGCAACAGCAATGATTATATTAGTTCCATGCTGAAAACAGAAACACAACCTCAGTAGCTCCCCAGACTCCTTGGCATAGCCTTCAAGCCTTTAAAATTCAAGTCCCAGTCTTAGAAGTGTCCTTTTTCAGTGTTCCCCAATGGTACCAAGTACTCTACCCAGATTACCCCTATCCCAACTTAACCTATTTCGTCTCTGAGTTTGCATGTGCCTTTCTTTCTTGATCTCTCTTCCTCCCCCAGCCCCATCCCCAGCTTTATAGAAGAGTAAGTTGAACTTTAAAGTTAGCTCAAGTGGTCCTCCTTACCTGAGACTATCCTAGTCTCATTGGCACCAGGAGATGTCTCTCCATATTCTACTACTCTTGGAGCATCTGTCACATGTTGCCACAGACTGTAGTTACCTGTGTACATTTTTTTACCTCTGTTAGTGTAAGAGCTCTTTGAAGGAGGGGTTGCTTTCAATGGCTTATTATTCCATCCTCTAGGGAGACTTCAAGTTCATGTAAAATGTTTCATTAGCTGAAAGCCATACGTGGCCACCTTCTTATCATTGCAAACAGTGTCTGTTGACATTAATATTCATAGAAGGAGGAATAATGTCCAATCAGCTATAAATGAAAAAGGAAATTGAACTACTCATATATCTATACCCCTTAGAGTCAGATTGATGGAAGCATTTTCTAGTTCTGCTTGAAATAGAAATCTGGCCTTGGAAGAAAAGTTCTATTGATTTTGTTTTTCAAGTAGTGGCCATGTGTTTGAACTTAATTTACATATTTCCAAATGATGGAGAAATTAAAATGTCTGTTTAAAGACAGATTTACAAGGTTGTGGTTTAGGTTTATTTTAATCAATGGTTGTTTATATTTTATAATTACAGCTAACAATAAATAACAAATCAATGATCGTACTGAAAGCATCTTTTATCCCATCTTTTAATAATTTTAATGTTTTATTTTGACTAATCTAGTATTCAGTATTCTGTACATCTTATGTTGGAAACCACTGATATACTGGAAAGTGATAATGTCAAAAAGGTTTGTATATTTTCAGTAAGTTCAGAATATAGTCACTGTATACACAGAATTTACTGTCATCTAGTCATCTATCCAGTAAAAACAAATTACACGGCTTGGGGAAATACAGAACTAAATGATAAAATTTACTTCAATGAAATGCTATTTATTTAAATCATTTTATTTCTACAGATAATTTCTGACCCTAGACTTCGTTTTGAGTTAGCACTTCGAGAAGCTGGACTTCATAAAACATTTTATGCCAAGGAGATATTACCAAAAATCGGTCCTCAAAAACCTCCAAGAAAGGATACAGAGTCTACTGTATTCAAAATCTAGAGTTCATCCTCAAATCGCGTTATACATAAATAAGATTTTTCTTTGAATACATTTATATGGATAACAATACTACTTTCTAAAATTTTTTCAAATATCAGACATAGAAATCATAGCATCTGTTAAAAACAACTTTTTCTTTTATGATTCTTAGACTTTTATGCACTATTTCCAATATCTTTGTTATGTTTAATAGTACTAAATTCTCCAAAGACTATGGAACTTAATTATGACACATATGGGACATATATTATCATTTAGTAAATTGAATTTTGGAGGTTGCATTATGCCATAAAAAGAGCTCAAAATAACCATTTGCAAAAATTACAGTTTATGTTGCTACTACCTACTAATGTTCATTTCTGCTTGTTATTTCAGAATTTGAGTTTTTTAATTATGGAAATTTCATTATCATTAATACTTCTATTATTTCTCGATTATTATAAGAGGAGACTCAACCTTTCTCTAAATTTAGAAGCCAATTTGGTATACCATGTTTACTGCAAACCAATCATCCAAACAACTTGATTTTGCAAATTAGCCTGTAAGAATAAATTAGAAATAGCATTTCAAGCATAAGGATATCTGTTTTGGCTTGGAAAAATGTATTTGTATGGTTGTTTGGAAGGAATGTTTTAAAATTCAGAATGCTATCAAAATTTCCATGTTATCTATTAAATATCTAGATGATTTTATAGAAAGGAAGTGTTTCAAATAAAACTCAAGCATAATTTTTTACTATTTCTAAACAATCACACAAATACAAGTAGCTGGTGATACACAGCAGGAGGTAGTGTCACTATTTTGAGAACCATGGAGTTGATACTTGTGGTTATGATGAAAATATTAGTTGAGGTTTGGGCAGCAGCCTAGATGCTGGCTATGCCCAGACTCAGACCTTATTAATTTTCTTTGTTTTTAAAAATAGTATTAATAATAGTTATTCATTGAGCACAAACTGTGCTCAGTACCCTATATGTACTTTACATATAATGTCTTACTTGACCATCATAACAACCTTATGAGATTGTCATCCGCATTTTACAGATAAGGAAATAGATTCAGGAAGGTAAAATAATATGCCCTAGATCAGTTGTTTGTCAAACTGTGGGTCATTAAGTCAATCTAGTGAGTCCTGACCAGTATTTTTTAAATGACACAAAATAAAATAAATCTGAAATCCATGTGTGATTTGGGTTTCATCCCCTCTCAGTTCCACAAGAATTTCTCTTGTTTGGTTACCCTCTTTCTCTCCTATGTCTTCAAGTTCTCCTTCAGCATACGTATACGCTCAAATAAATTCCACTTAAAAAATCGATTTCCATTAACCCCACATTTTCCCCTAGACACCAGGCTATTTCTCTGCTCCTCTTCTTAAGTGAACGTCTTGAAAATGTTGCCTCTAGATATTTGGTTTCTTCTCACTTTCTAGTTACGGTCACTCGTTCTGAGCTAGCTTTGCCCTCACCCTCCACTGACACTGCTCTTAGCAAGGGCACCAGTGAACTCCATACTGACAAATTTGATGACCATTTTCAGTCTTCATCTTACTGACTTCATGGCAGCCTTTAACTCTGTTGACAACCACCCCATCTTGGAACATGTTCTTCTCTTGGCTTCTATGACACCAGTCTGCTTTACCTCCTGTTTCTTTAGTCACTCCTCAATCTTCTTGGCTGACGCCTCCATCTCCATTGATCTCTAAGTGATGGAGAGTTCTGGGATTAGACCTTCTAGCTGTCTTTCTTTACTGTTGAATCGCCCAAGGGTAGATCCTTAAACACTATATTTTAGTTATAAAATTATGTCTGAGTGTCTTTAATCTATAGGCCTCCCCCTCCATCCTTGTTTTTTTCCCTTGAAATGTATTTGTTTGAAAAAACAAATATATTTACATGCAGAATTTCTTATGTTGGAGTTTTTTGATGGTGTCCTCCTGGTGTAGTTTAATATGTTCCTCTGTCCTGTGTTCTTTGTGTGTGCTATAAATTGGTAGTTGAACTTAGAAGCTATATTAGATATAGGTTCTTTTTTTTTTTTTTCAAGACAACTTAATTTTACTGTTGTGTTCTGTCATCTGAGCATTTTTTTAATGTTAGCTATTACTAATTCTTAATGCCTAGAGCCATTAATTAATTATAGATTACATGCTAGAAATTCTGTAATTCAGTCATTCCTTCTTTGTTAGTGGAAACCTTATATGAAGAAAAATTTCCCTCTTCTCTATTTGGTAGAGAAGATAAGAAATGTAAGCTAAGTGTTTGAGCCTTTTTTTTCCCATTAACTTATGAGGTTTGAAAATAATGAATTGGCTTTCTAATATCATCCAAAGGTGATCAGTTTTGTTGTATCTTTATGAAGTCATAGGTTTAAAGGAATTTGATGTTTCAATCTGTTGAAGTATTATCCTTATTGCTGCTCAGATTATCTCCTCCTTGCCCAAAGGAAGTCTTTTCAGTTAGGCTCATGGGTTCTTTAAAGACAACTTAATAGACTGATAACTTCCTTGCTATTCCAGTTATCTATTGCTTTTTAACAAAACTTAGTGGTTCAAAACTACTTTTTTTTTTTTTTTTAACTATCTTTCATGGTTTTGTGGGTTGACTGGGCTTTGCTGTATGGTTCTTGCTTGGAATTTGTATTAACCTTATATCACTGTTGTAACAAATTACCACAAACTTAGTGGTTTGAACAATACAAATTTATTATTGTTCTGAAGGTTGGAAGTCTGATTGGGGTCTCACTGGGCTAAAATCAAGACGTCAACAGGGCTGCATTCCCATCTGGAGACTCTAGTGGAAAATCTGTTTCTTTGCCTTTTCCAGCTCCTAGAGGCTGCTCACATTCCTTAGCGAAAATGTTAGAAATAGAATATATTACTCATTTACATTATCTCACATTTTACACACAACAAACAGTCTTAGAATAAAATACCAGTATGATAAAAACAAGAACAATAAAAAATTCTATGCACTTTCTATTCTTTTTCCTTTTGTTATAGTTTTACTTTATATTGTCAAAGATTATGTAAATATTATATTCTCTCTTAGCTCTAATTTAATCTTAGTTCTATAAGTAAATATGTATTTACTGATTGCCACCAATCTTTATATCAGTGTCTTTCTTCTCATTTTGGTTGTCTGTTTTCTAGAAAAATCTTCAGAAATTACTCATGGAAACAATATTTTCTGAATTCTTGAATGTTGATAACAGTTTGTCAGAGTTCTTTATAGTTGAAAGTCCGTTTTGCCTGAGTATCAGATACTTTATTTACATTTACTTTCCTTAGCATAAAATGTCAAAGGCTGGTTATGATCCGATTTTAATTTCCCTGATGATCACTTGATCTTTTGCCTGATTGTACCAACGATATTTTTTTTTCTAATCATAGTAGTTTTTTTAAAATTATATATCTGTTTATTTTATTATTTTTATTTAACATCTTTATTGGGGTATAATTGCTTTACAATGGTGTGTTAGTTTCTGCTTTATAACAAAGTGAATCACACATAGTAGTTTTATGGACTTGATCTTTTTTTTTTTTTTTTTTTTTGCTGTATGCGGGCCTCTCACTGTTGTGGCCTCTACAGTTATGGAGCACAGGCTCCGGACGTGCAGGCTCAGCGGCCATGGCTCATGGGCCCAGCCGCTCTGCGGCATGTGGGATCTTCCTGGACCGGGGCACGAACCTGTGTCCCCTGCATCGGCAGGCGAACTCTCAACCACTGCGCCACCAGGGAAGCCCTATGGACTTGATCTTGATATTGGCCATTCTGGGTCAGTATACCTTTCACAATATAAATTTAATTTTATTTCAGGATATTTTTTAAATTATAATTGTTAGTATTATGCTCCCTTTTAATTTTTTCCCTAAGGACCTCTTTTATAGTATTATGCTATGTTGGATCTTCTTTGCTCGTAGTCTTTATTTGTCACTTTCTCTTGAATCCCTTTGATCTCTTTATTTTTCCCAGGTTTTGAAAATCTTTTTGTATAGAATTTCATTCCTTTTTAAGGCTGAATAATATTCCACTGTATTTACATACCACTTTTTAAATTTTTTAATTTTATTTTATTTTTTAAATCATTTATTTATTTATTTTATTTTTGGCTGCATTGGGCCTTCATTGCTGTGCCCGGGCTTTCTCTAGTTGTGGCGAGCAGGGGCTACTCTTTGTTGCGGTGCATTTGCTTCTCATTGCGGTGGTTTCTCTTGTTGCAGAGCATGGGCTCTAGGCATGTGGGCTTCAGTAGTTGTGGCTTGTGGGCTCAGTAGTTGTAGCTTGCGGGCTCTAGAGCACAGGCTCAGTAGTTGTGGTGCATGGGCCTAGCTGCTCTGCGGCATGTGGGATCCTCCTGGACCAGGGCTCGAACCTGTGTCCCCTGCATTGTCAGGTGGACTCTTAACCACTGCGCCACCAGGGAAGCCCCTATATACCACTTTTTTTAAACCACGTTTTGTTCACGTCTCAGTGAACATTTGGTGTGTTTCCACCTTTTGACTATCATGAATAAGGCTTGGGGTATAATAGTTGCATAGCTTTTATTTATTTATTTTAACTACAGGCATACCTCATTTTATTGTGCTTTGCTTTATAGTGCTTCACAGATATTGTGGTTTTTACAAGCTGCAGGTTTGTGGCAACCCTGCATCGGGCGCGATTTTTACAACATTTGCTTACTTCGTGTTTCTGTTTCACATCTTGGTAATCCTCATAATATTTCAAAATTTTTTATTATTATATTATGGTGATCTGTGTTCAGTGATCTTTGATATTACTATTGTAATTGTGTTGGCACCATGCTCATATAATACGGCAAACTTAATTGATAAACATTGTGTGTGTTCTGACTGCCCCATCAACTTGCTGTTTCCCCATCTGTCTTCCTCTCGTTGGGCATCCCTATTCCAGGTGACACAACAATATTGAAATTAGGCCAGTTAATAACCCTTAGCCTCTAAATGTTCAAGTGAAAGAAGAGTCGCATATCTCTCACTTTAAATTAAAAACTGGAAGTGATTAAGCTTAGTGAGGAAGGCATGTCGAAAAGCCAAGATAGGCTGAAACCTAGGCCCCTTGTGCCAAACAGTTAGCCAAGTTGTGCTACATGATTCTGCATATTCAAAATGGAGACACAGCATGATCTGAGGGTGGCATTTTCCAGCCCTCTGACATCTGAGCAGGCCCAGTTTTAGGGTCATAGTTCCATCCAGTCCCCAGCCAGCTCACACTGGGCAGGAGCTGACTTCAAGTTCCTATAAAACAACTGGGCTGTATGAAGCTAAGAAGGTATGCAGCTTAAGCGAGGAAAAGAGAAAGAAAGAAAAAAAATACTAAAGTGAACTCAATCAATGAAGACAGTTTAAAAGCAAAGGGGTTTTAACAAGGTGATCCCTTGTCTGTTCTTCTGTAAGACAAGTTCAAGAATTTCTGTAGTTATCAGCTTCTGTTAATTCTGTGGGGCACAGTTTCAGTGGCTACACTAAATAAGAGATTTTCAGTGTAGGTGAAATAGCCTTCTATTAGAAGAATATGCCTTCTAAGACTTTCATAGCTAGAGAGGACAAGTCAATACCTGGCTGACTCTCGTTAGGGGCTAATGCTGCTGGTGACTTTAAGTTGAAGCCAGTGCTCATTTACCATTTTGAAAATTCTAGGACCCTTGGGTTATGCTCAGTCTACTCTGTCTGTACTCTATAAATGGAACAACAAAGCCTGCACAAACAGCACACCTGTTTACAACATGGTTTACTGAATATTGAAGCCCACTGGTGAGACTTACTGCTTAGAAAAAAAATGATTGCTTTCAAAATATTTCTGCTCATTGACAATGTCCCTGGGCACTTAAGAGTTCTGATGCAGATGTACGATGAGATTCATGTTGTTTTCACGCCTGCTAACACAACATCCATTTTGCAACTCATGAATTTTGTAAGGGTATAGCTGCCATAGATAGTGATTCCTCTGATGGATCTGGACAAAGTAAATTGAAAATCTTCTGGAAAGGATTCACCATTCTAGATGCCGTGAAGAACATTTGTGATTCATGGGAAGGAGTAGGGTTAGGAGTTTGGAAGAAGTTGATTCCAGCCTACATCGATGACTTTGAGGGGTTTAAGACTTCAGTGGAGTAAGTAACTGCAGATGTGGTGGAAATTGCAAGAAGACTAGAATTAGAAGTCGTACCTGGAGATGTATCTGAATCGCTGATAAAACTAACAGATGGAGAGTTGCTTGTTATGGATGAGCAAAGAAAGGGATTTCTTGAGATCGAATCTACTACTGGTAAAGATGCTATGAAGATTGTTGAAATGACGACAAAGGATTTAGAATAGTACATAAACTTAGTTAATGAAGCAGCAGCCGGGTTTGAGCAGATTGACTCCCACTTTGAAAGAAGTTGTACTGTGAGTAAAATGCTATCAAACATCATTGCAGGCTACAGAGGAATTTTTTGTGAAAGGAAGAGTTCAGTGATACAGAAAACGTCATTGTTGTCCTATTTTAAGAAATTGCCACAGTCACCCCAACCTTCAGCCACCACCACCCTGTTCAGTCATCAGCCATCATCATCGAGGCAAGACCCTCCACCAGCAAAAAGATTATGACTCACTGAAGCCTCAGATGATGGTTAGCATGTTTTAGCAATGAAGTATTTTATAATTAAGGTACAAACATGTTTTGAACATAATGCTCTTGCATGCATAATAGACTTGACTACTACAGTATAGTATAAACATAACTTTTATATACACTGGGAAACCAAAAATTTCGTGTTACTTTATTGCAATAGGTGCTTTATTGCAGTGTTCTGGAACCAAGCCTGCAATATCTCTGAGGTATGCCTGCATGTCGTATTTTTTCCAGCTAGCTCTGCCAGTGTGTCATCATCATCATCATCATCTCCTTCTCCTCCTCTTCTCCCTCCTCCTTCTTCTTTTTAAAATTGAGGTATAATTGACATATAACATTAAATTAATTTCAGGTGTACAACGTGTTTTAATATTTGTATATATTATGAAATGATCACCACAATAAGTCTAGTCAACATCTATTACCATACTTTTAGTATCTCGCTCTCAGAATAGGTGATGCAAGCAAAGGTGCATGGGACTAGCAGAGCTGCAGTGGGTCTTCAGGGAAGCAGTCTCCTAGTGAGGGTTGAGCATCTTCTCTGGCCCTCCCAGAAATTCTAGGAACTACCTAACACCCTTTAATAAATTGCTTTCCTATTTCAACTAGCTTAAGTGGGTTTTGCTGTTTGCTACTATGGATGCACTGATACACTGTTCTTTTTTCAGTTCCTCTAATGTACCAACCACAAAATTTCCTCTTTTTTCAGTCTCATGCCCTCTGTAGATAATCCCTCCATCTCAGTAGTCTGTCCTCCCAATTATCATTTTCTCTTTCTCCAAAAAGTAGGATAAAAAGAACATTTACATGGTGTTTTTGGTTTTTTTTTGAATGTCACATTAGTTGCTGACTGCTGTTTTCCAAAGCATTGTTTTCTACTCTATGAAAAGGCGTACTGAAAATTACTTTCTTCTTAAAAAGTTTAGCCCATTTTCTCATACCCAAAGTCCTATGTAGTATTTTTATTTTTAAAAATCATGAAGAGGGTGAGGCTTCCTACATCTGGCATATATTTAGTTATTCTTTATGGGGACTGCATTTTCTTGGGTTTTATTTTGCCCCCATTAACACAGCTTCATCATCTCCTTAGCTATGCTAGATTTTAAGTGTAGGACACAGAGGTAAAATATTGTCATTCTGAAGGTAAGAGACATTTTTAAGGAAACCTGGGAAAATTGGAGACCTTTTAAGACCAAGACTTTACCTAGAGAGGTTATGAGGAAAATCTAAGATACAGACTTTTAAAGATCTCAGTCAAATCCCAGAAATGATGAAGTTTGATCTAAGGAGAAAAAAAAGGTCTGAGAATTCTACTGTTTCTGACATCTGATCGAGTTGTTTTGGAAAAATGGTTGTATGATGGCTGATACATTTGATGATGAACACTTGATAGATTACTGATGAGTGCTGGAGAGGTCCTGAGTGGGAAACTTTTCAGGAACTTAAACATTGAACATTTTGAAACACTGAGTATTTCACTTTGAGACTCAGTGTGGGACTGGATTATAATAATAGAATTCACAAACTCCATGACCCCTTATGGAATCAAGTCTCAATCATTAGGGAGGAGTGTGGCATCAAATCTGTCCTGTTCATATTTTAAAAATCTCTAGGAAGATGTTTTCCAACCCCTGCAGTAATTCTTTTTTTATTCTAACAAGTGACTGTGTTCTTGTTCTTTGCTACCTTCCATAGTATTTGAGTCTGTTTTTTTACTGCTTAACCTGACTCAGGTTTGTTTATTTAAATTACTTAAATTCATGTTTCTAATGTCAATGTAGGCCTTACTAATATTACCAAATACCTCTTTTAAAATTTTTTGTCCCTTAGAGAATTTGTTATTTTATATGTGGGAATGTAATCTTGGGGAAAGAGTAGTTGCATTATTTTCCTTCTACTTTGCACGTTTTCCTGGACATGTCAATATTACTTAGCACCACATATGCTTAATACTCCTAATATTTATAAACAATTCCAAAAACAATTTGCTTGCATTTCCTTACATTTTATAAATATTGTATTAATCTGAAATAATTACCTTCACATACATTTAAAACAAATGCTGCAAAAAAAAATTGTCCTGTTACTATTGACATATTATAAGCTTAGTTTGGGAAGATTATTAAAGGTAATATTTATTTTTAAACTTACTAAAATGAAATAAAACTTTACTTGGAAGTAAAAATAATTCACTTGCTAAAGAAAATCCAGCACAATGCAACTTGAAGTCCATGTGGATTGTGACTCTATTATCTGGAAAGAAAAGATCCAGATAATGTGAAGAAAATATTTTCTCATCCATGTTTCATATCAATATAACATTGTTACTTAAAACTGACTTAAAAGACCAGCAGAAGCCTCAGAGCTTCTTTATTTTTATGTTTCTAGACAATCTGCTTTTTTACCCTACTTCCTCTGTCCAAATCTGTGGCTTAATTCAATTCAACAAATATTTACTGAAATTATGGCTTAAGAGAAAACAGAGTCTCTGCAACCATTAAAAAGAATGAGGATTGTGGTGATGGTTACACAATTCTATGAATATTCTAAAAACCATTGAATTATACACCTTAACTGGGTGAATTATATGGTGTGTGGATTATATCTCAGTAAAGCTGTTACAAAAAAAAAAAGCAAGGAGAGTTACATGGACTAATATGAAAAGAGAACCAAGATATATAGGTGAGGCGTGGGGAGCAACAACAGAAAAATACATATAGAATGATCTCATTTATGTAAAAAGAATAATGCACATTTCTGGAAGGATATATAAGAAACTATCAGCAACTGTTGCTTTTGAGTAATTGGAATAGGAAATTTTGATGGAGTGGTGGCCAGGGAAGTTTTACTTTTTTCTTCATACGCTTTTTACACTGTTTTAATGTTTACCATGAGCCTGTATTACTTTTATAATAATGGTTTTCAAAGCTGGATTATTTTATAGGGTGCTATGTATCAGATGCTGGGGAATGTAGGAGTTCTAGAACCTGCATAAACCATTCACTGTGATGGGCAACATCTAGCAGGGCTTCAAGGTGAATAGGGGTCAGTCAATAAGTGCTTGTTGGCTCAGTGAATGGATGGATTGAACTATATGATTTTGCCTTTATAAAATGGGATATTCAACCAAGGAATAGTTATCTGTAGCTTCTCTAGATAGGATAAATATACATGGTAGAAAGACAAAGTTCAAAACCCCTTGTCTTCCTAAAGCATGCTCAGAATTTGACTGGGGAGATAAAACATCTCACATATTTAGGAAAAAATACAAGTAAAAGGCAGTAGATATGAGAGAACTACAGAGCAAGACACGTCGTATCCCGCTTGCTTCCCTAATGTCTGTGGTCCAACTCCTCAGCTTCTTGGGACATTGGAACAACTTATGTCTTCTCCATTCCTTCTCTGCTCTCCTTTTCCACCTTATGCACAGAGATAAGAAAGAGCTAAGAAGTGAAAGGAACAGAAAAGGTAGACAGGGTTGGATGGGTCCAAAGGACTGTGTCAAGGAGGAGAAAGAGTTTTACAGTAGACTTATGGCCTAGCATATAAGTTAAAACATGAAGTTGGGACGCCATTGCAAAGGACTTCTGTGGAGACCATGACCAAGACCACCCTCAGAAAACCTCTGAGGGGAAATGGAAAATCTCCTAGTCCTCTACACACATGGAGATAAAGGAAACTGTATAACCTGTGGTGCAGGCACAGAACAAACGATTGTAGAATATTATGCAACCAGAATATTGAGACCCAGAACTCAAACATTAGGCATGGATAATTACTCAAAGAGTCATGGTTTGTTGAGTGGCTTTACAAGGTAGCAGAGGTTTATATTGGGACCCTTCCAGTAGGGAAGGAAATAAATTTCTGTGAGTCCTTTTGTTCAGACCTGGCAGAATTTTCACTCCTGCAGGCTGCTGACCATCATCCCCTCCTTGGTCTGTCCCCATGACAAAGGAAATGATACACCATTCGGATACTTCCTTTGTGCTGTTTGTGTACCCACTGAGGCTTGATAAAGCTAGAAATTGGTACCATTGGTATCTGCGAGTTTCACTTCTGTCATCCTCCAACCTAAGCCCCTCCTTCTCTGACACAGGCCTATGGACCCTTGAATAACAGCCTAAGGTGTTTGAACTTTATCATGTTGACAGTATAAATAGTTCATGCTTTATTGGTTACAGAAACAAAGACAGTGCTTTTGGAAGGTTAATATGAGAGCAGGGTACACGTTGGATGGAAGCAGAAAGAAGACTAAGATTGAGGGAACTCTTTATGGTTAGTTAGAATAAATCAGGTGTGAGATGATGTGAAAGTGGGCATCAGTGGAGTCTGTGATTCTTATCACTTCAGGAGAAAAACTCAGCTCTGAATTCATTAATTCCTTTCCCTCTTGCAAAGTTCCTTTAGATGGGTAGGGGAACAGAGGAAGCCTTGAGCAAGTAGATATGCAAATTAAAATATGCATAAGACTCCTGAGCACCAAGGTGTGATAACTGGGCTGGCTCTAGATTTTCTTTTCCTCTTGGTCCAAACCAGGTATTTCTGAATCTCAAACAGTACACTTACTGCTCTTCCAGAATCTGTGATCAATCCTGATCCCAAGCACAGGTGTTAAGGAAGCCCCCCTCACTCCACATCAAGCCCTTGAGGCTGCTTCTGTGGCCCACTTGTCGCTCCAGCACCCAGGGCCTTGTCTCTTGCACCTGTCATCTTGTCTGTGGCTACTTCCCTGTGCTTCCTTGGTGATGGTTTTTCTGTAGGACCTAGAGGTGGTGTTCTCTGACCAAAACCTGCAGCTGCTCTGATCCCTGCCTTCACACAGCTCCTGTTACTAACCAGCTGCCTGGAGTTATGCCCCGTCCCATCCCAGCTTGAATCTCTCTTACTCTCTGTTCATTTCAGTTATTGGTTCTTCTACCTTATCTGTCCTTCATTTTGAATGTGCCATACTCTCCATACTCATTTCCACATGCCAACTATGCTAGCTGGCACCAAAGACCGCACCCAGTGAGCCAGCTTCCCAGTTGTCAGGCCTTTCTGTAGTTCCTTCCCTCCACATTGAATCTGGGTGGCATTGTGGCTTCTATAATATAACGGACAGAAGTGATGGCTGTGCCAGTTCTGGCCTAACCATTAGAAAAGGCTTGGCATCTTCTGCTTCTGTGTTCTCAGAAGCCAAGTTGCCTGTGAGAAGTCTGACTACGCTGATGAAAGATAGGCCACATGGAGAGCCCTGGAGGATGAGGAGCTCTGTAAAGAGACATGCTATGTGGTGGAGCACTAAAGCACCAGATACAGGAGGGAAGAAGTCATCTGGAACATTCCACTACAGTCAAGCCTCCAAATGACTCCAGCCCCAGCTGCCATATGACTACAACCATATGAGAGACCCCCAGTGAGACCAGCAGAAAACCACCCATCTAAGCCCAGTTAACCCACGGAATTATGAGAAAGACAGTAAGTTTGTTGTGTAGAAGCAGATATCTGAATCAAAACCTTCAAGCAAGAGATCCTTGACTATATCCAGTCCTTTGCCTGAACTTCTAATAGTAGTTGGGTTGGCCAAAAAGTTCGTTTAGGTTTTTGTAGCATCTTACGGAAAAACCCGAACAAACTTTTTGACCAACCCAATAGTAGTCAACAATTTTTTTTTAAATGTATAACTGAGTCACCTTACTGTACAGCAGATATCAACACAACACTGTACAACAACTGTACTTCAACAGCAACAAAAAAACCCTAAAAAAAACCCCTGTAACTATACATCTCAACCCTAGGTATATATATACACGTACCGGCAAATAAATGAGAAATAGGCTAGATAGTAACAATTGTTGTTTTGGGGTAGTAGAACTCTGGGTGACTTTTTTTTCCTTCGTCTATTTGTCTAACTGGCCCAAGTTTTCTTTAGTGAGGAAATCTATATAATGAAGGTATGGAATTTTAAATTATGTCACAATTGGGAGTAATTTAAGCAAAACTTGCCTAAGTGTACAGAGTGTGGTGGACTAGAAAATCTTTCAAAGTTCAGGTTGCTGTAAAAGGATTGGTTCTAGAACTTGGCATTAGATGGGTGGGTTAGCTCAGGAAGAAAGCATAAGAAGGGGATATGATGGTTGCACACAACCCTTACTGTCATTCAGTGGGTGGTATTTCCAGGTGTCATGTTGACCACAATCCCACGTGAGCTGGGGAACCCCGGTCTTCTTTTCTGCTCAGGGTTAAACATGCCGAGAGAGGGTGGTTCACACAAGTCACCCACAGAACACACCTGTGACTCTCACAGCTGAATCCAAGTTTTCCTTTTCACCTTTCTGCCCACTTGGCTGGAGCCAGAGGGAAGGGAGGAGGAGGAACACAAGACACGGTCTGTGCTCTACAGCTGATCCACATCCCCTGATCATGCCTCCTGACAGCACACAAACGTCCTCACAGTAAACCTCTGGCAACTGATAATATTTCTTTTCCAAATAAGCTCATTGTTCATGGAAGAGACAGGCTTAAACTTGGGAACATTATCATCTGTATAGCTCAGTATCATCTTTAACCCAAACTGAGAACTTCCGTGTTGGAATATGCAATGGAACACAGGATATCATCTCTGCTCTCATGGAATTCACAGTTTAGCTGCACTGCTGAGATATTTACATATGAAGAAATTACAATATAGGAAGATTATAGATACTAATTTTTTAATAGATCTTTATCGGAGTATAATTACTTCACAATACTGTGCTAGTCTCTGTTGCACAACAAAGTGAATCAGCCATATGCATACACAAGTCCCCATATCCCCTCCCTCTTGAGCCTCCCTCGCACCTTCCCTATCCCACCCCTCTAGGTCATCGCAAATCACTGAGCTGATTTCCCTGTGCTAGCTGTTGCTTCCCACCAGCCAACTATTTTACATTGTCTAGTTTCCCCAGCACCACTTATTGAAGAGGCTGTCTTTTCTCCATTGTATGTTCTTGCCTCCTTTGTCGGAAATTAGGTGCCCATATGTGCGTGGGTTTATCTCTGGGCATTCTATCTTGTACCGTTGATCTATATTTCTGTTTTTGTGCCAGTACCATACTGTCTTTTTCTTTTTTTTAACATCTTTATTGGAGTATAATTGCTTTACAGTGGTGTGTTAGTTTCTGCTTTATAACCAAGTGAATCAGTTATACATATACATATATCCCCATATCTCTTCCCTCTTGCGTCTCCCTCCCTCCCACCCTCCCCATCCCACCCCTCTAGGTGGTCACAAAGCACCGAGCTGATCTCCCTGTGCTATGTGGCTGCTTCCCACTAGCTACCAGTTTTACATTTGGTAGCATATATATATGTCCATGCCACTCTCTCACTTACTCCCAGCTTACCCTTACCCCTCCCCATGTCCTCAAGTCCATTCTCTAGTAGATCTGCGTCTTTATTCCCAACCTGCCCCTAGATTCTTCATGACCACTTTTTTTTTTTTAGATTCCATATATATGTGTTAGCATACGGTGTTTGTTTTTCTCTTTCTGACTTACTTCACTCTGTATGGCAGACTCTAGGTCCGTCCACCTCACTACAAATAACTCAGTTTCGTTCCTTTTTATGACTGAGTAATATTCCATTGTATATATGTGCCACATCTTCTTTTTCCATTCATCTGTTGATGGACACTTAGGTTGCTTCCATGTCCTGGCTATTGTAAATAGTGCTGCAGTGAACATTGTGGTACCTGACCCTTGTTGAATTATGGTTCTCTCAGGGTATATGCCCAGTAGTGGGATTGCTGGGTCATATGGTAGTTCTATTTGTAGTTTTTTAAGGAACCTCCATACTGTTCTCCATAGGGGCTGTATCAATTTACATTCCCACCAACAGTGCAAGAAGGTTCCCTTTTCTCAACACCCTCTCTCCAGCATCTATTGTTTGAAGATTTTTTGTTGATGGCCATTCTGACTGGTGTGAGATAATATCTCATTGTAGTTTTGATTTGCATTTCTCTAATGATTAATGATGTTGAGCATTCTTTCATGTGTTTGTTGGCACTCTGTATATCTTCTTTGGAGAAATGTCTATTTAGGTCTTCTGCCCATTTTTGGATTGGTTTAGTTGGTTTTTTGATATTGAGCTGCATGAGCTGCTTGTAAATTTTGGAGATGAATCCTTTGTCAGTTGCTTCATTTGCAAATATTTTCTCCCATTCTGAGGGTTGTCTTTTTGTCTTATTTATGTTTTCCTTTGCTGTGCAAAAGCTTTTACGTTTCATTAAGTCCCATTTGTTTATTTTTGTATTTATTTCCATTTCTCTAGGAGGTGGGTCAAAAAGGATCTTGCTGTGATTTATGTCATAGAGTGTTTTTCCTATGTTTTCCTCTAAGAGTTTGATAATGTCTGGCCTTAAATTTAGGTCTTTAATCCATTTTGAGTTTATTTTTGTATATGGTGTTAGGGAGTGTTCTAATTTCATTCCTTTACGTGTAGCTGTCCAGTTTTCCCAGCACCACTTATTGAAGAGGCTGTCTTTTCTCCATTGTATATCCTTGCCTCCTTTGTCATTGATTAGTTGACCATATGTGCGTGGGTTTATCTCTGGGCTTTCTGTCCTGTTCCATTGATCTATATGTCTGTTTTTGTGCCAGTACCATACTGTCTTGATTACTGTAAGTTTGTGGTATCGTTTGAAGTCAGGGACCCTGATTCCTCCAACTCCATTTTTCTTTCGCAAGATGGCTTTGGCTATTTGGGGTCTTTTGTGTTTCCATACGAATTGTAAAGTTTTTTGTTCTAGTACTGTGAAGAATGCCATTGGTAGTTTGATAGGGATTGCATTGAATCTGTAAATTTCTCTGGTAGTAGAGTCATTTTCACAATATTGATTCTTTCAATCCAAGAACATGGTATATTTCTCCATCTGTTTATGTCATCTTTGATTTCTTTCATCAGTGTTTTATAGTTTTCTGAGTACAAGTCTTTCGTCTCCTTAGGCAGGTTTATTCCTAGGTATTTTATTCTATTTGTTGCAATCGTAAATGGGAGTGTTTCCTTAATTTCTCTTTCTGATTTTTCATTGTTGGTATAGGAATGCCAGAGATTTCTGTGCATTAATTCTGTATCCTGCAAACTTACCACATTCACTGATTAGTTCTAGTAGTTTTCTGGTGGCATCTTTAGGATTTTCTATTTATGGTATCATGTCATTGGCAAATAGTGACAGTGTTACTTCTTCTTCTCCAATTTGTACTCCTTTTCTTTTTCTTCTCTGATTGCCGTGGCTAGGACTTCCATAAGAATGACGAGAGGGGACATCCATGTCTTGTTCCTGATCTTAGTGGAAATGCTTTCAGTTTTTCACCATTGAGTATGATGCTTGCTGTGAGTTTGTCATATATGGCCTTTATTATGTATTATGAGGTAGGTTCCCTCTGTACCCATTTTCTGGAGAGTTTTTATCATAAATGGGTGTTGAATTTTGTCAAAAGCTTTCTCTGCATCTATTGAGATGATCGTATGGTTTTTTTTCCTTAATTTGTTGATGTGGTGTATCACATTGATTGATTTGCATGTATTGAAGAATCTTTGCATCCCTGGAATAAATCCCACTTAATTGTGGTGTATGATCCTTTTAATGTGCTGTTGGATTCTGTTTGCTAGTATTTTGCTCAGGATTTTTGTATCTACGTTCATCAGTGATATTGGTCTATAATTTTCTTTTTTGGTGATATCTTTTTCTGGTTTTGGTATAAGGTGATGGCAGCTTCATAGAATGAGTTTGGGAGTGTTTCTCCCTCTGCAATTTTTTGGAAGAGTTTGAGAATTTTCAGTCCTAGCTCTTCTCTGAAGTGTTTGATGGAATTCGCCTGTGAAGCCATCTGGTCCTGAACTTTTGTTTGCTGGAGGATTTTAAATTATGGTTTCCATTTCATTACTTGTGATAGATCTGTTTATATTTTCTAATTCTTCCTGATTCAGTCTTGGAAAGTTGTACCTTTCCAAGAATTTATCCATTTCTTCATGGTTGTCCATTTTATTGGCACATAGCTGTTTGTAGTAGTCTCTTATAATCCATTGTATTTTATTGATTTGCATCCTCTTCCTTTTTTTCTTGATGAGTTTGGCTAAGGGTTTATCAATTTTCTTTATCTCCTCAAAGAAATAGCTTTTAATTTTATTGATCTTTGCTATTGTTTTCTTCGTTTCTATTTCATTTATTTCTGCTTTCATCTTTATGATTTCTTTCCTTCTACTGACCTTGGGTTTTCTTTGTTCTTCTTTCTCTAGTTGTTTAAGTGTAGGGTTAGATTGTTTATTTGCAATTTTTCTTATTTCTTGAGGTTTGGCTATATTGCTATAAACTTTCCTCTTAGAACTGCTTTTGCTGTGTCCCATAGGTTTTCAGTCGTCATGTTTTCATTGTCATTTGTTTCTATGCATTTTTTAAATTACTTCTATGATTTCTTCAGTGATCTCTTGGTTATTTAGTAGCGCACTGTTTAGCCTTCATGTATTTGTGTTTTTTACAGTTTTTTTCCTGTAACTGATTTCCAATCTCATAGCGTTGTGGTCAGAAAAGATGCTTTATACGATTTCAGTTTTCTTAAATTTTCCGAGGCTTGATTTGTGATCCAAGATGTGATCTATCCTGAAGAATGTTGCATGTGCACTTGAGAAGAAAGTGTGTTCTGCTACTTTTGGGTGGAATGTTCTATAAATATCAATGAGATCTTTCTGGTCTGTTGTGTCATTTAAAGCTTGTGTTTCCTTATTTATTTTCTGTTCGGATGATCTGTCCACTGGTGTAAGTAGGGTATTAAAGTCCCCTACTATTATTGTGTTACTGTCAATTTCTCCTTTCATGGTTGTTAGCATTTGCCTTATGTATTGAGTTGCTCCTATGTGAGGTGCATAAACATCTATAATTGTTATATCTTCTTCTTGGATTGATCCTTTGATGATTATGTAGTGTCCCTCCTTATCTCCTGTAACAGTCTTTATTTTAAAGTCTATTTTATCTGATACAAGTATTACTACTCTGGCTTTCTTTTGATTTCCATTTGCATTGAATATCTTTTTCCATCCCTTCACTTTCAGTCTGTATGTGTCCCTAGGTCTGAAGTGGGTCTCTTGTAGACAGCATATATATGGGTCTTGTTTTTGTATCTGTTCAGCCAGTCTGTTTCTTTTGGCTGGGGCATTTAATCCATTTACATTTAAGGTAATTATCGATATGTATGTTCCTATTACCATTTTCTTAATTCTTTTGGGTTTGTTTTTGTGGGTCATTTTCTTCTCTTGTGTTTCCTGCTTAAAGAACTTTCTTTAGCATTTGTAGTAAAGCTGGTTTGGTGGTGCTGAATTCTCTTAGCTTCTGCTTGTCTGAAAAGCTTTTGACTTCATCGTATCTGAATGAGATCCTTGCTGAGTAGCGTAATCTTGGTTGTAGGTTTTTCTCTTTCATCAGTTTAAGTATATCCTGTCACTCCCTTCTTTTTTTTTTTTTAATTTATTTTATTTTATTTTTTTTATTATTTTTGGCTGTGTTGCATCTTTGTTGCTGCACGCGGGCTTTCTCTAGTTGCCGTGAGTGGGGTCTCCTCTTCATTCTGGTGTGCAGGCTTCTCATTGTGGTGGCTTCTCTTAACGTGGAACACGGACTCTAGGTGCGCAGGTTTCATTAGTTGTGGCTCGTGGGCTCTAGAGTGCAGGCTCAGCAGTTGTGGTGCATGGGCCTAGCTGCTCCACGGCACGTGGGATCTTCCTGGACCAGGGCTCAAACCCATGTCCCCTGCATTGGCAGGTGGAATCTCAACCATTGTGCCACCAGGGAAGCCCCACCACTCCCTTCTTGCCTGCAGAGTTTCCACTGAAAAATCAGCTGATGACCTTATGGGGATTCCGTTGTATATTATTTTTTGTTTTTCCCTTGCTGCTTTTAATATTTTTGCTTTGAATTTAATTTTTGTTAGTTTGATTAATATGTGTCTTCGTGTGTTTTTCCTAGGATTTATCCTGTATGGGACTCTCTGTGCTTCCTGGACTTGGGTGACTGTTTCTTTTCCCATGTTAGGGAAGTTTTCAACTATAATTTCTTCAAATATTTTCTCAGACCCTCTCTTTTTCTCTTCTTCTTCTGGGACCCCTATAATTCGAATGTTGCTGCGTTTAGTGTTTTCCCAGAGGTTTCTGAGATTGTCTTCAATTCTTTTCATTCTTTTCTCTTTATTCTGCTCCTCGGCAGTTATGTCCACCATTTTGTCTTCCAGCTCACTTATTCCTTCTTCTGCCGCAGTTATCCTGTTACTGATTCCTTCTAGTGTATTTTTCATTTCAGTTATTTTATTGTTCGTCTCCGTTTATTTGTTCTTTCGTTCTTCTAGATCTTTGTTAAACATTTCTTGTATTTTCTCAATCACTGCCTCCATCCTATTTCCGAGATTCTGGATCTTGACTATCTTTACTATCATTTTAGTATCATTACTATCATTACTCTGAATTTTTTCGGGTAGATTGCCTATTTCCTCTTCATTTATTTAGTCTTGTATGTTTTTACCTTGCTCCTTCATCTGTGACATATTTTTTTGCCATCTCATTTTTTTTTTTTTAATGAGTCAGGATTGTATAAGACAGGATTTAATAAGACAGGATTGTGTTCCTGTCTTACTGGTTCTTTGGCCTGAGGCTTCCAGTACTGGGGTTTGTAGCTATTGAGTAGAGCTGGGTCTTGGTGCTGAGATGAGGAACTCCATGAGACCTCACTCCGATGAATATTCCCTAGGGTCTGAGGTTCTCTGTTAGTCCAGAGGTTCAGACACAGAGCTCCCACTGCAGGAGCTTCGGCCCGACCCCTGGCTCATGAGCCAAGATCCCGCAAGCTGCCTGAGGTGACAAAAAATATATAAAATAAAGGAAAAAATAAAATTAGACTAGGAAACTAACAGATTTGTTAGGAAGAATATAAAAATAAAAATATAGATGAATCAACAACTGGAAGGTACATCAGTACCACGGTAATAAAGAAGAGGAGGAGGGAAAAGAAAAAAAAAGGAGGGGGGAAAGACCTTTGTTGTGGAGAGCAGGGCCTAAGCAAGGGTGAGGTTTGGGTGGTGGTCGGGGCCAATGCTCAGGACCCACAGGGCTGGAAAAGGCCCTGGGGGCTGTGGGGGGTGGGACTTAGGCTCAAGGGACAAAAGGGGCCCAGTCGTGCCCCCCACCCCTGGTCTCAGAGGGCAGGGGACCTCACCTGGGAGCCCAGCAGGCTTCCTGGGCTCAAGTAGGCAGGGCAAATGCCCTCCTCTCCTCTCCTGCTCCTCCAGTCTGGGAGGGCCCCTCTCGCCTGCCTCTCCTGATCTCCCTGGCCTCCCTCCTATGCCCTCAAGAACCCACACAGCCTGGATGGGGCTTTGGAGGGGGGTTACCAGCCTGGGAGCTCAGCAGGCTCCCCAGCCCTAGTGGGCCAGGCGATCACCCTCTGCTCCTCTCCCGCTCTTCCCAGAGAGTTCCTCCTGCCTGCCTCTTCTGATCTCCCCAGCCTCAGGGGCACTGATCCTATCTGGCCTCCACTTCTCCTCCCCACTTAGTCCCCCTGCATCCTACTGGTTCACTTTGGGGTTCTTCCCATCCCCTTGGGTGTCAGAGTCCCTCACCAGCGGCCAGCACGTGCCCTAGTTGTGGGGAAAAACTAACTCTGCATCTTCCCACACTGCCATCTTGACTTCCATATATCAGTCAGCAACTGACTGCTAACTGCATACCAGGGATATGTTATAGGTGCTTTGCATGTATGAAATAATTCGATATGCAACAACAACCCTGTGAGATATGCACTATTTTTAGCTGTGTTGTGTAATTGGGAAACTAAGGCACAGGAAGGTGACTTACCTTGCCCAATATTACACAGCTCATAAGAACCTAGATTTAAAACCAGGTAACCTGGCTTCTGAGCCCTGAACTCTACTGCCTCCTAGTCTCAGGATTTGCCAGTCTGGCCATCCTCTGATGTCACAAATATCTAGAACTATGCTGAGAATCTATAGGATATGATGGGACATAGTCACAAGTCAGGCATGGGGACTCTTCTTTGGATTTTTACCTGGGTATGAACTCAAATGTATCATAATGGTGTGATTTTTTTTTTAACATCTTTATTGGAGTATAATTGCTTTACAATGGTATGTTAGCTTCAGCTTCACAACAAAATGAATCAGTTATATACATACATATATTCCCATATCTCTTCCCGCTTGCGTCTCCCTCCCTCCCACCCTCCCTATCCCACCCCTCCAGGCGGTCACAAAGCACCGAGCTGATCTCCCTGTGCTATGCGGCTGCTTCCCACTAGCTATTTACCTTACGTTTGGTAGTGTATATATGTCCATGCCTCTTTATCGCTTTGTCACCGTTTACCCTTCCCCCTCCCCATAACCTCAAGTCCATTCTCTAGTAAGTCTGTGTCTTTATTCCTGTTTCACCCCTAGGTTTTTCATGACATTTTTTTTTAAATTCCATATATATGTGTTAGCATACGGTATTTGTCTCTCTCTTTCTGACTTACTTCACTCTGTATGACAGACTCTAGGTCTATCCACCTCATTACAAATAGCTCAATTTCGTCTCTTTTTATGGCTGAGTAATATTCCATTGTATATATGTGCCACATCTTCTTTATCCATTCATCCGATGATGGACACTTAGGTTGTTTCCATCTCCGGGCTATTGTAAATAGAGCTGCAATGAACATTTTGGTACATGACTCTTTTTGAATTATGGTTTTCTCAGGGTATATGCCCAGTAGTGGGATTGCTGGGTCATATGGTAGTTCTATTTGTAGCTTTTTAAGGAACCTCCATACTGTTCTCCACAGTGGCTGTATCAATTTACATTCCCACCAACAGTGTAAGAGGGTTCCCTTTTCTCCACACCCTCTCCAGCATTTATTGTTTCTAGATTTTTTGATGATGGCCATTCTGACCGGTGTGACATGATATCTCATTGTAGTTTTGATTTGCATTTCTCTCATGATTAGTGATGTTGAGCATTCTTTCATGTGTTTGTTGGCACTCTGTATATCTTCTTTGGAGAAATGTCTATTTAGGTCTTCTGCCCATTTTTGGATTGGGTTGTTTGTTTTTTTGTTATTAAGCTGCATGAGCTGCTTATAAATTTTGGAGATCAATCCTTTGTCAGTTGCTTCATTTGCAAATATTTTCTCCCATTCTGAGGGTTGTCTTTTGGTCTTCTTTATGGTTTCCTTTGCTGCGCAAAAGCTTTTAAGTTTCATTAGGTCCCATTTGTTTACTCTTGTTTTTATTTCCATTTCTCTAGGAGGTGGGTCAAAAAGGATCTTGCTGTGATTTATGTCATAGAGTGTTCTGCCTATGTTTTCCTCTAAGAGTTTGATAGTTTCTGGCCTTACATTTAGGTCTTTAATCCATTTTGAGCTTATTTTTGTGTATGGTGTTAGGGAGTGATCTAATTTCATACCTTTACATGTAGCTGTCCAGTTTTCCCAGCACCACTTATTGAATAGGCTGTCCTTTCTCCACTGTACATTTCTGCCTCCTTTGTCAAAGATAAGGTGACCATATGTGCGTGGGTTTATCTCTGGGCTTTCTATCCTGTTCCATTGATCTATCTTTCTGTTTTTGTGCCAGTACCATACCGTCTTGATAACTGTAGCTTTGTAGTATAGTCTGAAGTCTGGGAGCCTGATTCCTCCAGTTCCTTCTTTCGTTCTCAAAATTGCTTTGGCTATTCGGGGTCTTTTGTGTTTCCATACAAATTGCAAAATTTTTTGTTCTAGTTCTGTGAAAAATGCCAGTGGTAGTTTGATAGGGATTGCATTGAATCTATAGATTGCTTTCGGTAGTAGAGTCATTTTCACAATGTTGATTCTTCCAATCCAAGAACATGGTATATCTCTCCATCTATTTGTATCGTCTTTAATTTCTTTCATCAGTGTCTTATAATTTTCTGCATACAGATCTTTTGTCTCCTTAGGTAGGTTTATTCCTAGATATTTTATTCTTTTTGTTGCAATGGTAAATGGGAGTGTTTTCTTGATTTCACTTTCAGATTTTTCATCATTAGTATATAGGAATGCCAGAGATTTCTGTGCATTAATTTTGTATCCTGCCACTTTACCAAATTCATTGATTAGCTCTAGTAGTTTTCTGGTAGCATCTTTAGGGTTCTCTATGTATAGGATCATGTCATCTGCAAACAGTGACAGCTTTACTTCTTCTTTTCCGATTTGGATTCCTTTTATTTCCTTTTCTTCTCTGATTGCTGTGGCTAAAACTTCCAAAACTATGTTGAATAAGAGTGGTGAGAGTGGGCAACCTTGTCTTGTTCCTGATCTTAGTGGAAATGCTTTCAGTTTTTCACCATTGAGGATGATGTTTGCTGTGGGCTTGTCATATATGGCCTTTATTATGTTGAGGAAAGTTCCCTCTATGCCTACTTTCTGGAGGGTTTTTATCATAAATGGGTGTTGAATTTTGTCAAAAGCTTTCTCTGCATCTATTGAGATGATCATATGGTTTTTCTCCTTCAGTTTGTTAATATGGTTTATCACATTGATAGATTTGCGTATATTGAAGAATCCTTGCATTCCTGGAATAAACCCCACTTGATCATGGTGTATGATCCTTTTAATGTGCTGTTGGATTCTGTTTGCTAGTATTTTGTTGAGGATTTTTGCATCTATGTTCATCAGTGATATTGGCCTGTAGTTTTCTTTCTTTGTGACATCCTTGTCTGGTTTTGGTATCAAGGTGATGGTGGCCTCGTAGAAGGAGTTTGGGAGTGTTCCTCCCTCTGCTATATTTTGGAAGAGTTTGAGAAGGATAGGTGTTAGCTCTTCTCTAAATGTTTGATAGAATTCGCCTGTGAAGCCATCTGGTCCTGGGCTTTTCTTTGTTGGAAGATTTTTAATCACAGTTTCCATTTCAGTGCTTGTGATTGGTCTGTTCATATTTTCTATTTCTTCCTGATTCAGTCTTGGCAGGTTGTGCATTTCCAAGAATTTGTCCATTTCTTCCAGATTGTCCATTTTATTGGCATAGAGTTGCTTGTAGTAATCTCTCATGATCTCTTTTATTTCTGCAGTGTCAGTTGTTACCTCTCCTTTTTCATTTCTAATTCTATTGATTTGAGTCTTCTCCCTTTTTTTCTTGATGAGTCTGGCTAGTGGTTTATCTATTTTGTTTATCTTCTCAAAGAACCAGCTTTTAGTTTTATTGATCTTTGCTATTGTTTCCCTCATTTCTTTTTCATTTATTTCTGATCTGATTTTTATGATTTCTTTCCTTCTGCTAGCTTTGGGGTTTTTTTGTTCTTCTTTCTCTAATTGCTTGAGGTGCAAGGTTAGGTTGTTTATTCGAGATGTTTCCTGCTTCTTAAGGTGGGCTTGTACTGCTATAAACTTCCCCCTTCGAACTGCTTTTGCTGCATCCCACAGGTTTTGGGTCGTTGTGTCTCCATTGTCGTTTGTTTCTAGGTATTTTTTGATTTCCTCTTTGATTTCTTCAGTGGTCACTTCATTATTAAGTAGTGTATTGTTTAGCCTCCATGTGTTTGTATTTTTTACAGATCTTTTCCTGTAATTGATATCTAGTCTCATGGCGTTGTGGTCAGAAAAGATACTTGATACAATTTCAATTTTCTTAAATTTACCAAGGCTTGATTTGTGACCCAAGATATGATCTATCCTGGAGAATGTTCCATGAGCACTTGAGAAAAATGTGTATTCTGTTGTTTTTGGATGGAATGTCCTATAAATATCAATTAACTCCATCTCGTTTAATGTATCATTTAAAGCTTGTTTTTCCTTATTTATTTTCATTTTGGATGATCTGTCCATTGGTGAAAGTGGGGTGTTAAAGTCCCCTACTATGAATGTGTTACTGTCGATTTCCCCTTTTATGGTTGTCAGTATTTGCCTTATGTATTGAGGTGCACCTAAGTTGGGTGCATAAATATTTACAATTGTTATATCTTCCTCTTGGATCGATCCCTTGATCATTATGTAGTGTCCTTCTTTGTCTCTTCTAATAGTCTGTTTTAAAGTCTATTTTGTCTGATATGAGAATTGCTACTCCAGCTTTCTTTTGGTTTCCATTTGCATGAAATAACTTTTTCCATCCCCTTACTTTCAGTCTGTATGTGTCTCTAGGTCTGAAGTGGGTCTCTTGTAGACAGCAAATATATGGGTCTTGTTTTTGTATCCATTCAGCCAATCTGTGTCTTTTGGTGGGAGCATTTAGTCCATTTACATTTAAGGTAATTATCGATATGTGTGTTCCTATTCCCATTTTCTTAATTGTTTTGGGTTCATTATTGTAGGTCCTTTCCTTCTTTTGTGTTTCTTGCCTAGAGAAGTTCCTTTAGCAGTTGTTGTAGAGCTGGTTTGGTGGTGCTGAACTCTCTCAGCTTTTGCTTGTCTGTAAAGGTTTTAATTTCTCCATCAAATCTGAATGAGATCCTTGCTGGGTAAAGTAATCTTGGTTGCAGGTTTTTCTCCTTCAACACTTTCAATATGTCCTGCCACTCCCTTCTGGCTTGCAGAGTTTCTGCTGAAAGATCAGCTGTTAACCTTATGGGGATTCCCTTGTGTGTTATTTGTTGTTTTTCCCTTGCTGCTTTTAATATGTTTTCTTTGTATTTAATTTTTGACAGTTTGATTAATATGTGTCTTGGCGTATTTCTCCTTGGATTTATCCTGTATGGGACTCTCTGTGCTTCCTGGACTTGATTAACTATTTGTTTTCCCATATTAGGGAAGTTTTCAACTATAATCTCTTCAAATATTTTCTCAGTCCCTTTCTTTTTCTCTTCTTCTTCTGGAACCCCTATAATTCGAATGTTGGTGCGTTTAATGTTGTCCCAGAGGTCTCTGAGACTGTCCTCAGTTCTTTTCATTCTTTTTTCTTTTTTCTGCTCTGCAGTAGTTATTTCCACTATTTTATCTTCCAGGTCACTTATCCGTTCTTCTGCCTCAGTTATTCTGCTATTGATCCCATCTAGAGTACTTTTAATTTCATTTATTGTGTTGTTCATCGTTGCTTGTTTCATCTTTAGTTCTTCTAGGTCCTTGTTAACTGATTCTTGCAATTTGTCCATTCTATTGTCCATTCTATCTCCAAGATTTCGGATCAACCTTACTATCATAGTCACAAGTCAGGCATGGGGACTCTTCTTTGGATTTTTACCTGGGTATGAACTCAAATGTATCATAATGGTGTGATTTAAGAAGTGCTGAAAAAGTCCCCTAGGAGCCCCCATTATCTGGAATAGATGCTAAGTTCCTTTCAATAGTTGAAGCACTTATGAAAATGTGAATCCTCCAGGAAGGCTATTCCCTTTAGCCATCATTTCCAAGGTCTATTCCATGGAACTTTCTTTCCCAAGATCTATTCATGCACCAAATACTGTAGTCCCAGCTAGTGAGTCTAAAAATAAGGCCTCACTTCTTTTTTATATATAAATGGCTTTGCCATAACCACCATCCAGTATTTTTACCTGTTTCTCTTCTACACGTTTTCGGAAATGCCTGCATGTTACACAAATGCGTCCTGGTTGAAGCTTGTCATTGTAGACAGCCCTGTGGCTCCATCCACAGGTCCACTGCTCAGCAGATCATCTTTTGCCATCTCATATCTGGCTTCACTTAGGCAGTTGCTGTTCTTCCTTCAAGCTTTGCTCCAAGCATGAAAACAGAGAATTTCCTTAATTCCACACACTAATAGCCTGTAGCAATTCACAAGACTTATTGAAGGCTTGGAGGCTAAAAGGGGATTATGATCAGAGAAATAAGGAGTGAATATACTAGTTGTGATCAGAGACCAACTCTTCCACAGGTCTCCCACCAGCCACCATTCTCCTTGGCATTGTGTGCCATGATGTGGTAGTGGCCGGCCAGCCTACATCCGGGAGGGAACCTGTGTGCCTCCTCCACCTAGAGGCCAGCCTCCAACAATCTCAGTCCCCAAGGGATGAAACGATTCTACCCCTTTAGAGTCTTTCCAGGACTACTGATGGGGGTAAGGAAAGAGGGCTGTGGGGAGGTGATGCAGAGAAAAGTGAAAAATCCATCCCTTCCCAATGGGGTTGACTTGCCCCAAGTGCTCACAAAGTACCCATCAGAAGCTAGCACTCAGTGCCTTCTTCAATGAACTATTCATTATTGAACAACACTGTGTTGGGTACACCAAGAATTCACTGCACCAATCCCAACCTGTTACTTTCCAATCTCTTCTCCAGCATGCTGTGAACACTGGTCCAACCCCATACCTTCTGGTCATGGTTCAGTCACTGCCCCAAATCTCCTATAAGCAAATACCTAGGCAAGAACACACAGAGCACTCAGGAACAAGGACAATGTTCAGGCATAGGGTAGTCTAAATGTAGATTTAGAAGAAAAAAAAAATAATTCTTAGTGTTATCATTCTGCTAAAAAATAAATCCAAACACATTACTAAATGAAACTTAATATTTCCATTTGAAGCATCTACATTTAGTTGTTTCTACTGTATTCAGGTCTTCCAAAAAGAACGGTGATGTATGTATATTAAAAAAAAAAAAACCCGCATGCTGTAATATTGTGCATTAAAAGTAGCAGAAAGCAAGCAAGCAAGCTGGGGTTAGAGACAAACCACTCCAAACCCATGCAACTTTGTAACCAGAACACCAACATCAACATAAATGTTACCTGGGGAATTAACTGGGACCACACAGGAGACTACCATAGTGAATGAAAAAAACCCCAGACACAGCAGAGAGGAAATACTGCTAACACCTCATTTAGAGCACAGATGGTAGGTGCTGAGAAATGCCCTTGGAAGTGGGCCTCTGAGCTGGCAGTCTGCTTTTGTGGTGGGCCTGGGAGGCAGCATGAGTTCAGGCCATGGCCGCCAAACTGAGTAACCCCAGCTACAGCAGGGCCGCAGGCTGCCAGCTCTCCTCATCCGTACCCTTTGCAAAGAGTCAGATTTTCTCTCAACCTGTTCTTTCACAGAGAGTGAAGTGGTTTCAAGTGTCCTATTTGTGGGGAGTCTCCATTTCACCTCCTTCACTGTGCACAGACTAAAGGCCTGGGCTTTGGTTTCTACACCTGACTTCATGCCTCCTCACTCTTGCCCCCTGGAACAGAGGTCAGCAAACTTTTCTTTAAAGGGCGAGATAGTAAGTATTTTCACCGTTGCCAGTCATATGATGTCTGTCGAAACTGCTCAGTTCTGCTGTTGTAGTGCAAAAGGAGCCGGAGACAATATGTAAACACTGGGCCTGGCTGGGTTCCAATAAGACTTGACAAAAACAGGAGAGGTGATTTTGGCTCCCAGACTGTAGTTTGCTGACCCCTGACCCAGAGAAGCACCACTTTCTGTATTGTGTGTTCATCTGCTTCTGGGATATGGGCTTACTCTTTGTGTTTTCTCTCTCTTAAGGATTTCCCCTTATTTCTTGTGAGCTTAATAAGATGTTTTAAAGTGTCTTTGTGTGATTTATCCAGATCTGGGTGTTTCAGGGTGGTAGAGGGAGTTTTGTAAAACCTAGTTCTCCATCCCGTTGGAAACAGAAGTCTGGTATGTCTTTTTCTATCTCTTTAATGTCAATCTTCAGTATTATGTTTTAGAAGTTCTCCCATAAATAGGATATAGCTGGATTTTGTTTTACTTTTCAATCTGATAGTCTCTGCCTTTTAACTGATGAATTAAATTAGTTTACATTCACTATGATTACTGGTATCTTTAAATTTATTTTAGTCACTCTATATTATATTTTCTATTTATCATGCTATTTCTAATCTTTCTTTTTCTTCCTCTTTCTTCCTTCTACAACATTAATCAAGTTTTCCTTTATTCTATCGTTTCCCTTTCAGTTGTTTGGAAATTCAACATTTAACTACCGATCTGTGGACAGTAGCCTTTATATTTTAAATATGCACAAGTAACTTAATAAAGTCTAGTGTCATTAAAACCTCTACTCTCCTCCCAGTGATGGTGGGCCTGTAGGACGCTCCACTGATCACACTTCAGTTTTCCATTTTAATTTTATCTAGTTCTGGGTTTTAATCCCCCAAATTGATATTTCAGTCAGTTTTTACCAATTTCATTTCTCACCATTGCTTCTTGCATTCTACACATTCTTCTGAGCTCATTTCCCCTCCGAAATACATCTTTCAATTAGTTGTTCCTGCACTTCCCTGGTGGCACAGTGGTTGAGAGTCCGCCTGCCGATGCAGGGGACACAGGTTCGTGCCCCAGTCCGGGAAGATCCCACATGCCGCGGAGCGGCTAGGCCCATGAGCCATGGCCGCTGAGCCTGTGCGTCTGGAGCCTGTGCTCCGCAATGGAAGAGGCCACAACAGTGAGAGGCCCACGTACCACAAAAAAATAAATAAATAAATAAATTAGTTGTTCTTTCAGCAAGTATCTAAGTGTAGGGAATACTCCCCACCTTTGTTTTTTTTTTGTTTTTTACATCTTTATTGGAGTATAATTGCTTTACAATGGTGTGTTAGTTTCTGTTTTATAGCAAAGTGAATCAGTTATACATATACATATGTACCCATATCTCTTGCATCTCCCTCCCTTCCCACCCTCCCTATCCCACCCCTCTAGGTGATCACAAAGCACCGAGCTGATCTCCCTGTGCTATGCGGCTGCTTCCCACTAGCTATCTATTTTACGTTTGGTAGTGTATATATGTCCATGCCACTCTCTCACTTTGTCACAGCTTACCCTTCCCCCTCCCCATATCCTCAAGTCCATTCTCTAATAGGTCTGTGTCTTTATTCCCGTTTTACCCCTAGGTTCTTCATGACATTTTTTTTTCTTAGATTCCATATGTATGTGTTAGCATACGGTATTTGTCTTTCTCTTTCTGACTTACTTCAGAGTGTATGACAGACTCTAGGTCCATCCACCTCATTACAAATAACTCAATTTCGGTTCTTTTTATGGCTGAGTAATATCCCATTGTATATATGTGCCACATCTTCTTTATCCATTCATCCGATGATGGACACTTAGGTTGTTTCCATCTCCTGGCTATTGTAAATAGAGCTGCAATGAACATTTTGGTACATGACTCTTTTTGAATTATGGTTCTCTCAGTGTATATGCCCAGTAGTGGGATTGCTGGGTCATATGGTAGTTCTATTTGTAGTTTTTTAAGGAACCTCCATACTGTTCTCCATAGTGGCTGTACCAATTCACATTCCCACCAGCAGTGCAAGAGGGTTCCCTTTTCTCCACACCCTCTCCAGCATTTATTGTTTGTAGATTTTTTGATGATGGCCATTCTGACCGGTGTGAGATGATATCTCATTGTAGTTTTGATTTGCATTTCTCTAATGATTAATGATCCACCAAAGAACTGTCAACAGCTGCCAGCTTTTCTCTGATGCACCTGCTAGTGTTGGAGGGTCTCCTGCAGAGGCGGGGGATGCTGTGGCTCACCGAGGGGATAAGGACACTGGCAGCAGAAGTTCTGGGAAGTACTCCCTGGTGTGAGCCCTCCCAGAGTTCCACCTTTGTTTTTTAAAAAGTTTTTATTTTGGGCTTTCCTGGTGGCGCAGTGGTTGAGAGTCTGCCTGCCGATGCAGGGGACACGGGTTCGTGCCCCGGTCCAGGAGGATCCCACATGCCGCGGAGCGGCTGGGCCCATGAGCCATGGCTGCTGAGCCTGCGCGTCCGGAGCCTGTGCTCCGCAACGGGAGAGGCCACAACAGTGAGAGGCCCGCATACCGCAAAAAAAAAAAAAAAAAAAGTTTTTATTTTATTATTCATGCCTGAATAATATTCTACCTGGGTGTAAAATTCTGAGTTGACAATATTTTTCTTCATGACTCTAAAGATATAATGTCCTAGATAATCTAGGATCTTTCAGATTCTGTGGCTGCTATTGAGATGTGTGTTATCAATCAAATTGTTCATTTGTAGAGAACCCCTCTCTTTCCTTTTTTGTTTACTTTTAACATTTTCTCTTAGTTTTCTTAGATAACTTTACTACAATATTTCCATGTGTGATTTGCCTTTATTTATATTGTGCTTCTCGAATATTTATGTCTTTTACCAATTCTGGAAATTTCTTAATCATTATGTTTTTGAATATTGTCTCTTTATTGTTCTGTGTACTCTTTCTTTCTAGAACTTCTTTTAGAAATTTATTAAATCTTCTCATTTTTTTCTCTTATGCTTCTTACTCTTATATTTTCCATCTCTATTTCTGTGCTGTATTCTCAGTTGTTTTTTCAGTTCTATTTTAAAGTTCACTAATTCTTTCTTCAGCTGTGCCTAATCTTCTATTTAACTCATCCACTGAACTTTAACAATTACAAATTTTTTCATTTTTGTAATTTTCCAATTTTTAAATGTTTTGAAATTTTACATTTTATTTGGAAGTAAAATCTGGTTCTTGGTTTAGTATAGTGGTTCAGACCATATACTCTGGAGCTATAGACTGAAAGTTGTGTTCCCCAAATTCATATGTTGAAATCCTAACCCCCAATGTGATGGTTTTGGGAGATGGGGCTTCTGGGAGGTGATTAGGTCATGAAGGTATAGCCCAAATGAATCAGGTTAATGCCCTTGTAAAAGAGACCCCAGATAGTTCCCTTTCCCTTTTTGCCATGTGAGGTTACAATGAGAAGATGGCCATTTATGAACCATGAAATGGCTTCTCACCAGACACTGAATCTGCTGGCACTGAACTTGATCTTTCCAGCCTCCAGACTGAGAGAACTAAATTTCTGTTGTTTATAAACCACTCAGTTTATGGTATTTTTGTTATAGCAGCCCAAATGGACTAAGACATTTGGATAGAGAATGTTTTTGTACAAACTTCAGCTCTGTTTCTTATTAGACTTGTGACCTGGAGCAAGTTACTTAATCTCTCTGTGCTCCAGTTTTCTCATCTATAAACTGGTAAAATAATAATACCTCATAACACAATATAACAGTGTTGTTTGAGGATTAAATGAATTAGTATTTGCAAAGCATTTTTAAATTAAAATTGGAATTTATTTTATTTATTTATTTTTAAAATTTGTTTATATTTTTGACCATGCCCCACGGCCTGCGGGATTTTAGTTCCCCAACCAGGGATCAAACCTGCGTCCTTGACAGGAGGAAAGCCAGGAGTCCTAACCACTGGCCTGTCAGGAAATTTCCTTGCAAAGCATCTAGAAAAGTGGTCAGTGCTGTGCTATTATTATTATCATCATCAACATCATTCAAAGCAGTCTTTTTCCATTTCTCATTTCTGTGTTTCAATTACTTCTGTTACAGCTTTAATAATTTTAAAGATATTCTCTTTGGTAGTCACTTTCTATATCCCATCTAGTAACTCAAATTCTTGAATATAATCTTCCTGTATTTTATGACCGTTTACTGTGCCTCACACAAAAATTGTTACGTACTTATTCTGTGACTTTTTATCATGAGCCTCATATTCAATGAGGCTGAATATTTTGTGGAAATGCCCTGCCACCTGTCTGTGTCTGTTGTACCATGTAGTTTTGCTTTTACTTATGCCAGGAGTGCCAGGGACATCTCTGTTCATAACCTAATTTTCTGTTTGTATTTTGAAATGGGGTTTCCTGGAATGCAATATAAATTTAAACTCCAACCCCGAGTAAGGATCAAGCATGGATTTTGTATCTCTCAGGGAATTACATGTTTCCCCCCACAGGTTGCCTAGACAGAGGCAGACAAGATTTACTAGGGTCTCCTCTGCAGGTGGGCAGATTTTTTTCTCTTGAGTCTTAGTCCCAACACCTCACCGAAAATGTGTCTACGTAAACTTTAATTCCAAGCCTCCAGGCTGTCAGGTCACTACTCTGGCTTTAAGTTTCTTCCTTCCTGTTAGCATCTTTTGATTCTCTTCCAGAAATGTTTTATGCAGCGTTTGCAGGTGTTTCCGGTGCTTTGGGATATGTTAGCTCTCCATCTTGCAGAACCGTCAGTAGACTTTCTTCTCACAACATTATTTCACAACTGTCTTCCTTCCTTACTAGTCCCCTTCCTTCTCAATATTTCATTTTTCATCTTATTATCTTCCCCCACTTCATACCAGTTTCTTTCCTTCCCTGGTAGTATATTTCGATCCTAGAGAGTCCCATATGTGCTATGACAACCTGAAAAGATAAATAGCCTTATTAAATGGTCTTTTACTGTCATTGAGATGCCAAAGTATTTGTACCAAGGGCAATGCATATTGGGTTGTTGCAGGCAGTTTTCATTTTAGCATCACAGACTTTGATCCTATCGGAATATTTCCTGATTTTGCTCTTCTTCTCTTCTCTCTACTGAGTGTTTTAGATTTCATCATTGTTTCTGATAGCTATTGATGTGTTAGTCATATTCTCTTACTGCATTCCTGACTCTGATAAACTGTGCTTTGAAAAATAACCTTGGTTAATTATACTATCTTGAGGAAGAGTGCCCAGACTGGCTGATACAAAGATTCAGGCCTCTTTGGTAGATATATTCCTATATTGAAGATGAGAATATTAGGCAAAACAGTCTCTCTACTGGTAATCATAACCATACTCAGCTCCTTGCTCTGATTTCTCACTCACCAAGCAAGCTTCTTAGAGCCAGTGTGACTCCTTCTGTAGAACACAGAAGCCCATGTAGATTGCCAACCAGCAGGCGTGATTCCATCAGGCCACATCGCATGAACTTTCTTTCCAAAAATTAGGAAATTAGAATTTGGTATTATAAAAACTACAATACAGACCTCATTGAGCTTTTACTTTTTATTGTAGTAAAATATACTTATCATAACATTTACCATTTTAACCTTCTTTTGAGTGTACAAATCAGTGGCATTAGATACATTCACATGGTTTTGTAACCATCACCACTATCCATCCCAAACTGAAACTCTGTACCCATTAAACAATAACTCTCCCTTCCTCTTTCCCTCAGCCCCTCATAACCACTTCTTTCTCTTTGAATTTGACTATCTAGATACAATAATTGTCCTTTTGTGTCTGCCTTATTTCACTTAGCATAATGTCCACAAGGTTCATTCATGTTGTAGCATGTGACAGGATTTCATTGAGCCTTTACTTTTATTTTTAAATTTTATTTATTTATTTTTGTTTGGTTTACCTAAAATTTTTTTTTAATTTTTAAAGGTTACTTTCCATTTACAGTTATTAAAAAACATTGGCTATATTTCCTGTGTTGTACAATACATCCTTGAGCCTATTTTATACTTAACAGTTTGTACCTCCCATTGCCCCACCCTTATATTGCACCTCCCCCCAACCACCAGTTTATTCTCTACATCTGTGAGTCGAGCCTTTACATATATCCTCTGGGAGATAGAAGATTCTTTATTAGCCACAAAGCCATAAGGAGTTTTATCTAAATAGATACTGAGATCACTGCTGACATCTCTCACTCATCAGCCCTTTAAATGCCACTCTCTCCCACAGCTACTGCTCTGGCTCTGTCATGTTTGAACTTTCCTTAGCCTTTTAGCAAAAGAAAGACTTTGGAAGCACATTATCTTCACATGAGAAGGGGATTTTTATTCTGAAGTACGTAAGCTGTTTAACTTATTAGGTGAAAATTTGAAGGCACAGACCTTCACAGTAGGGGAGCTGCCTAGTCTAACAAGAAAGCAATGTCTTTGACAGCCCCAGCTTATCTTTACTCCATCTCTGCCCTGTGAGATGTGCCCTCCTACTGTGAGAGGGAGCTAGTCACGTCCTGGTCACCTACACCATGTACAGATTTTTGTTACCAGTAATTATCTCAGCCTTACTCCTCCTCCTTCCTCTTACCCCTTCAGACTGCCAATCAGTCCCGCTCTATGTGTTTCAGCCACTTCCCTTTGCCTGGGAATAAGGTCCACACTCCTTACTCTGACTTTTAGGGCCTCACATAATAGAACCCCAAATCACCTTTCCAGATCCAGCAAAACAGGATTCTTTACTATTCTTATATGTGTCCTGTATTGTCCTCCTTTGTCTTATTTCATGCTTTTTCCTTTGATGGCAACACCTGCTTTAGAGTTTCTTTCAAAATTATGGCCCTTAAATAAAGTTCATCTCAAATATCCACCTTGTCCAAGGAACCCTTTCAAATTTTTCCATCTCCATTCAATCATTTCCCCTGGTAAGTCCTTAGAACACTTTTATTTCCACCTCTCTTTTCAAGTTTATCAGATTATCCTTGAATTGTAGTTATCCACACATTTGCCTTAGTGCCTCAAACTTAGTAGGCTGGGAATTGTCTAAAGGAGGTGACTGTGTCTTGCTTTCCCACAACACCTAGCACTGTGACTTGTGCAAAGTAGGTCCTTTATCAATATATTTGTTCTATCATTTACATGTTAACTTAGAGCATGTCCATGGCACTGCAACCTTGAATCAATCATGGAACCAGTTCTAGAATAGGTGTGACCTCTGGAGACCAAGGGGAAGGAAGGAGAAGGTAGGACCAGGCAGTGTAGGAGGCAGATCTGGCTAGTAGATTCGTGTCCACTGCTGATTATTTACCCAGAGTAAGTGGGACATGGGTAACATTTTGTTTACCCCATCATTGGTTCCTGTTGGTTACAATGTCGGGAGGAAGTGCAAATGCAAAGGACCTTAAACTCAGATGAAGAAATAAAGTTGGGGCTTCCCTGGTGGCACAGTGGTTGGGAGTCTGCCTGCCGATGCAGGGGACGTGGGTTCGTGCCCCAGTCCGGGAGGATCCCACATGCTGCGGAGCGGCTGGGCCCTTGAGCCATGGCCGCTGGGCCTGCGCGTCCGGAGCCTGTGCTCCACAGCAGTGAGAGGCCCGCGTACCGCACAAAAAAAAAGAAAGAAAGAAAGAAAGAAAGTGATATGGAAGTGAAAAGAAGAATCCAGATTTTTAAGGATTTGTACTTCCTTTTTTAACAGAGGAGAGAGCAAAATCAGATTACTCAGATGATTTCTGTAACTCTGAAATGTCCCCAGTGCTTCACAATGTTAATGATTAAGTTACTATAGAGAATAACAGATTTTCTAAGAAATTTTAGAAATTTAGAAAATAGACACAATCTTAAATTACTACCTTCTGGAGGGTAATTTTTGACTAATACTGTACAAACTAGATGATACCAGTTTCTAGATTGTTTGCCTGATGATTTTTTAAACTATGTTATACTTATAAAAATAATGTCCAAATCATATTTAAGGTTTCAGGGGAAAAGGTGATTTAATGGTGGGCTTTTATTCTCAAGTTAAAATTGCTATGCTCAGTTTTTAGAAAAATAAATGTTAAGTTGATTCCAGACTGAGCAACACCTATTTAGGAGGAGTGAAAAAGCAAATAAGAAATGAGGAATGGGCTTCCCTGGTGGCGCAGTAGTTGAGAGTCCGCCTGCCGATGCAGGGGGCACGGGTTCGTGCCCCGGTCCGGGAAGATCCCACATGCCGCGGAGCGGCTGGGCCCATGAGCCATGGCTGCTGAGCCTGCGCGTCCGGAGCCTGTGCTCCACAATGGGAGAGGCCACAACAGTGAGAGGCCCACGTACCGATAAAAAAAAAAAAGAAAGAAAGAAATGAGGAAAACCCTTGAGGAGTAAATAATGAAGCAGGTTGCAAATTATAAGTATTTTTAGTTCTTCATCTTAGGAGACATTGGATGGTAGACCCCCACTGGCCAATATTTTAGAATTCTTAAGAGATAGAGAAAGTCCAGGAGGACTGAGGAAAGAAATGTTTATAGAGTTTCTTTATTTTTTAAAAAGGACAAAGAGAGACCCTAATGACTAAGGATTGCATTTACTTAAGCTCTGATCCTGAGATGAAGATTGTAGATCAAATCCTCAAAAAATCTACTTACGGTATAGACATCTAGAGGCACACAGGATCCTGGAGAGGAACAGGGTGGCTTTATGAAACTCAGTATGTCAGACAATTTTAATTTCCTTCCATGACAGGGTGATGGAACATGTAGCTTGGAGGCAAGCAATAGAGGCCATTTATCTGTCTTTTACTCAAGCTTTCAATTCTATCATACATGGGATGCCCAGCAGCCAGCCAAGAAAGTGTAAGTTGAACACCATGTTTTTCAAGCTGCAAGTCCTGGAGAGTTCCAGGAGAATTTTAAATACAAGCATACATTCTTGAATAGAGGGTTATATCTTTTTTTAAAGTGCTCTAGCAGTTAAGAAGAAAAATACTACCTTCTGTTTTGCAGTAAAAGAATTATAATTGAAAGATCTGCATATAGAATGACTTTAGCTTCTTACATTTTTCTGAATGGTTTTTGGTCCCCAGATGTATTTTGGAGGCTGTATTAATGGATCCCAGCAGGAACCAGATGGTACAATTAAACTGGGGAACTGAGAGAATTTCCTGAAAGGACTATCCACAAAGGGGTGGGCAGGATTTAGGGAACAACAAAGGGTGGTGTAGCTGGAACAGCTGTTACCAGCCCTGATGTGAGGGGTCTGGAAGGGAGCAATAACCAGAACCTAGAGGACAGCAGTATGACTAGGGCCATCCAGAGGGACTGTGGCCTGTGGTAGGGGACACAGGTATCCTGCCATGACTCAGCCCAAGGAAAGTGTGCAAACCCATGAAATTATATGCAAACTCAGGGGTATACATGTGAATGTGCATTTTTCTGCTGAGCAGGTCCATAGATTTTTATCAACAGTCTCCAAAATGAATCCCAAATGTTAAGAGCTATGTTTTTAAAAGAAGGATATAAAATTTAAACTCACTTTGTTGTATTTCTGAAGTTGATAGTTTGTAGTCCTTGTTAAGTACCTACAGGGTGCAAAGCACTAAATAACATTCTATAACTGGATAAAAATGAACCAGGAGAAGTTATTGAGTGTATTTTGGACCAAAGATTGTGTTTTACTAAGATTGTGTTGTGTGTCAATGGTCTAGTGTGTTTGGGAGTGAAACATGGAGCAGAGGAACTGGTCTGGCTGTAGCAAATTACACGTAGCAAATTACTCTGAATAATATACACATGTTACTTGGAAAGGTTGGTCAAGGGATAACATTTGGGCAAAATTAACTTGACAGGTAGTCAGCTATGTATTTGCTTTAATTGGTTGATTGATTGTGGTTTTGTTTGTTTTTTGGGTTTTGTTTATATATGTACACACACACGTGTGTAATTCATATATATGATATATGTCTTAGCTGTGGGTACCATAACAAAATAACAATGACTGAGTGGCTTAAACAACAGAAATTTATTTTCTCACAGTTCTGGAAGCTACAGGTCCCAGACCTAGATTCCAGCTGATTCCATATCGGTTGAGAGCTCTCTTCCTGGTTTGCAGATGGCAACCTTCTCACTGCATCCTCACATGGACTTTTCTCAGTACATGTGTACAGAGAGAGAAAGAGAGTGAGCTCTCTGGTGTCCCTTCTGATAAGGACACTAATTCTATCAGATCAGGGCCCCATCATGTGACCTCATTTAACCTAATTCCTTATAGACCCCTATCTCCAAATATAGCAGCACTGAGGGTTAGATCTTCAACATAAGAATTTGGTGAGGGGAACACAAAAATTTAATCCATATATATATAAATATATTAATATGTATAATTAATTCACTTTTACTGTGTCAGGCACTGTGCACGTTGCTGGAGATATAAAATGGTTAAGATATTGTTCCTCTTTTTGGTGAGAATGCTAAAAATCTACTCTTAGCAAATTTCAAGTGTACAGCACAGAGTTAAACTATAGTCACCGTACTGTACATCAGATCCTCAAAACTTATCATCTTATAACTAGAAATTTGTACCGTTTGACCACTTAGACCAACATCTCCCCATTCCCTGCGCCCAGCCCTTGGTAATCACCATTCTACTCTCTGTTTTTATGAATCTGACTTTTTTTTTGGATTCCACATGTAAGTAATACCATACAGTATTTGTCTTTGTCTGGTTTATTTTACTTGGTATAATGCCCTCCAGTTTCATCCATGTTGTCACAAATGGCAGGATTTCCTTTTTTTTATGGATAAATAATATTCCATTGTGTGTATCTATCTATCTATAAATAGATACAATGCATTGTGTGTATGTGTATATATATATATATATATACACACATACATACACATATATAACACACACATATATATAACACATTTTCTTTATCCATTCATCAGTCAACAGACACTTATGTTGTTTCCATAGCTTGGCTATTGCCTGAAAGGTAACTATGTGAGGTGATGGATGTGTTAATTAACTTGATTGTGGTAATCATTCCACAATGTGTATATATTATCAAGTCATCATATTGTACACTTGAAAATGTATACATTTTAGCTGTCAACTATACCTCAGTTAGAGAAAAAAGATACTGTTCTTGTTGAGGAGTAAGAGTCAAGTAAAAGAGCTTGACCTTTATATAACTAGTCCCATGGAGGCACCATTGAAAGACTTCTAGAAGTTCAGCTGGAGGAGTGTCTGCCAGATTCCCAGACTCTTCATTCTTTTAAATCAGTGCCTTTTGACCCAGGCTGCACATCACCAGGGGAAATTTTTTTAATAGGGTTTCCCAGTCCCACTTCCAGAGATTCTCATTTAGCTGGTCTGAGATGGGGCCCCAAATGGTGGTTTTTGAAGGCTTCCCTGCTGACCCTAACGTGCAGCAGTGTTGAGAGCCACCTGGAGTAAAGGCACTGACACACACACCCCTTCCACACCCCACACCCCACACTCACCACTACACTACACTACACTCTGGCCTCTTGGAATCACGGCTAGTTGTTCTTCTTCTGATGATTAGTTCACATTTTGTCTTAGAGATGCTGTAAAATTTTTCTCTTTATGAAGCAGCTGCTAGGCAGCCCAGAGCCAATTCAGCGCCTCCTGTCGGCAGGTGCATAGACTGTATGCGATGCATCTTGGTATTAGCTTCAGGCTTTGTGCCAATGATGCCCATTCCCTTCCCTTTTCCTTTTTCTTTCCCACTTAGGTCTAATTTGTACTATCTTGATGTGCTTTTATTTATCCTTGTAAACTGTCTCTGATTCTTTTGGGGAAGAGGGAGAGATATGGATTTATAATGAATGAATGAACAAAGAAAAAACACACCAAAAATACATGCAACACCCATACACAGAAATCACCAGAAGAGTTTTTGCAAGCCTGTCTGTTTCTTGAATAGATTTCTAGGAGGGCGAGACTGAATGAGTGGAGAAGGTGGGGTTAGAGGTGAGGTGAAGAGCTGGCTCCCAGACTTAGCGCAGGAACAGGTGAGTAGTGACTGAATGCCTGCATCTGACAGCACTCCATGGCAGTCGAAGGGTAGAAGGAGGGCAGTCGAAGGGAGGCATGAGCCTCCCAAATGAAGACAAGCTGGGCAGCCATTATCCAAGTTCATGAGAAAGGACAAGTGTTCTCACATAGCCTACAAACGAGGACACATTGATATCTTCCTAGTGCAACCCTAGTTCTAAGGGAACTAGATGTGATGAACTGAGGGGGAATTAAACTTGGAGACCTTCCTGAAGGAGGTGAATCTAGGGTTTGGTTTTGACAGAGGGGAAAGACATGTGCTATAGCAGAAAGCAAGAAGTTCTAGACATCACCACAACTCTACACTGATGGTACAGAGGACTTTCCACCCCGTAAAATGAGATGTCCTGGGAGGGACAGCCAAGGAGAGCTGAGATGACAAGGGACTGAATAAGGAAAGGATAAGTCTCGTAAAGACTAGAGGCATTTTAGTGAGAGTTTATGAAGGAAATGTATGAAGCGGATTCATTCTTCATTTAACAAACATTTACTGAGCACCTAGAATGAGACAGGCACTGTTTGGGTGCTTGGGGTACAGCAGTAAATAAAACAAATGCAGTCTTTGTCCTCATGAGCCTTATAGCCTAGGCACATTAATTCTATAGAGACACAAATCATGACATAATTGCAAGCGGTGATGAGTAATTTAAGGAGGCTGCAGAGGGCGTTGTGGGAGGCTGTGGGTGGGGCTGGGAGGAAGCTGGCTTGAGGAGCAGGAGGGCTGTTCACTGGTGGACAGGTTGGAGAGCTATCTAGGAGAATCAACTCATAGGACTTGGCAATTGGTTGGATGTGGGAATGAGGAAGGCAGATTTGTCAAAGAGGTGTTCCAGGTTGCTGGCAGGTGCGTGCGCATACACACACCCTTCCACAGGAGCTGAGGGGAGGACTGACTGCGATTATTTCTTTCTTCTCTCTCTCATAACCTCTCCTCTTCTCTCAATAAAAAGGAAAATAAGATTTTCCAGGAACAGGTAAATAAAAGTTCATATTGAAGGCTTACGGAGAACAGTCTGAAGTAGTTTCCACCTGGTCTAAAAATATATATGAAACACAGTGAAAACCACACTAATGACCTCAGTGTTATTCTACCTTACTTTTAGTTCTGATGCTGGTATTTGATGGTGAATTACTGGGATACTTTAAAAATTGCACTCCAAGCATATCTATTGCCAAAAAAGTTCCCAAACTGATGCTCCTCTCAGGAGATTGTTTATTGTCTTTGATTACAAAGAGACAAAAGAGGTCTCTCTCATGGTTGGAATTAAATTTTATTTGAGCCACAACAATATAAATATATGTACACAATGTTACATGCTATTCAAGATTGTAAGCTCTCCTCCACCCTTCCGCCATCCATGCTTCCCAACTCTTAAGTGTATCAGCCTTAGAAGAACCCCCCAGGAGGCATCAACTCATACAGAGCAAGGTGTATTCTCTAAGTGACACCATGCCTGCCAGAGGGTCAAACTGAATAGGGGTACAGGTTGGGTGCAGGCAAGACCTGCTTCAAAGTCACACGAAAGGATGACTTTAACATCTTAAACGCAGGTCTAAATTCACTTGTTATTAATTCCTCAGCCTATGAAGTTAATATTGAAATGAAATTTTAAAAATACAGCCTCGGGCTTCCCTGGTGGCGCAGTGGTTGAGAGTCCGCCTGCCGATGCAGGGGACACGGGTTCGTGCCCCAGTCCGGGAAGATCCCACATGCCGCGGAGCGGCTGGGCCTGTGAGCCATGGCCGCTGAGCCTGCTCATCTGGAGCCTGTGCTCCGCAACGGGAGAGGCCACAACAGTGAGAGGCCCACAAACCGCAAAAAAAAAAAAAAAAAAGTACAGCCTCTTCAAAATGCATTTTCTTAAAAGAAAAAAAAATTGCTAGAAGGTGATTTAATCATTTGTGATTTCTGAAGAAAAATTAAGATCTTTCTTTGCATTTCCAAGGGTTTTCATTTGAAAATCAATGTGTGATCTAGAGTTGTTACTTTTTGTGATAAAATCACAAACATGGGCAAACCTAAGGCTCTAACCCTATTACGTGGTGCACTGAAATCCTGCAGGGGAAAAAAAAGAAGTATGGTCACATTTCCCTAAGTGTAGCTTTTTCATATAGACCTACATTACACTGACACTTTTTTTCTGTAAATATTTTGAATATGCATGATCAATTTCTGTCACTTGTCCAACATCTAGAAGTGCCTGACAACGTTCTAACATGAATTTCTGGATTAGTTTCAGAAACAGAGTGACGGGTAACTGTATCCACAAGTGGTTGATCTATTTTGATGTGAACCTAATTAATGCTGCATATAAAACTCCAAATGTCACAGTACAGGAGTTTTACAGTTTTAATTATTAGACTGACTTAGCTAACTCATTCTAAAATGAAATTTGAATTTAATTTAATGTAAGTTATTAAACTCTTTTACAATTAATTCTTTTTTTAAGAGAAAGGGTTGTATAAAATCATTCAGTTATGATTTTAGCGTGTGGATGAGAACTATATAAAAATGCCACAAATAATATATGACTTCAACATTATGACTGAAACTACAAACTTGCAGGGAAGGATTGGGCTGCCCAGCTATGATGTCTGGTCACGAAGTCCAAGCCGCTGTTTGATGAATCTGGAGATTAGGAGCTGAGGCCGTTTCTGGTACTCCACCAGAACATCATGGGGAGAGTTGATCTGGTCGCATTCAAGTCTGTTGAGAAGTGTCACACAGACCACAGCAGCTAGAAGAGCAAATAAGACCATTACCAAACAAATGGGTTTATCTTTTGCATAGAAACATTAACCAGACACCCCCGTGTCCCTAGCACATGTACTTTGTGTTGTTTTCCTTTTCCATAAATGCAATCTACTGAACCTTCCAGACTTCCATATGAATTATAATTCATATTTCTGTGGACTCCCACCAAACACTCCACCTAAATAAGTTAATTGAAATAATTTTCAGCACTCTCCCTTCTCCTTTCCCCTATAATTGGCTACATTAAGGCTTAGAAAAGATTTGTGTTCAAGATAATAACAAGGAGGGATCTTTGCCATCCAAGATACACAAACCTCCAGCTTTCTATCCCATTTCCAATTCTTAGAGCAGGCTTTTCTTTTTCTTTTTTCTTTTTTTAAACATCTTTGTTGGAGTATAACTGCTTTACAATGGTGTGTTAGTTTCTGCTTTATAACAAAGTGAATCAGCTATACACATACATATATCCCCATATCCCCTCCCTCTGCGTCTCCCTCCCATCCTCCCTATTCCACCCCTCTAAGGTGGTCACAAAGCACCGAGCTGATCTCCCTGTGCTATGCAGCTGCTTCCCACTAGCTATCTATTTTACATTTGGTAGTGTATATATGTCCATGCCACACACTCACTTCATCCCAGCTTACCCTTCCCCCTCCCCGTGTCCTCAAGTCCATTCTCTACGTCAAGCAGCCTTTTCTTACTTCAGGATATAACTAGAGAGCTAGCCATTTTTTTCCTGAGATGACATTTTACTCCTTGGTGCAGTGTTTGAGTTTGCCTACTGGAGAGGGAAGTAAATAGAGAAGAGATATGGCCACTAACCTTGGGAAATAGCAATAAAGGCGAGTACTGACTCTTTTGAAATCTGAGAAAAAAAAATGAAATGATATGCTTAAATGAAATGATATGCATAAATGATATGCTTAAGAATCAGCTCCATGAAGGAGCACATTTATTAGCATTTAGTTTCTAAAGAATGAGGACAAAATCTTGTGATAGTTACAAAACTAGGGGGAAAGAGCAAACATCTTTCTTTTAAAAAAAATGAAATTCTCATTTTTGAAAACACACCATAAAAGCGGCGTCTTTGGTTTGTTCCAGCAAGAACAAGAAAGAGACATTGGGTCCCCTGCAAATTCTTTATCATCAGTTTCACATGAAATCTTTGATTTCAAGGAATGTGGTTATACACATTGAAATCAGTGACAACCACTTTGAATTGATAGCAGTGTCACAATCTCTATGTTCATCTGCATCATTTTAAAAAGGATTTCAGTGGATCTGGGATTAGATGTAGCTACAGTCACAAGCTTTGAGGTCATGAAGATAAAGTTGGGTTTGAGTGTGATATTTATTTCTTTGACTTCTGCACTATCTCAGACTTCTGGATTTGAGAAGGCGAAATGGACTGTAATCATAATAGATGCTTTCTTTTTTGTTTGGTTTAGCTCTTGCTATATGCTGGGTATTTATGATACCATTTAGACCTCATAGCTGTGCCATGAGCTAGCTCTTATTTTTATCCCCTTTGGACAAATGATGAAATGAGGGCTCAGGGAGGTAAAATGGCCCAGTAGGACACAGCTAGTAAATAACCAGTCAATTCCCAGCTTCATAAACTGCTGAGAAGACACTCTACCTCCCATCCCTCCTCCTCTGCACATGGCAAACCATAAGGCAGACAGATCAGTCAAACTGACCCTCCTGTTCAGTGAACTGAAAAGCAATTGAAAATATCCAACTTGAGCTGAGTCAAGTATTTTCATCACCTAGTACCCTGTTTATTCAAAACTCATTCAGTTGTAAAGCAAGTTGGCCCAACAGGTAAACAAGTAAATGGAAGAGCTAGAAACTTCCTTGGCTTTTCAAGTTAATGATCAGCAAGTCTGTGATGGCTGACATGAGCTGGTGGTAGCAGGGAAAAGATGAAAGTCCTTCTCTAATCCTTCACTTGGCAGAAGGATAAAAGGAAACACGTGCTCTGTACTTGTCAAGGAGCGGGAGCTGACTTGACTTAACGTCTTCTCCGGCTATTTCAAGGGTGAGGCCAAAGAGGGACAAGAACAGGTCGTCGCGATCTCAGTGGTGTTTTCTTGATGCTAGAGGACCCATTAACAAGCAGCCTGTAATAATCTTGTCGTCTAAAATTACTATTTCCACAAGCAATTAAAAGGGACTAATTTACCCAAAACAATTTGTCAAAGTTAAGCCTGACAGCTTTGCTACCATAATCCTCAGGTTGGGCAGGGAGTATGGCTCCTGCAGAGAGGCATTCAGTGACCTAGCTGTCACCAAGGAGGTTGTCAGCTAACTGACCTCAGGCTGCAATGGGATGGGAACACACCAGTGTTAACGTGAAGCTCAATGTACCCTCGGCCACACCAGGAACTCCCAGTGATTCTAACTCTTTGATTGTTTTTGGTCCCTTTGCAAATCTGATGAAAGTTGTTAACTGCAACCTCTTTTCACAAAAATACACATATGCACATACACACAAAATATTGTATATAATTTCACGGGTTTCAGGGCTCCTGAAGCCCACCCTGAATTATTAGAAATCTATGGTCCCCCATGGATCCCTGCTTTAGCTCCACCTCTGTGATTCAGAATGGAGTTCCAGGAAGGTTTTCCAATGAATTGTAGGCAAAGGCAGCAATGTGAGGCAGAAACTCCCTGTGCACAGCAGAACCAAACAGGGCTGGGTCTCAGAAAATGGCAAAGCAGCAAAGGTTGGCTTTGGAGTGTCCAGCCTGGCCCTTAGGACTGCCCCTCTCCCACCTCTCCCCGGCCCTTTACAGGGAGCCCTTCACTTCTCAAGGTTTGAGCTTTTTAGGCAGACCCCATCTTTATTCCTCAGGTGCCTGGTATATAAAACACAGAAACCTCAACAACCCAGAACCTTTGCACTTCCTCTGTCTCCTCTGAGACGTCTATCTCAGGCTGTTGACTGCTAATCAAAAACCAAGTGGAGAAAATTTATATTCAAAGGATCTGATCAAAGCTAAGGAACATAGGAACAAGTTGTTCGTCTAGACTGGCATTTCTGAAAATGTGCTCCACTGGCCACTTGCGTCAGAACTAGAGCTTGTTAATAATGCAGATTTTTAGGCTTTATCACAGACATACAGAAAAAGGAGTGAGGAATAAGAAAGGGCAGTTAATCTGTACTTAAAACAAGAAACTCAGTTAAATTATTTGCACATTGATATTTGACAGCTATTGCGTTAAAGACTTTAAACTCTATCCTGAATTAAATTAAAGCAAATGTTCATACCTGCACCCTAGTACTTTAGGTTCCCAGAGAACCAAGATTTAGCATTAACTCTATCAAAAATTGTCCCATATCTTTTATAAAAGTGTTACTAAAGACACTGTCGATGTAATATAGATGATAATTTCACTTAAGTTTAACATTTGGATAACGTTTTTATGACAAACCTTAAATGCTTTCTTTATAAGCTAATGAGAGCTGTGTAACTCAAAGTGTTTCCATTTTCAACTTGGCCTCTAGGAAAGTCAGAACTAAATCTAAGTATTTAGATTTAGTATTGCCCTACCAGGTAGCTCTTTGATATTGAGAGCTCCCCATCCACTCCCTTAAATACATGCCTCTTATTCTCTTTACCTTTGCTTAAATAATTTATACATTCATCTTTTATTGAAAGCTGCTGCTAATGCCTTTTAGAAAAAGGAGAAAGTATAAGTAATCTGTCGATAGATAAATATGATACTCTTTTATACCTATGGAATAGTGCCAGGAAAGGGGGTGAGGAGGCAGGAGATAACAGGGCTAGTCCATCTTCGTTTTGATCTGGCTGTGTTTCCTTAGACAGGTCACTTTTTACTCTCTGGGTCTTATTTCATTCTCTGAGAAAGGAGCAGGTTGGACCTCAAAGGTCTTGCTCAGCTTCTGTGCCTCACATTATCTTGGTATGAGGACCATGCTGTCATCTCCAGGAGGTCCAGCTGCAAACTTGGGGACTTGCGCTTCTGCTGGGTGCTGGACCTCCAACCAGAGATGTGTCAGGATGGGCAGAGGATGTGCCTGCTGTGCTAGGGGCAGAGGCTCCAACAGGGAGAACCCAGGGAGCCCCACTGAGGTCACAGGTGGGGAGAGGCAGGTCACAGGTAATGCCAACACACAAAAAGTTGAATCTGTGGCCCCAAATCATTCTCTAACATGTGAGTGTGTTGGTACAGGAAGGCAGGAGTAGGATAGAGGACAGGAGAGTAGAATTAAAATGAATCAAACAAAACTCTAGACACAGACCTTGATTTAAAATATGTAAAAACCAGCAAAGCAAGAAGAAACAATTTTTTAAAATCCTGTCTTTATAAGCGTAATAAATGAATTACTTACCATTTATGCTTGATTTCCCAGACACACTGACTTATTTTCTTGGTAAAATAATAACTGTGCATACTACTGAATAAGTATCAATGTAATGCTTTATTTGATTCCAACACTAACCATCTTGGTATGTGGTTAGCCCTTAGGGGATTTGCTTTCTTTCTAAAGTAGCACAGCTAACTTTTAAAATAGAAAAACCTGCAGGGTTTTTTGTTTGTTTGTTTTTTTGGTTCCTCTGAATAGAGATCTGAACCTTGTGCATCCATGGGAGGCTGCTGGGAAGACTCAGCAGGGCATGGTGCAAAGGGACCTCAAGTCAGACAGAGCTCGGTTCCAATTCCAGTCCAGCTACTTCTTATTTACTGTGAGAACTTGGGAAAGTTATTTAACCTCTCTGAGCCACAGTATCTCTCAGGAGATACTGTGAGGGTGAAGAGCTGCAGTGGGTTGCCTTTTGCCTTTGTGTAATAATATTTCAAAACCCCAATTTTCCTCATTTTTGAATTAAGAAACAGTCCAGTTCCAGACTGAGTATAATCTTTAATCCTTGTTGTAATATCTTCTTTACTTTATCAGTGATCATCCTGCAGTTCCCAGAGCCCAATAGCCTTCATTTCTGGGACCAGCAGAAGGATATAAAATGGAATTAAAGCCAGATTCTGCTCCCTTTCACTGAGCTGTAATATTATGAAGACTGAATACATTCCCAAAGTTCCCAGTATCTGTCAAAAGAAATAACACTGAATTCTTCCATTACCCTTAAAGAAAATCCACTGTGAGTGCTGCCAACAACTAAAGACAAAGATTTAAGTGAAACTAATCTTGGATAAATATTATGTTTCGTATATTGTCATGCAAGCAAGCTTGTGTCAAAAAGCAGCAGGCACTGTCTTTTAAAGATGGGTAAAAATTGAACGTACTTATCACAAGTTCACAGTGCAAAAGGATTAACATCTTTAATCAGAATGTTAGGGGTTTAATTAAAGTAGATTTTGCTTTAAGAGAGGGACAGATATATGCATATTATAAAACCATAGATGAATGCATTCATACAGCATTGTACAGTGGGTTTACCTTGTTCTGAAGGTTCAGCCTTTCAAGGTAGAATAATTTTGTGACGGCCACTATTTCCCTCACCCAAGTCCTTCTTAAAGCAACAATGGATTCCCACTATTATTTTGCAGGATAATGAGATCAGGATAACAGTAGTGACTTAGGGGTGTCCGTGGCCCCATTTCAAGCAGTTTGTCCACCTATCAAATATCAGGAGATCCACAGGCTACAGCTATAGCAGAAGTATTGTATGAAACTTACAGCAAAGGGAGGCTTAACTTTAAGGCTTTGCCTCTTCCTAGTTGGACAATTTTGTGACACTCCGAAGTCCTTTAGAAAATTCCAAGCCATAAATGTAGCTGGGTAATGAAGGAACCAGTTGAATTTGTTATAGCCGTCTTCCACGGTCAGTAGGGGTTGAGTGGTCATTCTGTTCACTCATTTGTTCATTCATTTAGTAAATATTTATTGAATGCCCATATGGCAGATATTATTCTAAGTGCTAGAGATATAGCAAAAAAAATGACAAACAAGGTCCCTGTTCTCATGCTACTTATACTGTAATGGAGAAAGATGCTAAATACATACCTCCATGCATTAATACATGTAAAATAATATGTAAGTTAATATATAAAGAAAACAGAAATGTAGTCTGGTATAGTGGTAAATGTGATGCAGAGAAATGAAGTGGAATGAGTGAATGAGTGAGTAAGTAGAATGAATGTGGGTAAGTTTAGTTTTGGTAGTCATGCAAAACTTCTCTGATGAAGTGAGACTTAAGGTAAGATCTTATATTAATCATAAAGATAAGAAGTGGTAATCCATGTGGTCCCAGGTGAATGCAGAAAGATCTGTTTTTGCACCGGTCCAAAGTCAATGACTGACTCCTCTGAGTTAGGACAGTGAGCCTCTAGAAGACTCTTGTTTAAATAAAAAGTTGTTATTTATTAGCCATCATTGCCTTACTATGAAGTCAGATTGGTTATCCAGTCATCTGGTAGTATTAAAGGGACATAAAAAGACCATTAGAGAAGGCTGTCTGGAGAGACTGGGTGGAAAGGGCCATTGCTGACAGTGGGAGAGGGATTGAGGGCGAGGGGCACTAGGCCTGGGAGCCCTGAGCGTTCGGTGCCAGATGAAACACATTTTCCAGTGTCGCTTAGCATTGGTATATAACCTCCCTAATAAGTATGTTAAAACAGCTGCTTGTGAATTCTCTCTCAGCCCTTCCCCAAAGCAAGCTTTTCTACCTCATACAGAGCTTTTCCAAGCTTCACTGCTTTTGCGGAAGGATACAATGAAGTGGGGATGAAAGATAGGAACATGGTAGCATCATATGCATGGGGTTTTGGTCTGTTTCCTTGGTGGTTGATCTTCCAGGTGTTGATCTTCCTGTACCAGGAGTGCACCTTTGGAAACGGTGGTGTCTGAGGTAGATAAAGAGTCCCTGTCACCATGAAGAAATTTGGACAGAAATACTCCCAAGAACTGCAGAATTACAGATACAACCTTTAGTGTGCATGTTGGCAGCCCAGAAAGGGTCTGCTCAATGGAAAGGCTGCAGCAGTGGCCTGGAAGAGAGCTATTGGCAGGCTGAAATCAGCTACCAACAGCTCCAATAGCAGCAGAAAAAGGAAAGCGCAGCATGGGGCAAGCTAGAGAGGACAGAGTCCGGGAAGGTACCTGCAGCTGGCAGAGAAAGCAAGGTCACAAGGATTCGTGGCAAGGACAAAAAAATCCCTCATAACAGAATAACGTCGCCGAAGCTTTGGCAACACCCTCAAAGAGAGAAAGACTAGGGTCCGGGATTCACAAGCCTAGAACTCTCTGGCTGCCTCTTAAGAAAGAACTGATGCTCATCACTAAACTTACATCAGGGCAGCAGTTCGTGACGTGGCATTTTATGTTTGACTAAACTGGTTACCAAATTTTCCTCCATCTGCGTATCAGGTGGAGCCATGACTCAAGTGACCGCTTGCTGTTTCCATAAGAAAGAAATGTGAGGAAGCATTTCCTGGAGCAGAAATATCTGAATCCAGGTGTTCCTGCAGGTCATGTGCTGGTTAGGCTGCGGCTCAGGAAAGGGCAAGCTGCCCGCCGCTGGGGCTCCCACTCCCACTAACTTGTGGAGAGAAAAGCAGATGCTATTGTTTCCCTGAAAGGAGGTATTAATGATGGCCTTCTAAAGAGGACAAGGATGCACTTGCATCCTTTACTCATATGTTACAAGGATTTGTGTGTACGTTCATTCTGAGATGAGAGTAGTGGTTCTACAATTAATCTCTTCTTGTGACCTATAACTCCTGCCTAAAATGTTACCGCATACATTTTGTTTGTAGTTTTGTATATTAAAATTGATTGACAATAAGGACAAGTATTAGAATTAAAGTTCCACTTGTGATCAAATAAGGCATTATTCAGCTGTAATTCTTTACTTCTTTGAAGATTTCTTTGGGGCTGGGACACTAGACTCTCCAGGTATACTGCCAATTGCACTGACGACTCTTCCTTAGTTTCTGCTGGATCTCCCTCACCTCCCTGACTTTTTCATCTGTTTCTACACTCAGACACTTTGTCATCTCATTTGTTACATGGCTTTAAATGCCATCTATATGCTGTCAACTTCCAATTTTATTTCCCCAGTCCAAATTTCTCACCTAAACTCCAGATTCATAAATCCACCTGCTCACTTAGCCTCCATTTGATGTCTACTACAGTACCGCCAAATCCTCACCCAATTTTTTCTATCCCAACTGTGATAACTCCATCCTTCCAGCTGTTCAGGCCAAAAACCTGGAAATCATTTTTCACTAGCATTTCGCTCCAAATTCCCATCAAATTGTCAACAAATCCTGTTGGATTTGCCTTCAAGATGTATCTAGCATATGACTACTTCTCACCTCCTCCACTGTTGTTGTACTGGTCTATCATCTCTCCCTAGACTACTATATCAGCCCTCTTACTTCTCTCCCTGCTTCTGCCCTTAACCCCAGTAGGATCTTCCCAGATCAGCAGCCAGTGTGCTCCTGTTCAAACGCAAGCCAGATCCCGTCACCTCTCTATTCAAAGCAATGACTTCTCATATCTCTCAGAGTGAAAGTCACAGTTGTCATAGGGACCACACAGTCCATACTCCCTCCATCTCCTACCCTCTCCACTGCTGTCACTCCCCTCCAGTCACACTGGTCTCCCTGTTTCTCTGTCACACTCTGAATGCTCCTGCCTGGTAACCTTAGATTTGCATTTCCTGGACTCCTTTTGCCCAGACACCCACGTGGCATTTTCCTAAATGGCACCTTTTCTGTGTACCCTTCCCTATTTTAATGTATGGTTTCCCTCCCTACCTTGGCTGTCCCTGTGCCCCTTCCCTGCCTTATTTCTCACCATCATGCTCCTCAGCATCTAACATATTACCATATTATTATAGATTGCTCTCTGTTGTTGTTTGTCTCCCCCCTAGACTCCGCAAGGGCAGAGATTCTGTCTGTGTCATCCTCTGCTGTGTCCCTACTGCTTGGGTGCTCAGGCCACTGGTTGATGCACAGAAGTCCTTCTTTCTTTAGGAAGATAATAATTGAGACAAATCTTATCAGCCAAAGATTTGATTTAAAAATCAAGCTTCTTGTATTGTGCTATGCACTCAGTAGGTACACTATAAAACACGTTTGATAGGTGACATATTCTATGGGCTCTTTTCTGAAAAAAAAAACTATGAATTCTAAAAAAAGTTGCTCCAACATTTTCTTAGACATCATTGTTCATATTTGGGGACTGCTTCCCACTCAAAAATAATATTTTAGATGGTGCTATTTTGCTTTAGGTCTGAGGCTTTCATAGCCAATTTAATAAAGAATATTTTATTAACTTTTCAGGTTTACCTCTTCCATCCATAAAACTTGAATTTTTTTTTAACATCTTTATTGGAGTATAATTGCTTTACAATGGTCTGTTAGTTTCTGCTTTATAACAAAGTGAATCAGTTATACATATACATATGTTCCCATATCTCTTCCCTCTTGAGTCTCCCTCCCTCCCACCCTCCCTATCCCACCCCTCTAGGTGGTCACAAAGCACCGAGCTGATCTCCCTGTGCTATGCGGCTGCTTCCCACTAGCTATCTATTTTACGTTTGGTAGTGTATATATGTCCATGCCACTCTCTCACTTTGTCACAGCTTACCCTTCCCCCTCCCCATATCCTCAAGTCCATTCTCTAATAGGTCTGTGTCTTTATTCCCGTCTTACCCCTAGGTTCTTCATGACATTTTTTTTTCTCAGATTCCATATATATGTGTTAGCATACGGTATTTGTCTTTCTCTTTCTGACTTACTTCACTCTGTATGACAGACTTTAGGTCCATCCACCTCACTACAAATAGCTCAATTTCGTTTCTTTTTATGGCCGAGTAATATTCCATTGTATATATGTGCCACATCTTCTTTATCCATTCATCTGATAATGGACACTTAGGTTGCTTCTGTCTCCTGGCTATTGTAAATAGAGCTGCAATGAACATTTTGGTACATGACTCTTGTTGAATTATGGTTTTCTCAGGGTATATGCCCAGTACTGGGATTGCTGGGTCATATGGTAGTTCTATTTGTAGTTTTTTAAGGAACCTCCATTCTGTTCTCCATAGTGGCTGTATCAATTTACATTCCCACCAACAGTGCAAGAGGATTCCCTTTTCTCCACACCCTCTCCAGCATTTATTGTTTGTAGATTTTTTAATCTAGAGGATGACTATGAAAATAATTTAAAATCACAAAGAATAGTTATATTGATTAGTCCTTGTGAAAATTATGTTTTACTTCAGTAGGTTTTCTTGGTGTTGGTCAGAGATTAGTGGTTCTATTGGAATAATTTCACCAAAAATAAAAATGCATGCCACACACATATTTGGTTTCTTAATGCCACTCTCCACCCAAAGGAAGCAGAGATTCTTGGAGAAATGGCTGATCCCAGACCTGAGGCAAGGAAAGTGTAAGTGGTACCTAAGAATCCCGTTGTGCCTGAAAGCAAGAAAATTCTCAAGAGTTAAGAGAATTATGTCAGAAGGACAGAAGAGTGCACTAGAAGGGGCTCTTCCTGGCCACATTTGGGATAATTTGAGTATCAAAAAGAATAATGACAGAAACTGCTTATAACACACTGCTTTGAACAAAATCCACCAAACAATAACGACTCCCTGCCACCAAAAAGAAAAAAGAGAGAGAAGAGCGTGAGAAAGAAAGGCTCTTCTTAAAAGAATGCTAGCTAACAAACGTAGGAGGAATGATGGAATTAGAAAAGCATCATTTGTATTCCATGCTAAAATCACTGGGAAAAGATGATTGGGTTACAGGATATTCGTTCACACAGTGCCAGATTATCATCCCAGAAGTTACTTGCTACTTTCAGAGAGAAAACATTAATTTTTCAGAGGAGGGAGATGGGCAGTTACCCCTTGAGCCAAGTGATCCAACTTGAAATTACTAACAGTGGAATATCTTCACATTACCTTTCCCTGATGTGGTGCAATGGAAAGTTTACATTACTATGAAGTGTTCTTACCACATAGCTGAATCTAATCAAGCCACTAGACTTTACTTCTGCTTTACAGGAAATAAAGTGAAATCCCACGATGACAAGTACAGACAAATCTAGAACATGGATGTTCTACAAGATAACTGCCTGAACTTTTCAAAAATTCCTCTGTCCTGGGGAAAAAAGAAAAGTAGGGAAACTATTCTAGATGTAAAAGTATAGAGATACAATAACTAAGCAATACAGTGTATAAAGTTATTTCAATATTAGATTAAAATAATCTTTAAAGATATTTTTAGGAAAATCAGAAAATTTAAAAATGGAATGGATGTTAAATGATGTTATGAAATGATTTTTACTTTTCTTTATTTTTTTTTTGGTTTGATAATTGTATTGTGGTCATTAGGAGGACATCCTTATTCTTAGGAAATGATGCTAAGTTACAAGAGTTAAGTGACATAATATTTATAATTTATATACAATGATTCAGGAGAAAAAAGCAAATAGGTGTGTTTGTGTACATGTGTGTATATATATGTATGTATATATATATACACACACACATACACAGTATTCTTTCAATTTTTCTGTATTATTGATTTTTTTTTTCAAAATAAAAAAGTTGGGAAAAGCAAAAGTGCATGTAAATTAACTCTAAAAACACACTACTCCACTGCTGTTTTGTCCTTTGATGGACTATTTTAGGAATATTTTATTTGTGTCATGTCTCAGTAAATTCAGTTGTAGTAGAAAACAGCTTCCACTACCAGGATGAAGAAAGCAGAACAATCTATGAAGTCTTGGCTATGTAACCCACTAGCTGGTGACCTTGGGCAACTTAACTTTTGACCCTTGAGGCTTGGTTTCCTCATTTGCATAACAAATAATGTCCTGCCCACTCACAAGATATTATGAGATAACCGTGCATTCAACCCAAAGTAATCTATAGCTGGATTCCTTTTTCTTCTCCTGGAGAGTGAAAATAACTTCATGCAAGAGGAGAATTTGACCCTTAGGCATTCATGAAAGTCTTACCTTTTAGACCACAAAGTCTACACATGGCCGCAAACACCGTAGATTCCATTTCGATATTCCTGATGCCGGCATTATATGCTCTTTTCAAGTAATCTAACCCCTTTTCTCTGGAAAAGGAGCACAGCGCTCCATCTAGTCGACCCTGGCCTGAAAGAGAAAGGAGAATGTTTAGCGACTTGATGTCCCACGGTGGCTGTGGCATCACTAAGAGGCTTGCTGTCAGCCCAAGTGCTCTGTGGCTGACTCTAACTCATGGGCCTGCACCCCAGGTAGGATAAATCTGGCCATCTGAATCATCCTATCAACGGACCTGGGGCAAGGCTGTGCGCAGCTCAAGAGTCTCACACAGGAATCTCCATGGCACTGAGCTCCCCCAGCTCTGGGACAAGTGACCATTGAATGGCCGCAGCAGCCAGCACTGTGCCCAGAGACAGTAGGACCTGGAGGGTCTCTGGAAGATCTGCCCTTTGAGGAAAATCTCAGGTTGCACCTGCGACTGGCGGCTGGCCCAGGGACCGGTGCTGGGGAAGAAGAAAAGGCTCCAAGCCCCAGTGATGATCCTAAGCTACTTGAGGATCAGGGTGGTGGTTTGGACATTGCAGCTCCATCTGTGCATCATGACCATGGTAACCATACACAGATGGTCGATTTGTCCACCTTTTCCCTGCCACACACCTCAGGCTGCACGCCATTCTTTTGCGATCACATTTTCCCTTCTAGGCTGCTCTCAGTGTTTACTTAGCACTTGAATTCTATCTGTACCAACCAGTGGGGCCAGAAGGAGGTGGAGAAAAGCCTGATGCTGTTACTCCTCCTCCACCGTGGCTGCGCTGGGGACAGGCTTCACCGCATCCCACCCCCAAGGGCGTCCTCTTGAAGTAGGGAGGCCAGTAGACTCTGTCACCATCTATATTGCAAAATCCTCTTTTTTATTTTTTTGCGGTACGTGGGCCTCTCACTGTTGTGGCCTCTCCCGTTGCGGAGCACAGGCCCCGGACGCGCAGGCTCAGCAGCCATGGCTCACGGGCCCAGCCACTCCGCGGCATGTGGGATCTTCCTGGACCGGGGCACGAACCCGTGCCCCCTGCATTGGCAGGCGGACTCTCAACCACTGCGCGACCAGGGAAGCCCCTCTTTTTTCCCTTTCCTGTATCTTTCATGCTATTTCCATCCTTGCTGTCTGCTTCTGCTTGTGCCCTCCTTCTTAGGCTGCCTGCCAACACCTCTAATGCAGTGCTATTTTAGCCGATTCAGACTCAGATGTCCCACAAGTTAAGCAGGTAATGTCAACGAGGTCTGCCTGTTGGAAGGGAGCAGCCTCACCTCACCTTCAGTGAATGTAGCCCCAGATGTGGGCCGAGGCTTGCCAGGGCTGCCATGAATAAATTATTTTATATTTTTAATGTTATGTTATTTCAAGAAGCCAAAAATCTGGATTTTCATATGAAATCTCCAGAAATTATAAATGTTGGCAAAATAATTCATATTCTAAAAAATACTGTGCAGCCCAAAGAAAACATTGACTCCAATGGGTACCATTTGCAAGTTCTGGCTTAAACCCATCAGTGACCCTCCTCAAGAAAGGGCCAGTGGCCTGAGACAAAGTCTCAACCCTATCACACCCAAAGTGGCCCCTATTTTATAACACATATGTGGTGACAACACCTTTACTAACCTGAAGTAATGTTTATAGATAATATATCTCCATATATAACTGTTTAGAATTCAATGTAATAGTCTAAGTTTGATCCAAAGGGAAAAGAAAAGAAAAATAATTAAAAATGGGGTAATATGTAGTTTGATGAACATACTCAAATGCAGCTACACTGTAAGATTTCTAGAATGCCCTCCAAGGAATGGTACCAACCCTGGTTAGATTCTTTCTTGTGGATTGAGCAAGGTCTGTCCTGGAGGGTGTTTTCTCCTGGCCCCTCCCCGCTTGTGGCAAGAGCTGCTACTTGGGAGTCACCATCAATTTTGTTCCTAAACTTGATTTGGGGACATTTTACTCATGGCCAAGAGAAAAAAGAACTGCTGTGAGACTACCCCATCCCTTTGGGATTTCCTCCCCCAAATATCTCTTCCCATTTCCTGGTTCCCACTCTTTCCTGGGTGCCAGATCCCTTCCAAGGTACAGGTGACTGTACCTCAAAATGGAAGAAACATAGAAGCATATCCCCCTTTTCCGATTTAAGTTAAAGGCATCAACAGAGATAAGATTTTGCTAACATCACAAATTGCATTTGAGTATCCAATTTGTTCTAGGAGGATTAAACCTACTCTCAAAATAAATTCATTATGTGTGTGTCTCCACCGCTTATTATGTCCTTACGTTCCTATGCTTTAGTAAGTTGAAAAGGCTGTTTCAGTTCCTTTTTTAATCCCCAACTATGAATTTCTAAAGTGGAGTTTTTAATATAAATTGTGGGTTTGAATAACAAAGTATTGCTGGCAATTTTCTGCTGCTTTCACAGTTTATAAATTCTTCTCACCTTCATAAAAATCATAGGTACACATCGTATGTCCAATGAGGGTTGGGAAGTCAGGAATTTCTTTGCTACAGTTGAATAGTTCCTCAGCCAGTTCTTTGTCAAGTTCAGTACTTCTGGTGACAACATTGTCCAAGATTACCTGTTCAAACCGGGGCTTAAAAAAGGAGTCTACGGCTCTATCTGTTATTACAACAGACCCTGGTGCAATCCCTGCAGTGTGGGAATAAATAGGTGGTTACAGAAGAATGTCACTTAGGTTTACTTTTGACACATAGTATGTAATCTCTTCTGCCAACATTAATTAATGCTAGTTGCTAATGATTCTCCCCATTTTCATCTTTAAAATTATTTTCTTTTCCAAATGCAATTAAATAATAACATTCCGAACAGGCATTTACATTTGCTTTCTTTCCAGATTCACATTTACAATGTGATTGGGTTTAAATTTCAAGACAAACATGACTCTTGGACATGCAAATTAGTACTGGCCTTCAGGTTCAAATTTGAATAAAGTAGGTCAGGAATAAACTAAATGAGCCTGCCAGAAAGTAGTTTTCATAAAGTGATGTGACTACTTGATATTTAATCTTCTCTGCAACTCCTTGATTACTATAATTTCTTTGTATCTCTGTCCTCTCTTCCTTTTGATTCTCATTACATCCATTCCCTCCTCCCCTCTCCCATCCCATGTAAATTAGGCCTCTTGGCTGACCTTCCATTTCTACAAAGTCTGGCTTGCTCCTGGGACTCAGGAACTCAAGTCTCAGGGACTTGAGAAACGATTTTCTGCCAACTGTTATTCCCCTGGCCTGGTGTGTTCCCTCATCCTCCCACACACACTTTCATCAGACCAACTTCAACTCATTCTTCTGTTGTCAGCTTAAGTCACTTCCTTCAAAAGATCTGAATCCACAGAGGGGGAAAAAATTAAAAGGCAACAGAGATACATTACATTCAATTTTCCCAGGTCCAGCTTTTGACCTAGTTTTTGACCCGTTCTGATTCCTGTTTAGAGCCTGGATGAGGGGATATATATTGATAGGGCCCTAGACTCTCTCTCTGTCCTAATATTCATCATATTTTTTGTAATTACTCATTTGTTTGTCTTTTGCCCTGATAAAACATAGGCTCTATGAAGGCAAGAGCAGTGTCTGTCCACTGTTGTCTCCCCAGTAGCATTGTGCCTATCACATTATAGGTATTCAATAAAAATTTGTTGAATGAGTGAATGTTTCCATAGAGATGCCATAGACAGAGGTCTGCAAACTACAATCCATGGGCCAGATCCAGCCCATCCTTGTAAATAGAGCTTTATTGGAACACAGCCACATTCATTCATTTGCATATTTTCTATGATTGCTTCCACACTCTAATGGCAGAGTTGAGAAGTTGCAACAGAAACCATATGGCCTGCAAAGCCTAAAATATTTACTGTCTGACCTTGTATAGAAAAAATTTACCAACCCCTACCATAGCGCATAGCCATATCCTTCTGGGTTCTTAATAAATTCCAATGTGGATCAACATGGGGTTAATTTATAAGATCCAGCTAGAGCCCCAAGGTAGGCTCTGATGATAGAGCCTCAGTGAGTCAGATACTTTTTAAAGAAATCAAACAAGTATCTTCTTGAATTATTCACAGTGTCCTAAAAACAGGAAAGTGACTGAGAAGGAAGTTGAAAATGTGGAAATCAAAAATGAAGTTATTCACATGACATCCTAATATTTAGATGTATTAGAGCATTTATATCCCAGTTAAAGTCTCTTAAAGGCCAAGACACTGTTTATTTGAGTACCTCATCATCATGAAATTTTGTTGGCTCATCTAAAGAGTGGTAACATCAGCAAAAAAAACAAAAACAAAAACCCAACAAGCTACACCTCCTTCACCTCCAAATCAAAGTTTTTAAGACAAAACAAACACATCTTATTGATAAGCTAAGAGTTCTTAATGAGAAGAGAACTTCAAAATGATGGATAATCCACAACAGCACATTGCTTTTAATTTCCCACAATTCATAGACCTTCATTGTGCTACATGGGCTATATGTATCATGTTACCATCAAACAAAAGACCTAGAATCCATGACCATGAGCTGGATGGTCAGCAGGTTGCTTTGCCCACGCTGGACACTTGTTAATATCAAGGGGCAACTACAGCAGTCAGGGTGGTACATTGCATGGGCATGGGCTATGCAGACGGATCCTTGTATCCCACAACTCAAGAATTATGAGCAATCTTAATAACAGTGTTATCCATTTCATCCCCAAATGCATCATTCCCTACTATTGCTTATTTGGGATGATATTGGATAAACAACAGTCCAGAAGGATGCCTGATCTGATAATGATTGCTAACATTCTCCTTCTCTTTCTGGATGGACATCCATAGATGTCCTTCTTTAATCCATCTGTGAGGGCCTTGGCTGGACTTTATTCCTGTACCACAGCTGTGGAAAGGGCATGATATTTTTGAACATGTTTGTTTCTAGTGAAGCATGACTTAGCCACCTGTGTAATTCTAAGACCAAAATGTCAGCCTTTTTTTTTTTTATAATTCCCATTCAGTCCTGTCACTCTGTCAACCAAACATTTCCAGTTACAATGCCCTGTCTGTATTTGCATTTGGTGACATAGTAGAATCATCCCCTCACAAGATCTGCTCCTGAAGAAGAGGTTGAAAAAGAAGAAGGTCTCCACAGAACTTTACCTCAGCCCAGGGTAGATGTATAAACAAGGCTCCTGACTAGCTGCCTGACCAGCCAAGGAAGAAGGGAGGAGAGGAGGCTCTGAGAAAACCTTAGGAAGCATCACCCAACTCTTCCCTAAAAGCCTGGCCTGATCTCTTCTGCTGTGTTGGTGAGGAAAAGACCCAGCCAAGAAAAGGGTAGTCACTGACATTAGCTAAAAGCAATGTTTTCCTAAGAGCTATTGATGTCTGCTTACTTAGCTGATAAACAAGGCAAATCTTAGTGATTTATTTCTTTTACTTGAAAGCACTTATAAAATTCCTAAGCTTCAAAATCTATTCGAACCCTCAAAACTTACTCTTATCCTCAAAACATATTTCCTAGCAAGTTTCCACTCCTCCCCTTAAGAACACCTAAGTCCATCTGGGCAGTGGGCTGTGGGATGTCTCACTCCAGGTTTCCATGCAGGGAAAAAGAGAAAGATTATATACACATGCATTTCCTTAAATTTTTAAAATTTTCTTTAAATTTAAATTTCTCAATTGCCTCAAGCCCAGCCCCTTGACACTTTTTAGCCCATCTGGGTTTCTTCTGGGCTCTGAGTACGTTGGTGTGTTACCACACCAATAGCTTACCCTGTATGGAACAACCACTTGGATTTAATAGTATATAAATCAATCCATCTCACCTATTCCCCCTGATGTACCAATTCTGATAATGGTAACGTCACAGCACCGGGCATGGTACAGTAATTTAATGAGTTCATGAAGCATAATAGAAATGGAGGGGATGCCCATGCCATGCTGTGGAGAGAAAAGGGAAAGTCATTATACATCTTGCAGAATGATAACACACACAGGACATATTTACTTCCTTCATTACAAGTTAACAGCCCTCAGGTAAATTTACGTAATCATTATGACTTTGCCATAGCTGAGGAAAACATAAGTCAGCTCTAACCGATGCCCACATGACATGCTGATAGATGGGTCCATCTGTGACAATGAAAGAGAGACATCTCCCTGTCAGTTAAACTGAGTTCAGCCCTCATTGTCAAGAGCAGAAGGTGGGGGTGGCGTGGTGTACTGGTGTGTCAGGGCAGTGCCATTTCTCAGTTCCCCACTGGGCTCTTCACAGTGAATTTTGAAAAAGAGCTCTTTGCAAGATTTACTTGATTTTGAGGAAATATAGATTTGGCTACCATGTATTTAGTCCTTTTCCACTATACGAAATGAAAGAGTAAATCCATCTCATTACTCTCATGTGTCCTTGTTCATTTGTTGATAATTCTGTTGAGCTCTGAAAGGCACAAGGGTAGAGATGTGGGTTACATCTACACCTAACAATTTGGAGTATATAATGGATACACATTCAGTATATAGATCATGACTGCAACTCTAGCCTTCCTCAGCATTTGGAAGAGTAGAATCAATGTCACAGAATAAGGGTCAACACGGGTTAGAGGATTTGGCCGCTCCTGGTGGTTACAATATGTTCTAATAACACTCCAGAAAGGTCCTCCATGCTGGAATCTGTAGTAGCTGGAGCTAAGTTTAGAATGGGTGTCTATTTCATTCTTAATATAACACGAGAGAGTCAAATGTGGTCTTCAGTATTCTACTATTGGGCACAAAGACTTTGTGTGCAGAAAAGCACCAGGGGCATCTTGGCAGTTAGGTGATGGCTGACACTAATTCTTCATTAACAAATCTAGAAAACTATTACAGCCATGACCACAATATTTTCACCTGAGTTCCCTACTTCTCACCATCAAGAATATTAAACTATGGAAACTTTGAACGTCTGGGTTTCCCATTTTTGGTTGCCATGGAACATGTTCTGACTTCCAAATGCATTGTAAGTCTCCTAGAGGCTATCAATCAAACCGGTATTAGTTGTATGTCCAAGATTCAGTAACACAATAATACTGCGGAACTTTAACACCTCACTTATACCAATCGACATATCATCCAGACAGAAAATTAATAAGGCAACACAGATTTAAATGACACAATAGACCAGATAGATTTAATTGATATTTCTAGGACATTTCATCTGAAAACAGCAGATTACACTATCTTCTCAAGTGCACTGGTAACATTCTCCAGGATAGATCACATCTTGGGTCACAAATCAAGCCTCGGGAAATTTAAGAAAACTGAGATAATATCAAGCATCTTTTCCGACCACAACACTATGAGATTAGAAATAAATTACAGGGAAAGAAATGCAAAAAACACAAACACATGGAAGCTAAACAATACGTTACTAAATAACCAAGAGATCACTGAAGAAATCAAAGAGGAAATCAAAAAATACCTAGAGACAAGTGACAATGCAAACACGACAGCCCAAAACCTATGGGGTGCAGTAAAAGCAACCCTAAGAGGGAAGTTTATAGCAATACAATCCGACCTCAAGAGCCAAGAAAAATCACAAATAAATAATCTAACCTTACACCTGAAAGAACTAGAGAAAGAAAAAAATAAAACCCAAAGTTAGCAGAGGGAAAGAAATCATAAAGGTCAGAGCAGAAATAAATGAAATAGAAACAAAGAAAACAATAGCAAAGATCAATAAAACTAAAAGCTAAGTCTTTGAGAAGACAAACAAAATTGATAAACCTTTAGCTAGACTCATCAAGAAAAATAGGGAGATGACTTAAATCAATAAAGTTAGCAATGAAAAAGGAGAAGTTAGGATGGACACAGAAATACAAAGCATCATAAGAGACTACTACAAGCAACTCTATGCCAATAAAATGGACAACCTGGAAGAAATGGACAAATTCTTAGGAAGGTATAACCTTCCAAGACTGAACCAGGAAGAAACAGAAAATAGGAACAAACCAATCACAAGTAATCAAATTGAAACTGTGATGAAAAATCTTCCAACAAACAAAAGTCCAGGACCAGATGACTTCACAGGTGAATTCTATCAAACATTTAGAAAAGAGCTAACACCCATCTTTCTCAAACTCTTCCAAGAAATTGCAGAGGAAGGAACACTCCCAAACTCACTCTACGAGGCCACCATTACCCTGATTCCAAAACCAGACAAAGATACTACAAAAAAAGAAAGTTACAGACCAATATCACTGATGAATATAGATGCAAAAATCCTCAACAAAATACTAGCAAACAGAATCCAACAACACATTAAAAGGATCATACATCATGATCAAGCGGAATTTATCCCAGGGATGCAAGGATTCTTCAATATACAAAAAATCAATCAATGTGATACACCATATTAACAAATTGAAGAATAAAAACCATATGATCATATCAGTAGATGCAGAAAAAGCTTTTGACAACATTCAACACCCATTTATGATAAAAACTCTCCAGAAAGTGGGCATAGAGGGAACCTACCTCAACATAATAAAGGTCATATATGACAAACCCACAGCAAACATCATTCTCAATGGTGAAAAACGGAAACCATTTCCTCTAAGATCAGGAACAAGACAAGGATGTCCACTCTTGCCACTATTATTCAACATAGTTTTGGAAGTTCTAGCCATGGCAATCAGAGAAGAAACAGAAATAACAGGAATACAAATTGGAAAAGAAGAAGTAAAACTGTCACTGTTTGCAGATGACATGATACTATACATAGAGAATCCTAAAGATGCTACCAGAAAACTACTAGAGCTAATCAATGAATTTGGTAAAGTAGCAGGATACAAAATTAATGCACAGAAATCTCTTGCATTCCTATACACTAATGATGAAAAACCTGAAAGAGAAATTAAGGAAGCACTCCCATTTACCATTGCAACAAAAAGAATAAAATACCTAGGAATAAACCTACCTAAGGAGACAAAACACCTGTACTCAGAAAACTGTAAGACACTGATGAAAGAAATCAAAGATGACACAAACAGATGGAGAGATATACCATGTTCCTGGATTGGAAGAATCAATATTGTGAAAATGACTCTACTACCCAAAGCAATCTACAGATTCAATGCAATCCCTATCAAACTACCAATGGCACTTTTTACAGAACTAGAACAAAAAATCTTAAAATTTATATGGAGACACAAAAGACCCCGAATAGCCAAAGCAATCTTGAGGGGAAAAAAATGGTGCTGGAGGAATCAGACTCCCTGACTTCAGACTATACTACAAAGCTTCAGTAATCAAGACAGTATGGTACTGGCACAAAAACAGAAATATAGATCAATGGAACAGGATAGAAAGCCCAGAGATAAACCCACACACATATGGTCAACTAATCAGTGACAAAGGAGGCAAGGATATACAATGGAGAAAAGACAGTCTCTTCAATAAGTGGTGCTGGAAAAACTGGACAGCTACATGTAAAAGAATGAAATTAGAACACTCCCTAACACCATACACAAAAATAAACTCCAAATGGATTAAAGACCTAAATATAAGACCAGACACCATAAACCTCTTAGTGAAAAACATAGGAAGAACACTCTTTGACATAAACCACAGCAAGATCTTTTTTGACCCACCACCTAGAGTAATGGAAATAAAAATAAACAAATGGGCCCTAATGAAACTTAAAAGCTTTTGCAAAGCAAAGGAAACTATAAACAAGACAAAAAGACCACCCTCAGAATGGGGGAAAATATTTGCAAATGAATCAATGGACAAAGGATTAATCTCCAAAATATATAAACAGCTCATGCAGCTCAATATTAAAAAAACAAACCCAATCCAAAAATGGGCAGAAGATCTAAAGAGACATTTCTCCAAAGAAGACATGCAGAGGGCCAAGAGGCACATGAAAATCTGCTCAACATCACTAATTATTAGTGAAATGCAAATCAAAACTACAGTGAGGTATCACCTCATACCGGTCAGAATGGCCATCATCAGAAAATCTACAAACAACAAATTCTGGAGAGGGTGTGGAGAAAAGGGAACCCTCTTGCACTGTTAGTGGGAATGTAAATTGATGCAGCCACTATGGAGAATAGGTTGGAGGTTCCTTAAAAAACTAAAAATAGAATTACCATATGACCCACCAATCCCACTACTGGGCATATACCCAGAGAAAACCATAATTCGAAAAGAGTCATGTACCAATATGTTCATTGCAGCACTATTTACTATAGCCAGGTCATAGAAGCAACCTAAATGCCCATTGACAGATGAATGGATAAAGATGTGGTACGTATATACAATGGGATATTACTCAGCCATTAAAAGGAATGAAATTGGGTCATTTGTAGAGACGTGGATGGATCTAGAGACTGTCATACAGAGTGAACTATGTCAGAAAGAGAAAAACAACTATTGTATATTAATGCATTTATGTGGAATCTAGAAAAATGGTACAGATGAACCGGTTTGCAAGGCAGAAATAGAGACACAGATGTAGAGAACAAACGTATGGACACCAAGGGGGGAAAGCGGCCGGGGGTGGAGGTGGTGGTGGGATGAATTGGGAGATTGGGATTGACATATATACACTAATATGCATAAAATAGATAACTAATAAGAACCTGCTGTTTAAAAAAATAAAATAAAATTCAAAAAAATAATGAACAATGCTAAAGGAAAAAAAATAAGTAAAAATGATAAACCTCCCTAATAAAGATAGCAATTAATCAGTTAAATAAAAGCAACTACAATATCAACAAAGAGAAACAAATAAAACTTATATTCTATCACCCATTGACAAAATAATACCAAAACATTAGAAAAAATGATCTGAATTGATACATGAAATACACACAAAACAGCTGTTATAGCAGACTATTTGAAGAATAGAGAAAATTTGAAGGAAACTTTAGAGAGTTACATACATACACACACACATACATGCATACAAGTATAGATGATAGATGGAAGGATAAAGAAAGAAGGAAAAAAGAGAGAGAAAGAAAGAAAAGAAAGAAAGAAAGAAAAAGGAAGGAAGGAAGAAAGGAAGAGAGAAAGAAAGAAATCAGATAGATGGGTAGATACATACACAAAAGATGGAAACATGTATATCAGTAATTCTGAATATGGCTACAGTTCCTTATTTGCATTTTTCTGTATTTTTTAAGTTGATCAAAATTAAAAACATTACTTAATCAAAAAAAATGTATATCCAAGATTAACAAGACTGGACTCTACCACTAATGAGTAAACTCTCTAAATCTCATTTCCTCAATTGTATATTAAGAAAATGAACCATTATTTAATCTATTAGGTTCCTCCTAAATCAGATATTTGATAGGTTTATGATTATCACTTAATATGTGGCACGGTGATAAAATGACAAATGGGCTTGTATGTTTCTGCTAGACTCTCTCTCTTTCTCTGTCTCGCTCTCTCTCTCACACACACACACACACACACACACACACACACACACACACTCCTCAGCAGCTGCTGGAGAGGAAGAATTTTCAAAGAAGTGGTCTCAACTGGAAATCCTCTTTCTGCCTAGTGAGACTCATTTCTAATTGTCTGACCCCTCTGGACATGATGCATATTTCAGTTCTTTTTCCCTGATGGACAGCAGGATCAGTCTACTGCCGTTTTTATATCTTACTCTGAAGTTTTACTACTTGTTTATGATAGTTTCACATTTTTATAAATTTTACTTTTCTGTCCTTACCCATTTATTGTGCAAAAAAAAGAACAAAGAGTTGTAGTCTAAAAGTCAAGCAAAAGTTAGCAAGACAAAATGTGCCAAGATCTGGGGATACTCAGTTTCTTTCTAATGTAGCTTTCTGTAATTGTTGAATGAACAAATGAACGAATGGATTCTCCCATGTGAGCCCAAAGCAGGTTTCATGTATTTTGTCCCAGAGGGGAGACCAACTTGGCTGTCCCACCAGTGTTGCATAATTTTCCCTTCTTCAGTCTAGGCTTCCAGCCATGATCATCCATCCTTCCATCTCCACGTACTATAGAGCAATTGATAGATAGTTATTCCCCGGTGCAGGAGTCACATATAATCCAGCTCCTTAGAATTATCACATCTCTGCAGTGGATTCTTCCCTTGTCACCTGGCATGCTTAGCTGTGCCCCTTATGAGGGCTGCAGTGTACAGATATGTACAGACTCAGAGCTATTGTTTCAGAATACAGCCCTGTGGCAGAGAGACCCACTTGGAAGGCAAGCTGGGTGCACACGCATGTACATTCCGCTAAGTGTATGCTATCCCGAGTCCAAGAGGGAAACGGTCTCTGTGTTCCCTAAAATTGCAAGTCATTCCACTTTCATATTGTCTCAGGACACTGTGTGTCCAGAGCTGTTAACATATTCTAAATACAGGAGAGCAGTTTGCAAGAGCTCCATGGAAATGTATTAGCAGCTTTTCAGTGAGCTTATTACAGTGTTAAATGGCACAACTTGGGTAATCCTGAAAATTGGCCCCTGTGTACTAAAAGCCCAACATTCCCAAAGCTGGATAAAGGGTAGAGGAGAAAAAATTGCTGGTGGCTTATTAATCAGTTACAAACTAAAGAGAGGAAGTGTGCTTTGGGGGTTTTTTCTCCTAACTTGCATAGCTAAGTGGTAACTAATAAAGCAAACCAAAGTAGCACTGAATGTTATTTTCTGCCCCTAGGACTTTTTCCAACTATGAATGTCACACCTGGACACTTAATTTATTGTGTGAAAATGCAAAGCAGGAGGGGAAAAAGAACTCCTGTATTTGGAAGTTCCCACTTTCTTTTGCTAGCTTGTGATGACTACGTGACGTGCAGCCATTGAGTACTTACACTGATAGAGAGCACGGGACCAATTTTGTACATACAATATCTGTCAGTCCCGGCGCAGATGTCCTTGACGTCTTCTTCACTGTCTTCCAATCTGAGCTCCTTGTGCATAAACAGTGCAAATGCTTTCATTCTGTTAGGGCTTCCACCAACGCAGACAAACTGTTAATAAAAATAAACAATAACCTGCCTTAGTAACTGGGATAAAAAGCAAGGGTCAGCTTTCAACTTTAATGTTTTTGTTTTTCAATTATATTCTTAAGGGTATATGTAGATGTTATGGGTTATGTTCATGAGTTAACTAATTGGCATCATTAACCGGTAAATAAGGCAACCAGAAACATAGTTTATGTACATAATTAGTAATGAAAAAGATAATCACAAAATCAAAATAAGTGTTGATTTTGTTCAGGTGGGTGTTTCCTGGTGTTTTTGTCATGGTGAACATCAAGAAGCATCTTAAGTGGACATAGGCAGCTTATTGTTGGGCATTAGCGGGCTATAGGCTTAATGTGTCAATTCCGAGGACATGGAAATACATAACATGAGAACTATAAGTTTAGATGTGTTTTCTGATTCCACATTCCCAATCATACGTTTTTATTATAAAATATACTATGTTAATTTAAAGCTTTAAAGAAAACACATCAAGACTTTCCAACTTCTCATTCAGAAGACATTTTCATGGAACAAGCCTTATCATTGTAGACTAGAAATCTCACTACAGTATTTCTTCATTTCCAACAATTTGGTTTTATTTTTGTCTTATTCACATTTTAACATCTCTGAAATTACAATATGGATTGTAGTCAAGGGTGTCAAATCTAATAAAATATGGTAATAAAATTGTCTGGTGGTTGCTTGTGCAATAGCCTCTTAGGGGTACATCAGTCCCAGGGATGGGAGAGGTGGATGTCAGAGAGAGGATGGACATGGCCTAAGAGCAGCGTGGATGAGCAGCCAGACTGGTGGGGACCAGGGCTCAGCAGTGGGGAGGAGGAGTGGCAGCAGATGTCAGAGACCCAAGGAAGCACAGCCCACAGAAAGGTGCTAGGTGCAAAGTCATTCTGGAATCTGAGCTGAGCAGTGAGGTGCACAGAGTCTGAAGAGGCTCCAAGTCAGAGAGATAAGGCAACACAATGGTTTAAGGACTAACCTTTGAGGTTAGAGAAGCCTGGCTTTGCACCCCAACCCTGTATCTGATTAAGTAGTTTGTCCAGTGTTATACATGTAATCTCTACGTACCTCAGATTATCACCTCCAAAATAGAAACAAACAAACCAAAAAAAAAAAAAACCGTAGTATCCTTCAGAGGGTTTTTGTGAGGATAAGATGAAATTGAACATGATAGGGGACAAAGCCAGGCACTTTCTGAGTGGTCAACAAATGGCAACTTCCGTTTTTCATATCATAGAGCAATTTCCTGGCCCTGCTTTTGAGCTTGCTTATTTGTTTCTGTATTTTTGGAATTTAGTGCAAATGAAACTAGTTCAAATCCAGTAAGGAAAAGGCAGCTGGTAGTGCCTGACTGATGTGGGCAGCATTAGGCAGAGCTTCAGAAGGATTGCCAGTGAGGCCCCTCACAAGGATAAAGAGTATCTGCCCAAGGAAATAACTAACTGAGGTTGTAGAATTAGGTGCCCGATTCACAATTTACTGTGAGTATTGGGTGGTCTCATTAAATGATGCATTTTGTTTCCATTTAGCAATAATTCCTATGCCACCCTCATTCTCGATTGTGGGATGTAATTATCCTTTTATCCAGGCCCTCTGCCTCTCTTCTACCCTCATTATTATCTTTTCTGTGTCTTCTTATGAGTTTCTCTGTTGGGGCCTAAAGTTGGTAATGAACTGCAATGAAAGTTAGCCATCAAGGCTGAGTAGCAAAGAGGATAAGACCATGGTCTAAGGTAAGTTTTTAAATTAGCATTGATTATTTGTGAAATATTCCCCTCTGTTCGTATGGATAGTTAAGACTTGGCTCAAGATCCAAGTACAAGGAGGTCATTTTTGTTGTTGTTTCCTTTTTACAAAATACAGTAGTTTGAAAATAACCTCAGTGTGTGGTGCCAGTAAATGTAAATTACAACTGTTCAGATTGACCATAAAACCAAAACAGATGTTGGAATAGCTTGTGGTTTGAATTCTTCTTTGAACTTAGATATTGCTGTAATCAACAGGAATTTCTGAATGTTTCTGGAGACATAAAGATGATAAGTGTAGACAAAAGCGTTTTTGTTCTTGAAGACTTACTTCTAAATCAGACTTACTAAATATCACCTATTGACACAATTTTCAGTCTGGCTGCTTTAACGAGGAGTAAAATATGGCTGAAGACCACCAACCAACAATGACTTTAAGTGACACTTTCTGTGATTTATGTCCCCCCCCAAAAAATTATCATTTGTCCTGGTTTTATCAAAGAAGATAGAAATGTCTTGGGAAGGAGTCTGAAGCATTACAAAACTATGTTAAGGACTTTGCCTAAAGACTGCCAGAATGAACTCACTTTCAAATATGCCTAGTGTCTTGAAAGACTTAGCTTTGCCGTGTTGTATTTATCTGGTCCTACTGCAGTATATGTATTTTGTCTGTTAATAAAGGAGTATAGAGACTTAAAATACATATTACATAGTATTGTAAGATAATGCTTTTCCATGTTACTTGAAATTTCTAGGGAGAGATTGGAGGGTACCAGTTAGTGATCTTATAAAAGATATATTTGGAGGTTGAATTTGAGTAGATAACTTCTAAAGATACTCCACTATATTTTTCAACTGATTGATTGATTCAAGTCTATATGACAAAAGACATTAGCTGTTTACCAAAACTCTTCCCCCTTCTTTCTGGGCACACTACTAAACTCAACTTCCCAGCCTCCTCTTCAGGTAGATGAGACCATATGCCTGAGTTCCAGCTACTAGAATGTGAACAGAAATGGTGTCACTTCCAGTTCTAACACATAGAAATCTCCCATTGGTGATCCTATAGATTGTCTTCTGTTTGTCTGCTGAATGGGTGCTGACACCCAGTGAAACTTTGCAAGGCACTCCTTGAAGATGACAGAGCAACAAGATAGAAGGAGCCTGGGTCCCTAATCACCAGTTGGAAGAGAGCCACTGATTGACCAGGAGCACCCATTTGGTACTCAGTGTGAGTGAGAAACAAACTTACATTGTGTTAAGCCACTGATATTTTGAAGTAGCAACTAACAAAACCTTTTAAGTACAGTAAGTAAGAAAATGAATAAAATAGGAATAGTTGTCAGAATCTTTAAAATTTAAAATTTTACACACCCAGAGTTCTCCTTTTCTTTGAAGATAGTGCTATTAATAATGATTATCATCTCTGCGAAGACAAGGCTGAGTTTTCAGGTACTGATGGATTATGTCCTCTCTTATTAGCTAGAATTGCTACCCTGGGATTTAAGGGAGTTGAGAAATTGAACCTAGCATGTTCTTATTCAAAGATAAGAACGTAACTGGAAGGAGGCAAGTTTCTGAGAAGAGCATCTATAAATATAAGTCAGGCTTTACCTGTTGCCTCTAAAAAATAGGTTAAACAGCCAATTCTGATCATTTGTTTCTACGTTACCTGCTCCCCAATCTACACCCCCCCGACACACACACACTTTTGCCTCCTATCCATCAAAATGGCCCAATCAATAGAGTTGTTCTCTAGTAGAAAAAAATGGGTTCTAAACCGGAGCATGTCTTTTTATCCAAAAGAGAATCTATTGAAATGGTCCACAGCCAGGTGGATTATGAGCTTATAAGGTTGGATAGTGGTTATGATGAAGTATGAGAATAAGTGCTGATAAAAATCTAGGCAGGTAGAGGAGATACAGATACCTAGATATGTAAGTAACAGATCACTTTCTATCTCAAAAACATCAGTCTATTTAGTTATTAATTAGATGTTCATGTTAGTTTATTAATTATGATAGATGATTTAATTAATCAGAATTATCCTTATGTAAGGGTCCTGGAAAAGTCATTGTGAAGCATGAACCTCAAACCTAACATTTGAATTCAGGTAAAGTCCAATTAATGAGTATCAAAGACAGCCTTGATCAATTTACTCTTGGAGCATAAACATCATAAACAGCAGTAGGAAAAGATGAAAAGATGAAGCAAAAGATTGAGGGAGGCCATGAAAGAGCAAAGAGCCGCTGACTGCAGAGGAGTAGGGAAATGGGCGGGTCACATCAGATCAACCCACACCATCACACCTGTGCCCTAGGAAAGACGGGAGGGGGAGGGAGCAATGTAGCCCCTACTGTTAATGAATATCATAGGTTTATTTCTTCTCCCCACCCCGCCACCCTTCCTTCCTTCTCCTCCTCCTCCTCCTCTAGCTAACCGCCTCCTCCTCTTCCTCCCCTTTCTTCAATGCCCCCTGTCAATTAATGGACTATTCTCAGTTATGATGACTCAAAAAGCCCAGCTAGTGCAGTGGGCAAGAACCCTGGAAATTGGACTTAGAAGAATTTGGTCCAAGTCCTAGCTCTGCCACTATATGGTGTAATTTGTTAACCACCTTTGACCACTCTGAATTCAATTTCCTTGTTTTATGGAGGAAATGAATATCTGCTACACCGACCTAAAAGAGGGAATGTGAAGATTTGAGGTAGTGGGTCTGAGAGCTTTTATTTTTGTTCTTGTAATTGCTAAAGGAGTGAATAAAAGTCAGATGAAAACTGCACAATTCTCTAGCGGTGGGACTGTGATTAGGTGTAGGCCTTTTAGAAAACAAAAAAAATTTTTAAGTTCATTCCCTTTGACCATTTCTGTAAATCTTAATAGACTTAAATGTAAAAAAAATTATAGGTACAAAAATATCCATTTGAGTGTGTTTATGATAGAAAATACTTCAACATTAAAGTCAATAGTAGACTATGTAATGTATGGCACAGGCGCTTGGCATCCATAAACCATGTGTTTCAAAGAGAACATTATAATATGGGGAAATGTTAATGACATAAAGTTAAGTGAAAAACACAGACTGTAAAGTTATGTAATTCCAACTATTTAAAAATCTATTTGTTGGGACTTCCCTGGTGGTCCAGCGGACAAGGCTCCATGCTCCCAATGCAGGGGACACGGGTTTGATCCCTGGTCAGGGAACTAAGATCCCACATCCCACATGCCACATGGCGCGGGCAAAAAAAAAAAAAAAAAAAAAAATCTATTTGTTAAAAAGAACTGAAAGAAAAGAAAATAGGTTGATGGCATCGTTGTTTAGCTGGTAGGGGTTTTTTTAGACGTGTTTTTAAAAATCATTGTTCTAGATTGGTTCAAGATGACAGAGTAGAAGGACATGCACTCACTCCCTCTTGCAGGAGCACTGGAATCACAACTAACTGCTGAACAATCATTGACAGGAAGACACTGGAACTCACCAAAAGAGATACCCCACACCCAGAGACAAAGGAGAAGCCTCAGTGAGATGGCAGTAGGGGTGCAATCACAATAAAATCATAACCACTAGGTGGGTGACTCACAAACTAGAGAACAATTATACCACAGAAGTCCACTCACTGGAGTGAAGGTTCTGAGCCCCACATCAGGCTTCCCAACCTGGGGGTCCAGCAATGGGAGGAGGAATTACCAGAGAATCAGACTTTGAAGGCTAGTGGGATTTGACTGTAGGACTTTGACAGGACTGGGGGAAACAGAGACTCCACTCTTAGAAGGTACACACAAAGTAGTGTGCACATCAAGACCCAGAGGGAAGGAACAGTGACCCCATAGGAGACTGAACCAGACCTACCTCCTAGTGTAGAGGGTCTCCTGCAGAGGTGGGGGGTGACTCTGGCTCACTGTGGGGACAAGGACACTGGAAGCAGAAGTTCTGGGAAGCACTTCTTGGCATGAGCCCTCCCGGAGTCCACCATTACCCCCACCAAACAGCCTATAGCCTCCAGTGCTGGGCTGCTTCAGGCCAAACAACCAACAGGGAGGGAACTCAGCCCCACCCATCAGCAGACAAGCAGATTAAAGTTGTACTGAACACTGCCCACCAGAGCAACACCCAGCTCTGCCCACCACCAGTGCCTCCCATCAGGAAGCTTGCACAGGTCTCTTAGATAGCCTCATCCACCAGAGGACAGACAGCAGAAGGAAGAAGAAATACAATCCTGCAGCCTGTGGAACGAAAACCACATTCACAGAATGATAGACAAAATGAAAAGGCAGAGGACTATGTATCAGATGAAGGAAAATGGTAAAACCCCAGAAAAACAACTAAATGAAGTGGAGATAGGCAACCTTCCAGAAAAAGAATTCAGAATAATGATAGTGAAGATGATCCAGGACCTTGGAAAAAGAATGGAGGTAAAGATCGAGAAGATGCAAGAAATGTTTAACAAAGACCTAGAAGAATTAAAGAACAAACAAACAGAGATGAATAACACAATAACTTAAATGAAAAATACACTAGAAGGAATCAATAGCAGAATAACCGAGAAGTGACCTGGAAGACAGAGTGGTGGAATTCACTGCTGCAGAACAGAATAAAGAAAAAAGAATGAAAAGAAATGAAGACAGCCTAAGAGACCTCTGGGACAACATTAAACACACCAACATTCACATTATAGGGGTCCCAGAAGGAGAAGAGAGAGAGAAGGGACCCAAGAAAATGTTTGAAGAGATTATAGTCGAAAACTTCCCTACCATGGGAAAGGAAATAGCCACCCAAGTCCAGGAAGTGCAGAGAGTCCCAGGCAGGATAAACCCAAGGAGAAACATGCCAAGACACATAGTAATCAAATTGACAAAAATTAAAGACAAAGAAAAATTATTAAAAGCAACAAGGGAAAAATGACAACATATAAAGGAACTCCCATAAAATTAACAGCTGATTTCTCAGCAGAAATTCTACAAGCCAGAAGGGAGTGGCACAATATATTTAAAGTGATGAAAGGAGAGAAAATACAACCAGGATTACTCTACCCAGCAAGGATCTCATTCAGATTTGACGGAGAAATCAAAAGCTTTACAGACAAGCAAAAGCTAAGAGAATTCAGCACCACTGAACCAGCTCTACAACAAATGCTAAAGGAACTTCTCTAAGTGGGAAACACAAGAGAAGAAAAGGACCTACAAAAACAAACCCAAAACAATTAATAAAATGGTAATAGGAACATACATATCGATAATTAACTTAAATGTCACTGGATTAAATGCTCCAACCAAAAGACACAGGCTCGCTGAATGGATACAAAAACAAGACCCATATATATGCTGTCTACAGACAACCACTTCAGACCTAAGGACACATACAGACTGAAAGTGAGGGGATGGAAAAAGATATTCCATGCAAATGGAAATCAAAAGAAAGCTGGGGCTTCCGTGGTGGCGCAGTGGTTGAGAGTCCGCCTGACGATGCAGGGGATGCGGGTTCGTGCCCCGGTCTGGGAGGATCCCACGTGCCACGGAGCGGCTAGGCCCGTGAGCCATGGATGCTGGGCCTGTGTGTCCGGAGCCTGTGCTCTGCAACAGGAGAGACCACAACAGTGAGAGGCCTGCGTACCGCAAAAAAAAAAAAAAAGAAAGCTGGAGTAGCCATACTCATATCAGATACAGTAGACTTTAAAATAAAGAATGTTGCAAGAGACAAGGAAGGACACTACATAATGATCAAGGGATCAATCCAAGAAGAAGATATAACATTTATAAATATATATGCACCCAACATAGGAGCACCTCAATACATAAGGCAAATGCTAACAGCTGTAAAAGAGGAAATCAACAGTAACACAATAATAGTGGGGCACTTTAACACCTCACTTACACCAATGGACATATCATGCAGACAGAAGATTAATAAGCATGGACTTGAGGACACGGGGAGGGGGAAGGGTAAGCTGGGACGAAGTGAGAGAGGGGCATTGACATATATACACCACCAAATGTAAAATAGATAGCTAGTGGGAAGCAGCCACATAGCACAGGAGATCAGCTCAGTGCTTTGTGACCCCCTAGAGGGGTGGGATAGGGAGGGTGGGAGGGAGACGCAAGAGGGAGAGGATATGGGGATATATGTGTACGTATAGCTGATTCACTTTGTTATACAGCAGAAACTAACACAACATTGTGAGGCAATTATACTCCAATAAAGATGTTAAAAAAAAAGAAAATAAGGGAACAGAGGCTTTAAAAGACACAAAAGACCAGGTTGATTTAATTGATAATTATCAGACATTCCATCCCAAAGGAGCAGATTACACTTTCTTCTCAAGTGCACTGGTAACATTCTCCAGGATAGATCACATCTTGGGTCACAAATCAAGCCTCGGGAAGTTTAAGAAAACTGAAATCATATCAAACATCTTTTCCGATCACAACACTATGAGATTAGAAATAAATTAAGGGAAAGAAACGTAAAAAACACAAGCACATGGAAGCTAAACAATACGTTACTAAATAACCAAGAGATCACTGAAGAAATCAAAGAGGAAATCAAAAAATACCTAGAGACAAGTGACAATGCAAACACGGCGACCCAAAACCTATGGGGTGCAGCAAAAGCAGTCCTAAGAAGTTTATGGCAATACAATCCTACCTCAAGAAACAAGAAAAATTGCAAATAAATAATCTAACCTAACATCTAAAGGAACTAGAGAAAGAAGAACAAACAAAACCCAAAGTTAGTAGATGGAAAGAAATCATAAAGGTCAAAGCAGAAATAAATGAAATAGAAACAAAGAAAACAATAGCAAAGATCAATAAAACTAAAAGGTGGTTCTTTGAGAAGATAAACAAAATTGATAAACCTTTAGCTAGACTCATCAAGAAAAATAGGAAGACTTAAATCAATAAAGTTAGCAATGAAAAAGAAGTTACAACGGACACCGCAGAAATACAAAGCATCATAAAAGACTACTACAAGCAACTCTATGCCAATAAAATGGACAACCTGGAAGAAATGGACAAATTCTTAGGAAGGTATAACCTTCCAAGACTGAACCAGGAAGAAACAGAAAATAGGAACAAACCAATCACAAGTAATCAAATTGAAACTGTGATGAAAAATCTTCCAACAAACAAAAGTCCAGGACCAGATGACTTCACAGGTGAATTCTATCAAACATTTAGAAAAGAGCTAACACCCATCTTTCTCAAACTCTTCCAAAAAATTGCAGAGGAAGGAACACTCCCAAACTCATTCTGTGAGGCCACCATCACCCTGATTCCAAAACCAGACAAAGATACTACAAAAAAAGAAAGTTACAGACCAATATCACTGATGAATATAGATGCAAAAATCCTCAACAAAATGCGAGCAAACGGAATCCAATAACACACTAAAAGGATCATGCAGCATGATCAAGTGAGATTTATACCACGGATGCAAGGATTCTTCAATATACAAAAAATCAATCAGTGTGATACACCATATTAACAAATTGGAGAATTAAAAACCACATGATCATCTCAGTAGACGCAGAAAAAGCTTTTGACAACATTCAACACCCATTTATGATAAAAACTCTCCAGAAAGAGGGCATAGAGGGAACCTACCTCAACACAATAAAGGCCATATACGACAAACCCACAGCAAACATCATTCTCAATGGTGAAAATCTGAAAGCATTTCCTCTATGATCAGGAAGAAGACAAGGATGTCCACTCTTGCCACTGTTATTCAGCATAGGTTTGGAAGTCCTAGCCATGGCAATCAGAGAAGAAAAAGAAAAGGAATACAAATTGGAAAAGAAGTAAAACTGTCACTGTTTGCAGATGACATGATACTGTACATAGATAATCCTAAGGATGCCACCAGAAAACTACTAGAGCTAATCAATGAACTTGGTAAAGTTGCAGGATACAAAATTAATGCACAGAGGGACTTCCCTGGTGGCGCAGTGGTTAAGAATCTGCCTGCCAATGCAGGGGACATGGGTTCAAGCCCTGGTCCAGGAAGATCCCACATGCCGCAGAGCAATTAAACCCGTGTACCACAAATACTGAGCATGCGCTCTAGAGCCTGCAAGCCACAACTACTGAGCCCGCATGCCACAACTAGTGAAGCCCACATGCCTCGAGCCCGTGCTCTGCAACAAGAGAAGCCACCACAATGAGAAGCCCACGCCCCTCAGCAAAGAGTAGCCCCCACTCACCACAGCTAGAGAAACCCCATGCAAAGCAACGAAGACCCCATTGCAGCCAAATAAATAAATAAATAAATAAAAATTAATGCACAGAAATCTCTTGCATTCCTATACACTAACAACGAAGGATCAGACAGAGAAATTAAGGAAACAATTCCATTCACCATTGCAACAAAAAGAATAAAATACCCAGGGAAACAAAAGACCTGTATGCAGGAAACTATAAGACACTAATGAAAGAAATTAAAGATGATACAAACAGATAGAGAGATTTACCATGTTCTTGGATTGGAAGAATCAATATTGTGAAAATGACTCTACTACCCAAAGCAATCTACAGATTCAGTGCAATCCCTATCAAATTACCAATGGCATTTTTTACAGAACTAGAAAAAAAAATCTTAAAATCTGTGTGGAGACACAAAGACCCCAATAGCCAAAGTAATCTTGAGGGAAAAAAACGGAGCTGGAGGAATCAGACTCCCTGATTTCAGACTATACTACAAAGCTTCAGTAATCAAGACAATATGGTACTGGCACAAAAACAGAAATATAGATCAATGGAACAGGATAGAAAGCCCAGAGATAAACCCACGCACATATGGTCACCTTATCTTTGACAAAGGAGGCAGAAATGTACAGTGGAGAAAGGACAGCCTATTCAATAAGTGGTGCTGGGAAAACTGGACAGCTACATGTAAAAGTATGAGATTAGATCACTCCCTAACACCATACACAAAAATAAGCTCAAAATGGATTAAAGACCTAAATGTAAGGCCAGACACTTTCAAACTCTTAGAGGAAAACATAGGCAGAACACTCTATGACATAAATCACAGCAAGGTCCTTTTTGACCCACCTCCTAGAGAAATGGAAATAAATACAAAAGTAAACAAATGGGACCTAATGAAACTTAAAAGCTTTTGCACAGCAAAGGAAACCATAAACAAGACCAAAAGACAACCCTCAGAATGGGAGAAAATATTTGCAAATGAAGCAACTGACAGAGGATTAATTTCCAAAATTTACAAGCAGCTCATGCAGCTTAATAACAAAAAAACAAACAACCCAATCCAAAAATGGGCAGAAGACCTAAATAGACATTTCTCCAAAGAAGATATACAGACGGCCAACAAACACATGAAAGAATGCTCAACATCATTAATCATTAAAGAAATGCAAATCAAAACGACAATGAGATATCATCTCACACCAGTCAGAATGGCCATCATCAAAAAATCTAGAAACAGTAAATGCTGGAGAGGGTGTGGAGAAAAGGGAACCCTCTTACACTGTTGGTGGGAATGTAAATTGATACAGCCACTGTGGAGAACAGTATGGAGGTTCCTTAAAAAGCTACAAATAGAACTACCATATGACCCAGCAATCCCACTACTGGGCATATACCCTGAGAAAACCATAATTCAAAAAGAGTCATGTACCAAAATGTTCATTGCAGCTCTATTTACAATAGCCCAGAGATGGAAACAACCTAAGTGTCCATCATCGGATGAATGGATAAAGAAGATGTGGCACATATATACAATGGAATATTACTCAGCCATAAAAAGAAATGAAATTGAGCTATTTGTAATGAGGTGGATAGACCTAGAGTCTGTCATACAGAGTGATGTAAGTCAGAAAGAGAGAGACAAATACCGTATGCTAACACATATATATGGAATTTAAGGAAAAAAAATGTCATGAAAAACCTAGGGGTGAAACAGGAATAAAGACACAGACTTACTAGAGAATGGACTTGAGGTTATGGGGAGGGGGAAGGGTAAACGGTGACAAAGCGATAAAGAGGCATGGACATATATACACTACCAAACGTAAGGTAGATAGCTAGTGGGAAGCAGCCGCATAGCACAGGGAGATCAGCTCGGTGCTTTGTGTCCACCTAGAGGGGTGGGATAGGGAGGGTGGGAGGGAGGGAGATGCAAGCGGGAAGAGATATGGGAACATATGTGTATATATAACTGATTCATTTTGTTGTGAAGCTGAAACTAACATACCATTGTAAAGCAATTATACTCCAATAAAGATGTTTAAAAAAAAAATAAAAATAAAAATAAAACCCACGCACCTATGGTCAACTAATCAATGACAAAGGAGGCAAGGATATACAATGGAGAAAAGACAGTCTCTTCAATAAGTGGTGCTGGGAAAACGGGACAGCTTCATGTAAAAGAATGAAATTAGAACACTCTCTAACACCATACACAAAAATAAACTCAAAATGAATTAAAGACCTAAATGTAAGACTGGACACTATAAAACTCTTAGAGGAAAACATGGGAAGAACACTCTTTGACATAAATCACAGCAGTACATGTTTTGACCCACCTCCTAGAGAAATGGAAATAAAAACAGAAATAAACAAATGGGATGTAATGAAACTTAAAAGCTTTTGCACAGCAAAGGAAACCATAAACAAGATGAAAAGACAATCCTCAGAATGGTAGAAAATATTTGCCGACAAATCAATGGACAAAGGATTAATCTCCAAAATATATAAAGAGCTCATGTAGCTCAATATTAAAAAAAACAAACAACCCAATCCACAAATGGGCAGAAGACCTAAAGAGACATTTCTCCAAAGAAGACATACAGATGGCCAAGAGGCACATAAAAAGCTGCTCAACATCACTAATTATTAGAGAAATGCAAATCAAAACTACAATGAGGTATCAGCTCACACCAGTTAGAATGGGCATCATCAGAAAATCTACAAACAGCAAATGCTGGAGAGGGTGTGGAGAGAAGGGAACCCTCTTGCCCTGTCGGTGGGAATGTAAATTGATACAGCCACTATGGAGAACAGTGTGGAGGTTCCTTAAAAAACTAAAAACTAGAATTATCATATGACCCAGCAATCCCACTACTGGGCATATATCCAGAGAAAGCCATAATTCAAAAAGACACATGAAGACGCAACAGGGAAGACATATGGGAACATATGTTTATGTATGACTGATTCACTTTGTTATAAAGCAGAAACTAACACACCATTGTAAAGCAATTTTACTCCAATAAAGATGTAAAAAAAAAAAAAAAAAAAAAAAAAAGACACATGCACCCCAATGTTCATTGCAGCACTATTTACAATAGTCATGTCATGGAAGCAACCTAAATGCCCATTGACAGACGAATGGATAAAGAAGATGTGGTACATATGTACAAGGGAATGTTACTCAGCCATAAAAAGGAACAAAATTGGGTCATTTGTAGAGACATGGATGGATCTAGAGACTGTCATACAGAGTGAAGTAAGTCAGAAAGAGAAAAACAAATATCGTATATTAACACATATATGTGGAATCTAGAAAAATGGTACAGATGAACCAGTTTGCAAGGCAGAAATAGAGACACAGATGTAGAGAACAAACGTATGGACACCAAGGGGGGACAGCTGGGGTCAGGGGGGGAGTGGTGGTGGTGGGATGAATTGGGAGATTGAGATTGACATATATACACTAATATATATAAAATAGGTAACTAATAAGAACCTGCTGTATTAAATTTAATTTAAAAAATAAAAATCTTTGTTCTTATTTATATTTTCCCAATTTTAAATAATGAACATGAGTCATTTTAATAATTAACATATATATTAAGATAAATAATACTGACATAAAATTTTCCTAGTAGCATTCCAGAAACAATTATTTCATAATATTTTTTATGAAATAACAAAAATCTTAATAATATGAAATATTGAATAATGGTTGTTTTCAAGAAGTGGTATAAGATAGTATTTTTAGTTTTGTTGAGTTATTTCATGATTTGATAAAATGAGAATTAGTGAGGTTCATCTATAATTGAAGATGTTAAATAGTGAACTGAATCGTAATGAATTCTGAACACCCAGCAGTATTGTCAGTAAAATTGTATTTATCTTTAGGGACCAGAAGAGTCAAATAACCATGTTTGCATTAGATTTAGTTTGGGAACCTTTATATCTTGTTAAGGTGGAAATGACTGTTCATGATGTACACATTCTAAATTGTTTCAGAGAACGAGCACAGCTTTTGTTCTTATTGGGACCTCTGACATTTCTCTAGCCAAAGGTGTAAAGTTTATATTAGGAAAATAAGGAGAAATATCACCAGAGGAAACTCAATTGTTTTTCCTAAAGTTAGAAATACTTTTACCTTTACATCCCCAAACATTTCTGGTAGGTTGTGTGTTTTTGTTCCTAAATCCAAGTGATAGAGAACATCTTCATCCATAGAGTCCAGGTAAGGATTTTTAACATGAACAAAACCTTTTCTGAAAAAAATAATAAAAGAAGGTGTAAAGGAATTTGGAGGGATACCACACAAAAGGGAAATATCAGTCTACACCTATGATAACCACTAGCCCAAATATTGGGCAAAAACCTTCATTTAGGATTAATTGATTTGTAAGGAAGCAATGTGGTATAATAATGAATAAAAATGGCTAATATTTGTTGTGCACTTACTATGTACCAGGCATAGCATTAAGCATGAAAATTTTACAATGTCATGAAAACTGCATATAATAAACACATTACCTCGTTTAATCCCATGACCATTCTATTAGGTAAGTAATACTAATAATTCATAAGAAGCCAAGCCTTACAGAAGTTGAGAAACTTGTGCAAGATTATACAACCAATAGATTACAGAACAGTCATTTCTACCCAATTCTGTCCAGCCCTGGTGGCTATTTTCTATCTTCGAAAGAGAGGCTGTGTAACATAAGCTACTGGGCTCTGGAATCAGACTGCCTGGATTCCCCTGCCAGTTCAACCATATATATACTAATTGTGCAACCTTGGGTATATTATTTTATCTTTGTTGTTTGGCTTCCTCATCTGTAAGATTGGTATAGTGAAAATAATAACTGCTTTGCAAGATTGCCTAAGGCCTGAATGAGATAATGTTTGTAACACAGCTGACGTACAGTGAACATAGAATAACTAACTCTCATTCTTATACTTCCCAACATGGAGGACCTGACAGGTACTAGCTTTAGAAAGACTGACATGAAAAAGTAGGGTGTGGCAAAGAATGCAATGTGTTCATCAAACCCCAATTCTTTTTCCTCCTGGGCACATTGCTAGACCACATTCCCAGCTTCTCTTGCGGTAAAGTGAGGTCATATGACTGAGTTCTGGCCATTGGAATGTGGGTGGAAGTGATGTGTCTACCTCTAGGCCTGGCTCCCAAAAAACTAGTATCTCCCTCAAATTTGTTTCTCTTCCTCTCTCTCTCAGTGGATGTGCAGAGTAGACACCAGTCCTTTACTCCATCAGCCTGTTTTGGATTGAGCAAGAAGCCACTGACATTTTAAGCAGCATTAGCCTGCTGACCAATAAGAGGTTCTTTGTTAACATACTATGAAATGATCTTTTTTCATTAGAAGATCTAAATGAGAAGTAAGTGAAGCAGGATGATGGGGTCAAAACAGAAAGCTGAATAGGATCCTGCAGAGACTGAATGTAGGTATAACAGAAAAAGGAAGACTAAACAGGCACAGAGTTCTAAAGCAACAGGATTTAGAGCTTATAAAAAAGAAATGCTCAAGAAAAAGCATGAAGGAAAAGAAGTGAGACTAAAGAGCTTGGAGAAAGGGGAAGTGATCAAGTGCAAGACCTAATTTTAGTAATCATGCAAAACCATAAGAGTACAAAATTATTGTAATAAGGAAAGTAAGACTTAAAAACAGAAGGTAAGGTAAGAAAGAGGACACTTCAAAGTAGAAACTCTATTTTCCAGCAGCCTCCTTCCACCAGATGCCCAGAAGAGAATGTGGAGATATTACTAAGAAGCCAATGGAAAGACAAGCTTACCAGAAAGAAAGGACTACAACTAGAAGGCCTTAAAGCCATTCTTTTTTAAAAAATTCATTTTGTTGTAGTATAGTTGATTTACAGTGTTGTGTTAATTTCTGCTGTACAGCAAGGTAATTCATTTATACATATACATACATTCTTTTTCATATTCTTTTCCATTATGGTTTATCCCGGGATCCTGAATATAGTTCCCTGTGCTGTACAGTAGGACCTTGTTGTTTATCCATTCTATATAAACTAGTTTGCATCTGCTAATCCCAAACTCATAATCCATCCCTCCCCCATCCCCTCTCCCCATTGGCAACCACAAATCTGTTCTTTATGTCTGTGAGTCTGTTTCTTTTTCGTAGATAAGTTCATTTGTGTCATATTTTAGATTCCACATATAAGTGGTATCATATGGTATTTGTCTTAAAGCCATTCTTGATGTCAGCCCATCACTCCATTACCCAGTGCAGTTCAGTGGTTATCCGTTCGCTCCCACTCATCTTGGGTGTGACATCCCAGCACCACCCTGGCCATATCAGCCATTCTGGTGATGCCGTGGCTGCCAGCCTTCCTGCCCTTTCCCCTACTGCATGAACACTGCCTCACACCACAGTGGATCCAGCCATCTTTACCAAGAACCATCTGGAACTTCTCTGCTCTACGGTCCTCCCATTTCCCTCCAAATACCTTAAAACATCTTAACAAAAACCTTGTATGTTTCTGTATCTCCAATGGTCCTCAACCTGACTGTGCATTAAGATCACCAGGGGGTTTTGAAGAAAATACTGTTGCTCAGGCCCCAATTAATTTAGACTCTGAAATTATTTTTTAAATCTTCCTGGATGATCTGATGTGCAGCCAAAGTTAAGAACCCCTGCTTTAGACCTTTGTTCCTGAAACATCCTTCTCCTTGCCCTCAGTTTTTCACCTATTAGTATCCTACTCATTCTTCAAGGTCAAATTCAAATATCACCTCCTCTGTGAAGGCTTTTCCAAGTATCTTTCCTCTCTGGTCAGTATGAATTCCCCCCCACTGTGCTCCTAAAGCATTTATTTGGCATTTCATGTGTTAATTTTCTGCCTTCCCAGAAAGATTTTGAATTCCCTCATGCAAGCTGTCTCATGTATCTTTTTAAATTCCTAAATATTTAAAAATTTTATTTGTTAAATTAACTGTTCAGGAAGTAGAACAGCAATACTATTAATTTCAAAAACATTTAGGACAACAGATTCTTAATTAGTTAGTGGATAGCTGGTTTCAAACAGAAAGCATTCCATGATGCACTTTCCTACATCAGAAAAAGCATCAAAGCCTCAAAGCAGAAGGACACCTTCTTTCTTCTCTTGCTGAGGGGCAGGAAGATATTTACCCACTGTCCCTTGCTAGACAAAGTGTGGTCAATGAACCAGGAGCGTCAGCAGCATCGCCTGGACAGCGTGTTAGAAATGCAAAATCTCAGTCCCTACCCTAGACATACTGAATTACAATCTGAATTTTGACTAACTCTTACGTGATTCCCATGCACATTAAAGTTTGAGAAACACTGCCATACACTTTATCTTCCAGTTTCTATTATGCTTTCGGTTTTACTCTCCCAAAACTGCTTTCACTATCTGGAGATTTTTCCTTTGGATTCCCAGCTGAATCTATGAATCATCACTCTATGAAAGAGTGTCATTCATCTACTCCAGTGAGTCAAGCTCTTAACTACATATCAGAGTCACCCGTGGTGCTTAGTACTGATACCTGGGCCCAACTCCTAGAAATTCTGATTGAGTTGGTCGAGGAGTTCTGGGACTTTGTATTTTTTAAATCACTGATCTACTCCACCTCTCCTATCTTCAAGAAGAAATTCTCAGACTGGGATAACCATTCATTATATTCTCTTGTGTTAATTATAATACTCCTCTTAATTCATTCTTTAGTTTTCTTTGATGTCTGTCCCAATGTCTAATGATCTCTTGGTCCAAAAATTGGGACAGGGAGACATCTATAGAAGATTTTTATTCCATTAGGCTCATTAAGAAGCACTTCTAAGATGTTCACTCTATCAGTGGCCAAAGGAAGGACCAATTTGGGGTATCATGCCAAATTTAACCCAGTATGAATCAGACAATTGCAATACTTCAGTCTTTCCAAGATACATAATTTTTATTAAATAGACTTGCATTTACTGTTTTCTCCTCTATCTTCTTTTTCAGTTTTTCCCAAAAACGTAAGCCAAAGATGCAGTTGGGAATAAAGTCTTTTAGCAAACTATGACATGCTATATAGCATGGTCAGTATTAAATATTGGTAACCAAAGTAAAGTGCTGGGTGAGCAGTCTTTCCATTTTACCATTACCTTCATTTTCATAATGTTTCCCTTTCCTTCTCCTTGGCTTCCCTGAAGAAATGAACACAGTGGGAGGCTACCTCTGTTTGGAATGGGTACGTGGAGCATTTTGTGAAATGCTGTCCTGATGGAGCCTTTAAGCCAGACATTTAGAAGGAACTTACAAAAATTCCTTAAGCCTCATGAAGATTAATGCTCTATTATGTTCTGTGAACCTGGGGCAGGAATTGGAGCTAAATTTGCAGACAGCTTTGGCAGATTTATGTCTACCCCTGAGATGAATAACCTACACGGTATTTTAGAAGTGCATTCTATGTAAAGTCCACCACAAAGCACGTGAAATCACTTCATAATAAGCTGCAACACAGTTACATCTCCCTTAGACACTGGGAGGCCCCTTTAATTATTTCTCAGATACAGCCCACGGTCCTGGGATTAAAGACTGAACTCCAGGCTGAATTCCAGGCTGAACTGTGAATTCGTTCATTCATGCATGTTTTGTGTGACTTGTTTTGCCCCACTTTCATTTTTCTTTAATTGAGATGTGATTGACATATTGCCCCACTTTTTTTTTTTTTTTTGCGGTACTCAGGCCTCTCACTGTTGTGGCCTCTCCCGTTGCGGAGCATAGGCTCCAGACGCGCAGGCTCAGCGGCCATGGCTCACGGGCCCAGCCACTCCGCGGCATGTGGGATCTTCTCGGACGGGGGCACGAACCCGTGTCCCCTGTATCGGCAGGTGGACTCTCAACCACTGCGCCACCAGGGAAGCCCTGCCTCACTTTCTTAGATGAGCTAACCCCTTCTAAGAACTGAGAAATGAAAATGCCATTGAGAAGAAAATTGGCATTGTTTTTATTTCGTTATGTATTCTGAACTGTGTTCCAACTATATGATCTCTAAACTTAAGAAACTTACATAACTGTAGAAATCCATCTTCTGAATATTTAATATAAAATCCAAAGAACCTCCCATCTCATCAAAACCAATAAAAGATCAAAATTACTCACCCAACATATGTATTCCTCTCAGATCTCTTGGATGTATTGGAAGCAGGAAAACTCGAAGTCATACTTTGTATTATGAGGATAATCACTCTTAAGTTGATATCAGGAAAGAAAAATATTGTGATTTACTATTAAATTATAGATCAAATTATGGTAGAATGACAATTTAGAATGCCACTCTCCCTTAAAACTTGTTTTCTTCCGAAATTGCTAATGGAACTTTTCACTTAGCATTCTAAACTCCCTCATTAATTCAAAAATATTCTCCCTGACATGGCCTTTTAAACTACAGCCCAGCTCTCAGAGCAACACTTCCCCAAGAAGATAGGTTCCCTTTGAAGGTGTGGCATCCTACCTCTTTAATAGGTTAGGTTTGTTAGCTTGTTAACTGTTGACCAACACACCTTTCCCTTACATCTGGCCTTGGTCCAGCATGGGTCTGGGGTAACACACAGACTTATTTACTTTTAGACAACTGTATATGGTTGCAAGTCCTCCATTGATTTCCGTAACAAATCCACCAGGTTGTCTCAGAATGTGTCCAGTACACATGAGAACTTTCAGTTCCCAAACATTTCATTTTCTCACCTCATCCTACCTCTCATCAACTTGTTTTCATTCTTTGTGATCACAAGTGAGAAAAACACACAAAGTCAGGACCTCAGAACACCCCTTCATCTGAACTTTGCCCATTCAAATTCACACAGAAGTTCTGATAAGTAAACAAAGCCTGTTTCCCAGGACCTCTTTATTTAGCTAAACCTGAGGTTGCCTGTAAAATCCAATGAAGCAGCTGTCCGAAGTCAACACAGGTAGAATAACAAAATACAGACTAGTATTTTCAGAAAACAGGGTACCTCTGTTAAGAAATCCATGAATTTACTATATTTGCTGCTGCTTCTCACTTTATACTTCTGGGGACAGAAAATCTAAAAGACTTTAGAGGAACTTTATCCTGTTTCCCTTTGGCTCCGCTCTGATGGCAATCAGCTGAAGTTCTATGATGGTGAGAGCATTAGGAATATTAGTCTCATGACTTTCAAGCACATCAGAGCTTAAAATGTCCATAAATGCCCAAACAGCAGCAGATACAAGGCATTTCATAACGTGCATGGATTTCTCTGTAAGAATGTGTGTAACAGTGAAGAATCAAATGCCCACATCTTACTAGGGAGCTCCATCTTAAGAAATACTCCTCTTCCTGGTGATAGTCGTTGTAGACAGACCCCTCGAATTCCATGCTGGCCTCCTTTGGTCCATCTTGGTCAGCTAGCAAAGTTTACAGATTGAGAAGGAAAGAGAATAAGTAGGGAACCAGTGTAGCAGCCTAAATCTTGCCACTGCCACCACCAAATGGACATTTGTCACTTTGCCCTAGGCATCCAAAAATCGCCAAGGAAACTGATCTTGATGAAGGTAATGACAACTTTGAGGCAAAATAAGCCTGCCCATGTGTGTTGCTTGTAACTTGGGATGGTAGTTCCTGTTTGTAGTTTATAATAATACATATTTTCTCTGACCTCATGACCCACCTCAGAGCGGTGTACCTGCTGCTCTTTCCCAACGCCCACTGAGAGTTTTCAGACTCAGCATGCCCACTTACCACTGCTGGGGCCTTCCCACTTGTATTTGGTATTCCATGCTCTATCTCTCAATTTATTGTTGGGTATAATGAGGACGAACCCCACCCAATTCCAGTCTGGCATTTACCTCTGGCTCTGACAGGTGAAAATATTAGCTAATTAGATAAGTGCTAGATGATTAATTACTCCAGCAAATTAATTAGACTAATTAACGTGTTGGTTTCCAATACAGATTCTGTCAGCCAATGATCTTTTTTTTTTTAATTGAAGTATAGTTGATTTACAATGTTGTGTTAGTTTCTGGTGTACAGTAAAGCGATTCAGTTACACATATATATGTATATATTTATATTCTTTCTCATATTCTCTTGGGTTATGGTTTATTACAAGGTTCCTTGTGCTGTACAGTAGGACTTTGTTGTCTATCTATTTTATATACAGTAGTTTGTATCCGCTAATCCCAAACTCCTAATTTATCCTTTCCCACCCCCTTTCTGCTGGGATAACCGTAAGTTTGTTTTCTGTGTCTGTCAGCCAATGATCTTCATCACTGACAGTGCCAGGTAATGCCAGCAAAGATTTATGGACCCCATATAACAGCTCCCCGGGACATTATGTAAGTGGTCATCATCTGGGTGAAATGCAGAATAGTCTTGTACAATCTATGAAAGCAGAGTATTAATTCATGTTTTCTGAGTAGTCTTCTTTTTCCTAGTTTTCAGTCTTTTTAAGACTCAATCCTACTCTTATGATAGATTGTTCCTCGATAATTTTTTTTAATTATCCATATTGCAAAAGGCTAGTCACCTGAACAGAATGGGAAAAGTTTTCATTTTTAGAAAGCATGCACAAGGCAAACTCACGCCATCACTGGGCGTTTTGTGAACAAAGGCCACGTGCCAGGAAGAGCCCATGACTAAGCAGCACAGCTTTGAGATTAGCAGAGGCTGTATCAGTTCCACCAGATCCATGCTCCACAGTGTCTGGCCTGGGGCAAAACATTTCTCTTCCCACTGTCGTCCTCCATTGTGCCAGCAATTTCTTATTCTCGCTCTCATGAAAATTTTCTCTGTGCTTTAATTTTGCCCCTGAACCTCTAATGTTGGAGAAAAGAAATCAGAGTCCTGGCGTGCAACTGGGTAGCATTTGGCTCTCTCCCCAGTTGACACATTTTCTGCTGAATCTGTGCTGTTTACTCATGTAGACTTAGGACCATACTCTCCCCCTAAAACAGTGCTCCTATCACGCTGGGGAGGGACATAACTAGGAATTTGGGGCTCTTAGAACCTTGCTGTAAAGCCTGGGTATCTACCGAGTATCAGACACTGAGCCAAATTCTTTTTTTCTTTTTTTTAATAGATTATTTATTTATTTATTTATTCATTCATTCATTTATTTTTGGTTGTGTCAGGTCTTTGTTGCTGCGAGCGGGGGCTACTCTTTGTTGCAGGGTGTGGGCTTCTCATTGCGGTGGCTTCTTGTTGCGGAGCACGGGCTCTAGGCGCGTGGGCTTCAGTAGTTGTGGCTCGCAGGCTCTAGAGCTCAGGCTCAGTAGTTGTGGTGCAGGGACTTAGTTGCTCCGCGGCATGTGGGATCTTCCCAGACCAGGGCTCTAACCCATGTCCCCTGCATTGGCAGGCAGATTCTTAACCACTGTGCCACCAGGGAAGTCCCCACTGAGCCAAATTCTGAGAACACAAAGAGGATGAAATGGATGGGTGTCTTCCCTAAAGGAATTTACACTCTAGTGGGGAAGAGAGATGGGTGGTAAATATGATGGGTGCTTTGAGAACTCAAAGGAGAGGTCCTGAATCCAGGCTGGAGGAAGGGGGGGTGGGGCGTTTCTAGGAGGATGTGATGCCTAGGCTGAGTTCTGAAGAAAGATGAGGTCCCCAAAAATATTGCTGAAGGTGGAGGTGGGGTGAATATGAGAAGCCTGTGCTCCCTGCCCATGGAACAGTGTGCAAAATGCACAGAAGTGACAGAAAAAGCATCACATTGAGAGAACTATTAGTAACACTATGTGGCTTTACTTCTGTGTATTTGCACCAGAACATCTCAGACAGGGCCTTTGGTGGCTTTCAGTTTTTGAGATTCTGGTATTTTGAAAAATAGAGAAAGGCCAAAACAGACTTACAGTAATTGTAATATATTTTAAATGTTGACATTGAATGAACTGGCATCTTAACTCTTTTAATAAATGATAGTCAAGTTGTGCTATTCACAAGATATTGCAGGGCTATTAAAACATTTCTTAATTCATCGCACACTATAAGTTTAATGGAACACAGTTTAAGAGTACCTTATGTTCTTCCCTTTCTTTCAGTGTAATCAGTGAATTATGGGTATATGCATATAAAGTCTAATTTTAGACCGAAGGCCCCCCTGGACCCACGGGGCTGGGCCTGCCTCCCAGAGGCCATGCTGTGGTGCCCTGTTCCTTCCTCCCAGACGATCCCTTCTGCCGTGGCCCAGAATCTCTGCTCTTAGGGAGACTCTCCATGAGGTACCCATTGAAGGTCACATCCATCCATCTGAGGCTGAAGCAAGCACCCTCGCCCAAGAAACAATCTCACACACACACACACACACACACACACACACACACACACACCCCAGCACCAACCTCACAGCCTGGTGGAGATAGGGGTGAGAATGCACAGCAAAGTCCCCACATGCACTCCCTTCTTTTTTCCCTCTTTCTGTGCAGGTCTCTCAGGGTGGGGATGGGGTAACAAAGAGTCCCTACCTCTGCCACAGCAGACCCCCAGCTCCACCATTTGACCCATATAGCACCATCGATGGCTTGAAAGAGCTCAAAAATGACTTGTTATCCATTCAGATGCTAAGCAGTTTTTTTTTCTTTTATTCATTCAGCAAATATTTACTGAGTATACACTATGCTCCAAGAAGTCTAGGAAGTGCTGGTGATAACGGCGTGAGTAGGATAGTTCTGGCTTCTGTGATTTCTTCCACAAACAGATTGACACTCCATGAATAGAGGAGATGCAGGTTATCACCCATCTCATACTACCTTTCTATAGTCTGTAACACATGTATTAAGTGTATCTGCATCATTCTATTCTTTAGACCTAATAACTAAAACTTACTGAATCTTTGGCTCTTTCCTTAAGTGTTTACTTTCTTTTTTTTTTTTTCGGTACGCGGGCCTCTCACTGTTGTGGCCTCTCCCGTCGCGGAGCACAGGCTCCGGACGCGCAGGCTCAGCGGCCATGGCTCACGGGCCTAGCCGCTCCGCAGCATGTGGGATCTTCCCGGACCGGAGCACGAACCCGTGTCCCCTGCATCGGCAGGCAAGTCCTTCAAATGGAAAGGACTTAACTTACAACTGCCCTGCCTGCTTTGGTGGCCTTTCTTACTGGGAATACAACTCCCACAGTGTGATGAAAGCTTACATTTCCTGTTCCCCAATGGCTGATCTTAAAACCAACGCCAGTGCCTCAGTGATTTAATAGCCACTCTGAGAAGCCAGCAAAGGTCAGCAGTACACCCCGAGTGGCTTGATCAACAGAGGCGCTTAAGACTGAAACCACTTGACTTCTGAATATACTTGACTTCAATTTTTAGAATGTTTCTGTTCTTAATGATGTTAGAGAAAAGGAAACGTGAGACAGAATACCAAAGAAAATTCTAGAAAAGCTCTTTTATTGGAAATGAAGCATGATAGTTTGAATCAATAGCAGACAGGAATAAAATTAAAATGCTTTCTCTAAGTTCAAAATAATCACTCTTGACTCAGAATGGAAATCTGAGGACAAGGAAAAATAATGCAAAGAATAAGAAGCAGAATGTCTGTAACAATAGTGATTAATTAAGCATTATGCCAGGCCAGATTCTGGACTATCTCTTTCAGTCCTCACAACAAGCCTCTGAAATGGGTCTTATTATTTTCCCAATTTTCAGATGAGGCAGTTGAAGCCCAAAGAGGTTAAATGAGGTGCCTAAGATCCTACAATAAGTAACCTGAGACTGGAATTCACACCTACGTCTGCCCAACTACAGAGGTGTGAGAACTCTTTCTATTTCACCACTGTTTTTAAATTTTGGTGTCCTTTAAAGAAGACAAGCGTCCAAGGAGTATGGCATCAACAAGAGAAGGGAATTTGATGTGCATCTTAAAGGTGGTGTAGGACTGGGATGTGAAGAGCATCTCTGCAATACCTTAACGTGCTGGTCTGAAGGGTTGTTGATTTCATGCATTTCCGGGAAAGGAAGGCATAGCTAAGCCATAGCTGGTGTGAGCTCTGTGGAAAACGCTGAAGTGAAATGGCCCCAGTAAAATGGTAGCCCAGTCCTAACGCAGATTTTAAAAATCATCTCACTGCCAAAATTTAAGTTGACCTTTAAAATGTGCCTCAAACACACCTTAACTTACAGTTTAGCTCATCTCAGGCTTACTACTTCCCATGGTTTTACCCCCAAAGCTGAGTCCAGTTCAACACCCTGCCTGCAGCAAGTTCTGTCTTGCTCCTGAGCTGTCCCTGAAAAGGGAATTAAAAGGCACAGAGCTGAGAGACTCCTAATCATTCCGATGACTTTGGACCTTGGAGATTAAAACCCATGTTTGTTTCTCAGCACCAGATATGAAAGTGCCCCAAGTGGAAGGTGAAGAATATTTTAAATCAGACTCGCACTTGGAAGGAAGCTCTGTGAGTTTGACAAACCTCACAACATGAGAGGGGGGCTATTTTCCTTGGAACAAAAGGAAGGTTCAGTTCTAACCTCTCACAAAAAACCAAGGTTATTACTGCTGCAGTTCAAAAGGGCTCAGATGGGAAAATAATGCTAATACTTCATGGAGGTGGTGAATTCTAGGCCCAGAAAGTCATGAAATGTCAAAGCTGCCTGATTCTAATTTGGGTTTAGCTGAGGCACAGAGAACGGCATGTTTTATGGTGCTCTGCTAACACTACTAGGTGCAATACATTGAGTTAAACATTAATTATTTTGCTGAAGAAGTAGGAAGTCTTGAGTACATAATCATGATTACAGTTAAATTTCTGTTAATGCCTCACCTTAGGAATGTCATGACTTTCCAAAAGTGTGATTCCTTTGAACACTTCACCTTAGCTTTGCATTTCATTCTCTGCTGTGATGATTGTTGGTGCTTCTCTGAATATTTTATGTTAGTATCTTTACATTTTAAATTATGAAATATTTCAAACATATAAAAATGTGCAGTTGTAACAAATGACTGTGAAGTTGCCACACACATTTTACAATTTCTAACATTTTGCCATATTTAATACAAAAAAAAAATTTTTTTTAATGAATTCATTAAAACCCTCTCCACCTTCTTTCTCCTTGGATTACTTTTGCTTTCTCCCCAGAGGTAACCACTACTCTGAGATTGATGGATATCTTCCTAGGGCATGTTTCGTAACTTCTACTTGTAAGTGTATATATGTATATATGTGTGTGTATATATATATATATATATATATATATATGCTATACATGCACAGCACGGGCAGATTTAAGGTATATACATAAAAGCTACTCATGTAGTTATAATGTACTTATAAATACATACTTTAAGGTATATATATACATATATATATATATATATATATATATATATATATGGCGAGAGAGAGAGAGACAGGAGAATACCATACATATTCTTTGCAGTTTCCTTTTTATAGGTTGCCTTATACCTTACATTTTTAGGTTGCTTCCAGTTTTTCCCAGTGAGCATCCTTATATATATATATCTCCTTGTGTATGCAATGAGAGTTTCTCTAACGTCTGGACATATATTTGCACGTATTCAATTTTACTAGGTATTATTACACTGCCTTACAAGGTACCAAGTTATACGTATGCTAACAGTGTATAATATGCCTTATTTTCCCATATCCTTGGCAATAAATCTGGTGTTATTAGCTGTTTAATTCTTTTGACAACGTGATGGTCATAAAATGGTATCTCTTTGCTTCATTTTACATTTCCCTGATTATTAGGAAGGTCAAGCATTTTTTGAGTTAAATACATTTACAAATATTTTGACTACTGATGTATTTTTATTCATTTCTTCTATCTTATTTTGTGTTTCTAATTATATAGAGAGATATAGAGAGCACTTCTTTTCACTTCTTTCCTGCCTTCTATAGAATGATTAGGTTCTCTGTAGACTCCATGTCCCTCTGTTGATTTTGAAGTTATATATACTATTTCTGTTCTTCTAATAGTTACCCTTACATTTTAACAAGCATGCTTGACTTAACAAAATTTTTGGTTAATTAATGCCTTGACTCTTCTCCCGAATAACACAAGAAACTTGGAATTCTTTAACTCTAGCTATTACTTCATGTTTTCCATGTGAAGCAGCTTAATCTACCCTGTTTTCAGGTCCCCCCACCCCCATTAGTCATTATTATGGCTATTGTGGTATTTTCAGTTAATAATAATTTCCATTATCCACATCCGCCAATGTCTTTGATCATTGTTGCTTCTCATATCTTACTCCTTCCTTCTGTGTTTAATTTCTTTCTTTCTAAAGCACATTATGTAATAGTTCTTCAGCATGGGCTTTTGTCTGAAAAATGCCTTTATTTTGCCCTCATTTTGCAGTGATTTTTTAGTATGGTATAGAATTCCAGATTGATGGTTATTTTCCCTCAGTCCCCACAGGATATTAGTTCATTGTCTTATGGTACCTGTTGTTGCTGATGAAGAGTTTGCTTTCATTTACTTATTTATTAGAGTAAGTAATCTCTCTGTTCTTCCTTGTGGCTTTGAAATTTTCTCTTCATATTCTCAAGTTTGCATTTAGGTGTGAGTTTTAAAAAAATAAAATTCTTCTCAGGGCTCGTCGTGCTTCCAAATTATGAGAAAATAGGTCTGTTATAAACTCAGGAAAATTCCCACTATTTCTTCCTTGGATATATTGTCTTCTCTGGCACTCCGGTTAGATATATGCCAGGCCATGTCAGTCCGTCCTCCTAATGTCTTAACTTTTTCATATTATCCTATTTCTTTGCTTCTCTGCTACAAACTGAGAAATTTTCTCAAGCTTTTCTTCTTCACTCATTCTCTTTTTAGGTGTGTTTAACCTGCTGTTTCATTCATCTGCAATCTGTTGCAGTAACATCTTAAATTTTTCACATCTCCCTGTATCCATACCCTATTCCACGTACCTATGCAATGCAATGTCCTCTCACCATGAAGAGCCCCACTCTTGACTCGGGGCTTAATCATTTCACTGTTTTGATCAAGAAAACGAGGCAGAAGTGACAGCATGTCAGTTGTTTGTGCCCTCGCCCTATCATTGTCATAAGAACATGCTCACTAGTCTGCTGGAGGATGAGAAACATGTAAAACGGAGCCCGGTCACCCCTGTCACCCCAACTGAAGACAGCTTGGATCAGCCAATAGCCAGCTGACCACGCCCCCATAAGTGAGCAAGCCCAGCCAAGGGCAGCAGAGTCACCTAGCCCCAGCTGGTGCTAGGAATGTAAGGAACAAATGCCTGTTGTTGCACAGCTCTCAAGTCCAGGGCAATAGCATTACTCTGGCAATAGACAACTGATACACCACCCGCTGGGGTTCTTTTCAATGAATGTTTTTCACTTGTAGATATTCTAATTGTTACTTTTTCAAATTTGCCTATTCTTTGTAATTCCTATTGTTTCTATATGTTTCTATTCTGTCTTTTGTCTACTTAATCATTTTAAACATAACCATTTTATAACTTCTTTCAGACTGTTAAATTATCTCAAGTTCTTGGGGTGCTCATCTTTCTGTTTGTTGTGTCCACTGACTTCTCTCATAAGAGATTGTTTCCTCATTTTATGTATAATTTTAACTTTTGAGCCCATATTTGTTTTTTCTATGTGTGTTCAGTATAGATAGATTTAGGAAAGTGTTCCAAGGCAGTGGTCTTGTATTTGCTTCTGCTGGGAGCTCCAAGGGTATCCCCAGTCCAGGACCAGATTTACATTAATTTCATGTCCTGAGGATTTCAGCACCAGGTGGCTAGCATAAATTGTTATTCTATGACCACACATCATACTTTGTTTCAGTTTCTCACTGGAAACTTTTTCTATTCATATCTGCTGACAGAGACAAACTTCCTTTACATTTCAAGACTGGTCATCTGAACCTTTAATCCTCTTTCACTGAAGGTACAGAATTGCCAAGGTCCCAGCCTAATGCAAGAGTTTCAGGTCCAAATTCCACCTCCTATGGGTCAGGACCATATGTGTGTGTGTCCCATAAAACCCCAGCACCTTGGCATGAGGGTCTACTCCAAGGTAGATCTTCACTGGGCCACGATGACATCAGCTTGTGAGCTGACACTCTTCATTTCTGAAATTCAGGATTAGCTTTGTTCCTTAAAGTTCACCCAATATTGACTTTTACACAGTATTCCTTTTTATTTACTTTAGGAGAAATGTCCATGTTGCTCAGTTTTCCATGTTGCTTGCACATGCTTTGTTTAGTAAGCACAGACAATTGCTTGTAAAAATTAGACAGAGAATATTTTTGAACTGACCCAGTCCTCAGGCAAAAGAAAAACATGGTTCATAACAAAGAATATGGCTCAGTTAACAAATTGAAGAATTAAAAACCATATGATCATCTCAATAGATGCAGAAAAAGTTTTTGACAAAATTCAACACCCATTTATGATAAAAACTCTCCAGAAAGTGGGCATAGAGGGAACCTACATCAACATAATAAAGGCCATGTACGACAAACCCACAGCAAACATCATTCTCAATGGTGAAAAACTGAAAGCATTTACTCTAAGATCAGGAAGAAGACAAGGATGTCCACACTCACCACTATTATTCAACATAGGTTTGGAAGTCCTAGCCAGGGCTATCAGAGAAGAAAAAGAAATAAAAGGAATACAAATTGTAAAAGAAGAAGTAAAACTGTCACTGTTTGCAGATGCCATGATACTATACATAGAGAGTCCTAAAGATGCCACTAGAAAACTACTAGAGCTAATCAATGAATGTGGTAAAGTTGCAGGATACAAAATTAATGCACAAAAACCTCTTGCATTCCTATACACTAATGATGAAAAATCTGAAAGAGAAATTAAGGAAACACTCCCATTTACCATGGAAACCAAACGAATAGAATACCTAGGAATAAACCTACCTAGGGAAACAAAAGACCTGTATGAAGAAAACTATAAGACAGTGATGAAAGAAATTAAAGACGATACAAACAGATGGAGAGCTATACCATGTTCTTGGATCGGAAGAATCAATATTGTGAAAATGGCTGTACTACCCAAAGCAGCCTAGAGATTCAATGCAATCCCTATCAAACTACCAGTGGCACTTTTTACGGAACTAGAACAAAAAATCTTAAAATTTGTATGAAGGCACAAAACACCCCGAATAGCCAAGGCAGTCCTGAGGGAAAAAAATGGAGCTGGAGGAGTCAGACTCCCTGACTTCAGACTATACTACAAAGCTTCAGTAATCAAGACAATATGGTACTGGCACAAAAACAGAAACATAGATCAATGGAACAGGATAGAAAGCCCAGAGATAAACCCACGCACCTGTGGTCAACTAATCTATGACAAAGGAGGCAAGGATATACAGTGGAGAAAAGACAGTCTCTTCAATAAGTGGTGCTGGGAAAACTGGACAGCTACATGTAAAAGTATGAAATTAGAACACTCCCTAACACCATACACAAAAATAAACTCAAAATGGATTAAAGACCTAAATGTAAGGCCAGACACTTTCAAACTCTTAGAGGAAAACATAGCCAGAACACTTTATGACATAAATCGCAGCAAGATCCTTTTTGACCCACCTCCTAGAGAAATGGAAATAAAAATAAACAAATGGGACCTAATGAAACTTCAAAGCTTTTGCACAGCAAAGGAAACCATAAACAAGACGAAAAGACAACCCTCAGAATGGGAGAAAATATTTGCAAATGAAGCAACTGACAAAGGATTAATCTCCAAGATTTATAAGCAGCTCATGCAGCTCAATAACAAAAAAACAAACAACCCAATCCAAAAATGGGCAGAAGACCTAAATAGACATTTCTCCAAAGAAGATATACAGATTGCCAACAAACACATGAAAGGATGCTCAACATCACTAATCATCAGAGAAATGCAAATCAAAACTACATTGAGGTATCACCTCACACTGGTCAGAATGGCCATCATCAGAAAATCTGCAAACAATAAATGCTGGAGAGGGTGTGGAGAAAAGGGAACCCTCTTGCACTGTTGGTGGGAATGTAAATTGATACAGCCACTATGGAGAACAGTATGGAGGTTCCTTAAAAAACTAAAAATGGAACTACCATACGACCCAGCAATCCCACTACTGGGCATATACCCTGAGAAAATCATAATTCAAAAAGAGTCATGTACCAAGATGTTCATTGCAGCACTCTTTACAATAGCCAGGTCATGGAAGCAACCTAAGTGTCCATCATCGGATGAATGGGTAAAGAAGATGTGGCAGGTATATACAATGGAATATTACTCAGCCATAAAAAGGAATGAAATTGGGTCATTTGTAGAGACGTGGCTGGATCTAGAGACTGTCATACAGAATGAAGTAAGTCAGAAAGAGAAAAATAAATATCGTATATTAATGCATATATGTGGAACCTAGAAAAATGGTACAGATGAACTGGTTTGCAGGGCAGAAATAGAGACACAGATGTAGAGAGCAAACATACGGACACCGAGGGGGGCAAGTGGGGGGCGGGGCGGCAGTGTGATGCACTGGGAGATTGGGATTGACATATATACACTAATTTGTATAAAATAGGTAACTAATAAGAACCTGCTGTATAAAAAAATAAAGAAAATTCAAATATTCAAAAAAACCCCACAGAATATGGCTCAGGACAAAAGTTGTTTTTTGGTTTTTTTTAAAAAATAGGCTTTATTTTTGTTAAGCACTCAAAATAGCCTCTATCTCTTTTAAGTACTAAAGAATTGACATAAGCAGGTTTTGGACTTATGATAATGTTTTTCCAAGCATCTCTCATAACTCTGTTATATTCTGTGATTTGCTTTATGAGAATATGTCTATTCCTTTTTTTTCCTAGTAACACTTGATTCCTATTCTCTAACTCATTTGAGTTGTAACAACACAGCAAATCAACCTTTAGAATAGGACAGAGGCATGGCACACCACATTTTTAATAGTAAATTTTATTTGAAAAAAAATTTTAAATGCCTTTAAATGAATACTTTTTAAATGCCATAATGTGTGGTTTTCTAACAAATAACCTGGGTTACTGGGCATCTCCCCTCTCTTTTAGGCAGAGCCTGATCTTTCTCCTTTCTTAGGGTGAAGGAAGGGAGTGGGGGACAAGTATATTTTATATATATGAGTGTATATCTGTATATCTGTTAATCCCAAATTTCCAATTTATCCTTTCCCCTCCTTCCCCCTTGGTAACCATAAATTTGTTTTCTATGTCTGAGTCTACTACTGTTTTGTAAATAAGTTCATTTGTATCATTTTTTGGATTCCACATATAAGTCATATCATATGATATTTGTCTTTCTCTGTCTGACTTACTTTACTCAGTAGGATAATTTCTAGGTCCATCCATGTACCTGCAAATGGCATTATTTCATTCTTTTTTATGGCTGAGTAATGTTCCATTGTGTGTGTGTGTGTGTGTGTGTGTGTGTGTGTGTGTGTGTGTATACCACATCTTTTTAAGCAAATTGTTTGTTGATAGGCACTTGGGTTGTTTCCATGTCTTGGCTATTGTAAATAATGCTGCTATGAAACTAGGGTGCATGTATCTTTTCAAATTAGAGTTTTAATTGTTTCTGGATATGTACCCAGGAATGGGATTGCTGGATCATATGGTAGCTCTATTTTTAGTTTTTCAAGGAATCTCTATACTTTTTACCACAGTCGCTGCACCAGTTTGCATTCCTACCAACAGTGCAGGAGGGTTCCTTTTTCTCCACACCCACTCCAGCATTTATTATTTGTAGACATTTTGATGATGGCCATTTTGACTGGTGTGAGGTGATACCTCATTGTAGTTTTGATTTGCATTTCTCTAATAATTAGCAATGTTGAGCATCTTTTCATGTGCTTTTTGGCCATCTATGTCTTCATTGGAGAAGTGTCTATTTAGATCTTCTGCCCAATTTTTTTTTATAAATTTATTTACTTATTTATTTTTGGCTGTGTTGGGTCTTCATTGCTGCACGCAGGCTTTCTCTAGTTGCGGCGAGCAGGAGTTACTCTTTGTTGCAGTGCGCGGGCTTCTCATTGCGGTGGCTTCTCTTATTGTGGAGCATGGGCCCTAGAGTACATGGGCTTCAGCTGTGGCTCATGGGCTCTAGAACTCAGGCTCAGTAGTTGTGGCACACAGGCTTAGTTGCTCTGCAGCATGTGGGATCTTCCCGGACCAGGGCTAGAACCCATGTCCCCTGCATTGGCAGGCGGATCCTTAACCACTGTGCAACCAGGGAAGTCCCTTCTGCCCATAGTTTGCAAATATTTTCTCCATTCTGTAGGTTGTCTTTTCATTTTGTTTATTGTTTCCCTTGCTGTGCAAAGGCTTTTAAGTTTAATTAGGTCCCACTTGTTTAATTTTGCTTATGTTTCCATTACTCTGGGAGAGAGATCCAAAAAAAATTTCCTGCGATTTATGTCAAAGAGTGTTCTGCCTAAGTTTTCCTCTAGGAGTTTTACAGTATCTGGTCTTACATTTAGGTCTTTAATCCATTTGGAGTTTATTTTTGTGCATGGTGTTAGAGAATGTTCTAATTTCATTCTTTCACATATTGTTGTCTAGTTTTCCCAGCACCACTTAGTGAAGAAATTGCTTTTCTCCACTGTATATTCTTTCCTCCTTTGTCACAGATTAATTGACCATAAGTATGTGGGTTTATTTCTGGGCTTTCTATCCTGTTCCATTGGTCTATGTGTCTGTTTTTTGTGCAGGTACTATACTGTTTTGATTACTGTAGCTTTGTAGTATAGTCTGAAGTCAGGGAGAATGATTTTTCCAGCTCTGTTCTTCATTCTCAAGATTGTTTTGGCTATTTGGGGCCTTTGTGTTTCCATACACATTTAAAAACATTTTTTCCCGTCCTGTGAAAAATGCTATTGGTAATTTGATAGAGGTTGAATTGAATCTGTAGATTGCCCTGGGTAGTATGGCCATTTTAACAATATTTATTCTTCCAATCCAAGAACACAGTATATCTTTCCATCTGTTTGTGTCATCTTCAATTACTTTCATCAGCATCTTATAGTTTTTGGAGTATAGGACTTTTGCCTCCTTAAGTAGGTTTATTCCTAGGTATTTTATTCTTTTTGATGCAATGGTAAATGAGATTGTTTCCCTGATTTCTCTTTCTGCTATTTCACTGTTAGTGTACAGTAATGCAACACATTTCTCCATATTAATTTTTTATACTACAACTTTACCAAATTCATTGATGAGCTCTAATAGTTTTCTGGTGGTGTCTTTGGGATTTTCTATGTAGAGTATCATGTCATCTACAAACAATGAGAGTTTTACTTCTTCCTTTCCTATTTGGATTGCTTTTATTTGTTTTTCTTCTCTGATTGCTATCGCTAGGACTTCCAAAACTATGCTGAATAAAATTGGTGAGAGTGGGTATTCTTGTCTTTTTCCTGATCTTAGAGGGAATGCTTTCAGCTTTTTACTGTTGAGTATGATGTTGTTGTTATAAATGTGTAATAAATTTTAAAGTTATTCACATTAAATGAAATTTAAATTTGGTTCCTTAGTCACATTAGCCACATTTCCAGTGCTCAATAACAGTATGTGACTGATGGCTACTGTATTGAAAGGCAAATAAGAAACACTTCCATCATAGCAGAAAGTTCTATTGGACAGCAGTGGTCTGGAGCAGTGAGCAACAAACTTTTTCTCTAAAGAGCCAGATAGTAAATATTTTTGGAGTTGAGGACCAGTTCCCTTCACAACTACTCAGTACTGTATTTGTAGCATGAAAGCAGCCATAGTCCATGTGTAAATAAGCAGGCATGGCCATGTTCCAATAAAACTTTATTTACAAAAAACAGACTTTTGCCTAAGGGCTGGATCTTCTGGCCTAGAAGGTCTGAAAGTTCCCACATGCTTCAGTGTAGGGACAGGAGCCACTGAAAGATTTGGACTAGTGGAGTCCCAGGATAGGACCAAATTACCTGATTTTGCACCCAAAACAATGCAGGTCCAGGTGCAAATTAGCAGACCCAACCTACCAAGGACCAGACTTAGCATTGAAGAACAGCACACAAACTTGCACACACAGAGTCAAGGCCATCTTGAGAAGGAGCAGGGAAAGAGGGAAGAAACCCACAAGACCAACCTCAAATAAGCCAAATGATGTAAAAGAGACTGTTTAAGTGGAACAGACAGTGATGCCATTTGTTGGCAAATGTAAATGTCATCACCCACTGTCCCAAACCCACCACCTCAGTCTACACTGAAGGAATAGGGTGAAACTCAGGAGGAACTTTAGATCAATTCTAGAAAACAAATAAGCCATAATTTCTTTGCATCTCTGAGTTAGAGTAAATAAAAGGTTAATACTGCTACACAATATTTTCTCACACGCACATGAAACTTAGGAAAGAAAATCTTTGCACTCTTTCTAGGAGCTCTGGTTTGAGCTAATTCACCTCTACAGCCCCTCCAGGGCCTCTCTGTGACTGATGATCTGCACTGAGGCATTGTGTGAAGAGAACACGGGCCTCGGAGAGAGAGAACCTGGGCTCCAGCTGTGCAGCTTCTGCTGAACCTCTTAACCATTCTAGGCCTCAGTGACCTCATCTGCCACACAGGAATGTGAATCAAATGATTCCTAAGTTCTTATCCAGCTCAGATAACAATTTATGATTCATCTAAAAGACATTTGGCTGGGGTTGTAGCCTGTGATTATAATTAACATGGTGAACAAGATCACGTGTTAATGAGTAAAGTCTTAGCTTTATTAGTAAGTTTTCAGTTCACTGAAAAGTTGTGATATTTTATATTTGGTTGGTTGTGGGATCTTCTTATCATTCAAACTGTATTAGTCTGCTTGAGTGGCCATAACAAAATACCAAACGCCAGGTGGCTTAAACAACAGATATTTATTTCCTCACAGTTCTGGAGGCTAGAAGTCTGAGATCAGGGTACCAGCATGGTCAGTTCCTGATGAGGACCCTCTTCCTGGTTGCAGATGGCCACCTTCTTGCTGTGTCCTCACATGGCAGAGAGAAATACACAGAGAGAAAGAGAGCTCTCTGGTGTCTCCCCTTATAAGGGCACTTACATCATGAGGGCCCATGCTTATAACCTCATCTAAACCTAATTACCTCCAAAGGCTCCATGTCCAAACACCATCACACTGGAGATTATAGCTTCAACATATGAACTTGGCAGAGGGACTCAATTCACTCCATAGCACAAACCTTGAAATTACTTTATGCTTGGATGCTGAGTTCTTGGAATTTTGCTCTCTGGTTATGTACAAAACCAAAGGAGATGCTCTTCTCATCAGTAGGAAACTTTTGAGGAAGAAGTATCAAATTGAGTCTCACCTTTTCTGAGGTTCAAAGCAGAGGTAGGATATGGAAATGACTGCCTTGGTTATCAGCTATCGTGATAGCTAATATTTACTGGGTAGCTTATTTCCACGAAGCACTCTTCAAAGTGTATTATATGAACCATCTCATTTCACCCTACAGCAACCTTATTAGACCTACGTAGAGATGAAGACACTAATATGTGGAAAGCCTAAGGAACTTAAATAAGGTCCCATAGCTAATATGAGACTGAGTCTGGATATGAAACCCCACAGACGAGTTCCAGAGCCTGTCCTCCTAATCACCGTGCTCTACAGCCTCAGGCTGGACACAGATTATGGGGAGAGTCCACATACACACACACACACCCCCCACAGATGTGCTTGAACAAATTAACATATTAATGCCTATAAGCTATTTATACTTTATGATGGACTTTAGTCAACTCAGCAAAATGCTTTTTCTTAACATCTGGCTAAGATCAGAATTTCAGGATATGGGAGTTTTGATGAGTGGTGAAGAGAAAGAAGCTATTATGGTTTGGGGCAATTGAGGGATGAGAGGCCTGGAAAGAAGGCTGAATTTAGGAGCCATGAACTACTAGGGTATGAGACAAAGACTTAAGTGCTTGAAGAGAGGAAAAGGGTGGGAGAGAAAAAGGAGACCATAATGAGGAGGAGAGTATAGAAAGCTGGGTGCTCACTCTCCAGAGTTCTGTGTGCCAGACACTGTTCTCAGGACATTACAAATGTATTCTCTAATTTATCCCCACAATAATCTTTGGAAGTAGATTTTACTACTTCCATTTTGTAGCTGTTGAATCCTGGGGATATTAAAAACACACCTAAAGTTACATACCTGGTAAATAGACAAACTTTGAACTAAAAAAATCTGTTCTCTGTGTACAGCCTTCCTAGGACATGGTTCATTTACTTCTGCCCTTTGGCCCAACATAGCCAACATCAGCCACTAAAACCTGTCTTTGTGCCATCAAAATGCTGAAGGTTGGTCTTGCCTTGCCATCCAGATGCGATATATGGCTTATGTTAAAATGTGACTTCACATGGGGCAACACTCAGGAGAGGCTCAAAAAGTTCAGTGGTCCAGTTCAGTGACAATGGATAAATAGCCAGTTATCCTAACCATCATTTCAAATAGCCTCATAAGCAAAAGGCTGGTAGGCATTCATGTCCAATATGAAGGTGGCTGAGAGTACCAGCTGGACTTGCTGATGGTCAAGTTCACTAAATGGCTAGAGGTAGGAAACAAAGTCTGTAAGTGCAGAGATTCCTTACCATGTGTTTTCCCATCTTGCTTGGCTTTTTGAAGGGGTCTAAGATCTTACAAGACCCTGAATTTACAACCAGGTGGATAGTTGTTTTTTGGGGTGGGACAGGAATGGAACATTGCTATCTTTAATCAATTATGGAAGATCTCCTCCATGACTGATAATCAGCAGCTCAGCTAATAACAAGGTCATTTACTGTGATGCCTCTTGGTTGACTTTGGGACCCTCAGTCCTTGTCCTCTTCACTTATGTCCCTCTACTCATCTCTCTCCTCCTTAACCATTCTAAACTCTAATCAGGAACTCTTTGCTTAGCCTGGGCAATTCCCTTCCTCCCCTTTTCATGGGTTTTGTGCCTACAACTCTCTTCTCCCTCTCAGCTTTCATTCACTCCCCTTATCCAAAACCCTTTTCGTTGCCCAAATATTGGTTTCTAATACCATTCTCCAATAAAAGGAACCAGAGCTCCTTGGAGAATTGACTGATCCTGGGGGAGAAATATACAAAATGAGCCTGGCACATCTTATCTTGTAGTGCCAGAAAATAAGGGAGTGCTTAAAAATTTTTGATTGGATTATGTCAAAGGGACACAGGAGTCAACTAAAAGAGTTCCCAATGGCAAAGCTGAAGCAATTTGAGAAACAAAATAAAGTAGTATTGAATTATGATACAAATTAGAAAATAAATATCCATGAGTTAATACTGATATAAATAAATGATTGAATAAATTAATAAATGGCAAGAAGAGACAAATCTCCCATGCAGATAAACTTCAAATAATTTATGTATATACTCCACACTAAAGGAGCAGGAGCATAACTCCCCACTCCTTAGCGGCTGTGCTTAGTGACTTCCTTCCAAAATGTACAGTATGGAAAGGGGAAGAAAGAGCAACTTTCCAGTGGGGAAACATGCTAAACACGACCTCAGCCAGGTGATCAAGGTGAACGTCAACAGTGATAAATCGTGCTGATAGTATGCACCCTGGATATTACGCGATGACAGTATCTCTTTACCTCTGTGGATTTTCTACTATGAGTAACACATTATTCTGGTCTTATCATGAGCAAAACATCAGACACGGGCTTCCCTGGTGGCGCAGTGGGCTTCCCTGGTGGCGCAGTGGTTGAGAGTCCGCCTGCCGATGCAGGGGACACGGGTTCGTGCCCTGGTCCGGGAAGATCCCACATGCCGCGGAGCGGCTGGGCCCGTGAGCCATGGCCGCTATGCCTGCGCGTCCGGAGCCTGTGCTCCACAACGGGAGAGGCCACAACAGTGAGAGGCCCAAGTACCGAAAAAAAAAAAAAAAAAAAAAAAACATCAGACACATTTCAACAGTGAGGCATCTTACAAAATGCCTGACCAGTATTCATCAAAACTCTCAAGGTCATTGAAACCAAGGAAAGTTGAAGAAACTGTCACGGCCAAGAGGAGCCTAAGGAGACTCAATGACTAAACATAATGTGGTATCTTGGATGAAATCTGTTATAGGTTGAATTGTGTCCCCCCCCCCAGAAAAGATATGTTGAAGTCCTAATCCCCAGTATCTTAGAATGTGACTATATTTGGAAATAGGGTCATTGCAATGTAATTAGTTAAGATGAGCACATACTGGAGTAGGGTATGTCCCTAATCCAATACTACTGGCATCCATATAAGAAGACGGCCATATGAAGAGAGAGACACAGGAGAAAGCTACTTGATGACAAAGGCAAGGGTTGGAGTATGCAGCTGCAAGTCAAGGAACATCAAAATTGCCAGAAAACCACTAGAAGCTAGGAAGAGGCAGGGAAGAATTCCTCTTCAGGTTTTAGAGGGAGCATGGCCCTGCTGACATCTTGATTTCAGACTTCTAGCCTCCAGAACTGTGAGACAATAAATTTCTGCTATTTCAAGCCACCCAGTTTGTGGAATTTTCTCATGGCAGCCTTGTGGAACTAATACAGTATCCTGGAACAGAAAAAAAAAAAGGACAGTAGGTTAAAAACTAAGTCTGAATAAACTGTTAATTATTAGTTAATGTATTGATATTGGTTCATTAATTCTAACAAATATACCATACTGTCATAAGAAGGAGAAACTGATTGTGGATTTATGGATTCTCTGTACTATCTTCTCAATTATTCAACAATGGAAAATGTTGAATAATGTCATATAATGGCAGTGTAAAACTCTAAAAATAAAGTATAACTTTAAAAAATCCTTTTCATATTTCAGCAATTGTTGAAATAAGTCCTCTTAATTCCTCCAAGCTTTGGTTTTGAAATCATCTGCTTCTATGTTGTTTGTATCAACTGCTTTCTAATTTTAAAGAATCAGAGATGGCCCCACAGAAAGCTATCTTAAAGGCATCATGGGGCTTCCCTGGTGGCGTAGTGGTTGGGAGTCCGCCTGCTGATGCAGGGGATGCAGGTTCGTGCCCCGGTCTGGGAAGATCCCACATGCCGCGGAGTGGCTGGGCCCGTGAGCCATGGCTGCTGAGCCTGCGCGTCCGGGGCCTATGCTCTGCAACAGGAGAGGCCGCAACAGTGAAAGGCCCGCGTACCACAAAAAAAAAAAAAAGGCATCATGCTCCTGAGTTAGTCTTATCTCCTTCTTCTTCTCTCCCCATCCCCATTTGAGGTCTAGTTATCCATCCACCCCTTCATTCTGTGCCAGGACATGTGCCAGGAACATAGGGTGCCCTTGCCATCCAGGGAAGAAGACAGATACCACAAACATAATCACACAAATAAACGTCACATTGCCCTGTGAGCTTTTAAACTGGGATCATTAACTGTGAGGACAATGTAAACTTTGACATGGGCAGGGAGCTTGCCAGAGAAAGAAACCAACATAGGGGACAGCAGAGGAGAGGTCCCGGGACATTATTAGACCCTCAGGAGTTGGTTATGCCTGAACTCATGGATCTCCTTTGACTTAATAGATATATGGTCATTAAATACCCATTTTAACTTAAAATCACAGCTTTTGTAGGTTCTATAAAAGAGAAATTCATAGTTTATTAGAGCATTTTTAGAGGGATATCACTTAGTCACAGAAGTCAAGGAAGACAGCTTTGAGGGTGTAAAATCTGAGCTGAGAATTGAAGAATGTGTATTGACTAGGCAAAGAACGAGGGGGTAGGGACTTCCCTGATGGTGCAGCGGTTAAGAATCCACCTGCCAATGCAGGGGACACGGGTTCAATCCCTGGTCCGGGAAGATCCCACATGCCGTGGAGCAACTAAGCCCGTGCGCCACAACTACTGAGCCCACGCACCACAACTACCAAAGCCTGCTTGCTCTAGGGCCCGTGTGCCACAACAAGAGAAGCCACCACAATGAGAAGCACACTCACGACAACAAAGAGTAGCTCCTGCTCACCACAACTAGAGAATGCCCGTGCACAGCAACAAAGACCCAACACAGCCAAAAATAAATAAAATTTTAAAAAATATATAATAATGAGGGGGTAGGGATCCCCAGTAGAGGGTGGTAGGAGGGAACGTGTGAAGTATGAGGGACTGAACAATTACCAGTGTTTCTGGAGCCGAGTGAGGGAGGGTGAGTATTGTGGGAAGGTGCTAGAAAGAGAAACAGGGGGGCCAGTCCCCACAGGACCTTGAAACCAAGTCAAGGGTTTTGTCTTTCCCTGATAGCAATGGTAAACTATTAGAGATATTAAGAGTTTGTGGGGAGGAAGACATGACATGATCATCAGATTTGTATTTTTGAAAGATCACTCTGGCTGCAGTGAGGAGAATGGATTGTCAGGGATGGGGTGGATCTAGTATCCTAGTTAGACAGCTACTGCAGAGACCCAGGTGGAGGCTGATGGCAGCACAGACCAGGGTGGTGGTAGAGGTAGAGGAGATGGGGAGGCGTAGATAGACTTGAAAGATATAGAAGATGAAATTAATGGGATTTGATAATTTGGTCATGAAGCTAAGGAAAAGAAAAGAGTTGAGGATGACGTCTAGATTGCTGGCTTGACCAACTGGATGGATGTCACTCATTGAGACAGAGAACTGAGAAGCCTAGAATAAGACCAGCTATGCCAAACTCCTTTACCACTTCTAAAAGGCACCATGTTATTTCATGCCTCAGTGCCTTCCAACATTCTGTCCTCAGCACATGAAAACCTGGCTTCTCTCTTCCTCTGTTTTGAGGGAGCTGTGTTGTATTTAATAGCACTGGCACTGCAATATGGTATAGGTATAGGAGTCAAGCGTCCAGACACTGGGGGCAGACTGCTTGAATTTAAATTCTGGATATCTGTGTGATCATGTGAGTCTTCTCAAACCCCAGTTTCCCCATGTGCAAAGTGAGGATAGTAATAGTACCTGTTCTTTGAGAGTCTGGACTGCACTGAATGAGATAATGTATATAAAATGCTTATCACAGTGGTCAACACACAATAAGCACCCAGTATATGTTAGATTTTATTACAAAAGTGCATAAAAGTCAACACTTGCCCTTGGGATTTTGATAGTCTATATCTTCCTTACTCATTCCAATCAGGGCTTCTCAAAAGGCAGGTGCACTGAGAGAAAATATTTGCAAAAGACACATCTGATAAAGGGCTGTTATCCAAAATATACAAAGAACCCTTAAAACTCAACATTAAGAAATTAAACAACCGATTAAGAAATGGATCAAAGACCTTAACAGACACCTTGCCAAAGAAGATATACAGATGGCAAATATGAAAAGATGTTCCCCATCATATGTCATCAGGGAAATGGAAATTAAAACAACGAGATACCAGTTCACTCCTATTAGAATGGCCAAAATGCAGAATACAGACACTGCCAAATTCTGGTGAGGATGTAGAACAACAGGAACTCTCCTCCATTGTCGGCGGGAATGCAAAATGGCACAGGCACTTTGTAAGACATTTTGGCGGTTTCTTATAAAACATATTTTTACCATACAATCCAGCAATCATGCTACTTGGTATTTACCCAAAGAAGTTGAAAACTTCTGTCCATTCAAAAACCTGCACACAGGGACTGCCCTGGTGGCACAGTGGTTAAGAATCCGCCTGCCAGTGCAGGGGACACGAGTTTGAGCCCTGGTCCGGGAAGATCCCACACGCCGCGGAGCAACTAAGCCTGTGCGCCACAACTACTGAGCCTGCGCTATAGATCCCGCGAGCCACAACTACTGAGCCCGTGTGCGATAACTACTGAAGCCCATGCACCCTAAAGCCCATGCTCCACAACAAGAGAAGCCACCACAATGAGAAGCCCGCGCACCACAACAAAGAGTAGTCCCCGCTCACTGCAACTAGAGAAAGCCTGCATGCAGCAATGAAGACCCAACGCAGCCAAAAATAAGTAAATTAAAAATAAATTTTTAAAAAAACACCTGCACACAGATGTTTATAGCAGGTTTATTCACAATTGCCAAAACTTAGAAGCAACAAGGATGTCCTTCAGTGGGTGAATGGATAAGTAAACTGGTACATTCAGACAATGGAATATTATTCAGTGCTGAAAAGAAATGAGCTGTCAAGCCATGAAAAGACACAGAGGAAACTTAAAAGCATATTACTAAGAGAAAGCAGCCGATCTGAAAAGGCAACATACTGTATGATTCCAACGATGTGACATTCTGGAAAAGGAAAAACTATGCAGACAATAAAAAGATCAGTGGTTGCCAAGGGTTGGAGGGGAGCAGGATAAATAACTAGAGCACAGAGGATTTTTAGGGCAGTGAAAATACTCTGTGATACTGTAATGGTGGATACATGTCAGTATACCATGACATATACATATATATCCAGACTCATAGAATGTACAACAAGAGTGAGTCATAAGGTAAACTATGGACTTTGGGTGATGATCATGTGTCAGTACAGATTCATCAGTTGTAACAAACGTACCACCCTGGTGGGGAATGCTGGTAATGGGGAGGCTGTGCATGCGTGAGGGCAGGGGGGATACGAGAGATCTCTACACCTTCCTCTCAGTTTTGCTGTGAACTTAAATTGCTCTAAAAATAGAAAGGCTATTAAAAAAGAAGCGGTTTGCTATTCACCACGTACAACTGGTGCCCTGTCAGAGATAGATTCCTGCTAGTTCACCAAGTCCAGCAGTACCCCTTTCCTTCCTTCCCTATCCTTTCCCCGTGATGATGAGATTTGGGAAGAGATTGGGGAGCCCTGCTTTAAATCAGAGATCAGCATACTACAGCCCTCAGGCCAAATCCAATCCAATACCTCTTTTCGTAAATGAAGTTTTATTGAACACAGCCATTTCTGTATGTTGTTTGTGGCTACTTTCTCACTAGAATGGCAGAATTGAGTAGCTGTGACAGAGCCATTATGGCCCATCAAACCTAAAATATTTGCTATTTGGGACTTTACAAAAAATGTTTACCAATTCCTACTCTAGATTATGAGGAGGAGGAGAAGGAAGAACATAAGCCACTTCTGCCATTGAGTAAAACAGTTCTTAGAGTAATATAAACTCTATTATGCAAATATAGGCATTGGAGCTCAAAGACAATATGTAACCTGATCAAAGTGACAGAGTTAATGCCTGGTAGTTAATATCACTCCAAATTGTGTGCTTTTAATTCAGTCACTCAGGACCGGAATAACGAATGGCTACTCTTGGTGTCCAGGGCATTAGCCATTAGGGATCTACCAGTACATGAGTCCTTTCCAGATGATAGTAACTCAATGTGGTCACTGTTTATTGAACATTTACCACAAGTGTACTTCTTCCCAGTTTACACACATCCTGGTATCTCTACCATCACACACATCCTGGTATCTCTACCATCACACTTTCTCCTGCAGCTTCATGTGAAAATTAAGTTAGTTAAGGTACAGCTTTTTTTTCCTTAGGAAGATCCCTCACTGTTTATTGGACCCTAGACTCATTGTTGAGTTCCAATTTCTTACCTGCTTTTTCCTTCAGGTTCCTCCTTTTCAGCAAGTGCCCATAGTCCCCCACCTAGGATTGCCAGATAAAATGCAGGACAGCAGTTAAATTTGAATTTCAGATAAACAGTGAATAATCTCTTAGTATGAGTGTGTCCCATACAATATTTGGGACATATACAGGGTGTTCTACATTTTTATTTGCTAAATCTGGCAACCTTAACCCCAGGTTAAGGGGGTTAACAAACCCCCTGTGTTTTTACAGCTGGAAGATTAATTATCCACCATGGAGTGGAGAACATTTACTTGGAAGGCCTTTTGGGTTAGGAAGAAGAGCGCATGATTTGTTGTTAGAAGATGTGTGTGCCAGGACAGCTGGGAAAATTACCTACATTTCAAAATACCTATATTTCACCCCCATGAAATGGGAATAATAGTATCCTACTAGCTGGGTTTTGTGAAGACTCAGTGGAATGTTGTATGTGAATAGCACTGCGCTTGGTACAAGCTAGTAACTGTTGTCTTCTATCCAAGTAAAATTTGTTAATTCTTTTTAATTATCCCTTCTGATGTCTGGATTCTGAAAAACAGATATTTCTCCGTATGCCCTCAGCACAGTGCTGTAGGATTTTGTCCCCACGAACCCCTTCCTTTCTCAGCATCTGACTGAGGAATTTAAATTATAAATTTCATAGGAAAAAATTAAACAAATTCAGTTATTATGAAATGAAGGATGTTCCATACATATATTCCTTAGAGTGTCCCTCAGTGAATTTGAACAGCTCACAACCAGCTATATTATCTGCTTCTGAGTGTCATCCTGTTTCAAATTCCATATTCACATTTGATTGCAGAAAATAAAAACTCATTTTAAAAAGTTCCTTGAATCATAGAATTTTTGTTCCCTTTGTTCACTCAGTAAGTGCCAGATCCTTCTTATTCTAAGGTCTCTTTTAGACGCTGGAATTTTACAGTTGGAGTTAATGCAGTTTTTCATCTCTTACCTTATCAGGGAACAAGGACAGGATAAAGTAGTACATGAAAAAAAAACAGAAAAGAAACTAAGCCAAGTAATCCATGCGAACAGGTTGGAGCCAAACTGTTTACTTCTCAGTCTTCACTTAGAGTCTCTGCCTCCATGCTTTTAGCAGATAGTTGCTAACGGCTCTCACAGGTTCTTGAAAATGCAAAATAAAGAAAATAATATGTTACCTGTTTCCAGGAGATGGTCTATTCTGGAATACACTCATGGAAAGCCTTAGCCCGTAAAGGTGCTTACTTATTTCTTATGAATCTCTTTAGCCAAACTCTTCTCTGCTAAATTTCTGTGTCAGGAACAAAACATAAACCCCTCCACTCCCCGTTGTTGCCTGTTATTCTTAATATTTCCACTTCTCCGCTCAAGAAAAAACAAAAGAAAAAAAATTGAGGAAATCGAGGAGATTGACTATTAGAAATAAAAAACAAATCACCACTGTGAAAGAAGGACCCTGGAGCCAAAGAGATTTTTATTTTAAGTTGTGATGGGGCTTGTTGGTCCAAATAAAGAATATCACCTAAGAGCCATTCTGCTCAAGTCTCTTCCCAAGGTAAAACTGTCAACAAGGTGTAAGCCTTAAACAAATATGTTCAAATTCTAATGTATGATCATAAGAAATGAAGGGAAAACATTTACAAACTTCTCTGCAGGTAATATTCCCCAGTTCATTTTAGAATTTCAGATGAAAGCTGACAATTATTCTACTGCAGACTTAGACCTTTGAAACTGTCTTAGAGCCCAAGTTCAGGAGGCAGTTAAAGTGCCGGGGCTGCTACTTCCCACAGAGTATGTGAAAGTCTGATGGCTACAGCCTGTTCTCCCGGACTACGATTTCCATGCACCTATCTTTCACAGTAAGAAGAAGACTCACTAATATATGACCCCCTCAAATGAAAGAGGCTGAAAAACCATTCTCTGCTATGAAATGCTGGGCCACAAACAGATGAGGAAATTTAAAAGGGAAAATGCGGGAAAGAACATTTAACAAGACCTGACGTCGTCTGGTTTGCATTGCACCTGAAAACATTGCACCTTAACTGATGAGGCTAAAAGAAGAGAGAAGGATTGTGGCATGAAAGGGGAGGCTTTTATTCCCCACCCCCCACAACGTGCTGTGATTTTGAGTGTGCCACTCTCAGATGCACAAGCCCCCAAATCACTCTCCATCTGTCCCAGAGCCTACTGTGACCGCTGCATGCCTTCAGAATAACCATCTATTTCTCATCCTTTGCTTTTAATCTCTGTCTTTCTATGGGGAAGAAGTTAGACATGGGTCCATAGCCAACCATTATTTTAGAATATGGTACTTTTTAGTAAAAGTCACCTAGTGGAAACCTAAGGGGGTCAGACACATAATAATTAAATTGTGATGGGGCTGGGCAAGCAGAATGTCTGGAACCATACTGGGGAGACCTAAATTGTCAGGGCTCAGCCCTGGAGGAGGGGAGATGTTGCAGTGGAAAAGGAGAGAAGGCCAAGGACACAATCACTCCCATCACATCTTTCAAGAGCCCGCTCTGTTTAGCAGCAAGAGGGGCACAGGTAGAAATTGGGTGGGTCTTCACCTCTATTTCCAGACACCCCTCAGGTCCTCATATGGCTTTCTGATTTCCTCCTGTTCAAGCTACTCAAATGCTAGGTCCAAGAGAAACAAGAAGAATATGGTTAGACATGGAAGGGGGAATCTTGGATAGCTAATAATTTGCAATTTTTAAACCAATCTTCTTTAAATGTTTGTTTGACTTAGAGGAGAGACTGTGTGCTACATCGGGAGAAACTGACAGGGAGGGTATATGGGGAGCCTTCAGTTTCATTTGCTTTCCTGAGCAGTTCAGTTCAGCCCTGGCTACGACCACACGGAGGAGCAGCAAAACAAAAATACGCTTTAACGTTCCTTGTTACGAAAGCCTCCCGAGTGGGCAGTCTCACACTGCCCCAGCCCACTTGTCTTGTCCAAGTATCCCTTTCAACCACACACAGCACAAAATATGAGAAGAGTTCTTGCAAAAACCTGTGTTCTTTCTCATTTCACATCCAGTAATGGTTAGTGTACTCGATTAGGTGCTTGGGGGGAGAGGCCCGGCAATCCCACCATTTCATCCATCTCTCGTTGAACAGCCAGCTATGGATTCTCAAAGGCCCCTACCCTTTCGCCCACCCGCCACTGAACGCTGCTCAAGACTCTTCACCCTACATACCTCTTCTCTCTTCAGATTTTGAGCTGTGCTAAGAGTAAAAATCCAGCAAAACAAGCAAATATCCTCATACATCAGGGCTGAGTTGGGAGAAAAGCTAGCTCAGAAGATTTGTGCCCCAGCAATTTCAAAGAGTCTGGCATATAGTAAATGTTCACTAAATACTGGTTGAATAAAAATGTACTGACGGATGAGCCACGGGGGGATGGGATAAGGATGATGAGCTGTCCCCTGCCTGCAAATATAATCGAAGGTACATTCATTTATAATGTGCCTCTCTCAATTTATTTTTCAACAATTACAGCTGATATTGAAGTGAATGTTGTTTACACATGTGACACTAAGGAGTGGCACTGAATTAGAAAAAAAGAAACTTTTCTGTGCTTTCCCATTTCTGTTGGCCTCTTGGTTTGGCCTTGGGCAAACCCATGTGATCTCTCTGAGTAGACACTAACACCAAGGTTTAAAGCTGATGTCAGCTACCAAATCCTCATATCAGCATGTTCTTCTTGCCACTGACATACAAATTTGAAAAAAGGGCAGGTTTCAACTTATGCTGATGTTAGACGAATGAGTAAACCAGCAGCCACCTACATGTCCAAACTCCCCTCAGGCCATCATGTGGCTTTCCCATTGGCTCAGCAGTCCCACACTCATGTTACAGTGTGAATCACCTGGCATGGGCTTTACGATTGGTTTCCTTTAAATGAACCTCAACACCCCTGCTGGGTGAACATGTGGAGAGTCTGACAAAGATGTTTATGAGGTAGGAGATACACCACAGGACACCTCGAAGTTGCTTTTGGATGGAATGAAACTTGGAATAAATGCAACGTGAGATAGAATTGTAAACTGACTTAGACTATTAACCATAACTCTCTCAGATGCACACATAAAGAAAATGATAACTGATTTTCATAATTACAACCAGAGAGACTGCAAAATGCGGAACTCTCTTTTGAATCTTAAAATGAGGATAGTGTGTACTGTGATTTTAGTTTCTGTTTCAATATATTTGGATTCTATGAAAAATCATATTCCACTATAACATATAATGCCAACATTTTATTAACTGTAATGTAAGAGTAACTAGAATATGTAAATGAAATGCTGCATAAGAAAGAATTGATGGATCCCTGATTCCCCATAGGGGAAAAGAGGTGAAATTTACAGAACTCCTCAAGCTTATTTATGGTAGTGGAGAAACTCAGTCACAGTTATGTAAGTCTACTGGAGAGACTCAGAGGAAAGAACATGTTGTCAAGATTCAACATTTTTATGCCTTCACAGGGCACTTTTCCCAGTTTTACTTTGGTCATGACTTTAAGCATAGGTGGAAGAGTAAAGAACTGGCTGTTCTATTAATTTATCTACCTCAGACACTTTCCTGGAACTTCCCCTGTGTATGGCTCTGTCTCCTATTTCCTAACGCAGAGGTCAGATCCCAATCCTCGCAACCTGGCTCAAAAAACACGATCTAGGCCCAACAGATTCACTGACTGCAGAGTCCCTGAACTAACACACTGTGTGCAAATCAGACACGTAGCAGTGGGAAATGAAATTGTAGGTAATGATTTAGCGAGCGATTGAGGAGTTGGCTGGGAAGTCATGTGGACCATTTTCAAGTGAGGTTTGAGGGAGTGCAAACTATAAGCGAGCATTTGCTCTCGTGGTAGGTTTATAAATCCCACTGTGCAGAGAAAATATAGCTTCTTCATTTGAATGCTGACTCCTTTCATCTTCTTCATGAACCCCCATCCACTGAGTAACAAAAGGAACAAAGCAAAATAAAACAAAATACTTTAGTTCTTAGCTTGAGGTAATAATTTTGGTATTTCTTTTGTATTACTCAATTTTTTAGAATTTTATTGCTTTCCTTCTCTATTTCAATATGGTGCCTGGGTCTATGGGGTGAGTGGGGCTTAAGTGACCTTGGAATGGAAAGAAGCCTAAAGCCATTCAGTATCCTCTGTCTCCTCTAGTCTCCACAGCCATCACCCTTGAACACCTGGTCACAGCTGGCCCTGCTGGCACTCACAACAGCCATTGGTAGGTGGCATCACTTGTGATCTGGTCTCTTGCAGTGTGGACCATGGCTGGTGGCCCTCCTTGGCTCATGTGGCCTCACTCTGCTCTTGCTGAAGGTAAAGGGCTATGACTCTCTCCCATTCATCTGCTGCTGCATCAAAACACTCTTGCTAAGAAAGAGAGCTCCCCAAACACTCAGTTTCCTCCACGTTGAATCCGCATCACTGGAGCACCAAAGGCAAGCCAAAAACAGTAACACATCAGAAAGTTCATCTTTTCTGCCACACAGCACCTCTAGGTTTACTTTGATTAGGCTGTCGCAGAGAGCTGCAGAGGGCAACATGGGAATCGTTGCCTTCCGGAGTTCCAAGTGTGAAGTGCAGCAGAATCTTCATGTTATTTAAGTACCCAAGGTTATCTAGATGTTCCTAATGCTACCCACTGCCCTTGACCTTCAACCTTGAGGTGGCAGGAGGAGATAAGAAGAAGAGAAAACTAGGTGTCTGATGTCTCCTTTCCTCCACCTCTGCCTCCTTCTTTCTCCCACCATCCTTCAGGCTAAAAAGGGTGGGGTTTTCCATCACTTCACCTGCATCATACTATCCTCCCACCATTATTAGTCAAGCCTTGGGGCTTAGCTAGGTTAGATGGAAAAAGGTGTCATCTCCATTCACTGGGAGGAATTCTATGATCTCATCCATCCAGGTTAGTTCCCAGAATTCTAAAGGGATTTAGAAAATCCTCTCTTTCATCCAAGACTGGTTTTCAAACCTGTTACTTTCTCACAAGACAAGGGATTTTATGGCTGAGCAAGTGTCAGAGGTGGAAAGGTACAAAGAATATGACTTGGAACTTCCCTGGTGGCACAGTGGTTAAGAATCCGCCTGCCAATACTGGAGACACGGGTTTGAGCCCTGGTCTGGGAAGATCCCACATACCATGGAGCAACTAAGTCTGTGTGCCACAACTACTGAGCCTGCGCTGTAGAGCCACTGAGCCACAACTACTGAAGCCCAAGTGCCTAGAGCCCATGCTCCGCAACATGGGAAGCCACCGCAATGAGAAGCCTGCGCGCCACTCGCCACAACTAGAGAAAGCCCATGCGCAGCAACTAAGACCCAACGCAGCCAAAAAAAAAGAAAAAAAAAAGAATATGACTTAAGGGGAAAGGTAAAACATATTAGTTTAATATTTTGCAATAGTGTCCCTATTGCACTATAGAGAATAGGAAATATATTTATAAAGGGTGAGGGAGTTGGTCAGAAGTGAGAAAACTGAGATGCAACACATAGAGAAAAATTAAGTCTGTTATTGGTAGAGCAGTAAAATGAAACCCACAGTCATCTTACTAGAGCCATTTGGGTTATAGAAGACTCTCTCCAGCTACTGTCTCCTTGAGGACTCCTTTTGTTCGTTTATTTGTCGAGCTTTTCCTGAGTCCCCTTGCTTCTGTACAAATCTTTAATTACTTGATTTAACTTGAGTGCATTTCTGTTCCTTAGAACGAAAATATCTGAAAGAACAAAAGCTTTCGGTTAAGGCTTTCATATTCCACAATGTATACATTGTGCACATGAGGGTCACCAAGTCTTATTTCACGTTTCCTGGAAAAATCTTTCTAAGCAATCCCTCCACCTTACCCTAGATCCCAGTTGTCACGTTCCCAGATCACCACCATGTCGCCCTAGCTGGCTGGGCTGACTACGGTTTCTCTACTCCCTTATTCTGAAATTCTTGCCCCTATAGTCTTCCTGAATCTCCACCTTCACCACATCCTCTCCTGTTCAGAAACTTACACGTTTGACTTCTCCCTCCTCCCTATCACGTCGACTTGGATCTGCCTCAGTCCAGTTTTCAGGCTCTGCTCTTGTAAACTAATCCAGAACCTCTCCATGCTCACCATTCCCCTGCTCTAGGCAGGCCGATGTGCAAACTGGCTCAAGAATAGAAACATTGCTGTCTGTGCCTTCTCTCGCTTTTTTTATTTTTGCACGCTTTGAAATGATTTTTGCCCCCCTCCACTGATAATTTAATTCCAACCTGTTTTTCCAAGCCTATCCCAAATGCAACTTATTTTCCATTTCTCAGAATTGTTAGTTACTCTGGGCCATGCCACACTACTTTAGAGCTTTATTACATTCCCCCTTTGAATAGCACATAATATCAATAGCTAATATTTATTGAGTACCTTTTACGGGCTAAGTGCTTCACAGGCATAGCTCATTTAATCTCCACACCAACCCTATGAGGTGGGTACAATGATACACACATTTGAAGGTGAGGAAACTGGGTCTCCTGGCAATCAGGAGCTTTCCCAAGCTTATAGAGCTGGTAAATTGTTGGAGACACAATTCGTGCAAAGAAATCAAATGCCAGAGGCTAAACTTTGAGCCAATATGGCATTTTACCCCCAAAGAATTACTCCTTCTAACTTCATGTGTCTTCATCGTATCTCCCCAACTAGACGACTAGCACCTCTATGGGCAGGATCACGACTTCTGTGCTCTCTGGGTCTTCCTAAGCAAGCACATAGTAGACCCTTGAATTATACTTCTTATCTCCCCATTACTGGCCTCTCCCATAGAATCATCATTTTTCAGACAGAGCAACACGACTTTTCCATTCAAGGTGTCCTCAGACTCTGCCGTGTTTATGCACTGCATCTCTCCCCTTTGTTTCCATGAATGCTCTGGGAGCCCCTGCATGGATAAGGTGACAACCACCAAAGGTAGGCGGCATCTGATGCCCCCGTGGAGACTCCAATTCTCTCCGCCCATCTGCCAGGCATGACTTCTGACATCCCAGGACGCTGGCCACCACCTGACGCCCTTTTGCAGTGCCAGCGTGACCCAGTGTTCCTAAATCCACCTTCCAGACACACCAGTCACAAAGGATTTTATAAACAGGATTGTAGCCTGCAAGAGGTGGTCTCAGGCCAGTCCCCCTGAGTCTGGGCTTTTAGAGCAGAGTTTAAAGGAGACCCCAAAGATCTCTCATTAAAATACTCAGCAGCCCTGGGATTTATTTGGAGAGAAAACAGCTGCCCCAGCGAGATGGAGAAGTGTGTGGTTTGCTAACAGATTTTAAACATTAGAGCTTAGTGCTTCAAAGGGGATTTTCCCCAGAGGGTTTCTGTTCCCTCTCCTAAGTAAGCAGCTACAAGCATTTAGGACTGCCTTAAGATGCAGAGAAATGAGGCTCTGAGGAAGTCAGCCTTTGGTTTGGGTCTTTGTGGACGGGGTGTAGGAGCTTCTGCAAGCCTAGACCTGGCAGGAGGTTCTGCAGCGGCCACTTTGTCGTGAGAGGACTTGGGGTTGGGGAGGGGTGGAAAGCGCTCATTTCCTCAGAAGGCCTCCTCCCAACAGTATGGAGTCTCCCTTCCTCTCCAGCCAGCACAGCAGTCTCTTCAGAGGCCCCGGCCTCTCTCTCCTTCCCCTTCCCACCTGCTGTCCTCCTTGGGAGGAAGAGGAGAACAAAGCACACTCAGAAGGATCTCCCCAGTTCCTCAGAGCACAAGCTTCTTGTGATACTAAGGTCGGACTGTGGGAACGAGCGACAGGGTCAAGGATGACAAGATTATTTCAGGATCCCCTTACAAGGCCTGTTGTTTGTTTAAATTTCTGCCCACAGCTGCCTGTTTAGGAAATCTAACAAAAGCACCATGAAATCCTGTTTGATCTCAGCCGTATTCACTGGTAATCCCACAGGATAGGAAAGTGGAGTTTGGTTCAAGGTGGGGGAAGAGTGGCTTTTGTGATCATGACAAACATCAGACACTTCCCCTTCCAGACATGTCAGGGGATGTTATAGGTTATGGGAGGTGCTCAGGAAAAGATGAGCTTGTTCTTTCCTGGCCTGCTTATGTCTTTAATCATCAACTCTTCTTGCCTGCAGAGGATGGAAAAGAACTCCACAGGCCTATATTAGTCAAGGCAGCACAGAAAGGGAGAGGTGCTTCCCATAAGAATTCACCCTTTCCCTGCAAGTAGGGGACTTATTTCTATGCCTGCTCTACCTGCCTACTGCAAAATGGTCTTGGACCTGGTCCCTTGCCTGCAGAGAAAAAAGTGAGACCACATCACTGGCCCCAACTCACCAAAGAAAAGTGGATGTACCCTGCTCTAAGAAAATCTGATTCCTGGAAATCCAGACTTATGAAAGTAAGATTAAGTCAGCGATTAGGTAGGGTTTTCATTTTACTTGAGAAACATCAAAATAGTGTCTCCCATCCAAGGGCATTTGAAACACAATCTGGTTCTTAAAAATTTGATCCCAATCAAATTCTTGGGAATTGCATCATATACAGTTTTAATGGGAGTAGGGGAACTCATTAACTACATCTATGCAGTCCCAAGATTAGGTGAGGAAGCAAAAATTCTCGGGGCAGAAAAAGGTTCACTAATCAACTGACCACTTTTGTAATTAGTTCCCACTTAATAACCTCCTATTACGTTGGTGTCGACCCTCAAACAAGCTAGCAAGATCTTTGTTGCACACTCCCATGTGGTCAATAATACAATGCAAATCAAATGCAAATTGATTGCAAAAAGTGAAATTGCATATTCTGCAAAAGATGCAGGCTTTCATCTGACTTGGACGAGGACACAGCTTGAGCTTCATAAAAGAGTGATTTAAATATCAGAGAATTAAAAGACCCTTGGGAGAATAAGTGAAGTCCTTTAATATTTTTGCAAAAAAAAAAAAATGACCTGTTCAATAACTGTGTAGCAAAAGTCAAATGTGAAGTGAAGTGGCTCTTAAAATTTTGTCAAACTTTCTCACACCATATACAAAAATAAACTCAAAATGTATTAACTTGTAAGACCTGAAACTGTAAAACTTCTATAGGAAAACGTATGCAGTACACCCTTTGACATCGGTCTTAGCAATATGTTTTTTGGATCTGTCTCCTCAGGCAAGGGAAACAAAAGCAAAAATAAGCAAATGGGACTACATCAAACTAAAAAGCTTTTTATACAGTGAAGGAAACTACCAACAAAATGAAAAGGCCACCTACTGAATGGGAGAAAATATTTGCAAACAATGTATCTGATAAGGGGTTAATATCCAAAATATACAAAGAACTCATACAATTCAATATCAAAAAAACAAACAACCTGATTTAAAAATGGGCAGAGAACCTGAACAGACATTTTTTTGAAGACATACAGATGGCAATGGGCACATGAAAAGATGCTCAATATCACTAATCATTAGTGAAACACTAATTGAAACAACAATGAGATATCACCTCACACCTGTCAGAATGGCTGTCATCAAAAAGAAACAAATAAGTGTTGGTGAGGATATGGAGAAAAGGGAATCCTCATGCACTTTGCTGGGAATGTAAATTAATGCAGCCGCTATGGAAAATAGTATGGAGGTTCCTCAAATAATTAAAAATAAAACTACCATATTATCCAGCAATTCCACTTCTGAGTATTTTTTCTAAGAAAAAAAAAAACCCACTAATTCAAAAAGGTATATGCACCCACATGTTCATTGCAGCATTATAGCCAAGATGTGGCAGCAACCTAAGTGACCATCAATAGATGAATGGATAAAGAAGATGTGGCATATATATATAATGGAATACCACTCAGCCATAAAAAAAATGAAATCTTGTCATTTGCAACAACGTAGATGGACATAGAGGGTATTATGCTAAGTGAAATAAGTCAGAGAAAGACAAATATCATATGTTTTCACTTATGTATGGAATCTAAAAAAGCAAAACAAATGAACAAACATAACAAAACAGAAACAGAGTCATAGATACAGAGAACAAACAGGTGATTGACAGAGAGAAAGGAAGTGGGGGAATGAAAGAAATGGATGAGGGAAATTAAGAGGTACAAGCTTCCAGTCACAAAATAAATAAGTCACAGGATGAAATGTACAGCATGGAGAATATAGTCAATAATATTGTAATAACTTTCCATGGTGGACAGATGGTAACAAGACCTATCGTAGTGATGGTTTTGTAATGTATAGAAATAGTGAGTCACTATGTTGTGCACCAGGAACTAACATAGTGTTGTAGGTGAATTATACTTCAAAAATAAAAATACTCACAGAAAAAGAGAGCAGTTTTGTGATTCCCAGAGGTGCGGGGTAAGGGGAGGGGGAATTGGATGAAGGTAGCCAAAGGGTACAAACTTTAGTTATAAGATAAATAAGTACTAGGGATGTAATGTACAACAGGATAAATATAATTAACACTGCTGTTATGTTGTATATTGAAAGTTAAGAGAGTAAATCCTAAGAGCTCTCATCACAAAGAAAACAATTTTTTTCTTTTTTTTTTCTTTTGTATCTAAATAAGATGATGGATATTAACTAAACTTACTGTCGTAATCATTTCATGATTTATATAAGTCAAATCATTATTCTGTACACCTTAAGCTTATACAGTGCTGTATGTTTGATTATATCTCAATAAAACTGGAAGAAAATTTTATTTTTAATTTAAAAAATTTGTTAGCCACGTTAAGCCAAAAAATCAACACTTGATTCATTTTCTGATTCTAAAAATTAGCAAATAATTACAATTATAAGATTCTGGTAAATATAAGATAGACACTAACTTGTTTTGTGTCATTTCTAACAATAAAATTCAATCAATACATTAAAAAATGCCATATATGGTGAAATTCTGGATCTTGTTTTAAGTGATTTCTCCTTTAATTTTTAAAACACCAATTATTAAATATCAATTACCCTTAAGTAACGAGGACACCTGTGGTTCTTTATAATTTCATCTATATTATTTTATTTAATACTCACAGCCACCCTATCTATTAGACTGAGCAGCTATTAGCACCATTTTACAGGTAAGAAAATTGAAGCCCTGGGAAGGTGATTTAAATAGCACCACAAAGTTAGTAAATATTAGATTCAGTTATGTAGGCAGTGCAAGTATTCTTATTATGTAAATGAGGAAGTTATGTCTCTAAGAAGTTAAAGCCTGGGCCACATGACTAGGAATATTAGTTATATTTGAACCCAGGCCTTCTGACTCCCAGATCAGGCCTTATCCTACTGTATCATCAGAATTTTTTACAGAAAAAAATAGCAAATCATGATATAACCAACATTTTGAGCACTTAGTATCTACCAGGTACCATCCTAAATGTCTTATATGTTCCTCTCATTTAATCCGTACAGTAATCCTGTGAGACAAGTACTGTGCTTTAAGCCTTTATCATTTTACAAATGGGGCAATCGAGACTCAGGGAGTTTAACTGCCCAGCGTCATACAGCTGGTAAATCACAACAGCTAGAATTAGAATCCATGTGTTTGTGCTCTTAACTGACACACTACTGCTTCTCCTTTCAGGAATAGGTCTATTCCACAGAGTACACTGTGGAAGGGAAAAGATCAGGGTCTTTTCCCTTAACAGTTATGGGACAACCTTGCATTGTGAAATATTCAATACATTATATTGCCAGGAACGCTCTTTCTTCACCTGGTTTATCGGCACGGCAAGGAGAAGCCTGAAAGAATGGGGCACAGGATAGTGAAATTTGACTGGAATGCTTTGAGAGCAGAGATGGCAAATAGGCTTCTTCCAAGTGAGATATTGGTACTTTACTACTGATGGGCTTACTGCTGATGGTGTCACTGCTAGAATGCAGCCTGAGGCCAAATCTGTGGTCCTGGGCAAAGAATTGCATGAGCTTTGAACAAAGCTGCCTCTGGAAGAGGGATTGGCCCATGCAGGGGCCATGTATCAATATTTCCTATTTTACCCTAGGGTAGAGTGCCAAGGTATAGGCACTTTAAGATTCAAGGGACTCATGAAGATTATATTCCCTAATATTTCACACCACGCACGATGAGTGCAGAGGCTGCCTGAGATGGCAGGGGGTGGCCAGGGGGAGGTGAACATAAGAAGTGCCAATACTCTAAATTCAAGAAAGAAAGACTGTGCTTTGATCATAATAACAAGTAACTACCAAATTCAGGTTTAAACCCTTACCAATCGGTTAACAACCTTGAATTGGTAACCATGCTTCTGAAAGTCAGCCAATCAGCAACAACCATACACTTCTGAAGGTCAGCCAGTCAGCAGCAGTCACACTTCAGTGACTGCTCTTTCCATGGCAGCAGGTCAGCCAATACCTGACCACGCCCACTTCTGAAAGGCCACCAATCTGAGCTTGGTGCTTCCCCAAACCCTATTTAAGAGCAGTCATCCTCTTTCTTCAGAGACTTTGTGTCTTACAAACAGAGCTCTCCGTTACTTAGTGAATAATACATCCGGCTCTTTGTTTCAAATATTAAGTGGTAGCTTCTTCCTTGTCCAGGGGAAAGAGCAGAGAAGGAAAAACATGGAAGAAACCATTGTTATCATATATCTGAAAAAGTGGAAAAGGTGAAAAAGAAATCTCCACCATACATAATGGAAGCACAAAAAGCCTTAGAAATTCTCTCTCTCTTTCTAATTTTGCCCTAAAAATGTCAAACAGAAACTTCTAGAGTATTCAGGAAACAAGGATCCGTTGCAATCTCCATTGCTAGGGAGGGATAATCACTGTTAGATTAAAGTATATGTTTATTTCATTTTAGATTGAGTTAAATGGGCATTTCAGTCATAAATACACCAGACTATATTTTTCTTCAGTGACCCATTTGCCAAAAGTACTACAATGATTAAACACTAAGCAAATACATACATAGGTAAGATAAAAAATAGCACTGAGATGTTGAAAAACTAAATTTACCCAACACATGTAAGCCTAGTGCAGCAAGGTATATGTGGTATCTGTTTTTATTAATGGGTTTCTATTTCTGGATTCTTTCTCCCTTCCTGCTTTGGTAACACTAGATGTAGGTACAAAAATCTAGATATTTATTCAGAAATCGGTACTGTACGATTGATGAGTTTATACAAACAATATAACTAGGGCCATTATAATGTTAAGTGAGTTTTGAACAAATAGAGTTAGAAATCCAATTATCTTTCCATAGAAAGCTTTTGTGTAGAGACATTGTTATATAAATGAGGGGAGCGAGTGGAAGCATTAGAACAGCAATTTCTCCTGCCTGCATAAGGACATTGGAGAATTTCATCCTGCACATACATTAATCCGTTCATAATGGCCTCCCCTCTGTGGTCAACCCACAAAGATCTCTTCTGGCTACTGGACGCTTCTTTTTGGAAATGGAGCAGAGAGTCAGGAGCGGGTAAGAAATTAAAAGATGAAACACAAATTCTTGCACTGGGCAAATGGCTTAGAACTAGCTTCAGGAAAGAAGGCACCCCTCTGCTGGCATCTCAGTCTAGGGCCTTCAGACCTTACCAGAGGTGACAGAAAACAGAAATTCCTTGCAGTGCTTCCAATTTGACTGACCTACAGTCAGCCTTAGATCAGTGCCTCTCAATATTTAATAAGCATCTAGTTAAAAATGCCGGTCCTGATTGATAAATTTGAAGTGGGATCTGAGATTGCAAATTTCCAAAAAGATTGCAGGCGATACCCATGCTGTTAATCCACGGACTTAGCCTAGCGAGAATCTAAATTCACTTAAGCCTTAATCGGGACAAAGAGATTTCCACTTGACTCTCAGCAATGGGCGTTAGAACCACAGTCAGGAGGTAGCTTAGAACTAACTGGTCTTTGAAAATTACTAGCTGTGTGACCTCGGGTAAGTTACTTATCCCCTCCGTGCCTTGTTTTTCATAAAAGTTTGGTTATGGGGATTAAATGAAATAATGCTTACTACATTAGTAAGTAATATCAGTGCCTGATATTCAGTGTTCGCTTTGTAAATATACTAACAAAAGCCATCTGGCTTTACTCCTTCATTTTGCGGAAGTAAAAATGAGTCTTTCTGAGGTGAAGAATCTTGCCCAATGTGACGCAGCTTGCTAGTGCCAGAGATTGAGCGGGAACACAATCTCCTGACTTCTAGGCGAAAACGCTCTCTGCCATCTAGTTAGAGCCCATTGCTAATTGAGAAAGTTGGCCACAGCATGCAGTCAGCCCCCTTCCCTGCCCCAGCCTCACACACCCACAGAGCAACTGTGGCTTAACCCACACACCCAAATATTTTTGCTTTAGCCGGTCCTGACGGCTCAAGTCTTCTACCGTTAATTATGAAGATTACTCAGATAATTGATTTAATTGAGAACAGAGAGTATCTCAGTGCAACCAGCCAAAATGGATTAGATCTTCTCAGTGCAGTATGCAGAACCCTGCAGCTCTCAAGAAAAGGCATTTCATTTCCTCCTTGGGGAAAATTATGAATGCCCCAGTAGAACCTATGGTATAAACTCTACATAACATTAGTCTTGGTGACCTGGTCCACAGGGATAAAGTTAAATCTACTCCAAGTGTTGGGCACCTACAGCCCTCTCTTCTTCCCTTAGCATCTATATAGAAACCCTCAAGAAGAGTTTTTAATGCCCGCACTTGACAGTGATGTCTGTGGGGAGGTCAGAAAGCAGAGAGAGTAAAAATTCTCTCCCTGTGTGGTTTTGCAAATAGGCATTAGCCACAGGCTGTTCCAGCTCAACGGCAAACAGTAACACAAACTCTTTCCTTTCTCCGCAGTAAAAGGAATGAAATGACTTCTTTCTACAGTGCTGAGCTATGAATAACTGAACTGGAAAAAATATTAGCTGTCTGTCTAGTGTTGCTACATAATACAAAATATATCATTCCAGCATCTGCCCAGTGAAAATTTACAAACACAGGGGCTTCCCTGGTGGCACAGTGGTTAAGAATCCACCTGCCAATGCAGGGGACATGGGTTCGAGCCCTGGTCTGGGAAGATCCCACATGCCACGGTGCAACTAAGCCCGTGTGCCACAACTACTGAGCCCGCGAGCCACAACTACTGAAGTCCCTGTGCCTAGAGCCCATGTTCCACAACAAGAGAAGCCACTGCAATAAGAAGCCTGCGCACTGCAATGAAGAGTAGACCCCGCTCGCCGCAACTAGAGAATAGCCCACGTGTAGCATTGAAGACCCAAAAACAGCCAATAAATAAATAAATAATAAATTCTTTAAAAAAACAATTAAAAAAATTACAAACATACTAGCAAATGCATGACAAAAAGTATCATCACTTTGGTTGTCCTCATTATTTTTTTTTAATAAATTTATTTATTTATTTTTGGCTGCGTTGGGTCTTCGTTGCTGTGTGCGGGCTTTATCTAGTTGCGGCCAGCAGGGGCTACTCTTCTTTGAGGTGCGCGAGCTTCTCATTGCGGTAGCTTATCTTGTTGTGGAGCATGGGCTCTAGACGCACGGGCTTCAGTAGTTGTGGCATGTGGGCTCAGTAGTCGTGGCACCCAGGCTTAGTCGCTCTGCGGCATGTGGGATCTTCCAGGACCAGGGCTCAAACCCGGTCCCCTGTATTGGCAGACGGATTCTTAACCACTACGCCACCAGGGAAGCCCTGTTCTCATTATTAGTGCAACCAAAAGGGGGCAATCAATCTAGTTCTTTGAAATCGACTATTTTAGTATCCACTTATCCTAAATACACAACCTTTTCAACAACTCAGCCTCGCATCACTTTAACCAATGTGGAATATTTTTTTCTGCTTCTACATGCCTTGAAACCATGTCGAAAATCCAGTAGGTAGAACGCCTTGGGGAGAAAAGTCAGCTTAACAAGATACAGAAAGCTGGTGCTATGGATACAAATACTGAACGGTGTGTTCCTGACATCTTCATATTTGGGAAACTAAAACTAAGGTGGTTCTGGACGTTGGTGATGGGATGTGGAACCTTTATCTTTTAGGTGACTAGTGACATCCTAATCAGAGTTGAGATGGAAAGTAACAGAATAGAAACATTTCTATCCTTGTGGGTACATTATACGATGTCTTCGTTTCTTTCAAAAGCCCCCGTGAACCTGCCATCACAAATCAAACCTGTCTGAGACGTTACCTTACATGCTTTGGCAACGTTAATTATTTGATAGAGTCTGATCATTTCTCATCCCCTGTTATGGATTGGATTGTGTTCCCACACCCCCAGAAAAAAAAATGTCAAAGTCCTAACCCCAGTACCGGCGAATGTGACCTTATTTGGAAATAGGATAATTGCAGATGTAATTAATTAAGATAAGGTCACACTGGAGTAGGGTGGGCCCCTAAACCAACATTACTGGTATCCTTATAAAAAGACGGCAGTATGAAGACAGACACAGACAGAACATGTGAAGATGGAAGCAGAGGCTGGAGAGATTGCCAGCCGTCAATCCCTGAAAGTCAACAGAAGCTAGGAGAGAGGTAGTGAACAGATTCTCTCCCAGGACCCGCAGAAGGAACCAACCCTGCTGACATCTTGATTTTGGACCTCTAGCCTTCTCTTCATTCTGTGAGAGAATAAATTTCTGTTGTTTTAAGCTACTCGGTTTGTGATACTTTAGTATAATAGTTCTAAGAAATGAATATATCCCTTTTATAGGGATTGTTACATTTCCATCCTCTATGTCAAGTCATCAGAGGGTTGGCCCTCTGAGATGAGAATGAATCTGAGATTCCAGGGAGCTTGAAGATAGAAAACTTTCCCAGTCCAGTGCAGGCTTTGGACTGAGCCAGTGTTTTGTTGGCGATGTGTCACTTTTTTTTAAAGAACATAGAAATGACCTTGAGTCTCCTTGACTGTCTGGGAGCTGTCAGTGTGAAGCAAAACACATTTGGAAATGTGAAATTTTCACTGCACCCCTTTCAACGGATCACCACTCTTTTATTCATTCCATGAATATTTATCTTCTGCCCACAGGGACAGGAAACTGACCTGTGGAGTACTTAGAAGTAACTGGTCTTATCTTCATTTGAGTTTCCATAAACATTTATATTCACAGCATCACTGTCACAATCCATAGTTGATTGATTTTGGAGTTGTGTGTTTCTCTAAGCCTTACGAACAGATAAGAACATACGAACGGACAAGAGCTAGCAAAATTCCTGCTCAGGGTCTTTACATAAACCTGCACCATTGGTTATAGTTTATGCTGGAAAATAGCTTTCATCTCACATGGCATACAGTAGGCCAACACTGATGGATTAGTAATGAATGCCAAGGCCGAGAGCTTTGTATTGAAGTCAATTATAAGACCACCCCTGGACCCAGCAGGAACATGTGATGTCTCTGCTTAGCACATGGGGGTACAGCAGCAGTGAATGGGCTGAGTATTTCCTCCCCCTGCTCTTCAGACTCAAGTGAAAACACTATGCAAAACACAAAATATAACTTTAATAACAGAATGTGAATTAACAGAATGAGGAATCTTGGAGAATGTCTTAAGAAGCTCAGCAAGCATTTTCCCCAGCCCTTCTCTAATGATAGTGTATCCTTCTACTGCCTAAGCAACTCACATGTCAGCAGCAGCAACTCCAAGTGCTTGGAAACTCTCGGCCAACTATTGGACACAATCTTTGTTCTTCAGAACACATTAATCTAGGTTTATTGTGAAAATCAACTTTCTAGACATCCCTTATCCAAGTAGCTTGTAAGGATAATATGTGCTAATCAGAGGAAAACGAGTTTCAACACCTGTGTATTTAAACAAGTGCATCCCATATAAAATAAGACCATCTCTGAATCAGTCAGTCTCCTCCCTGGGGAATTTCATGCTGGTTTTTATAGTTTGGCAGATCAAATATCATCAGTCTATGGATTGGTTTCACTTCTTTGGCTGTAAGAAACAGAGAATGTAGGGATACCAGTGTAGACTGATTAGCCAGCCTAGATCACAATCCCACCTCTGTGGTAGTAGGGTGTGGAGCTTGACTGATAACCCTACTAAGATCCTATAAAATGGGGGAAGAGTTCCTCTGATTGGAACCAGCACACCAGGGACGGGAGAGCATTCTGATCAACAACTGTGAATACCAGAGTCCACTTCAAGATCCTGAGCCCCTTAAACTCAGGCACCCCATATTATCTCTCTGTGCATCCTCCAGAGTTTCTAGCACTGCACTTGAAAATAGCAGTCTTTCAATAAATGCTGATAACGACAAAGAGGATGCAGTGAGGTATAGAGCTCTTTTTCATACCTCTGCCTCACCTCTTCTAGAACCTGGTCTGACGCCAAGCCAGAAACTGGGCCCCAATCCAAGCTATAGTGGCTCCAGGACTTCCAATTTGCACAGCTTTATGGGGGTGGAGGGTCACTTTAGTGTAGAATGGAGTCCGCTGGGCTGGACGAACCGTGCCTGGGCTCTTCGCAGTTAGCTCAGTTAAGGCCTCATTCAATCTGAATGAGAAACCTAGGGCTAGCTTGAACGGGTTGCTCCTAGGTGAGGCCAGAACCAGACTTTACCCTGTGGCAGTGAAATAGGCAGAATGAACTGCTGTCTGGAGCCTCCCAATATCCACCTCGTCAATCACCAGACATTTCTCAGCCTGGGCTCTATAGCACAGGCTTCCTGGAATCCTCAGACACACGACCAATCTCAGTTCTTCTCTGCAAGGACGTGGACCGCTATTTCCCCTCCTTGCTCTCGTCTTCGGGAGCTCCCCTCCTAAAGGCCCTCTGCCCAGTCACATCCCCTCTGAGGTCTTTGAGTGATAAGCTGGTTTGGAAAAGAGAGCACTTGACTGTCAAGCCAGGCTCCCCACAACATCTTAGAACTTACTGACATCTGCTGGACAGTTTCCCTGTCTCTGGAAAACATCTGAGCCGAAGCCTGTGCTCTATGTGTGATGGTCCCAGGACGTTGGTTTCTGGACTGGGATAGGAATAGAGAACTTGCCACGCCCTGCGGAGTGCTGTGTCTGCTCAGTGAAAACGGGGCCCCTCCCCACAGAGAACAGACTTGAGACTCTCCAGCCAACTTCAGAGACAAAGGCTGGGATGGTGAAAATGAACACAAGGCAGAGTTGGGCAAGTTTGGAGGGCTGGAATTGGTGATCATGGTCAAAGTCTGGATTCCCGTGTGTTTTCCTCCAGGAGAGACCAGACATAAAGCTGTGTTCAGAAGCATCAATTTCAGGGCATAGAGCCTTATCCTGGGCTCTGGGTTTCCAGAGCCAGGTGATGCTGCTTGACTGGGTCTGTGTTGGGCCAGGACAAATGCTGAAGGAAGTAAATGTGGCCCTCGGTACTACCTGCTCTCTCAGTTCAAAGCATTTCGTGGTCTCCGGCTGCCTGCTACAACCCCTGATGCTTTCAGGGCAGTGCACTCCTCCTGTCAGGGAGGAATGAGCCAGTAGACTAATTTATTCCATCTTGGTGAAATTGCATTTTTAAGAGAACCTCAGGGTGAGATTTATGCTGAAATCCAGTACCTCCATCCTAATGGTAGCATTTTAAACCTCAGTGTAGACGAACGTGGGGCTTCTGGGACCCCTCAGATGAGCCCAAGTGGGGCAGCTGTCGGCAGGCAGCTCCTGTACCGAGCAGAGCAGTTATTACTGCCATCTTGGCCACGGAATCACCCCACAAGGAGACCACCTATTGGACTGCCCACTTCCCAGCTTCTTCCCCTTCTCTCAGGATATGGGAGAAGTGCTAGCTGGCTGCTGGCTGCTCACAGGCTCACTGGGAGGCCCCTTCTGGAAAAGCTGCCTTCCAGTGCTCCCTGTCTGAACCACCCCTCCCATCTGGGGTAGTCTCATCTACCGCATCTCATCTACCCCTGAGTCTCATCTGGGCTTCCCTCCCAAGACGCCAGCTCAGTGCAGAAAGAGGGAGACCAGCTGAGTAGGTGCCCCCGAGGAGGCAGGGAGGCCTGGAGCAGGCCTGCAGCCAGTGCTGAGGAGGGGGGCCTCCCGGAGAGCGGAGCTACCCCCTCCCACCAGGCACACAGCCTGCCCAGGCCAACCTCACAAACCGGGCACAGGAAATACCAACCTCAAAGGCCCCCTGCCTTTGGGGCCCCGTCCCAGCTCCAAAATGCTTCAGGCCAGAATCTAGGGAGAGCTCTGAAATTTGACTTCTAATAGCTGGGTGTTGACTACACTTGTTGTTCTAAGTGACCTCTGGACTCTGGGGGTAATTATACAGTGGGCTTTGAGGGTTTAGGGGTGGGTAGGCTCGTACTGGCAAATGCCAAAGGAAGGTACTATTTCCCTTAAAAGCCTGTTAGGGCTACATCCTCCAGTGATGAAAGAGGTCAGAAAAATACCATGATATTACTTGCTGTCTACCCTAGCATTTGGCCTCCCTGAGGTAAGGCACAGAGGCCAGCACTGCCTGTCAGATATGAAAGGCATCGCTATTTAGCAATCCAAGGACCGGCAGAGGATTTATTCCAACGACTGGAGTTCAAGAGTTCCCAGGATCTGGTCTTCATAGTGGTCCCTAATATCCTCAAGGAGCCCTCTCCTCACAAACCCTCCTCTCTACCCTGGGCGGACTCACTGTGCTGACACAATCGTTGGTTCACGGTCTCGTTCCTGTAGCCCCAGCTGCACCCCTGGAATCTCCCTCACCGCTTACCTGAGTCCGGGTCACGTTTCAGCACGCACCCCACATCCCATGTGCTAATGAAGCCTTCTGCATCTATTCCTTCACTCCCCACCCACACCCTCGTCTGTTTCATGTACATTGTTACTTATGTATTTACTTAGGTGTGTCCTTTCTCCTGGAAGACAGTGGGTGTTTTGTTGTATGTCTTTCTGTATCAGTACTTCAAACACAGAGTCTTTCACTGCAAGTTACCCTGGGAGAAGTCCCTGATACAGCATCCCTGAAAGATGCTCACCTGTCTCTCCATGAACATTTCTGGTGGCAGGATGCTCATGACTTCATCCCTGGCCATTCCAATACCCAATAGCTCTAAGTTTTATTAGGTTCTTCTTTACACAAAGCCAAAATGGGCCATATCTGGTCCCAATTCTGCATTATGAGCAGTTGCAAGCTCTCAATATTTAAATTTGGATTCTCTTCTCCAGACCAGAGAGCTGCAGTAATTTTGCCTGTTCTTCATTTATTGTAGTTTCCAGATCCTGCATCATCCTGGCAGCTTTCTCCTGGGAACTTCCTGGTTTCCAATATCCCTCATGAAATGTGCTGCCCAGAACTGACTGCAATATTCAGCTGTTGACGCTATGCATTCTGGGTAATGAGCACAAAGTACAGGGGGGAGGCACACAAGGGAGGTGTTTTGATGATTATTGTGATGATAATGATCATGACTGGATTCCAATGATCTTTGCTTAAAACAAGAGGGAGATGCTCTTTAAAGAAAGAAAGCAAATATTTTACCCAACCAAGGGATTCCAGTTTTAAAGAAAACCAAAAGTGTAGGAATTAGAACCACCTGGATTGCCGCAGACGTGGAATCCATTTTCTCAATTTTATCTCATAGCTTTCTGATGGCACCATTGTGGTTCGTGTGAGTTCTGCAAAGAAGATTATGTAACTGGTTCTCCAGCCATAAATGGGCCAACTCAAAAGGTAAGTAGAGCAAGTTGGAGAATGAAGGGTGTCAAAGCTATAAACCTCCCAACCCGGCACTGGCTGACTCTTCAGATCCTTGTTAGAAAACAGCTGCATCAACCAAGTAGCCTCAGTGGTCCTGGAGGTGCTCCCACATCCCCAGGTCCCCATTCCTGCACTCCTCACCCATCCCTAAGCCTGCTCCTAGCACCTCACAATCTCTGCGGTTCCTTTAAAGCGCCAAATCGGGAGAACAGAGTCATCGAATTTAAGAGCATGGCCACCAGGAACACATGATTTCCTTTTCCACAAGATGCTCAACATACTAAGTGATATCTTACTTTAGGGCTTGGGAGACCGGATGATTTTCTTTGGTTCTTAAGGGCCTTTTGTGTATCTCTATGGCCTTAAATAAATGGATTTTCCTCCTCTGACCTTTGGTTTACTTCTTACTCCAAAATCTATAAAACCAAAAGTCTACAGCTAATGGAGGAGGGAAGCCTAATTTCCTTTTTTCAGGAAAGCCTAAGAAATCAGACGATTTTCCTAATCACTTCAGCCACACTGACCTTTGTTTCTTTTTACTTCTGAGGTGTTTATTTTCTGTATCATTTATGATACGTTTTCACTGTCTTTTTACTTTTATTTTCATAGAGAAAAGGACTAATCAGCTCTGGAAGGAGACTTCTAACTCCCTCAGCAAGTTTAAGGGACTTGCCTAAAGCAGCAGAGCTGGTTAGTACAGGAACATGCCTTCTCCTCCCGCAACCAGACATTAAGCTCCCAAGAGGTCGGAATAGACCAGGTCGGCACATTCTTCTTTCCAGATCCACCCAGTGGCTGGCTTTGGAAAAAAGTACCCCAGGCCACCTTAACCCCAGACTGGGTTAGAGCTTGGATCTGTGACTGAGGCTGCTTAGAGATGTGTGATGGAAAGGAAGTGCTCCTGGGTGTTCAGTGTAGCCCTGAGAGACTTTTGGTTGCAGAGACCCTGGTAGTCACCTACTGATCTTTAGAATCTGCTTATCTTCATCATCTCTTACCCCATGCATGGTGGTATTTTGAAAGACAGCAGCTGGGCTTAGGATAAGGAAGACGTAGCTCACAGGCTAATGGCCTGCTCTTTCACCTGGAGTCCTGATATGTTTTCTGCCCAGACAGGAAGCCAGGGGGACCCCTCATTCTCCCAGTCTTAATCCCAGGAGCCTGTCACTCCAAAACTACACAGAACAGAAACCCATATGGTGATTACAACATATGCCTGGATATAAGCTGACCCCAAATACAAAATGATTCCTTATAAAAAAAAAAGCCAAAGGAAAGTTTTTGGCCAATTTAAAGGTATCAACTTTTAGGGATATGGATGAAATATCCAAGTGTCTACTCATAATATTTAATTTGTTAATTAAATTATATATTGATATTAAAAAGCATGCATTAGATAAAATGCTTAATTTAGAATTTTTTCATATTCAGTCATTTGAATATGAGTCATTTGCTCATATTCAATCTCCACCTATATGTTCCATCTTCATTATCTCCTTCAACACAATGGCCAATTTTTTTCTTTTTATCTTTTGCTAAGTTTTCCAGAGTACATGCCTTCATGCTTCATTGTTTGACAGACAGCACTTTGAAAAATCACGTCTGATGATGTTGCTGAAAAATGTCTTTCAAACCATAAGCTTTCATAACAATAGGAGCTTCCATTCATCCTATAGGTTGACAGAACAACCACTTACATTTCTGCTTTTTTAAATGCTTGCAAAATTCAACAACTAAAATTTTGAGGACTAGCCCCAGGAATAATTACTAAATCTGCATCAAACTTCTATGCTTCCTTTTAAAAGGAGTTCCTTTCCATTAGCTGACCTCTATAAAAATGCAAAACGAGCAGTGACTGAATTGTTTCAGGATTTTTTAAAATTATATTTTATCATTAAAATAAAAAGGATCTTGACCTGGAATATGAAAAACTTCATGAGAATTTGAATAATATCTATATTTATATCTGCATCTCCCTCCTTTCTGTGAAATAGCTTTGAAGAGCAAACCTTGCCTAAAAGTACGGAGGATCCAATTTATAGGTTTTCCTGGGGTAATTATTACTAGTGCCTCCTTTTAGTCTCAAGAGTGTCCCAGTTTGGACAATAAATTATACAGTTATTCTACTTATAACAAGGAGTGTATATTGCTCTATATTATAATTCTGTGGCTTTGCCAAGGCATCCAACATATTGGCTGTTCAGCAAGTTTCCTGTGAGACTAATATCTGCATGGCTGCCAGACAGAACCAAAGGCACGGTAGTTGGAAATTGAAGCAATGCAGCTAATTATCTAAAATGATATTAAAATGTCTAAGATTCTGGTAATTTGACAGTCAACACAGCATCTGCTTCCAAAGGAAACATTATTATTATTATTTTTTTTTTTGCTGTATGCGGGCCTCTCACTGTTGTGGCCTCTCCCGTTGCGGAGCACAGGCTCCGGACGCGCAGGCTCAGCGGCCATGGCTCACGGGCCCAGCCGTTTCGCGGCATGTGGGATCTTCCCAGACAGGGGCATGAACCCATGTCCCCTGTATCAGCAGGCGGACTCTCAACCACTGTGCCACCAGGGAAGCCTTATTTTTTTTAAATAATTCTTTTTTTAAAAATCTGATTACAATTAGTTAAGAAGGGCTGCTTTGATCTGAGAATAGTGGACAAATCCGTGCAAATCCACTCCCACTCATCAGAAAATCACTGTGAGCTCTGCACCCGCCCCACACCCCACCTTATGGATCAGAAACTTCATCTTCAAACATGAAGTCTACCATTCAAGGTAAAAACCAACAAAGACCCAAAATTTGCTACTTAAAACTAACCTCCTCGTGACTTCCCTGGTGACGCAGTGGTTAAGAATCCGCCTGCCAATGCAGGGGACATGGGTTCGATCCCTGGTCCAGGAAGATCCCACACGCCGCAGAGCAACTAAGCCCGTGTGCCACAGCTACTGAGCCTGCAGACCACAACTGCTGAAGCCCACGTGCCCTAGAACCTGCGTTCCGCAACTGCTGAGCCTGCGTGCTGCAACTACTGAAGCCCACGTGCCTAGAGCCCATGCTCTGCAAAAAGAGAAGCCACCGCAATGAGAAGCCTGTGCACTGCAACGGGGAGTAGCCCCCGCTCGCCACAACTAGAGAAAGCCTGCGTGAAGCAACAAAGACCCAACGCAGCCAAAAATAAAATAAAATAAAATAAATAAATTTTAAAAAACCAACAAAATAACCCAAAAACCAAAAAACTAACCTCCTCTGTTTCTCCATTCCTGCCTCTGAGTTGACTGCCTGGGTATAATAAATCATCCAGGTCAGTGAGACATGTACCCCAAAGATAAGGCATTTATCATACTGGGTGTGGGATAGTTTTAATTTAAGGGGCCATTAAATAAACCGCTTGCCTTTATATCACCTACTGTATTGTACTTTAAACATGGCCCAGCAGTCTCACGAAAGCTGGCAAGAGCTGAGCTCTTTCTCTGTGCCTAGCTTTGAGCAGCCCATCTCCCTGGATCCATGGATAATATAATGGAAGAGGGTCTTGCCAGGGGGGTGTCTCTTAGGTATCCCCTCTCCTCAGCCACGTAAGGGTCTCCTCCGGCTGCCTAGCAGCACAGGAAAAGTTCTCTTGGGCTACAGTCCTGGGGACACACTTGCTCTGTGTAGAGAACCTCTATCCTCTCTGCCAGAGCTCTTGTCTGATTTCCCCTGAACCAAAGGACAGCTGTCCCTCAAAACAACCAGGACCTTGAGGCTTTGCCCTGACCCCAGGCTGTGAGGATAAGAGAAAAAAGAAAGATTTCTTTTATCTCCTGCACTCTCCAAACTTTTAAGACAATGGCCTCCTCACCTCTTTCTCTTTGAAAGAGTTTTCTTCCTCCTTCCATTTCCTGACCAAGGGCACAATGGGAGAAACAAGGAAAAGTGAGGGTAGGATGTGAAGCCAACTTTCCCCTGTGCCCTTAGAAAGTAAGGATGTGATTTCTTTTTTCCCTCTACACCCCCCTCCCCTCAGTAACCTCCTTAGACACATTGTTTCTACATTGAAATGTGTCAGCCACATTCTCAGTGTCAGGCTCTGGCCAGCAGCTGCTCCCTGCACTGTATACAGATGTGTACCTATATGGCCCAAAGACCACTGAGTAACCAGCAACACTGTCCCCTGCACTCTCTGCTGGCCTGAGGCCTTTGCTGTCTTTTGCAGCCTGTCCCTGTGGAATGGTGCCGTGACATCAGTGTATGCCCAACCACTGGCCTCTCTGTCCCTGAGGTCCCAGGACCCCAGTGACCTTGACAATGGCTTGGCCTTCCAGTGGTCCAAGGCTGTGCTGCTCAGCTTGAAGTTGTGCTGTGGTGACCCTCAAGGCCTATTCTCTCTGCTCTCAGCCCACTGGCTTCCTCACATGCCACTGCCTCTCCTGGGGAGCTGAGTGGAATGGCTGGGAGAAAGGCTCAGGTCCACACTAGCCATGCTACAGCTTGGCTCTTGTTTTCGGTTCAGGACAGCCCTGGTATTATGTTTACCCAGAGCCTTTTTCTTCTTTCTTCCTCCCTCCCTCCCTCCCTCCCTCCCTCCCTTCCTTCCTTCCTTCCTTCCTTCCTTCCTTCCTTCCTTCCTTCCTTCCTTCCTTCCTTCCTTCCTCTCTCTCTCCCTCTCTCTCCCTCTCCCTCTCTTTCATTTTCTGATACTGACTACAAACCAATAAAAAGGAAATTTTTACCAGAAGATGTTTTTTTATTTTTTAATGACCAAATTGCATCTGCTAGTTCTCCAAAAAACCAACTTCTCGGAAAGCTTTCAAGACACTTTCTTTGAGTGACATTTTTCATTTTGCAAAGACCACAGCCTTTTCTCAAACAGATTTTTATCTTTTTTCTGGGGTCTGATGTGGAAATCTCACTAAATTCCTCCATCTAGAGTATGTCAGTATTTGACTGAAATGCGAGTTTGAAGCCTCACCTGTTAAACCATTTTTCCTTGCATCTTTTTAAAATAATACACACTTTTAAAATTAATGATGTATTTAATATTGAAAATAAGCTAAAACAGGATAACGGGCAGACCATTTCAAATAGACGCAGAAGATCGCCACCTTGTGGCCACCATGGAATCTGCCACTTGGACTTGTACTGTTTTTTCTACTGCTAATTAAATTAAAGGACTCCTAATATGATCTTTTCCCATACAATTCACATCCCAGTCCTGCTCCTTCGCAGGTCAACTTGTGGAGATTTCCTGGCAGTTCGGGGGCAGGAGACTATTCTAAGTGGCTTCAGTGGGTTAGCTGAAGGAAGCCTTTTGAGTCCCTAAACCTTGTTTTGGTCAAGAGAGGAAACAACTTCCTGGGAGCCGAGGTCTTTATTTTACTCAAACCCTATGTGCTCTGGATACATGTATCAGCATCTTTGAGGACGATATTAAAAAGCCAGGTTTCAGGCTCCCCTATCCGAAGACCTGAGAATTGCAACGTCTAGGGATGGGTTCTGGGATTTGCATTTTTTAAAAACTCCTTAGGTGATTTTTCTGCACATTAAACGTCTAACAATTCTGAATTTTAATCTACCAAAGGAAGAAATTAGAGGACTGAAAAACTAAATGGGTTTGACCCTAAGGAGTCTCCCCAGACACTGGGGGGGGGGCATCCGGAGCAGAGGAGGGCTCAAGGGACCAATGCGGTGAGTTTCAGAAGCTTCTGCCAACCCGAATGTTTGCCGCTTGAACAAAGTCCCCTAGAGACTGCAGTGGCCCGCTGACTTCAGCTGAACCCTCTGAGAAGCCATCACCTACGGAAAGGGTGGCCCACTTGTGGAGGGCGCCACCCTCTGGCCAACGTAGGAAGCAGCAAACCTCAGCGAGACCAGGGAGAGACTCCCCACCCCTCCAGAAGCTCCTTGTCCTGCAATCACCGGGCTGCACCCTGGCCGGTGCGGGAGGCAGGACACCAGCTTCCGGGACGACTCTCCCACTGATCACTCCCACTGACCACTCGTGTGGACTTGGGCAGGTTGTCCTCTTCTGTAAAATGAGAGCACGTGCATGACCATTACTGATTTTCTTCCCAACTCTAGCATTCTGTGATCTCGTAATTTTGAGCTTTCAGTGGAAGACTCTTCCTGAGGAATGATCTTAGGAGCCCTATATTCATTCCAAGCTCAGGATCAAGTCTTTGCTGTTTGAAAGAATTAATTCTTAGGAAGTGTCACAACCAAAGACAAGATCTGTCAACATGAAAATAACACACGTTTGCAATGTCACCTCTCTGTGGGAGAAAAACTGAGCACTGGGCCCAGAGCACTTCAGATTGCCCCATAACCCCATGACTTCATCACTTCCTCTCCCCTCCCCCGCCACTACTGTCCAAAGACTTCAGCTCACCCTGTCATCACAGACTCCCTTCACATGCCCACCGCAGCCCTAGGCCTCTGGTCCGTGGACCCACCTCCTACCCAAGAGCCTATTTTGCAGGGCAACCAGATCCCTGCAAGAGATTGTCTAGTCAGAGGCTTCATCCGGCCCAACCTTCTTAGTCTTTCAAGCTCACTGCCACCAGGTGCCACTCCTCTGTGACTCCATTGCTACCTGGGCATACCTGGCTCAGTTCTTAACAGGTGACATCATCTGTTTATATGCACATAGCCCTGGATGTAAGACCTGTGTCTGCCACACAGTGAATATTGATAAATATTTCATTGAATAAGTGAAACTAGGAATGAAAAAATGAGTGAGAAAAGAAATTAAAGAATTAAGGGGATAGAGGCTGGTTATAGTACGGAACCTCCACACCTGTTCTTCGAACAAGCCTGGTTGAAGAAAGAAGGACCTGGTCCAGACTTGATGGGCCCTGCAGTTTCTGGCGAGAAGCTGCGAGTGGGGGACTGTGCCTAGGGTTGAAGAAACATGGTGACATCATAACACTGTTTGTCAAAGTGCAAGTCACAGGCCATTAGAGGGTTGTGACATAAGTTTAGTGGATTTAGACCAAAATTTTAAAATGAAGTAGAGTAGAATAAAGTTAGAAAACACATCTCTTAGTAAGGGCAAACTGTTGTCATGGAGCTTTTGTCTTTATGAGCAAGTACTGCTTCATGGAACTCTTGTCTTTATAAATAAGTGAATATATATATATATATATAAAATACCATATATAAATATATATACCCTATATATATCATGATGCAAAATATACTTCTATTCACGTGATGGTCAAAAATACTTAGAAGCATTGATCTAGGAAAGGTCATTTCTTTATACTTCACTGACTCCATTTGAAAAAATAACTTACTGGCTTATGGTGTGTCTTCCATTTATTGGAATGCAGGGACCTTTTTTTTTTTAACATCTTTATTGGGGTATAATTGCTTTACAATGGTGTGTTAGTTTCTGCTTTATAACAAAGTGAATCAGTTATACATATACATATGTTCCCATATCTCTTCCCTCTTGCGTCTCCCTCCCTCCCACCCTCCCTATCCCACCCCTCCAGGCAGTCACAAAGCACCGAGCCGATATCCCTGTGCCATGCGGCTGCTTCTGCAGGGACCTTTTTGTAAGTAAGTGTACACGGATCCCATGACTCTTTGGAGATCAATATATTTTCTAATTATAAGAAATGATAATGATCTGATCTTACCTTATTTCAATTATGTCCAGAACAGGTAAAAATCCTTTCTAGAGATTATTATTGTAAGACATTTTTACTGAAAGAGACCTTACCCTTGTTTTTCCTTTGGTTTCTACCCATGTATTACCTTTCTATGATGATAGCATGACACTAGCTCTCCCCTCTTTTCCATTGGGGTGAAAAATCTATTTCTACTAAGAGTTAGTAGAAAGAAATGATAAAAGCAAATTAAAAACCTTAAATCCAAAAGCCAAACTTTAAAAAAAAAATCTATCTAAATATCTCAGTGGGAGATCACAGTGGAAAGTTGAGATGCTAAAATTAAAATCATAAAAGAGAGAAAATATTTACTGACCTTGCTATGAACTTGAATCCAAGCACACAGGATACATACATCCTCTCCACCATGTTTTATCCTCTTCCATTGGACAAATGGCCATTTGTTAGCCTATCCCTGGTTTGATCAAGACACTGTCCCCAGTCTTATCTGTTGAATCATACAGGATCTTGTTTACAAAAAGTCTCCTACCATCTCTAATATTATAAGAAGGTTTCGAAGTGGTGACCAGCAGACATGTGCTTAGGTAGACTGGCTCAGTGCTTAAAAAAAAAAAAAATGTTGACACTCAAAAACTCAGAAAGCTTCATTTAAAAATTTAGAACTTGGCTTCTTTAAGAAAATCAAAATATTTGGCACTACGAGGCCCTTATTGCTGCACAGGGACAGTAGTTCTTAACCTAGATCTATGGGATTCCTGTATTTTGATATAATTAATTTCCTTTGTAATCTTACATATTTTATTTCATTAAAAAACATCATCCTGAGATGGGATCCACAAGCTTCACCCAGCTTCCAAAGGGGCCCAATAAATGTTAAGAACCCCAAGTCTATAACCAAAGAGCATCTGCCCCCTTTACCTATATCAGTGGCCACCGTTCACGTCATTCTTTACTTGCTCTGAGGCTGTGCATTTGTTTCCATTTTCCACTGCACTGACGCTTTTTCAAGAGTCGTGAAATAGCTCCCTGTAATCGTGTCTTTTTCAAATGTTGGAAAAAGAGAAACGAACCAAGAGGATCTTGGAATTCTTATACTAGGCTGTCCCACTTATTTATGCTGCCTCAATGATCTCTGCCCACAAGGGTTACACTCAACACCATGGAACTTTGGTGGAGCACCAGGCTGACAATTGCAAACAGACAATTCTGGTGCGTGCCATCCAAACTTCAGCCCTGTGCCAGGAGTCCTTCTCATCCCTGGTGCACTGGGCTTCCCTAGCTCTCCGGACATCACTCCCTGCTGCATCCTCCCTTCTTCTTGGGATATCAGGGTGTCAGCAATGGGACTGTTTAGAGCTTGCTTGGGAGTGTCAACACCTACAGTCTCCTGGGGAACTCAGAGAAGACCAACTCCGTTTCTGTTTTCTCCTTTCCAGCAAAGGAGCAGAGATGCCACCTCGAGCCTACCATCCAGTCTTTGGACTTGAGGGAACACAGAGCTGGTCCCAATAATATCCACACTTGTCATTCACAGAGTGGTTTACACAGCTCTCTCCCCAGACCTCACCTGAGGGGATCCTCATACCAACCCATCTGAGGAAAGAAAAGGAATGACCCCCACTTTGCAAAGGAGGACCACTGACGTCCAAGGAGAGTGAGATGCAATGTCAGAAGGAGAGCACAGACCTGCTGAATGTGAGTCTATCTGAACACCCTGAGGGAAAAACAAAACACCGGCTCCTCAAGGAAAGTGACTTTTGGGGAATTCCACAGCAAGTGTTTAACAAGTATTGTTTAACTGAGTGCATTAACGTTTTAATAGAGTCTGGACCTTTCAAGTAAATCTATTTTCTTCCAAACAGCCACCTTAGCCTTTATGCTAATTACGGAGGAGGAGGGGAGAGACACCTTGGATCTTACAAGGGAGCTGGGCTTTTTTTTTTTTCTTATCGCAGTAAAATGTTGTATTTTATTTTACTTTTAAAAATTATAATACAGTGAAATTGACTTTTTTGGGTATATAGCTCTATGAATTTTCATTTATGTATAGATTTGTGTAACCACCTTCAGGATACAGATTCATCACTCCAAAAAGCTGCTTAACGCTAGCCCTTCGAAATGGTTTCAAAAATAATGACACTACAGGGATATTTGTAAACTAAAGTATGAATTTTGCTTGTAAGACAGAATTTCTGTGTGTATGTGTGTGTACGTGTCTTAAGGGATTTGATTTCCTTCCACTTGGGAGGATTTTAAATTGTTGAGAAATATCTGGCACAGGCCATCGTCGAAGAGTTTTTTCAATAATTTTTTAAAGGAAAATGATGGTTTGACTATTTTCAAATTGTGACAGAAGACCTTAGAGAAGTCCTGTGAACTGTGGGGTGAGGCCTAAAGTGGCCGCGGGAAGATACCTGTGAGCACCCCCGTACAGTCCCCACGAAGGGCGGCTTGCCTCCTGCCCCACCTGCGGGGCTGCCAGCCCCCAGCCCGCTCCCAGCGCCGGATCCTGGCGCCTCTCCACTTGCTCCTCTCTTCCTCTTTCGCCCTCCCCCCTCCCCCGCCACCTTGTAAATCCCACCTACTTGCCTCTTCCTTCTCTTTGCCACTCTTCTCTGATTTTCTATATCTCCTACTCCTCTGGTGAGTATGATGGGAATGGAAGAGTCTATTGACAAAATGGAAAGGATTTCCTTTTCTCCTCCCACTAAAACTGTACCTAATACAGACTTCCTGTTCATCTAACATTACCTGAAATAAAGGGCAACTGTCTGCCCTGCCCACCTGCTTTTCAGCCAGAGAGACTAAGCAACGCACTTCCCCCGAAGCCACAGGGAAAATAACAAAACCCAAACCTTCCAGCCTTCCAGCCACTAAACTCATCTGGCTGCATCCCCCCTTGACTTCTTCCCTTAGCAAGAAACTGAGGCTGGGAGTTAAGAGAGAAAAGAGAAGGGATGAGCAACTGAGTACAGATAAAAAGGAACCTAGTGCTCACACAGTAGAGTCCTACTGAGAAAAAAAGACAGTGCCACGTGCCTCGCCCTCTATAAATACTGAAACAGAGGGTGTTAGTCTTTTTTTAAATATTTATTTATTTATTTTATTTGGCTGTGCCAGGTCTTAGTTGTGGCATGCAGGATCTTTTAGTTGCGGCATGTGGGATCTAGTCCCCTGACCAGGGACCGAACCTGGGTCCCCTGAATTGGGAGTGCGAAGTCTTAGCCACTGGACCACCAGGGAAGTCCCCAGAGGGTATTAGTCTTAACCAGACCCCTGAATTCAGTAAACAGTTGCGTTCTTACTAAATGTTTTTGGAAGTAGATTTTTCATGAGAGTTCACAGAACTTTCGGTCAGTGACTTAGACTAGTGTCCTTTGGATAATGCTTCATATAGCACCACGTAAACGAAACCGTTTACTAAATACCTTTCATTGGTTATGACACAGTCTAGTTATCGTAGGTGACTTCAGTGGGAAAGAGAAGAAATAAATAGATGAATCACTTTCTCATTTTTAAAACACCATTGTCATTATATCCAAACAAGATTACACATATTGCGTTAAGCTGAAGGCCATACTGTGTGTGTATGTACTTTATATATATATAAATATAGATATATTTAGTAGACTACAACTATTTTCAAAGAATGTAAGCTTAAAAAGAAGAAACAAAGGTAGAAAGTAAATTGTACTTCACTAAGAAATGTACAGGAGCTTGATATAATCGGAGAACCACAACTCAGTGATGAGACTGGCAATAAATAAAAAGCATTTGAGTATCTTGTTTTAAAATTAGTTAATTAATTAATTATTTTTGGCTGCGTTGGGTCTCCATTGCTGGGCACGGGCTTTCTCTAGCTGAGGCGGGCAGGGGCTACTCTTTGTTGTGGTGCGCGGGCTTCTCATTGCTGCGGCTTCTCTTGTCGCAGAGCTCGGGCTCTAGGCATGCGGGCTCAGTAGGTGTTGCTCGCAGGCTCTAGAGCACAGGCTCAGTAGTTGTGGCGTGCTGGCTTAGTTGCTCCGCGGCATGTGGGATCTTCCCAGACCAGGGATCGAACCCATTTCCACTGCATTGGCAGGCGGTTTCTTAACCACTGCACTGCCAGGGAAGTCCGCACTTGAGTATCTTAATTAGTTTTTGGACTTAAAATTAGTTCTCCTTATGTGGGAACAAACTCATTCCACAGGCCTAAATCAGCTTTTGTATGTCCAAAAACAACATCTCTAAACCAGGTGTCGGGGGTATGAACTTTTCACAGTTTCAACACTCAGGTATACAAATATTTGACTTTCTCTAAGTTTCTATAATAAGTGGTGTTAGCTTTTGAATCCTTGTTTCAACTTGGTGGCAGAAAATTTAAGTTTGCCCATTTGAAGTACAATTCAGTCACTTCTGGAGTTAAAATCAGTATGTTTTGGGTAAATGGTCCATTCTAGATTCTTTCGTATTCCTCCCTCCCTCCAGGAGACATGTGAGTACAAAGAAGGCTTATGTATTGTCTAGAGGGGTGAATTTAATAGCTTAAATATGTTATTCTATAATTCACAAGGTACTTCTGGGTCACCTTTACTATAATAGTGGAGAATATTTTCAAAATAAAGTTAGGGCATACTCCATAAAAGTTTTATAGCTCACTTAAAATCATAGAAGAGCTGTATATTTCGAGATGAAGATTTAAACTGTGGTTATTTAGCAGGGTCTTGGGAGGCAGGAATTGCTGTGTCAACTGATGTTGTGTTCCATATTTCATTACTGCCTTTATGTTTTTTAAATACCTCAAGAATAAAGTTTATTCAAAATGTCACACTTTGCCAGCAGCACATTATGTTGTAGAGTATACTGGCGCCATTGCCGTTACTCTTATTTATTACGGTAGATTAGTTATGGACCCTCTGCCATGATATCTCGGCCTATTAACATATTGCATACGAAAAAGTGTAATGAATGTCCCCATAATGAGCAGTTACAAAGTCTAGTCACTCCTCCTTGGCTCTCCTTTTTGTGCCGAGTGAAAAATTGAAGAGGACTGGACTTTTACCTGAAACATCGACCACCTGATTGAGCTTGTGAGGTGAGGAGGGAAGGGAACCATCTCTACACTTAATTATTGAGAAATCCTTGCTCTCGCTCCAGGGTTAGAGGTGAAGGCTAGCAATCATCAACGTTGCCTGAGCTAATCTCAAGTTCAAATTCCACAGGAAGAGGGGATAGGCTGGGTAATCGAGACCTAGGCCCGTAGCATTTGTTTATCGAACTCAGTTTTAAAAAATGAAGTGGCAGAAATACCCAAACAGTGTAGAACTCCACAGCACTATCTAGTTCACTAGAATATTTTTTGCTTACATAGATCTCCCATCAACTTCTGCACAGCTGAAGCCTTTTAAGAGATCCCTACGAGGTACTCAGTAAATACCAAGGACACTAAGAGAGGGTTTTAATGGAAAGGACTGACAAAAAATCTTTTCTCAGTTGACATTTTTAAAAAGGGATCTCTCATTTGAAAAAAAATTGTTAGTTTTTTTAATGACCATAATCAAGATAAATTAGACGATGCTCCAAAGATTCCATACGGGATAGCGATGTGGATAATTTGATTATCCATACTGTTGCTAGACCAGGTTTCCTGCCTCCTACAAATCAACTTAGCTAAGCATTCCAAGATACTCTATCACCATATAACCCAAGGATTCTTTTGGAATATGAGCATCATTTTCAAAAGAATTTGTGACCCAGCAGTTACCTGGAAACCAAATTTCCCTAGGAAACTCAATGGTTTGGTTGTTTTGTTGTGTCGGGGTGGAAGGTATGATAGAATTTGATCTGGTCCTGCTTGGGGGGCTGCTTCTGTGCTTTGATAATAGAGAATAGCTGTATCCACCTGTAGCAAATTATACGAGGCACATGTCTCACGTTTCATTGCTTAGTTTTATACTATGCGGCAGCAATTTGCCAACCACAGTCCTGTGCAGCAAAGGGAGCATTTATTATCAGAAACACATTTCTTTTCTGACATGAAGGGGAAAAAAAGGTCCAGATTAACTGTACTTTTAATAGGAGATGGAGTGCTATTGGAAAACTGTTCAGGAAACTGTGGCTTTAGCTTGGATTCTGGGAAGCCTATAACTTTACTAAACTTTACTAAACTTTACTAACTAAATACTAAATAACTTTACTAAACTTTACTAACTAAATACTAAATAACTTTACTAAACTTTACTACCTTCCAGCTTAATACTGCAGCAAAGCTTCTGCTCCAGGGCCCACCACTGCTTGAATAACTCTGGGGAAGACTGCTAGATGCGGTTCTAGGAGAGGCAGGCGCCCGCTGATGGGCTCCCCTGCTTAACTTTCTTAATTGATTCCACCAGACCCTCCTAGTAGACTAGCTGTCACCCCAGCCCGTCTCCAGCCGTAGTCTGCCTCTTAATGCCGGCAGAGTCTTCTGAGACCACTTGCTGGTTCAGAGCTGGATCTCAGAGCTGCGGTTCAGCCTTGACGAGCAGATGCGTAGTAGAGGCTGCAGCCAAGTGCACAGCACATTTTCCGCTGTGGAAAGCCTGCATCAGAGACAGAACATTACTTAACAGTAGGTGGGCTGTTCATTCCGAAAATAGCTCAGTTCTTCCGCATCAGGGACCCTGCAGAAGCACACTTCTGCCAGCTGTGGGAGTAAGAGAGAGCTCTGGGAACTGCTGGGAACACACAGTGGCTACAGAAGACAGTCTCTAGGGAAGCCCCCGTCTGTGACTTTCCTACGTAAACAACATAAAATAAAACCTCTGGGCTTGGGCTTCCCTGGTGGCGCAGTGGTAAGAATCCGCCTGCCAGTGCAGGGGACACGGGTTCGAGCCCTGGTCCGGGAAGATCCCCCGTGCCGCGGAGCAAATAAGCTCGTTTGCCACAACTACTGAGCCTGCGCTCTAGAGCCCACGAGCCACAACTACTGAGCCCGTGTGCCACAACTACTGAAGCCCGCGGCTAGAGCCCGTGCTCCGCAACCAGAGAAGCCACAGCAATGAGAAGTCCACGCGCCACAACGGAGAGTAGCCCCCGCTTGCCACAACTAGAGAAAGCCTGCGCACAGCAATGAAGACCCAACGCAGCCAAGAATAAATAAATAAAATAAATTTATTAGCAAAAAAACAGAAAAACCCTGGGCTTGCCTTCCATACAGACAAGCGGTACAAAACTTTCCTTCCCGTGCGTGTGCTCTTCTGCTGTTCGTCCTTCACAGCTCCCTTGGCTGCTGCTTAAAGCTGTTTTTGTCCAAATACAAAGGTGCCTAGGAGACCAATAGGTAAGCACCCGTCTCCTCAGGAAAAAGAACTAATATTATTGAGTGCCTGTTGCGAGCAGTTAGAGAGCTGTGACGATGTGAGCCTGAAAGCAGCAAAGAGCCAGTTAAGAAGCAGAGGAGAAAATGAGGCAACAAGCAAGGATACTCAGACACACCAGATGGAAAATGAGTTCTGCTGGCATTCAAATCCTTGCTTCAGCTCTCCCTGAGTTGACCACTTCTTCTGTCCCTCTGGCTGTTTTGTTACCTTCCTGTTCTTCGGATGCTAGTTCCAGTTGTGTTTCAGCCATGTGAAATCAGAGTTCTCCCCAGGGCAGGGGCCTGGCATTGCAAAGCTCTGTGTTAAGAGGTAAGGATACAGAGATGGATAAGAAAGCCTCCGCAGTCTAGTGAAGCAGACAGGCACAAGGTCAAATGCTTTCGCAGGTTAATGAGGGAGCTGACGGTGCTCCCTCTGAGGGACCTTATCGCACTCCCTCTCAGCTTTTAACACAACTCTCCCTTCACCCATCATTAATTCAACCCACATTTAGTGAATCCCTTCCATGTACTCCCCTCTCCTGCCTGTGACCTTTTAAACTGAATTGATGCATGCTCTTTCTTCTTTCCTGCTTAGCTTCATCCAGCCTACAGCGAAAATTAAAAGAGAGGATCCCACTTCTGCCCGTAACTGTGAAAATGCAACGTATCTTTAGTGGAAAGTTTACAAATAACCACCAGATGGGGCTGCTACACAATGAAAGCAAAATTTTATGGGGTGCGAGGAGACGATGCAATATTGTCCAACTTCCAGAACCGAATATTTAAATCTTTCCTCACTAAAAACTAAGGAAAAATTATTTTATGGATGCATATGCTTCTAAACTTTTTATAAAATCAAAGCACTGCTTATAACAAATTTAGAAAACACTCCTTTTAAAAACCAAGTGATTCTTTTTTAGAAAAAAAAATACATGCTTATTACATTAGATATTTTCCCCTCGGAGATTCTGCCCACATCAAGGTTGCGTGCTTGGCTTTCTTCCTGGTTTCATCTTCATTCCTCTGTCTCTATCAGTGAAAGACCATAATATGAAATGGAAATGCATTGATTTATTTTTCTGTTACAGATTTCTATGTGCTCTGTATTCAGTTTCAAAAATAAATGAATGACATTCGACATTTTCTATCAGCATGCTCTGATAGACTCGTTTCCGGGTCTCTTCCATCTCGACCTAATTTAAATCACTTTGACCTCACTACTTTTTCCCTCAGGTTTACAGTTTGAAGATCTAGACAATTCTTGATTAATAACGATAACAGAAGGTTGCCACTGTCTCAGAAAATCCAAAATAGACAAAAGGAGGGAGAGCCCTGAGTATGCCTTTGCTATCGCAGGGACCGTCCTCCTTAATAGGGCAAGGTGACCACAGGGGGGCGCCTAGCTGGATGGTGCCAATCCACCCCTGGGGTGCACGAAGCAGGGAGTCTACGGACAGAAGTAGGAAAACCGCAGAGAGGAGGCTTCCCTCCTCTTTCTACAGCACGATGCAGTCTGTGTCGCACTAACTCAAAACCCGGAATGTCCTGGTGAGAAATGGGAAACCTAAAAATAGATCTGCAGAAAGGACTTTGACCTTGGCTTGAAAGTCAGCCCAGTGCTATGACAAGAAAGACCTTTTCCATGAAGATTATGTTCTTAAAAGCCATATTTCATCTGCGTGCAGACTCGCCGTGAAACCACACTCAGAAAATCTGCATCTTGGCTATCCTTCAACTGTAAAATCATTATATTTTGGACATTAGATGTCTGTGTAAGGGTTTCATTTTGAAATTTCTCCCATAAAATGTTAGAGGTTATAAACTGGATTAATAGTGACATTTAAGCATGTCTGCTATTACTGTATGTATCCAGTACTTAATGATTTTTGGAAAGAATTCAAGGATAGAGCAGGAAAATGTTGCATTCAAGTAATACAGAATGTACATGCTTTAGAATTAACTACAATAAATTAGTAACTTCTCTTTAAGAACTCTATCCAGAGTACCAAAAGAATATATATATTTAAATTTTTAGTAAGTAAATCCAAAATTACAGGATACTGTCCTATAATTTCTTGCCTATGTTTGAGTTATAATATTTGAAATTTTCAATATCAAAGAACTTCAGGGGGCCTTTATATGTACTCCATATATATGTCAAGGATAACTTAAACTGATTTTTTTAAAGAGCTGTTAAACGGGGAAAAAAAACACTTTTATATACTTAGGTAACTTTCTAAGGAACAGCTGCCACCAATTAAACAACACATACTTTTTAAAGACTCTTGGGGGTTCAATGTGCCTTCAGTGGACTGAAAAATCTGGAAAAATGGACTTCATTAGCTACTAAAAAATTATTGAAAGGATATTTGAAATGGCGTTTAATACCTGCAAAGCCAGGAATAATCAGTGGTTTAAAGTTTCACCATAAAGATTGGTAAATAACACTGATTACAGGTCTTATTCAAATGGAAAATAATGAATATGTGATGAAAGGAGAATAATGGTCCAAATTGCTCTTAATCTTGGAACTGTGCCTATTGATTGGCCTAGAAATAATGGTGCTAATCGTATGGTAAGAAGGCCAAATGCTTGAGAAAGTCATTAACTTTGGGGAAACAGGATACCCACTATTTCATTGTACTAGTACAGTATTTTATTGAGTAAAGCCTTCAAACAACTGCGTGTTTAGGAAAACTTCCAGTGTTAACCCAAGTCAAACAACATTCCTTTCCACTTCTCCGGAATTTGTAAAAGCTATTTAGGTACTCTTTATAATTCATCAAACACTGACTGAACACCTACTGTATGCCTGGCACCAACAGAATCAAACAAGTAATTTAGCATTCCGAAAGATAATTACTTATCTCGCATTGGCTTATTTCTAATAAGCTTAAGAGGTAATGATCTTCTCATAATAGTAAATTTACACTTTAGACTGGCTTTCCTGAAACACTTTGGCAAAGCGTCATGAACAGACATATGTACAATTGTCCTCTCTTATTCGCGGTTTTGCTTCCTATGCGTTCAGTTACTCAAAGTCAACTGTGGTCTGAAAATAGTAAGAGGAAAATTCCGTTAAGTGAACAATTAGTTTTAAATTGCAGGCCATCCTGAGTAGCATAATGAAATCTCGCGATGTTCTGAGTAGTGGTTAAATCTCGCGATATCCTGCCCGGGACTTGACTCTTAATTTGCCCGCGTATCACCTGTTGGTAATTGGGTTAACCTCTCGGTTGTCAGATCAAGCGTCAGGGTATTGCAGTGCTTGGGTTCAAGTAACCCTTATTTTACTTAATAATGACCTCAAAACGCAAGAGTAGTGATGCTGGCAATTAAGTTATGCGAAAGGGAAGCTGTAAAGTGCTTCCTTTAACTGAAAAGGTGAAAGTCCTCAGCTTAATGAGGAAAGGGAAAATACCGTGTGCTGAGGTAGCTAAGGCCTGTGGTGAGACGGAATCTTCTCTGTGAAATTGTGAAGAAGGAAAAAGAAACTCGTGCTGGTTTTGCTGCCGCACCTCAAACTGCAAAAGTTATCGCCACAGTTCATGGTAAGTGCTTAGTTAAGTTGGGAAAGGCATTGCGTTTGTACAAGATATTTTGAGAGAGAGACCACGTTCACTTTAACTTTTATTACAGTATATTATTATAATTGTTCTATTTTATTATTAGTTGTTGTTGCTAATCTCTCACTGTGTCTAATTTACAAATTAAACTTTATCATAGGTATGCATGTGTATGAAAAAATATAATATAGGGTTTCAGGCATCCACTGGGGGGCTTGAAACGTTTTCCCTGCAAATAAGGGGGGACTACTGTATAAGCAGGATAAAGAGATACGGTCCTTTTAAAAATTATAATTTCTCTAAAAATAAATTATAATTTCTCATCTCTAGGAAAAGCCTCAAAGGATTCTGAATTTGAAATATTCTTACTTCCCATTAACTTTTCTTGAGGATCCATGTATCCAATTACAAGTTAAATTTACATTCTCTTTAATCCATTTTCGAGGCCTTAAGTATATTCTTAAGATTCTGGTCTTGACAATTTATCATTATTATTTTAATTTAAACAGTGATACATAAATAAGCATGTGATTCATAGAAACAGAAGTATACGGAAAAGTCACGCTACTCTTAGCAAATGTGTGTTGACCAAGGAGCTAATCCTTGTTAAGACTTGCCAGGTGAGGGCGGCAGAGAGCACTTGCAAAGCACGGGTTAGCTGAGAACCTCAAGGCCTGGTGGTTGCCAGGGAACCCTCAGGGCACTGGGGAACGGGGCAAGATCAATCTGTTGTGAGGAAATTAGCTGAATGGAGAGGCTGGTAACCGGAAGCACTGGCCAGGAGAAACAAGGGAAAGCAACAAGAAATGGCTGAATGCAAAGAGGAAAGAGCTTGGGCCTTGAAGTCACAAAAACCTGACTTCTGACACGAAGTGTGTCACATCAGGCAAAGGGCTTCATTTCATGGTTGGTGCTTTCTGTGTATAAAATGAGTACAGTGATCTGTATTACTGTTTCCCGGAATTGATACAGGGTTATAAGACGATGCCTGTAAAGTGCTTACCACGTTGCCTACCAGTGTATGGAAGGGGCTTAACAGATATTGTGAGCCATTATTATTATTTACTGCTGCTGAGGCCAGAGAAGCTGGCAACGTGGAGCTGAGTGCCTGCCTCAGAGAAGGAAATAAACGGGTACCTTGAAGTCAGAGAGGAGAAGGAAGCAAGGCAAAGGGAGCCAGGATGGTGAGGACTCCCCTCACTACGCTTGAGTTGTGCTGATGGCTTATTTGGACACTAAATCTTTCCTCTAGGGATGTCCACCCATTCCCCACCCTGTCTTAGAGATACCTTCTGAGCCCAGTCATTGGTAGCAGCTGCTTTGGAAAGCAGAAGTTCTGATTAAGACCCAGCTATCTGACAAGTGCATTTATTAAATAAGAATGAGAGTGAAAAGTTAATTCCATAGAAAGGCTTCCTTAGGTACACATGGTAGGGCATTGACTGGAGATTGTTAGCTTGTTTATCCAAACAACTGATACTCGGAAGTTACTTTTATTTTTTATTTATGTAAATGGCCCCTTTATTTGCAAAAATGTGAAGCAAGTCCCTCTCTCTTATTCTTAGAGAAGGTGGTAAGGTTTCCACACATCTGAAGACAGATGCCACAGTTTGTGAGATGTGAAATGTTCTGCTTTGTAATGGGAATTATGGGCATTTTTAACTGGACTGTGCTCCAGAGCACTTTTTCTGGCCATAAAATGTTTGTAACCTGGACTATCCTCCACTTGCTGTAGTTTCAAAGTGGAGAGCCCAGACTTTGTAAAATGTACTTGGGGACGTTTTGCTGATTACCTTAGCTGGGCAGTGTAGCTGAGGCCATCCTCTGTGGGGGGTGATTTTTCCCACCCTTAACCATCCTGAGATGGAAATGCACATGCCTCAGGATAGAAGAGAGAAACTGCTTTGCTTCAAGGGGACTGATGGCTTAGGGATGGAACTGAGGACATTTTACAGGTGAGTTTGAGCCGGTTCTGGCCACGCAGAAGTCTCCAGGGGCTAGCCTGGGACCCTGAGGTTTGTCTTAGGCCAGCTGTAAGCCCCAAAAGTACCCATTGGTCCCTGCAATGTCAAGCACTCAACTTGAGATTCCTTTAGCACTTAGTCAAGTTTTTATTAAACATCATGGTTTTTCCCATTTTTTTTTTCTTTTTTTTTTGCGGTACGCGGGCCTCTCACTGCTGTGGCCTCTCCCGTTGCGGAGCACAGGCTCTGGACGCGCAGGCCCAGCAGCCGTGGCTCACAGGCCCAGCCGCTCCGCAGCATGTGGGATCGTCCCAGACCGGGGCACGAACCCGTGTCCCCTGCATCGGCAGGCGGACTCGCAACCACTGCGCCACCAGGGAAGCCCTGGTTTTTCCCCATTTTTAATAAATGGCACAGCCATATAAATTCACCCACATGTTCAAGCTGGCAACTTCCCTACTCCTTCCCACTCCAGCATCAAATCCATCAGCAGTACTATCAGTTCTGCCTCCAAAACAGCCAAATCTCAAACCTGTGCTGCTTCCCTTTCCTCTCGGCCCTCCTGACCCCGCATCCACTATTTCCCACCCGGGTTACAGCAGGAGCATCACCACTCTCCCTGCTTCTTCTCTTGATTCTTAATCCCCATTCTTTACACAGCAACCTGAGAATTCTTTTTACAGTATAACTGAGGCCAAGTCATTCCCTTCTTAAAACTTTTCAGTTTCCTCAGTACTTTCAGGATAAAGACCCAAAGATTCAGCATATTCTGCCAGGCTAGGTCTGGACTTGGCATGCTTTGGAGAGGTTAGTGCGAGCTGTGGCCTCTGAGAAGAGTGACCTGGGACCCAATTACAGGGCAGTGCAAGGTGACTGTTCAAAGTGTGGGCTGCTGGGCAGGTGACAAGAGACCATGACAGGCTTCTTGGGATTCCTTCTGGAAGGCGACCCAGTAGAAGAATGGACTCCCCATTCTTGTGGGTGGGAGGTATGATAGGACAGTAAAGAAAACGTGACTAATGTCATGGGAACAGGTTATTGAGGTCTGGGGACATATTGGTGATACACCCAACCTGGGGTAGGAAACAGCTTCCCTGTAAATCAAACCCACCCCCTTTCTCTTAGTCTCAAATTCGAGATCCCAAAATTGTACAACGTATACCTAATAATGGCTTCTGTTTATCAAGTACCTGCTAAGGGGCTGTCTTTATGCTGGGCACTTAACATATTTGATTACAGCAAACTTATAATTATTGTTATCTCCATTTAAAAAATTTTTTTTGTTGGAGTGTAACTGCTTTACAATGTTGTGTTAGTTTCTGCTGTACAGTGAAGTGAATCAGCTATATGTATACATATGTCCCCTCCCTCTTGGACCTTCATATGTGGAAACCCAGGCTCAAAAGTTTACTAAAAGTTAAATGATTGATAAGGCACACACTTTAAAAAATTACCAAATTACCTTTCTTAAGGTAAGAAGGGAAGGGACTGATCTCGTGTTTAACTTATCACCAAATAATGTATCATATAAGACTGAGTGTTTGTTTCTTATCAGTCTCTCACTAGAATGAGAGAGCCCTGTGAGGGCAGGGGCACTGTTTACTTCACGGCTGCCTTCCTAGCACATCCAACAGTGACTGATCACAGCAGTCCTTAAATAGGGATTTGTCCACGGACTGAAGAAATGATTGAAAGAATGAATTTTGACAGCTGCTCTAATTACTCAGTGCATTTGATTCCGAGCCTAACAAAAATAGGAAAAATTAGTGTGAATATCTTTGTGTCCACAGATGTGGTTTTGGATATTTTTTCTTATACTCTCCACTCAAGAGCTGCTATTAAAATATAACTATGCCTGTTCAACCAGAGGTTTCCATTAGCAATGAGAATTAATTAAATTATGAGTCATCAGCAGATGACATACTGAGGCAGATTATCCCCCCAACAATTATTGTTTTTTGTTTTCCTAATTATAACAATAACATAATGAAGAACACAAGCTAGATTTATTAACTTTACAAAACAAGGTATGAACTGTTATGAAAAGATTTCCAAGATATATTTTTAGTGGGAAAAAAACCCCAAGATACAAAATAATGTTCATGGTATGCTTTTATCCCAGGGGATAATAATAAGAATAGTTACTGAGAGCTGACTATGTGCCAGGCACTATATTATACCCTCTCATTTAATTTGTTTAACAATATCATGTTGTTAGTACAATACCTCCAGTTTAAAGAGTGCTTTTCTTTATTTTAGTTTTTATTTTGAAACAAGCCCAAACTTAGAAAAAGGTTGCAACATGCAAAGTATACACAAACTCATACAGGTACATTTTACGTATATTTGCCCTGTATCTACATATATTAAAAACCATGAGATCATATGAATATCTATAATTCAATTCTTTTTTTTATAATGAATTTTATTTTTATTATTTACTTTTTTATTTTTGGCTGCATTGGGTCTTCGTTGCTGTGCGCGGGCTTTCTCTAGTTGTGGTGAGCAGGGGCTACTCTTCATTATGGTGTGTGGGCTTCTCATTGTGGTGGCTTCTCTCATTGCGGAGCACGGGCTCTAGGTGCACAGGCTTCAGTAGTTGTGGCACGCAGGCTCAGTAGTTGTGGCTCATGGGCTTAGTTGCTCTGCGGCATGTGGGATCTTCCCGGACCAGGGCTCGAACCCGTGTCCCCTGCATTGGCAGGCAGATTCTTAACCACTGGACCACCAGGGAAGTCCCTATAATTCAATTCTTATATCAAGTTTTAGTTTTCTCTCCTTTTATATATTTACTTCTCTTTTCCAATAATAAGAATCCTAACTTCAATTGTCCTCAGTGTACTTTTATTTTATTTTTTTTTACTAATTGGTTACTACTAGCTCTTAACTTTTAAAAAAATTTTTAAATTTATTTTTGGCTGCGTTGGGTCTTCATTGCTGCACGCGGGCCTTCTCTAGTTGTGGTGAGCAGGGGCTACTCTTTGTTGGGGTGCGTGGGCTTCTCATTGTGGTGGCTTCTCTTGTTGCGGAGCACAGGCTCTAGGCGCACGGGCTTCAGTAGTTGTTGCATGCACGCTCTAGAGCACAGGCTCAGTAGTTGTGGCGTGGCATGTGGGATCGCCACAGGCCGTGCTTAGTTGGTCCGCGTCTTGTGGGATCTTCCCGGACCAGGGCTTGTACCCGGGTCCCCTGCATTGGCAGGCGGATTCTTAACCACTGCGCCACCTGGGAAACCCCTCAATATACTTCTTATTAAATTGATCCCCTGCATATAACCAACCTCCTGTCACTTCTACTGTCCCCATCCCTGGCAAGGATGTCTTTCTCTTTCACCAGTCTCCCACACCCCACAGCAGCCCCTCCTGTACCCCCTTTCCTTCCCACCCAGGCTCCACCACCCCTACCAGCACAAAGCTCTGAGACCCTCCTTCCTCTGTGCCCGGCTCTCCCTACTCCACTTAGAATGTGACACTCCATGCCCCCAGCCAACCCCAACACAGCAGGGACAGCTCCCTTTTGCCCATTCAGGGGTAGCCATAAGAAAGTGCTCCTGGGGATCCAAAGTTTTGAAACTGGGTCAAGCTTACCATGTGTTAGCATCTTGGTGGCCCATTTTTGAAAAAAACAGAAGCATGGATGGCCATTTAGCCAGTCATGTGCATGAGGATGAAGCATGGAAGGTGAAAGAAGAAGAAGGAAAAAGAAAGGAAAAAAAAATTGTATCAGCGAGGAAAATATTTCCTGAGCTGAATCGCAAGCAGCCAAGTCACCACTGATGTCACAACAGTATTGCCAGCTAATAATGGGCTGCTTCTTAACTGTCGGGAAATGCAAACAGCACAACATTAAAATGGCTCTATTTTCTTCCATCCTTACAATAGCAACACAGCAACAGAGTGCTGATCTCCGAAAGACAAAGGCTGTGAAAATAAACATGCACTTGAGCCAGGGGGCACTTAGGTTATGAATTTTCTTTTGAAATATTAGGTAATATATCTAAACTATTCAAACCAACCCGGGACCATCTCTTGAGGTACCAGTCTGAGATCACCCACCAATCTCAAATGGCTCAGCAAAGCTTGTGGTCAGCCAGACAGCTGGGCTTCCTCTTTTCTTCACTTGCTTTGGCTGAGTTGCTTCCAAGGTGTTTCAGAGAGCAACATGCCAGATGCAAAAAAGAGCAGACACCCGGGCCAGGCCTGCATTTTCCTCTAACTGCGTTAACAGGCAGCTGCTTGGCCTCTGGTTCATCTGCTGCAGCCAAAGCCAGGCTAAGTCCTGCTCTTTCTCTGTAATTGCAGGATTGCCTGTGGTTCCTGAGTTGAAAGTTTATCTTTAGTTCTACTCCCTCCCCGTTTTGTTGTTACTTTGCTCATTCCCTTGACTTCATTTTTATCCATATATTTTTCCAACAACGTGTTTTTACCTCATCTCCCTCTCTTTTACTTGTATCATTATTTTTTATTACCTCTGCCCACATCCCTGGCTTCCTCTCTAAGGACTTTGGAAAACCGGGTAAATTTTGTGTCTGTGGAAGAGGCTGAGAGGCAGATCTTTAAACCTAACCCCAGTTTTCTCCTCCCACTTGAGTCCACATAAGGTGACAGCTCTCCTTTCTTGATGCGAATTCTTTCCAGTCCACCAGTAAAGCTGCCCCTTTCAAGAAATAGCTTGACTGAGGATGCACTCAAGGTTCACAACTAATGAACAAAACCTTCTGTTATGAGACTGCAAATTTCCAGGCACTTGTGACCTCATTGTCATAAATACGGACTGTATCTAGCAGTCTTCTACCCCATTCCAGGTTATAGAAGTTCAGTGTTCCCTACCTTAGGACCAGGGAAATCCTGAAAAGACATAGGTTTTGTGATCATGACCAGGAATAGATTATTCTTAGAACAGAGACAAAATGATGAGTCCAAAGGGACTGGGAAATCAACCAATAGGGTCAAATAGGTGTGATACACAACACCCAGAGAGAACCATCCAAACTAAGGCGACCTAGGGCATGCTGGACATTCTCCACTTGTTTCTCTAGTCTACTCTTCGCCACCCTTCTCCGTGTCCCAGGCAGCAGGCTGGCCTTGGACTGGAATGACAGGCTCCTGTGCCCTTTGGCTTCCTGTTAGATTCATCCAGTGGGAAACACAGGAGATCAGGAAGAGGTAGAGGTCCGGGTATTTATTCACTGGCTCCCTCTCCATGGGGTCACGGACTGGCTGAATATTCCAGCTCCTGTCATGTGTCTTCTTTCTCTGGTTTCAGTCACCATTCTGTCCTTTGTCGCTTCAGGCCTTGGAGAATAATAGTACCCTTCTATTAGCCCAGGTTACTGCACTACCCCTTGAGATTTCCCTATAACCTGCCAACACCTTTGTTAATAATTCCTTTATTAAACTCTTGTCAAATTACCCAACTCAAGTGGACCATCTGTTTCCTGCTACTAATTTGATGCTTACACAAGATCTCTGCTTAGGCAAGGCAGAAACAGGTATTTTGGAAAATTGTAATGGGAGATGATCAGGACCCAGCTACCTGGAAATTGAGGCCCCACAGGTAGGAATTTAAGTTACTCTTGACACAGAGGGACAAAGGAGAAACTTCTTTATTGAAAATTAGTGATGCAGAGAAGTGAATAAATTTACTGACACCTGGAGGTACCAAGCTCAGATTATTGATAATAATGTAAGATTTACTGTGCTTTTATCATAGGCCAGACATTGTGCTATGCTCTTAATACATTATTACATTTTAGATTATTTCACCCACTTTACTGGGTGAGAAAACTGGGTGCATTGATCATTGCTGTTTTGTCTACCCAGCATCCCTCCCTCAACATCTTCCAGTAACAAAACTGTTTTCTGCAAGGAACTCATTTTACATGTTTTAGGTAGGGCTAACTTTGGCCTTGCCAGAGTGCACCCCCCATGTGCAATATTTGGTTCAGTGATGAACATGTAACCCAGACAGACCAGTAAATCCTCCTTGAGTTGTTTTTGGGTTTTTTTGTTTGTTTTACAAATTTATTTACTTATTTATTTTTGGCTGCTTTGTGTCTTCATTGCTGTGCACAGGCTTTCTCTAGTTGCGGAGAGCGGGGGCTACTCTTCGTTGCGGTGCATGGGCTTCTCACTGTGGTGGCCTCTCTTGTTGTGGAGCATGGGCTCTAGGCGCATGGGCTTCAGTAGTTGTGGCTCACGGGCTCTAGAGAGCAGGCTCAGTAGCTGTGGCACATGGGCTTAGTTGCTCCGCGGCATGTGGGATCTTCCCGGACCGGGGTTCGAACCTGTGTCCCCTGCATTGGCAGGTGGATTCTTAACCACTGTGCCGCCAGGGAAGTCCCCTTCCTTGAGTTTTGATATATGAACTTAGGGAAAGAGCTAGAAGGATAATGATGTTAGCTGCCACTTCTCGTGGCCACCTTTCCCTAGGCTTGGAGGAAGCCATCTCCAGTAAGAAATCATACAGTATTATGCAAAGAGAACCAGCGAGAAGAGATAGGTGGAGAAAGCCAAGAGCAAGCCCAGGAGAGATGACCTCATTTCCTCCTGCATCCACTGTCGTCAAGTAGCTTCTATCCCTAGGTTTTTCTTATGAGCCAAAAAATATATTTTTTTTTACTTAATGTCAGCTGAGTTTCTGTTATTTATCATCAAAAATATCCTACAGGGCTTCCCTGGTGGCACAGTGGTTGAGAGTCCGCCTGCCGATGCAGGGGACACGGGTTCGTGCCCCGGTCTGGGAAGATCCCACATGCCGCGGAGCGGCTGGGCCCGTGAGCCATGGCCGCTGAGCCTGCGCGTCCGGAGCCTGTGCTCCGCAACGGGAGAGGCCACAACAGTGAGAGGCCCGCATACTGCAAAAAAAAAAAAAAAAATCCTATAAATATATTGAGGTTTACTTAGAGATCCTTCAGCTGAGCAGTGATCAAGACATGTGTGTGAGGAAACCACCCAAGGTTGGGGAAAGACACTCAAATGGAGCAGGTGGAACCATCCTCAGAGCCCACATAGATTCAGAAATAGTTGGTGATCCCACAAGCCAGAATGAAAAAACTTTCTGATACATGGGACACCATGTAGAGTACTCAGAAATGTATTACATGGTTAGTAGGGAAAAACATCAGTCCTCAACCGTGTTTAGTCCTGCATAACAAACCTTAAACGCAAGCGTTAAAAGGATCAAACTGTTTCTAAGTAACTTAACTATATCCTAGAACAAAGCTCAAGAATACATACAGAAATACAAGAATATGCAGCATCTAAAAATGTAAAGGTCACACTTGCTGGTATCCAATCAAAAATTACCAGGCATGCAAAGAAGTAGGAAAATATAACCCATATGATGGAGAAAAACCAATTAAAACTAACCCAGAATGACACAGATAATAGAACTAAGTAGTCAGGGGTGTGGTAACCACGTGTTCAAGAAAGTAGAGGAAGGCATAAATGTGTTAGGGGAAAAAAACAGATGATGGCATGAAAATGACCCAGATCAAACTCCTAGAGTTGAAAAATACAAGTCTAAAATGAAAAATATACTGAATGCAATTAAGTGCAGATCAGACACTGAAGGATAAAGCATTAGTGAATTCAAAGATATGTCAATAGAGACTATTCAGAATAAAACCCAGAGAGAAAATGACTAAAAAAAATCAGTAGAGCATCAGTGAGTTGTGGGACCAGCCCAAGCAGCCTCCTATACATGTAATTATAGTCCCCAAAGGAAAAGAGAGAGAATAGGGGACAAAAAAAGGATTTGAAGAAATAATGGCTGAAATTTTTCCAAATTCGTTGAAAAATGTAAACATCCAGATCTAAGAAACTCAGTAAACCCTAACGGAAAGAAGCATGGAGAACCCATACCAAAGCATATCATAATCAGATCAGGGAGCCTGTCTCAGTGGCAGCACTCCTGACAGTCATACCTGGCCTTCCAATGAGGGCAACCACAGAGTGTTTTAAAGATGCAGATATTCTTTTTTTAGTTGTTTTTATTTTGTTTTGTTTTGTTTTGTTTTGTTTTTTTGCGGTACACAGGCCTCTCACTGTTGTGGCCTCTCCCGTTGCGGAGCACAGGCTCCGGATGCGCAGGCTCAGTGGCCATGGCTCACGGGCCCAGCCGCTCAGTGGCATGTGGGATCTTCCCGGACCGGGGCACGAACCTGTGTCCCCTGCATCGGCAGGCGGACCCTCAACCACTGCACCACCAGGGAAGCCCGCCAGATATTCTTAATATCACTAGTTTATCACTCAGTGGCTTAATGAAAGGAATGAATTTTGGGCCATCTAGTGGAACAGAAGTGGAGGGATGGATATGTAAGTTGCACATGGTAAATTCAGTCTAGTAGTCTTATCTCCCTCAGCCTGTGGATTCCCTCCTCCACATCATGCCAAGGAAGCTCTGGCCTGTCATCTCATTAAATGTAGGCCACCACCAAGTCCAAGTTTTAGTCAGTCAACCAAGGAAGATGTTAGAGTCACCTTCAGCTGCACAAGCTAACACATTAAATCTAAAATCTCTAGGGAAGTGCTCTTATATCAATGAGTTCAACCCAATCTACTGTTATATCTTCTTTGGACAAATGCCCTTAAAATGCACCACTACAAATGTTCCCCATGTTTCTGTTGATACACATAATTAGCAAGGCCTTGAAAGTCCTTGGGGGTATAAGTTATTTTCTCCTAGATCATAGCGCGTACCCATTCCCTGGAACGTGCTGGATTTGACCCAGTCCACAGGTTCAGTGGTAAGAGGGGAGGGTTTGGGTAAGTTTTGCAGAGAATGGACATCCCCTTTCAAGGCATTTGCCCCAGAGAAAATTATCACAGGGTTTTCCTAGCAAAAGAAGTATAACAATGGACTAAAAGCTCATGGAAATACATGGCCTGACCACAGACCCATTACTTAGAAAAGGCTGGGCTATTGAAAGCTAGAATGGCTTACCAAAGACTCACGTATGGTGGCAGTTGAGAGACAACAGCCTGCAAAGGTGTTCTGTATGTGCTTTGAATCGGCGACCATTAAATGATGGCATCTCCCCCATAGCCAATATACATAGATCTGAAACCTAAGGAGCAGGAATAAAGGAACAATCGATCCTGAAAAGGGAATTCAAAAATTTATCTCTAGAGAAAACAGAATTTGCTACTATTTTTAAAATAGCTAATAGCCTTCTCTCCATTACTACTAAGAAACAGTGTTCTAAAAAACATTGAACTCCAACTTTAGCTACCTAAAAATGTGGGGGATCTTTATACATATTCAATGTTGTATATTGTAAAATGATTACCTTATAATAAGAGAAATGAGCAAAGATGCCCAAAATGAGCAGTCGAGTACCTGGAAGCAAAACAAAAAATAGGAGAGCCAGAAACAAAATATTACGTGGCATCCCGAATATGTTTTATTAGTTCCCTAGTAAGTTCTCCAGTTCATCCTCCTATTTGATCTACTAATCAAACAGAGAAGCAGTCCTCCTGATGTTATAGGCAGACAAACTACCCTTAGTGTTTAGGGCAGTATTCCAAAGAAATGTTATGAGAAAACAATAGGGAAGGGTCTCTGCATGTAGCCCTTCTTTATAAAGCCTGCAGCACTCTGCTACTACAGTGGTGTGAGGACACACTGCTGAGGTTAAAAGTTAAAGGTCAAGTTGATACTATTCTCTTGGTCCTTTAGTTGACTAAAAATGTTTGCTGAGATGCAAGCAATTAATGAAAAGAATTATGGTTACTTTATTAATATGACTGAACAAATGTCTCTTCAGAATGCAGTTTATCACTCAAAGCATATCATATTGCCTTAAAGTTACTTAGTCACTTTCTGGCCAGAAAGGGCTTCATTATAATAATTCCTTATTAAACTTCTCATTGATATGGGCCCTGATCAGTATGGCCTCCAGCAAAGCAAATCTAGGACTTGGAAAAGTGAACCCCTATGAGTACTAGCTGAACTTACCCAAAACATTGATTTTCAGGCTGCTTCTTCTATTTTGAATTCTAGAAAGCTCGAGAAGGATTTGATAGCCATGCAAATCCTCAAAGAACACCACTAAACCATAAAAATGGCTTTCAAAGGTTTAGAATTAATTGAAAGAATTATTTTCTTTAGGATCTATTTCTTATTTACAAGTCATTTTTAGGGGTTCAAACTTAGGCAACAATGTGACTAACTCTGACTTCATATTGGAAACCATTCATTTATTTGGTAAAGAGTAAACGAGTTCTGTGGGCAATAGGTGAGTGAATAAATTAATCATAAAATCATTTAGCAAGAAAAGAAAGGCTCAGAGAAAATTTGAACCTAGATATTTTTAAAAAGTATGTTCAGGGAGTAGTCATGTCTCTTAACCAGAGCTATGGTAAATAAAGGTATAGCCAAAGCTATGGCAAGCCACGAAGGAAAGCTCTTCTCTTCAAAGGAGAGAGAATTATTGCCTCCACAATCGTGTGGACATAATGGGTGTGGTGCTATGGTCAGGCATCTCCTGCTCACCCAAGGTTCACAAGGTGCACCTCGGTTTGACAAGCAGTTAAAAACTAAATAGATTTAGATACAAACTTTAAAAAAAGATTCATGCAAACAGGCATTCTCGCACTGAACTGGGATTATATATTGGTAAAACCAATCTGTAAGGCAGTTTAGCAAATATATCAAGGGCCTTAAAAGTATGCATGTCCTTTGAATAGGATATTTCACTTTAGCCTAAGAAAATAAGTTTTTTTTTACAATGGTCTTCATAGGAAAGAAAGAAAGGGAGGAAGGGAGGGAGGAAGGAAGGAAGGAAGAAAGAAAGAAAGGAAATGCCCAAGAAAACTGTTAAAGGTTTTTTAAAATTATTAATGCTCAGGAAGGTCATAGAATAATTTTTCTAGAGTTTTTGTATTTAAAAATTTTTCTGGAATGAAAAAAAAAATTTTTGTTAAAAAGATTCAGAGTAGCCACCTACCTCAGAGTATTATGAATTCATGATTAAAGAAGCTGATTAAAAACAAGGCACCAGTGCAGTACTGCTCACATAGCATGTTCTTCCAAAATACCCTCCCCCATCTTCTATAATAGCTGCCTGCCTTTCAGTGGCCTGTAGCCTCAAAAAAGTTGTGAAACTGTGCCAATGTGTGTTCCATCATCCCTTACTTATTTGTGCCAACTGATGGGAGCTGAAATATGGAAAGCATCAGAAAGATAATCCTAAATTAATTTGTTCTTGGTCTTGGAACACGACCAGACACATGTGTTTAGACATGAATGTATTTACCCCCCACTAAACCTCATACCCTTTCCTCACCACTTCTTGGCTTGGCTCCCACTTACAGCACTGGGGAGGTCCCAGGAACCAAAGAAAATCTGAGCAAGGATTGTCTGGTGATGGAGATTTGGCTCTGAATTGTAGCTATTTGTATGTAGAAACGCAAAAGCATCCATATATAATTGTCCACATATTTATATTTCACATACAGTAGTTGATTTCCCATAGTTCTTTGATTAAAAGGAGAGTTTTATTTGTGCAGAATCCTCCGGATTTGGTGAAAGTGGTGACTGGGGTAATGAAAGAAGTCTTGGCAGGACTGGTTACCTAATTTATGAAACCCAGTGTAAAATAAAAATGTGGGACCTCTTGTTCTAAAATTACTAAGAATTTTAAGATGGTGACAGCAGAGCACTATACCAAGCCCAGAGCCCGGTATGAATGCACAGGTCACATGCCCATTAAGCCAGTCCTGGGGCTTAGAGTCAGGTAGACATGACATCAAATTCTAGGTTTTTCATTTACAAGCTGAGTGTCTTGAGTAAGTTATTTAAACTTTTAAAGCTTCAGTTTTCTCCTCTGTAAAATAGGAATAATGATTATGTATCATTCTCAAGAGTATTGTGGTGATTAAGAGAGAACATTATACTAAGTGTATAGCATAGTGCCTGGCTTGTGGACACTCTGTCTTTTTTTGTCCTACATACTACAGTTAGAGTTCTAAAATGTAACCTTGAGGGTCTCTCCCCGACTTAAAACTAAAAACTATTTTTAGTTACCCCTTGTCTACGAAACAAAATGGAAATGCATATTATAGACAATGAACACCTTTGCTGTTCGGGTTTCATCCACTTTTCTAGACTTGCTACCTACCACTCTCACACGTGTATCAAGGTCCAAAATATGATTTGTGAGCATTTTCACTTTTCCTTAAGGGTCAGTAATTATAATAAACATAGGTGACATATGTTAACAAGACAGCAAGCCCAAAATGGGGTCACTTATGCTAAGTCCCAGGTCACCAAACCGAGAGTTAATTACAGTTTCCAGTCTCCCAGAAATGGAATCTTAAACCAGTCAATCAGGAATCTCCTGATCATCACTAGTTAGGTAATCTGCCCCATAGACTCCTTTCATCCCCTAAGGGAAAATACCTTTGCAATAACCAGCCTACTTTTTTGCCTAGTAAAAAAAAGCCTGCTCCTTTCTGCCTATAAAAATCTTTCATTTGGTATACAGCTCCTTGGAGCTCCTTTCTGTCTGCTAGATTGGATGCTGCCCAATTGAAACCGATTCTTGCTCAAATAAACTCTTAAAATTTTTAATATATCTCAATTTGTTTTCTGGCACATATAATAAATGTTTCTTTGTGCCAGGCGCTGTGCTAAACATTCTGCTGGAAGGAAGACTCATTGTCCGCTGCTGATGTTGTCTCCCATGAGAGGGAGCTCCATGAGCTGTAACCCTCCTGGATACGTCCACCTCCTCACTTACCTTCCCTGGGAAGAGTGATTTATCTCATTGGTGAGCTTGGGAGAAACTGGGTATTTATAATCTAGCCTCTTCCTTTCTCTGTAGCAAATCCCCCCACAGGGAGCATGTGCTCCCAATTGATCTCAGGGAAACTGTAAGCTTAGTAGCAAAAACCTTTGCCCAGTGGGAGACCTATTGCCTAGGACTGTGACCAGGTGGTAAATCTATTTCTGGTGTTCCAGGTCAGGAAGCCTATACTCTCCAGTGTCAGCGTTATTGATGATATTGTCTGCTGTCTGCCTTACTCTTTGCCTATTTCTTAATTGGTTCAGGACTTGGGTGAGGAGAATGGGTATTTATAAAAGCTATGCAAATACCCCAATACAATCTACATCTATGAGCTCCTTTTAGTCTCATAACTACCATATGAGATAAGCATTTTTCTCATCCAGTTTTTTTACAGATAAGTGAGGAATACCGATCAAGTAAGTGGCGTAGTCAAGATCTGAACTAGGTCTATCTAATGCCGAAGATTATGCTCTTAAAATTTCCCATTTTGTTTTTGCGTGTAAGTTTCATAATAAACGATAAGAACATTCAAATTTTGGGTTGAAAAGAAAGCTAACACAGTATTATATCCAGTATACTTATATTCTATTTGGCAGAAAAGTAAGCCAAGCTAAACTTAAATTCAGCAAATGCTGAATTTTATTTTAGGAAGAGCAAGCTGCAACCATAACAAAGAACTGTATTTACAGCTAACAGCAATAACCATGTTACTGTATAGGTCTTACACTACGAACTGAAACTACATCTCATGATTTACAGGGTCTGAAAGGTAAACAGTAAAAGGTATTTTTTTGGAGATTTCTCATTAGCAACCACAAAACTAGCAATTTTGTGAGGAATTATGTTGTCTATCCTTCCTCAAAACACACGCAAGACATTTCTTTGATGGTGAACCCATTCTGATTCCAACATCCGACTATTTTCAACATTCTGGGAACTCCTCCACACCCTGCCTATCTCTGGGAAGGTTTGATTCCCTACCCACTTGGTGACAAGAAAGGAATTTAGAACATTTGAGGTAGCAGACTGCCTACTTATGACCTCCTGAGGAATGAGCTCTGCCTACCTAGTCCCTTCATGCAGGTACATGAATGAGTCATCAAAAATTCACTAACACTTCAGTTATTTATGCTGATGGCAGTTGTGCTAATAAGAAAAATGACAAAAGGGTGCAGTGCCCAAGAATTTGTAGATCTGGCAGATTTAATGCATCCACTTATATCTATAACTCAACCCCTCCTCCATACGATCCTGGTTATTGTGTTCCATAAGAATTCCCACCAAGACTCCACCCCAGTTCACCCCGCTCTCTTGTGGTCTTAAGAATGTCAATGCTATGCAGTATTTTCTTCTTTATCACGTCTATATCCCTTCATGCTTTGCTCACCAAGATGTGTTTTTCTCTCGTCATGTTTGTTTAATCCTATTGATTCAATGCATCATATTTCTACCAGGAAAGCAGTACTAACAAAATATGTAGTTTGACCCATACAAAGTACTGCCACGTATATACACACTTATGTGTGTATATATCTTTTCCTGCCTTTCCCATATACATTGCCTGACTTGACATTTCTTTTTTTTTTTAATAAAAAGCTTGCCACTCATGATTACCTCTTTAACATTCTATCCAAAATTGCAGCTGGAAAGGCAAAGAAAAGAAGGTGAAGGAAGGTAATTTGCACTTCTTGTAACCTTCATTATTTATCAAATACACTTTTTTTTTTTTATAACCATCTTTGTAGCACTTCAAGACATGCCTAACTGCCAGTGTTCACTTTTACAGGCCCAGTGGATAATGGAACTCCGAGAGAATCCTGGCTCGGAAAGGCAATCAATGAGGTTAGTTGGACACTACTCTCTATTGAAGGAATTGTCTTTTCTTTGAGAGAGAAGGTTGACTGATGGCAACCAGAAGGGGTTCTAGGGAGCAGCTGTAGACTCAGAGCACGGATTTTAGCCTGTGTGGGTGCAGCACCCTGTGTACAAAAAGGTTTCACTTTTATCACCTCACTGATATTCATATACCCCGGTGACATGGGGAATGTTTCGCCCATTTTTTAAATTGATAACTTGAGGCACAGACAGGTGAATGACTGGCTCAAGAACATGCAGAGAATTCAGGAGCATGGCACCAACATGGAAGGCTCTCCAACTCAAGGTTGAGAATTCCACATCAGGCTCTGTGGGCCTTTTACTCCCCCCAATAGTCTGCCTTCAATATTCTCCTGCCAACAGCGACCCTTACCTCTCTGGTTTAAGCAGGCGGTTCTAAATAGTTGTTGTTGGTTACCGTGGTAACAGATGCCTAGGTTTCAGCTTCAAATGCCCCTTTTAATGAGGCAATTTCAAGAATATTCATGATAAATTACCAGACCACAAACTTAACTGTGGGAAATTTTGCTTTGGAAAATCTAATAAAAAGAAAGCAGAAAGAATGAGCAGCAAATGCGCTAGAGAAAATGGGGCCAGATTTGGAGAGGCAAATGGAAGGGAAGCCAGGCCTGACTACCAAAAGCCAGATCAGCATCAATTCAAACCAGAGCTTTAAATTATAAATGGTCCCTGAAGGGCTACCCGCCAGGCGGAGCCAAGATTCCTCGGGAGGAAGAATGGTAAAATGAGAGGTGGAGAGGGCAGGAGTTGAGTACATCCTGCAGGAGGCTGTGTATTTTAAAGAGCTTCAGTTTTCTGTTTTATTGCTGACTGTGGTGACTAAATGTCAGCAACAATCTTCCTCTTGTTTCTCCATTTACGAAACCAAGAGACACTGTGACCTGGAGAGGACACACTTAACTAGACTGTGGAATTTGGCATACATGAACTTCATTAGCAACCTACGTTATCCACAAGTCCCAAAGACATAGCAGTCTTGATAATGTTCCAGGATTCTGTTATTCACCTCTTAGCTCTTCTACCTACTAAAAATCTCACAGAAAGGTAAAAGAAATTTAATACATCGCTACACTATTACATGGAAAGAAACATCATAATTGCCTAAAGGAAGACATGTCAATAATCCTTTTACGTTTTAATATAAAAACGTGCCTTGCCTATGTAGGATAGTAGAAGTGTATACCCCGTTGAAGGCAAAAGGATAGCCTAAAAGGGCTTTCACAGACATTTAAAATCTCTGGCCAAGCTCCTTAGGTCGCTACAGGACTGTCTTACTCTTGCTGCTCACGGAAAGCACCAGGGAACAGATGCATTACAGTTTGTGACAGGAGAACAGCCTGTGGATTCCGCCTACTCCCTCCAGTCCATCTGGGAGGTGGGTGAGACAGGGAGCCCACCGAGAGGGAGGCTCTCCTGGGAATCCCTGGGGGTACCATGGTTATTGGTGCTTTATTTTCAGTAGATGGCACTGTGTCTATTGAGATAAGCAAAAAGAGAGTCTAGATAGGAAATATAATTGTTTCTGGAGAAAGCATACTGCATTTGAAAATAATGCATGGTATATATTTTTTTACTGAGTAACATGATAACACAAATACTATGTAGTATTCATGTTAGCACTCTCTTTTGGAGCTCAAGGAACTTTATGATTTATTATTCTGGCTCAGACTCAGGGCTGTGGTGGAGCCCAGGGCCATTCTATGAGGGATATAGTTGGGATAAGAGTAAATCACTCTGGGGCTTCCCTGGTGGCGCAGTGGTTGAGAGTCCGCCTGCCGATGCAGGGGACACGGGTTCGTGCCCCGGTCCGGGAAGATCCCACATGCCGCGGAGCGGCTGGGCCCGTGGGCCATGGACGCTGGGCCTGTGCGTCTGGAGCCTGTGCTCTGCAGTGGGAGAGGCCACAGCAGTGAGAGGCCCGCATACTTCAAAAAAAAAAAAAAAGAGTAAATCACTCTGAATGTTCACCCACTTTACCACCCAAACACAGACATCAGCACCTGTACTCTATCTATGCCTGGATTCCCACCCTGGGCACTGGATTCCCCTTTACCTGAGACAGGACACTCTGACACTGTGGTTCCTGCCCAGCACACAGGAATCCTCACATCCCCAGAGTCAAAGCAACCAGATCAGTTTCTTACACATGGCTGGTCCTAGGTAGTAGATACTGTAAGTTTCCCATGCATGCTTTTTCCGTTATAACAGACATCTAAGTATCTTTTCTCTCTTCTGAGTGCTTTCAGGAAAGTAGTCCCCAGCACCAGAAGATGAATCAAGTTTATTTTAGGCCGATTGTGGTCTCCCATTTAAAAATGGGAGAAGAACCTCAAGTTTGCTTCTTAGAAAATGAACTCTAGACACAGTGTGGAGGATAGAGTAGATGAAAAGAGGCTCTGTGAGTCAAGCACTGTGCTATGCACTTAATAGAATATTCTCTTTTATTCCTTATTATAATCTTGAGGTAGGTACTATGCTACCCATTTTACAGATGAGAAAACTGAAGCTCAGAAAGTTTAAACAACCTACCTAAAATGACCCTTGCTATTGACTGAGCTTATGATGAGGTTCTAACCATTAGAGACGTCTGCTGTGGGACTTCTGGGAAAGGGACATGCAAGTAGAAACCTCCCATTTCTGTCCCTTGACATGACCTTTTGAATATGACCCCTTGGACTGCAGCACTGATCTTGAGACAATTACAGGAGCCAACCTAAGAGAGTAAGACAGAAGTCTGAGGATGACAGAGTAGAATGATGCAAAGAACCTGGGATCTTGATGATGCTATGGAGCTCTGAATTAACCACCCCTCAAACTTCAGATTTATGTTTCAGCCTCTTTGAAACATATCTTCTGTTACCTGTAGCACCAGCCTCCCAAATCCTAACTAATACAACCTATGACCCTAGCCATAATTATTTAGAAAAATGATTAGTGCCTGAGCCAAAAGCAGCTAACCATAGGGTAACTGCCAAGGAGTCAGGATATGAGAGTCCACCCATCAGGACCTCTTTGCTGGATCACACCTAATGAGACCAATCAGACCCTTTCTGGGGGAGCCTGAATAGCATTTTCTCCCACCTCTTCAGGAACTTCCCTCCATCACTCTTCTGTATCGTCAATGTTTTCTGCTTATACTAGCACATTCTTAAATACCATTTGAATTGTTCATAGTAAAAAAACTAACATAACACCTCTATCAAATATTGACTCTCTTACATATAACACTCTAACTAGCTTCTTTCTTTCACAATCAACTTAGTTGTCTCCAGTTCCTACCCTTCAAGTCACTCTTCAACCCACGGCAGTTGACACCTGCAGCGCTCCAACAGGACATCATCTCTTACGGATGTTACAGGATGGTCATAAAATAGGTTATCAACTGAGTAACAGACAGACCAAAAACGTAGTCATTTAAAACAGCAGCCACCTGAGGTCTACTTTTTAAAATTTAAGAAAAAATTGCTCTGTAAACATATGACAGATAGTATAGCACAGTAGTTAAGAGCAAAAATGAGTTACAAAGTCAAACAGACCTGAACTGGTAATCCTAGATTCCTTAAGTAACAATGAATGGGTTTCTTAAGTTCTCTATGTTTTTGTTTATTCAAATATAAAATGAGGAGAATACCAACTTACATGGTGGCCATAAGAATTCTACTACAAAGTCACAGCCTATCATTTTATTTATTTCACTCTGATCACAACAGTTGCTAGCCACCTGATACATTCTTCTTTATTTTTCTTTCATTGTCTATGACTACCAGCCCCACACGGGAATAGCAACTCCTTAAGAGCACAGATATTATTTGTCCTGTTCATCACTGCATTCCCAGTATGGGTACTAGTTCCAAGCACTCAGTAGATGCTCAGCAGATGGATGATGAATGGAAAGAAGGAATGGAGGGAGGCAGGCAGAGAGGGATGGAGTGAGAAGAAAAAGAGAGAAGGAAAGATGAAAAATGGAGAGTACTAAAATAAAACTTCAAAAAACGGTAAACAAAAACAAACAAACAAAAAACTCTTTAGAAGCAAACCCCTCCACATGCCTCAAAGGGAAGATGCAGACGTGTATGTTTCAGGATCTTCCCACCAAAAACCCACACAATTCCTTTACTATTCCAGCCAAGTATGGCCTAGCCCTCCCCTCGTACCTGTTTTTCTTGGTTTACTAATAAAGAAACATAGATGGAAATAAAGAAGAGATATCAGGTAGAAAGATATAAAATAGTGGGAAAGATATTATAAGTGGAGTCAAGTACCACCACCATTTACTAGAAGTGAACTTTCAGCACCAATATTAATATGTTTTCCTGTTGTATCTGTAAAGTGATAATAAGTAATATGTACATAACAATTTTTAATTTACTCAAATCTCATTTTTATAACTAACTACTTCACAACAAGTAACATGCTAAGGCAACATCAGTAGATGAAAAAAGGTAGTCCCTGGCCCCAAGCAATGTTGCCCAGGAGAAGACAGAGATATGTAAAAAATACAATTACAATACAGTATTGCAAGTGCAACAGTCAGGCATGCAGAAGTGCAGGGGTAGCAAAAAGGATCACAACACTAAAAAGGAAGACTGCACAAAAGACATAATATGTAAATTGAGTTTTGAAAAATGAAGTGGGTTTCCCAGGTGCCCCATAGGGAGAAAGGAATTCTTGGAGGAGGGAAAAGCATAATTGAAGACAGTGAATTGTTCATATAATCCAGAAGTGAAGTAGGCAATGGCAGGAGAAATGATTGGACACAGGCGTCATGAATACTTGTGTGTCTGCATTTTAGCAAGTCCATTCTAATGGAAACTTTGAGGATCAACTCGGGAGTGGGGGGCCGCGGCAGGACAGAACTAGTCATTCCTGCAAGAAACACTGGGACCAGTTTCTACCAACCCACCAAAAAAATGACTTCAAAGGCAACGTGATATCACAGGAAGGGCTTGTTTTATTGTTTGTTTTTAGTTCATTAGGACTCACTTAAAATTCTGATTCCACAGTGCACTTGCTTTGGGATCTTGAACAACACTCATAACCTCTGCAAGTTCCAGTATAGTAAGTTTATGTGATTACCTTCATCTGTAATATCCCTGCGTTGCAATCTTAATGGAAACTCAAGTTCAGGTCAAAGACTAGTTTCTCTATGACGTCTCCTCTGAATTGGTTCAAAAGCCATCTCTCCCGTCCTCATTTGGCTTCTCTTACGGAATCTCATAAGAACTTCTATGACCTCTTTGGGTTTTTTGTTGTTGTTGTTTGTTTGTTTTTTAATTGAAGTATAGTTGATTTACAATGTCGTGTTACTTTCAGGTGTACAGCACAGTGATTCCTTTTTCAGATTCTTTTCCCTTATAAGTTATTACAAAATATTGAGTATAGTTCCCTGTGCCATAGAGGAGATCCTTGTTGTATCTATTCTATGCCTTCTTTGAATGACCGTAGCACTTGTTGTCTGTATCATTTTTGTCTGTTGTGGCTTTGTGACTGAAAATTTTCTATTTGTTCAAAAAAAAAAAAAAACAGCAGCCATCGTTTATCGTTTTTCATGACTCTGCAGACTGACTAGGCACAAGTGGATAATTCTGTCCTGCAGTGTGTTGTCTGGAGCTGTGGTCATCTGGAGGCTTGACTGGACTAGGACCTCTACTGTGGCTCATTCACAGGGCTGGTGGGTGGTGTTGGCACTTGGCCGGGAGCATGAGTCCTTCTCCTCATGGCACCTCCATATGTGGGGTTCCCACAGCATGAACGCTGGGTTTTTAGGGGGAGTGTTTCAAGCCTGTGAAAGTAGAAGCTGCCCAGTCTGAGAAGTTAAAGATCTCACTTCTGCCCCATTTTACTGGTCAATGCAAACACAATTCAGTCCAGAGTCAAGGGGAGGGAAATAGATTTCACCTCTTGTGGGAGGAATAGGAAAGAATTTGCAGCCAACCTTAATATATAACTGGTATTAATGGTCTTCCTTATTCCTAATTTCAGTGAAAATAATACGGTTTTTATTTTATGTGGCATCTCAATTACTGCAATATTTCGTTCTTTCAGCTTCCATGACAGCACACTCTTCTGGTTTTCTTGGTACCTCTGGAGCTACTCTCACCTTCTTGTGAAGAATCCTCTTCTTTTCCTCACACTCAAAATATTATTTCTTAGGATTCCATCCTTGGTCCTCTTCCGTTATCACTTTATATTTTTCTATTTATCTTATTGGACATTCTAATAAACTCTCAAGACTTCCATTACTGTATACATATTAATTATTCTCGAGTCTTTACTCATAGCTCCTACTGCTCACTTAAGTTCCAACCTAGGTATCCCATCTTCACTGAACATTTCCTATTTCCATTTAAGTATCTTATAATAATCATAAATACAAAATGTCCAAAATTGAGCTCATCATATTTTCACCCAAAGCTTCAATTTCAGTGTAATCTCTCTCTGTGAATAGCACCATAATTCCCTCAGTTACACAATGCAGAGAATTAATCATTTTTGACTCCTTTCTTTTGCTCAACCCTATATCGAGTCACGAAAGGTAGTTAATATTATCTCTTTAATATCTTTCAAATTTGTTAAGTTGCCTGCATCTCTTCTCCAGTACTGTAGTACTGAACTCTAGTTCAGACCACTATCATCTTTTACCTGATATATTTCAGCATCTTTTATCCAGCCTTCTCACATCAGATTGGCCTCCTCTTTAATTAATTTTCTACACTGAAACCAGAGTAGTTTTTTTTTGTCTTTTTGGATTTTTTTGCCATACGTGGGCCTCTCACTGTTGTGGCCTCTCCCGTTGCGGAGCACAGGCTCTGGATGCGCAGGCTCAGTGGCCATGGCTCACGGGCCCAGCCACTCCGCGGCACGTGGGCTCTTCCCGGACCAGGGCATGAACCTGTGTCCCCTGCATCGCCAGGCGGACTCTCAACCACTGCGCCACCAGGGAAGCCCCCAGAGTAGTTTTTAATGGCAATATTCCATCCTGTTGTGCTCAATTTGACAGCATATATACTGAAATTGGAACAATACAGACGAGACTAGCATGGCCCCTGTGCAAGAATGACAGATTTCTAAATCATTCTTTATTTTTTTCTTTGTTGTTGGACACACAATCTATAAAGGTGTAATTTGCATGACAATAACAGCACAAATGAAGGGAGAGAGAAGATAAAGCCATGTAAGAGCAAAGTTTTTGTATACAATTGTAATTAAATTGGTATTAATCTGAACTAGATTCTTATAAATTATTAATTGTAATCCTTATAGCAACTTCTAAGGAAATAACTCAGAAAATATAGTAAGAGAATCAATAAGGGGAATAAAATAGAAAATATCCTTTTAACACAAAAGTAGTCAACAATAGAGGCTGGAACCCCCCCAAAACACATAAGGCATATAGAAAACAAAAATTACTGATAAACATGACTTTATCAGTAATTTCATTAAATGAGAAGGGATTGAATTGAAATGCAGAGATTAGCAGAATGGGTTAAAAATACAAAATCCAACTATATACTGCCTATAAGAGGCACACTTTAGATTCAGAGACACAAAGAAGTTGAAGTACGGGAAATGACATACTAGGTGAACAATAACTGAAAGACCTAGAACGGCTATACTAATATCAGACAAAGTAGACTTTAGGACAAAAATTATTACTACAGACTAAAAAGAACATATGATAATAACAGAGTTAATCCATCAAGAAGATAAAACAATTATAAACATATTTACACCTGACAACCCCAAACTCAGGAATCAAAAACTAACAGAATTGAAGGGGAAAATGGGCAATTCAATAATAACAGTTGGAGATTTCTACATCTCACTTTCAATAATGGGTAGAACACCTAGACAGAAAATCATCAATAGAAGACTTGAACAACTTATAATTCTATTAACAGAGACCTATAGAACACTCCATTCAACAACTACAGAATACACATTCTTCTCAAGTACACACGTGGAACATTTACCAGGATAGACTATATGTTAGGCCATGAAACAAGTGTAAATAAATTTTAAAAGACTGAAATCACATGAAGTATGTGCTCTCCAACCACAGTGAAATGAAATTAGGAATTAATAACAAGGAAATTTGGCACATTCACAAATATGTGGAAATTAAACCCAATCATAAATAATCAGAGGGTCAAAAAGGAAAAAACAAAGGAAACTAGAAAATACTTTGAGATGAATGAAAATGAAAACACAACATACCAAATATTATGGGATGCAATGCAAATAGTGCCTAGAGGGAAACTTATAGCTGTATTTGCCTATATTTAAAAAGAAGAAAGACTGCAAATCAATAACCTAACACGCCACCTTAAGGAACGTGAAAAACAAGAGCAAACTAAATCTAAAGCAAGCAGGAAGAAGAAAATAATATAGGTTGCAGTGAAAATAAGTGGGGTAAAGAATAGAAAAACAATAAAGTCAACAAAACCAGAAGTTGGTTCATTGAAATGATCACAAAATTGACAAATCTTTAGCTGGCCTAATTAAGCAAAAAAAGAGAGAAGACTAAAATTACTAAAATCAGCAATAAAAGAGGGGCTATTACTGCCAACCTCACATACACAGAAAGATTATAAGGTGTTATGGACTGAATGTTTGTATTCCTCAAAATTCATATATTGAAGTCCTAACACCCAGTGTGATGGTGTTTGGAGATAGGGCCTTTGGGAAGTAATTAGGGATAGACTAAGTCATGAGGGTGGGGCTCTCATGATGAGACTAGTGGCTTTAGGAGAAGAGAAAGCTCTCTCCCTCCCTCCCTCCCTCCCTCCTTCCCTCCCTTCTACTCCTCCCCCACTCCCAGCCCTGGTGCATGCAAGGAAAGGCCATGTGAGGACATAGTGAAAATGTGGTTGTCCGTAAACCAGGAAGAGAGCTTTCACCAGGAACCAGATCAAATTGGCTGACATCTTGGTCTTGGACCTCCCAACCTCCAGAACTGTGAAAAATATATTTCTACTGTTTAAGCTACTCAGTCTAGGTTATTTTTTATGGCAGCCTGAGATGACTAAGTCAACAAAGAAGATAACCTAGATGAAATGGATAAATTCCTACAAACAAACTACCAAAGTTGATTAACAAAGAAATAGAAAAATCTGAAAAGATATATAACAAATAAATAGCTTAGGTTAGTAATCAAAAAAGTTCCAGCAAAGAAAAGCCCAAGACTGTATGGCCTCACTGCTGAATTCTACCAAACATTTAAAGAAGAATTAACACCAATTCTTCATAAACTTTTACAAATAATAAGAGGGAACAGTTTCTAATTCATTTTTTGAGTACAGCGTTCTCTGGTATCAAAGCAAGACAAAGACATCACAAGAAAAGAAAACTACAGACCAATATCCTTATAAATATAGAAACAGAATTCCTCAACCAAATACATACTAACAAACTAAATCCAGCAAAACATATAAAAGAATTTTATAACATTGCCAAGTGGGATTTATACTTGGTGCACCATATGAAAATCAGCTTAATATACCAAATTAATAGATTAAGGGAAAAAACCCACATGATCATGTCAATAGATGCAGAAAAAGCATTTGACAAAATCGAACAGCTGGGACTTCCCTGGTAGTGCAGTGGTTAAGAATCTGCCTGCTAATGCAGGGGACACGGATTCGAGCCCTGGTCCAGGAAGATCCCACATGCCGCGGAGCAACTAAGCCCGTGCGCCGCAACTATCGAGCCTGCCCTCTAGAGCCCGCAAGCCACAACTACCGAGCCCACGTGCTGCAACTACTGAAGCCAGCGCCCCTAGAGCCCGTGCTCTGCAACAAGAGAAGCCACAGCAATAAGAAGCCCGCGCACCACAACGAAGTGTAGCCCCTGCTCGCATGCAGCAATGAAGACCCAACGCAGCCAAAAATCAATCAATAAATACATAAAAATTTTTTAAAAATCCAACAGCCTTTCATGATAAAAAACAAGCTAACAAACCAACCAACCAACAACCACTCAACAAAACTCCACAGCTAACGTAACGATGAAAGATGAGAAGTTTCCCCCCTAAGATCAGGTTCAAGACAATCACACTCCAATGTGATATTACTTTATAATTTTAAAGTTATATGTGTGATAGTTAAAAGTACTTTTTGAATGGTATGATCCAGTTTTTATTCTTTAAATAAGTACATATGATGCACAGAAATGAGTTTGGAAGTCTGTACACCAAGAGGCTGGCAGTGGTAATCTTGGAATGGTGGCAATGGTGGTGATCTTTACATATGTTTTGTTTGTTTGTTTTTGGTTCTGTTTTTATAACAACATTATTGAGATGTAACTCACATACCACATACTCCACTTATTAAGTGTACAGTTCAATGGTTTTTAGTGTACTTGTGCAGTCATCACCTCTGTCCAATTCCAGAACATTTTCATTACTCCAAAAAGAAACCTTATACCCATTGGCAGTCACTCCCCACTTCCCCCTCACCCAACCGCTGACAACAACTCATCTAATTTCTGTTTGTATGGATTTGCCTATTCTGGACATATACCATATAAATAATATCATACATGACATCATGTTTTGTGTCTGGCCTCTTTCATGTAGCATAGTGTTTTCAACATTCATCCATGTTGTGGCATGTATCAGCACATTCCTTTTTTTATGGCTGAATAATATTTCATTATATGGACATACAAGATTTTATTAGACTCCATACATCGGGCTCTACTAGTAGACTGCATGCATTGGGCAGGCCTTAAGCTTTATCATCTGTCCCCAACCCCTACGTCCTGTGAAACCATTAAAAATGAAATATCAATATCACCAGAAGTTGACACATATGCCTATGGCAGAAGCCATCCCTGGTATTTCCTCACCTCCCAGGAGTTCAATGTTCACTTCAATTTTTGCCTTCTTAGAATCTTTGCTTTCTTGGCAGCTCAGTGATGTGTTTGAACGTTTTGTTTGTTTCTTCATTTGTTTTTTACATGTTCTATGGCAGTATTATTGCTTTCAGTGGGAGGATCACAATTTCCCTTGCAGCCAGCACTAGCCATGTGATACAGTTCTGGCCAATAAGATAGAAGAGGAAGTCTGCTGACAATGATCCTTCCTTCTTCCTTCTGCTTTGAATACAGATGTAAGACCCAGAGATGCTGCCATGATTTTTAATTCATGAAGTGATAAAATAACAGATTTGCCAAGAATGGCAAAATGGAAGGAAAATAGGAACCATAAACAATAACAACATCATGAGCTGTGGCACCAACCCTAGATGTATTACTCTAAACGTCTTAGTTAAAAAAAAAGTTATAAACCCTAATTTGTCTAAACTACAATTAGTTGGGTTTTCTGTTACTTGCCATCAAAAGTTAGTCATTTTTAGAAATACAATACTTATACATTCATTCATCCATCCAATCAATAAGCATGTATTAAACACATACTGAGTGCCAGGCACTGCTTATAGCAGAATTTGTCAATACATATGATAATTTGAGAGCATTTTAAACATTTGTGGGAAGGTTTCTATAGTGTTACGATAACTTGGGGCTACTACCATTTAATGGGTTGATACTTGGAATACAATATTTTTTTAACATGTTTATTGGGGTATAATTGCTTTACAATGGTGTGTTTGTTTCTGCTTTATAACAAAGTGAATTAGTTATACATATACATATGTTCCCATATCTCTTCCCTCTTGCGTCTCCCTCCCTCCCACCCTCCCTATCCCACCCCTCCAGGCGGTCACAAAGCACGGAGCCGATATCCCTGTGCCATGCGGCTGCTTCCCACTAGCTATCTACCTTACGTTTGTTAGTGTGTATATGTCCATGCCTCTCTCTCGCCCTGTCACAGCTCACCCTTCCCCCTCCCCATATCCTCAAGTCCGTTCTCCAGTAGGTCTGTGTCTTTATTCCTGTCTTACCCCTAGGTTCTTCATGACATTTTTTTCCCTTAAATTCCATATATATGTGTTAGCATACGGTATTTGTCTTTCTCCTTCTGACTTACTTCACTCTGTATGACAGACTCTAGGTCTATCCACCTCATTACAAATAGCTCAATTTCGTTTCTTTTTATGGCTGAGTAACATTCTATTGTATATATATGCCACATCTTCTTTATCCATTCATCCGACGATGGGCACTTAGGTTGTTTCCATCTCCGGGCGGAATACAATATTTCTTAAAATGCATGGGACAGGCTCATGCATGAGAATTGTCCCATATCCTGCATACTTTTCGACACCCACAAAGACATACATTTAGGTAAAAATGGAACTTTTAATTATCTGAGCTTAGAACCTAACTCCATTTTACAAACAAATACCAAATATTTTCTGCACATGCTTAATAGATCCAAACTTTCTAGGAATATTTTGTTAGAAATTTACCACAAGTTATTCAACCTCACAAGTAGCAATGCTGCATATGGTTTTTGAGTCTCCATTATAACACACCTGTATCAGTCTGCATTTATAGCGTTCTCATTTGTACTGATTCTACATATAGGTACAAGCATCTGACTGTGTTATTATGTCTACCAGTCACACCTACACATTTTCAGATTGAAATACATACTATTTTATTATAAACAACTTTGCATTTATTACTCCTTTATAGACATTGTGTTTCTTTTTTGAAATCATGTTTATATGTAAGTTATATTAATTTAATTATTAATTTAATCTAGCAATTTAATCTCAGAATTGTAAGCAGGTCTTATAAAATATCTATCATCGAAAGGGGAGTTGGGCTTTGAGAGAGTTAAGAATTACTGGTTTTAATGGTAATTCCATATCTTTAAGAAATTGTTAAATAGCGTTTAGTATTTCTTAGTAAGATGACAAGAAAATGTCTAAAGACAAAACTCCTGGTTGTTTGGAAAACTTGACCCTCAGCAAGGATTTCCTGCTTGTAGATTTTAAGTATGTGAGTTTATACCCTATGGCTGTTTGACTCAGATCACAGAAGTTCCTGCCCCTCTACCAACTGCCCCCATTCCTGGTACCTGCTGGGGATGGTGTGAAATCATCTTTCCAAGAATTTGGCTTTACTTCTCTTGAAGTGGGGCATCTTTCCCCACTTCACGTGTGACTTGGCTAAGGTCATGTAGAAGGTAGTGAGTGTTAAGAGCTAGGATGCAAATCCAAATTTTCGTACTCCTGAGGCTAAATAAATTTTAATCAACTAGTATATGTTTCACATGTTGGGGAAAAACGTTGGGGGGGATAGAGAAGAAGATGAGAATATCTATGTATGTTCAGGAAGAGCTCTTTCCTCTTTGAGGTTAATAACTTTAAAAAGGTGGCGGGCTTCCCTGGTGGCGCAGTGGTTGAGGGTCCGCCTGCCGATGTGGGGGATGCGGGTTCGTGCCCCGGTCCGGGAGGATCCCACATGCCACGGAGCGGCTGGGCCCGTGAGCCATGGCCGCTGAGCCTGCGCGTCCGGAGCCTGTGCTCCGCAACGGGAGAGGCCACAGCAGTGAGAGGCCTGCGTACCGCAAATAAACAAAAAAAAGGTGGCTCTCACTTCCATATGAACACCTCCTGTGGACCCTTTTCTTTTTCTAAGTAAGTGGGGAGAGTGAAAAAAAAAAAGGAAAATCTCTAGGTCACAGAAATATTAATTGACAAGGTGGGGATCAAGCTCCCTGACATTCTAGGCAGACTTCTTTAAAACAGTAAGGGAAGTTGATATTCACCTCTTATCAGGGCTTTAAAATGCTGTCATTAGCCAATTACACCAGTCCCCCGTTCCTTCATCACCAGCCCCCACTAGTTCACTCTCATCTCTCTTACTGGGCACATGAAGGTTTCTTCCCTCTTTTACTGGAATCTTTCCACTTGGCGCTACCAGCCACATTTTGTTTAAGAGAATTAGCAAAATCAGATGAGAAATTTGAAACACAGTGTGACACTTGGACTAGCCTAAGTCTTGGGCAAGTGTCTGAAACTCCCCAGACTCCAGTTCATCATAGCTTCATATCTGTGATTATTTGTGCTTTATAAATACCCACTAGAAGATTATAATATCCCAGGTATTAATGGAGCCCATAAAGCTATTTTAGGTGGAAGATAAAGGGAAATGAGATGTATCTGGTTCTACTGGGAATCTAACAGGGTTTTGGCATTGTGGACTCTTTCCTGTTTTGCCTCTGAAAATAGTCCAAAACTAAAGTACAAAAACTCGTGAAGGGTATAGGGGTGAAATACAAGGCAGAAAAGTATAGAATGGAAAAGAAGAAGAATATATATTTTGGACTTTCCTGGTGGTCCCGTGGTTAAGACTCCAAGCTTCCACTGCAAGGGGCACTGGTTCGATCCCTGGTCAGCGTACTAAGATCCTGCATGCTGGGCATGGTGTAGCCAAAAAGAAAAAAAAAAAAAAAGATATTTTTTACATTTTGTAATTAAGAATGTAAAGACGAGTGCTCAAATAGTATCGCTATGAAACTATACTGACACTTTAGCAAATGGGATCATTTTGGCTGTAAATACAGAAAACTCAACCAATGGTGACTTAACCATTAAGACTATTCCTCAACTGACAGCAATCTGGAGGCAGGTGATCCCCAGTTGGTCTGAAAGCTTATGGTGTAGTCAGGGGTCCAGGCTTTCCCAATCTTTCTTCTGGGCCATCCTCAGCATGTTGACGAAGTCCCCCATTGTGGTCATATAGAGACTGCTGGAACACCAAGCACAAAATCTCATATAACAGCTTTGATCAATGCCTAAACAGGAAGGAAGTAGGAGTGAGCAAAAGGAGACTTTCTTTTCATGCCTTTCTCTTATCTGAGAGAATAGTCTTTTCCTAAAGTTCTCAGCAGAGCAGAACTTAGTGACATGCCCCTAGACCAATCAGAGAGAGAGAAATGGGATTGCCATAATGGCTTAAACCAATCATAATTCTTTTTTTTAAATTGAAGTATAGTTAATTTACAATGTTGTGTTAGTTTCTGGTGTACAGCAAAGTGATTCAGATATATATATATTTTTTTTTCTTTTGCATATTCTTTTCCATTATGGTTTATTATAGGATATTGAATATGGTTCCCTGTGCTATACAGTAGGACCTTGTTTATCTATGTTATATATAGTAGTTTGTATCTGTTAATCCCAAACTCCTAATTTATCCCTCCCCCCACCCTACCCCTTTGGTAACCATAAGTTTGTTTTCTATGTCTGAGTCTGTTGCTGTTTTGTAAATAAGTTCATTTGTATCATAGTTTAGATTCCACATGTAAGTGGTATCATATGATATTTGTCTTCCTCTTTCAGACTTCATTTAGTATGATAATCTCTAGGTCCATCCATGTTACTACAAATGGCATTATTTCATTCTTTTTTATGGCTGAGTAATATTCCATTGTGTATATACACCACATCTTCTTTATCTATTCGTCTGTTGATGGACACTTAGGTTGCTTCCATGTCCTGGCTATTGTGAACAGTGCGTCTGTGAATGTGGGGGTGCATGTGTCTTTTTGAATTATGGTTTTCTCAGGGTATATGCCCAGGAGTGGGATTGCTGGGTCATATGGTAATTCTATTTTTAGTTTTTTAAGAAACCTCCATACAATTTTCCATAGTAGCTGCACTGATTTACATTCCCACTAACAATGTAGGAGGGTTCCTATTTCTCCACACCCTCTCCAGCATTTATTACCTGTAGACTTTTTAATGGTGGCCATTCTGACCTCTGTGTGGTGATACATCATTGTAGTTTTGATTTGCATTTCTCTATAATTAACAATGTTGAGCATCTTGTCATGTGCCTATTGGCCATCTGTATGTCTTCTTTGGAGAAATGTCTATTTAGGTCTTCTGCCCATTTTTTGATTGGGTTGTTTGGTTTTTTTTGTTATTGAGTTGTATAAGCTGTTTGTATGTTTCAGAAATTAAGCCCTTGTCAGTTGCATCATTTGCAAATATTTTCTCCTGTATGTAGGTTGTCTTTTCATTTTGTTTATGGTTTCCTTTGCTGTGCAAAAGCTTATAAGTTTGATTAGGTCCCATTTGTTTATTTTTGCTTTTATTTCTATTGCCTTGGGAGACTAATCTAAGAAAATGTTACTATGATTTATGTCAGAGAATGTTTTGCCTATGTTCTCTTCTAGGAGTTTTATGGTGTCATGTCTCATATTTAAGTCCTTAAGCCATTTTCAGTTTATCTTGTGTCAGGTGTGAGGGAGTGTTCTAACTTCACTGGTTTACATGCAGCTGTCCAAGTTTACCAACACCACTTGCTGAAGAGATTGTCTTTTCTCCTTTGTATATTCTTGCTTCCTTTGTCAAAGATTAATTGACCATAGGTGTGTGGGTTTATTTCTGGGTTCCCTATTCTGTTCCTTTGATCCATATATCTGTTGTTGTGCCAGTACCATGCTGTTTTGATTACTGTAGCTTTGTAGTATTGTCTGAAGTCTGGGAGGTTCTACCTCCAGCTTTGTTCTTTTTCCTCAGGATTGCTTTGGCAATTCTGGGTCTTTTATGGTTTCATATAAATTTTAGGATTATTTGTTCTAGTTCTGTGAAAAATGTCATGGGTAATTTGATAGGGATTGCTTTAAATCTCTAGATAAACCAATCATAATTCTTGTCCTGGGATTAGACATATTACTGCAAAAGAGAAGGTAAAAGAGCCAATGGGTAGGCAAACATCAGAGTCTGTCACATAATTAAACACACATACGTGCATACATATACAAATACAAGTATACACATGCACAGACTTGCCAATAAAGGTATACTAATACTTATTTTATATATTAGCCTCAATCTCAATGTTCTTTTTAAAAAATCTTAATATACTTCATAGATTTTTGTTTCTATCTTAGTACATATAGAGTCATCTCTTTTTAAAACTACTGCAGAGTATTCCATAGTATGAATGTGCCATTACTTATGTAGTCATTCTCTAAATGGTGGACATTTGTGTTACCATGTCCTTTTTAAACCTCCCTCCCCTGGTCCGGACTCCAGGATAAGCTGGGTAATTTAAAGATGTTTCATACCAACTGTGATTCTTTTATTTGATTCATTTCAATTCATCTGTATTCAAGATACATTAAATGAGTAACTACTCTGTTCCAGGTACGGGACTTAACATGAGGAGTACAAAGATTAGTAATATAAATCCCTGACATTAAATAGCTTACAGTCTAGGAGGGAAGACGTATCCTTAAATAACCAAGTACTAAGATAGAGGTACATGATATTATGGGCATTTAGTCCAAACTGGGAATTTACATCTCAGCTGTGTCTTGAAGGTGAGTCCATATCTGTCAAATCAAGAAAAGTGAACAGGAATTCTAGACAGAAAACACAGTGTGTTCAAAGATGTGAGACTTGAAAGAGCATAGCATACGGTTATGTTAAACAGTAGTGGTGAGAGCCTGCTTTGCAGGTTGGGCCCTAGTCATACCAACTTCACTGAAACTCTAGTAATACCTGTCTTACAAAACAGTTCCCAAAGGTACATAATATAAGACAGGCTATCGCCATTATTCTTTCATATTGTACTGCAGGTACTAGCTAGCTCTATAAAGAACAATAATAACAAAAAGGTAAGAGATAAAGGATTTCAAAGAAGAAAAAAGTATCTGTCATTTTTGTAGATGATGTGATCATCTATTTAAAACACACATACACATACACACACACATACTCACAACACAGATTCAACAAAGTATCAGAACTAATAAGGAATTTTAACAAGGTTGACAGAAACATGACTGTACTAAAAATCGATTACCTTTACTCTCAGTAACTAAATTAAAAAAAATTTTAAAATAATTCCATTTTTTTTTGCAACATAAGGAAATTATCTTAAAAGAAATCAAGATATTTTGTTAAAATTAACCAGTTGACCAAGAATACACAAGACATCCATGGAAGAAATTTTAAAATCTTAATAAAGGGCATAGATATGACTTTAATACATGAAAAGACTTCATGCTCTCAACCTTTATATTTTAAAGATGCAATGTCTCCCCCAATTAATCAACAGATTTAATGCAGTTCGTCAAAACTCCAGTTAGATTTTGTGAGAAAATTTATACTCTTAAGTTTATATGGACAAGTAATGTCCTCAGATACCTATATTGCCTTTATAAAAATACAATAAAACTTTATAATTTTAAAACAATAAAGAACAGGATGATATTTACATGAATGAGGAATGGAAAAGAAATGCAGAAACTCTGCTAGTGGTATACAATAATGATTTATCATAGTGTTAGACTCCATGCAGTTATGGGAGCTGCTAGAAGACTCTGTACAGCTGTTGCATCTGCATCTGGTGTTGAGCCTGAAGTCTTTACTGGTCAGATCAACCAGCATCTGAAAAAGAAAGCTAGATGTGGATGAGAGCAGACAAACTGGAACCGGTGAGGACACACTGAGACCCACAGGACAAAGGAGAACCAGCATCTGTCTCTCATCACCTTCAATCTCAATGCTGTGAGTGATCAGCAAAAGAAGGTAGCACATTTCACCATGGAGTTGACCATGCACTTGGGGCAGAACTTGGAGAAGATGTGACAGGAGCTGGAGGAGCTGATGTCTGGGTTGATTTAACAAGGTGAGCTAGCAGATGAGTGACAGCATGTGTAAGATGTCACTGTACCATTGACCTTCAGAGCATTAAAAAGAAAGAAAAAAAAAAGAAAAGCTGCCCTTCCTTTTTTTTTTTTTTTGTGGTACATGGGCCTCTCACTGTTATGGCCTCTCCCGCTGCGGAGCACAGACTCCGGACACGCAGGCTCAGCAGCCATGGCTTACGGACCCAGCCCCTCCGCGGCATGTGGGATCTTCCCGGACCGGGGCACAAACCCGTGTCCCGTGCATCAGCAGGCGGACTCTCAACCTGTGTGCCACCAGGGAAACCCTGCCCTTTCATTTTTTACTTTTCAAATATTACACAAAATGTCTCTCGTGGCCAACACTAAGTCAGAACCATACAGAAAAGAGAATTATAGGAAATGTACTTCAAGCATAGCTAATGTGACACAGTACAAAGCCACCACCACAGTAATGGTGGTTTGGTTCAAGAACAAACAGAGACAAAAAGGAGCAGAAGTGAGTGCCAGGGACATATTGATGAAGGAACTCAGTAGACACTAAAGAACAATGGCAATAGGCACACAAATAAAACTGGATCTTTATGTAACACAACAAAAAGGATGGAGTCCAGGTAGATTTAAGAATAAATATGAAAGGTATAACTATAAATTAATAGAATAAAACATAAGAGAGCATCTTTGTGGCTTAGGTATGAGGACAGATTGCTTATACAAAACTTCAGAAGCACAAATCATAAAGCAAAAAAAAAAAAGGAAAGGATTTTGATTATATTTAATTTGAGGCTTTCTATTGAACAAAGAATACCTTGGACAAGTTAGTACATAGATGACCAAGTAGAAAGTCTAAAGATTATAAGAAATTAATATCTAGTATATCTAGTAGATAAAGATCAACTACAGGGTGAGCTGTGACAAAGCGAGAAAGAGGCATGGACATATATACACTACCAAACGTAAGGTAGATAGCTAGTGGGAAGCAGCCGCATAGCACAGGGAGATCAGCTCGGTGCTTTATGACCGCCTGGAGGGGTGGGATAGGGAGGGTGGGAGGGAGGGAGACGCAAGAGGGAAGAGATATGGGAACATATGTATATGTATCACTGATTCACTTTGTTATAAAGCAGAAACTAACACACCATTGTAAAGCAATTATACCCCATAAAGATGTTAAAGAAAAAAAAAAAGATCAGCTACAAATCAAAATGAAAATACAGCAAGCTCAGGGGAAAATGGGACAATGGGTATCGTTATAGCATGGGTTTCCCCCAGAACAGAGTCTGAGGCCAAGGTTTATGTGCTACTCTATTATTAAGGAGTTCAATCCCACAGAACAGGAATGAGGGAAGGGCAAGTAAAGAAAAAAATAGAGGGAGAGAAAGAGAGGCTATTTATTTACACATATGTAGAGTCATAGTTTTCTATTTTATTCAATGGATTAGAGTCCTTTACACGCATAAATTATTCTCATGCTCAGATTTTTTCCTAATTTAGCCAGTGAACATCCCTTCAAGCTGGTTTCTGTTTCCCTGTTTTTTTTTTTTTTTTGGTCTGCTCTTTATTTTTTTATACAATTTTGAAAGGTTACTTTCCATTTACAGTTACTACAAAATATTGATTACATTCCCCATGTTGTACACGACATCCTTGAGGGGCTTCCCTGGTGGCACAGTGGTTAAGAATCCGCCTGCCAATGCACGGGACACGGTTTTGAGCCCTGGCCTGGGAAGATTGCACATGCCACGGAGCAGCTAAGCCCGTGCGCCACAACTACTGAGCCTGCCCTCTAGAGCCCATGAGCCACAACTACTGAGCCTGCGTGCCACAACTACTGAAGCCTGCGCACCCTAGAGCCCGTGCTCCACAACAAGAGAAGCCACTGCAATGAGAAGCCCGCACACCACAACAAAGAGTAGCCCACGCTCGCCGCAACCAGAGAAAGCCCGCGCACAGCAACAGAGACCCAACGCAGCCAAAAATAAAAATAAAAAATAAATTAAAAAAAAAAAAAGGACATCCTTGAGCCTATCTTACAGCCAATAGTTTGTACCTCCCACTCCCCCACCCCTATCTTGCCCCTCCCACCCTTCTCCACTGGTAAGCACTGGTTTGTTTTCTATATCTGTGAGTCTGCTTCTTTTTTGTTATATTCACTAGTCTGTTGTAGTTTTTAGATTCCACATATAAGTGATACTGTACAGTATTTGTCTTTTTCTGTCTGCCTTATTTCACTTAGTATAATGCCCTCCAAGTCCATCCACGATGCTGCCAATGGCAAATTTTCATTCTTTTTTATATATAAAAAAATTTATTCACTTATTTATTTTATATCCATTTAACTGTTGAGGGACACTTAGGTTTCTTCCATGTCTTGACTCTTGTAAAAAGCACTGCTATGAACATTGGGGTGCATGTATCTTTTCAAATTAGTGTTTTTGTTTTTTTGTGGATATATACCCAGGAGTGGAATTGCTGGGTCATATGGTAGTTCTATTTTTAGTTTATTGAGAAACCTCCTTTTGATATGTCTTTACCATTCTTTGAGCATAGTTGGAAGATAATCTTCCATGGGTCTTTCATATTTCTGTACATCTTGTGAGCAGAAACTCTAACTGTGCTTTTGTTGTGGATCATCTTTTCAAGGATGTTTATATAGCAAAGACCTTGGAAGGTAGATACAGTAACTTCCTCCAGAGCAGAGGTCAGCTTGCTTACCATCTAATGTTATCAAAATAATGTCTCCCTTCAGCACGAAGGTCAGTCAGGTTGCATACGGCCTGTTATAAAAGTTCAGGTTCCCTAAACTCAGGGTTCCTCAGCTGTGACACAGATTCATTGCCTGTGCCAGGTCCCACAGGGGTTGGGAGGTCAGGGGCACTGGCACAAGTATGAAGTTCATGCTGCTTGCTGTTAGATATAAAGAACTTTCTGTGAGCATTGATGAAACCATGGCAGGCTAACTTGTTAGTTTGCAAGCAGGATCAACTCTCTGACCCTTCACAATTCTTAACAAACACATGCTTTCCAGAAAAACAAGATGTTTTATGATCATCCTGTACTTTTCCTGCCCCAGCTCTGGAATCAGCCACTGCTTCAATGAATCCTAGTTCTCTTTGAGTGGAAAATGGTGTTTAAAAGCCACATGTGAGTGCTAAATGTGCTCCTTACTATTTGCATGCCACTGTTCCCAGTCCCTTTCAGTGGACACACAGAGGTGCATCTATTTTTTATTTCTATCTCTGTCTAAATCTATTAAAAACCAAGAGTTCACACCAACGCTTCCAATAACCTAAGATCAAGAGTTTATTCTAATTTTGTCTTTTTCTGTGTTTATACTTCCCTTTTCCAACAAGGGAAAAACTGGCTTCCACTATCTTTGGAATATTTACTTGTTTGATTAATTTTCCTGTATAGTAAATCTCCCAACTCTGCTGTCATTCTTTCTTCCACATATACGGTTTCGTCACCCTGATTAGCTCTTACTCTCCATTCCACACTGGATGGATACCCTCCTCACATTTTCAGAGCAGGGGGGTAAGGGTGGTATTATAGATATTATAGGTTGAGTTCTCCAGAAGCACACCTTGAGATAGAGTTTAATGTGAATCAGCTATTAGAAATCAACACTCATGGAAAGAAGGCAAAGGAAGTATGATTGTCAGAGGAAGAAGTTGAACTACAGTATAATTCTGGCAGAATCTTAACAGCCTCACTGGGTGCTCTGGAATATAGACAATCACAGTTGTCCCACAGTAACCCCAAATGGCTAGGCTTTTATACCACCACATGACAAATCATTGGATGTAGGTACGCTGAACAGGATGTGTTCTTGAGCAAGGCAATTGTCTGCAGCTGGGATTAACTCTGAAGGAGCTGAGGGATCCTTGTAGCTCATGTCCATATCCATTACAGTCCACGCTATGTGCTACTCAGATACATTTCTTCAGGTATATACATATAGATTTGGAGAGCTGTTCTTCCAGGATTCTGATGTACCTCTCTTCCCAAAAGAAACTTAGAAGGGAAAAGTCAGTGGGACAAATTACAGCCCCTACCACTAGAGCTGGTCTTAGGACCATAACTGATACTTACCATCTTTCTCCTCTAATATCCATTCTAGATTACTGCTGCCTCAGCACAACTTCTGCTGGTTGTGGTGACTTATCTGATGGAATTACCCAGAACCTCATATCTGAGGGGTATGAGCCCCTGGACACCATGCTTTCCTGAGGCCAGGGTTGCTGACATGTCCCTTTATCATTACAGTTGAGCAAAGGGATAGAATGAAGCACTCAAGTATATTATCTGGATGTCATACATACTTATCACTGCCCCCGTAGTGTAAGAGCAGCTCTACTGCCTCCTGATAATCAGGGTCCAGGGTCCTGGCAGGGTCCCTGCCAAGATGGTAGCTCCTCTCCTTGTCTGCCAGTCCCTGGACACAAGGACCCTGGAGTGCCTAGGTGGTGGTGGTAGTCTGTATTTCAATGGGACACTTGCTGGGTCCCCCAGGAAAAGTGTGCCTCCTTTGGAAACCAGAAACTCTAACCCTACAGAGTCTAGAATTGTGGGGACAGAAAGGACAAAGTCCTCAGTGGGTCCTTGGGTGAGGTGATAATTGGAATCATTCCTGCTTCCACCCCTTGATTCCTAGACCTATGTATTAATCTTACTTAGGGATACAGTGTTATATAAATTTTTTGATTCAGTCTTCTGGAAGATGGATGGCTTTTCCTGTGAAGGGTTGCCTCTAAGCTAGCATTTTAACTGTGTCCTCAGCAGGTCTTTTCAATGCTCTATCAGGCAGGTAGCTTCTGAGCGGTATGGTATGTGATATGACCAGTGGATCCAGTAGTCATAGACCCACTCCCATACCTCCTTTGCAGTCAAGTGGGCTCCCCTCTCTGACACAATGTTATATAGGATATTTCCCCAGAGAAAAAATATCCTAAAAGTTCTTGGATGGTTACGGTGGCTGAAGACTTGTAGGCGGGAAAAGCAAACCCATTCCCAGAATATGTGTTTCTTCTTGTTTGAACAAGCCTCTGGCCTTTCCAGGATAGAAGAGACTCAGTGTAGTTATCTTGACACCCGTGGCCTTCTTGAGGAGAGCATTATATCAGGGACTCAGCCTTGGTGTCTGCCGCTGGCACGTTGGGCATTTGACGGCGGCTGCAATTAAACCAGCCTTGCTAAGTGGGAGCCCACGCTGTTGGACCCACGCACAGCGTTCCTCTCTCCTTACCATGGCCACGATATTCATGTATCCGCTGAGCTAGCACTGAAGTAGCTGATAACAGGCCTGGTGGAATAATCTTGTCTATTTAGCTATTTAGACCCTCCTCCATAGTTGATGCTCTCTCTGATGCTCTCTCGTGGGCTTTAACATACAATACAAAGATTTTCACACTTTGTTCCCACTCCCATATGTTCATCCGCCTCTTTGTTCCATTCTTTCAATCTTCGTCTTTCATGGGCACCTGCCCATGAGTCTGAATATAGTGTAATCTCAGGCCACCTCTTTCACATAAAGTGGATAAACAGGTGCATTACCCAAAACTCTGCCCATTAGCAGAATTTTCCCTCACTACTGTCTTTCAAAGCCACTTCAGAATGAGGCTGCAGTGCAGCTGCTCCCATTTTTAAGCACCCACATACTAAGCTGTTCTATTTGTAAACCAAGCTTGGAGTTTTTGCTCTCCCATCAGCAGGTGATAAGGGATTCCTGATATGATCAGAGTGAGGTGAGGGAGAGGTGCTGGTGCACAGTGGTGAAGGCCATGGGGGTCTGGGCTACATGCTTATGCAGCTTGTTTTTGCTCTCTAGTCCTTCTCATGCTTGGGACTCATGCTCATTTTCCAACAAACTGCTACAGGGCTCAAGTGGTTTGACTTATGGACCCTTAAGCGAACCTGGCTTTGACTTGAGGGCTCTAGGTCAACCCAGCTCTTAATGGGCAGTTCTGGAGGCATAGCCATTTGGTGTCTCATGATCGGGCATTCCATCTGCATCAATGCCCAATAGCATGCAGAAGTTAGGATTTTTTTTTAAGTATATAATTCTCCTTGCGCCAGAATCTCAGGAGTCGCACTGTTATTTTTCCCACTGGAGCTTGCCATAAGCCCTGCTGCCACAATGCATCTTTTCCTGCCACTGATATATCTAATACTACAGGACCTGCAGGGTTTTGTGGCCCAAGCAGAAGGGCTGCTTGCCCTGCTGCTTGGATTTGCTGCAGAATTCTTTTTTGACTAGGACCTACTCAAAGCTGGCAACGTTTCTTGTCACCTGGTATGTGGGGTGGAGAATTATTCTCTGGTGTGGAATATGCTCTCCCTAGAACTGAGATCAACCTATCAGGCATAGGAGTTCCTTCTTTGTATGGGAGGTACAATATGTAATGATTTGTCTTTAACTTTGGAAGGTATGCCCTGGCACACCCCTGACTCCAAGACTACAAAATTTTACTCATGCATCACGGATACGATTCTTTACAGGGTTTATCTCACGTGGAGCATGTATGTCTTACCAAGTCCTCCAGTGTGCTGACCATGTCTTATTCCTTAGCCCCACTTAGCGTAATATCATTGATGTAATGGATCAACGTGAAGTTCTATAGGATGTCCAGTTGGTCCAGATCTCTTTGGACTGTATTCTTATAGAAAGCAGAGAATTAACATAGCTTTGGGAATAAAGTGTAAATATGTATTATTATCCACTCTATGTAAATGAAGACTATTCCTGATGCTATTTTTTGATCAAAATGTAAAAGAATGCATTTGCCAAGCCAGTGGCCACATAATACATACCTGAACCCATGTTAATCTGCTCTAGTAAAGATGTTAATCATATTTAGTACTGCGACTGCAATTAGGGGAATAATTTGTTTAAATTTATAGTTAACGATCATTTTCCAAGATCCATCTGGTTTCTTCTGGGAGCCAGATTGGCAAATTCAATGGATATATGCTAGTGTCCACCATCCCTGCATTTTTTTTTATATCCTTAAAGATAGCACTGATTTTTGCTATCCCCCTACCCTGGGGTTGTGATATTGGTTTGGGTCCTTGGATGTGATTGGGGGGATGATTGAGTATTTTCAGAGGCTTCTACTTGGAATTCCCTATTCTGAGAGTTCTTATCCCCAAAAGGCAAAGAACCCAAAGTTGGAGCTCTATCAACTACTACATAGGTCGATCCCAAATGTACATTTGGGGATCATGAAAATGACTGCTGGGTGGATCAGCAGATCCTGTAGAGTCACTGTAAGCAGGACCTTGGTCAAGACTCCATAAGCCTCCATTCTAACAGGGAGACGGTGATGATACTTTGGGTCTCCGAATATCAATAACAATTTAGTCCTTTGTTTCCCACAGTCTCCAGAATGATTGGGATACCTAACTATAAATGACTACTCAGTCAATGGGTTTTGTACCTAAAAAGTAACTCAGATCCAGGAGCTGAGCAAGCGATCATAACATTTAATTGTCCTCAGTCTAGTGGGCATCCTTCTTTTATTTATTCTGACAGTACAAGCTGCATTGTACCCTTGTTGGGTGCCCATCTATTTTGCCCCAAGGAATACTGTCTTCTCTTAACCATTTCCATTACCCTCTGCATGTCAGCCCCCATTGGCTACCCTGTGACTCTGCCACTTATTAAGAAAATTACATCCACGTTGCTTTTGGCAGTTAAGTGCCACTACTTACTCTCTATTGTTTTGGAGTCCTAATGTCCCCATTGCTATCATTGAGCCTAATTCTGTAATGGCCTCTTCTACTGTTAACCCTGTCTTATAAACTTCTGAATGAGGCTGGTACTCCTCTCACCAGTGCATTACCTATGGCCTTGGCAATGATGAATACGATAGTCCTTCCCATGGTACATATCATCCGGTGTCTCTTCCAGCCTTACGGAGATACCTACTTCACATGCCCATTTCCCTTCACCTTTTAATCCCTTTCTCCACTGTCTACCATAGTAATTCTGGCATTTCAGCTTCATTTAGCATGAGACATCATTTTTTCCATGCTTCTAAGACCCATGCTAATGGTGAGTTCACACCATCTCCTCAGGTCCTTGACAGGGTGCTAAATCTTATATTTAGAGAGAGTGCCCACAAATCAATAAACTCTCCCCTATCCAATATATTGTTCCAGCTGCTTGGTGGAGCAGCCTCGGGATCCAGTCCCAGCTCCTACAGATACATTCTAGGTAGGTCTTGCAACTCCTTTGGGTAGGGTCCCTTTCATTCCTTATCAGTCCCAGCATGTCTCCAGCTATGTTATGTTGGAACTTAATCCTACTTATAGGCCTAGTGGCCAGGAAGGGAAATGGGGGCAGATCATAGAGAAGGTGTATCATGCCTTCCTTCCTGGTTTTCAAACAAAGAATAAGTGCTAGCTCTTAATGGAGAGGGGTGGTCACTTCTGTAGGCCAGGAGGATTCAGAGAGGTCTGGGGTTCAAAATTTTAAATAACATTTACCCACATGTCCCCAGCTCGAGTGTAGTTTTCTTTTTTTTCCTAATCATGGCCCTGATCTTAGCATAACAGAGTTGCTTTGAGTCAGCATTTAACCTTTTCCCATTATTGCTGTCAATTTAAAACAAAAAGCCTCTGTGTCTATACATGTACAACTGGACACACAGACATGTACATGCCAATGGACTTTGCGACCATTTAAAGAAATTTCTGGAGGAAAATATCAAACTTTTAACAGTGGTTAAACATATGGAAGGGAGTAAAATGGGGAGATGTGGAGAGAGGAACTTGAACTATTTACTACATAGTCTTTCGTGTTGTCTGAATTTTTTTTACAGACATTTGTATTAGAAAAATTTAAGTGATCATTGCCTTTGGGGGAGAGAACTGAAAGAAGGCTTTAGCAATGTTCCTGAATTCCCCCCAAGAGATTTGACCTCACTTGACCCCATCCCAAGGAGAAGGAAGGTATGGGTAAAGGCCACGTGCAGTGAACCAGTCTCCTGCTCCTGGAGAAGGTTATTATCTGTGATCAGCCACACTCTCATTCCTCCTTCAGAAGGGGCCTAAGGGCTTTCAAGTGGCAACTCAGATCCAGGGGCACAGAAGCTGCATCAGAAGTAGATCAACCTGGGTGCCTGTTACAGAAGGGTGATTCAGCTGGGGGTGGTCTGTGAGTGATACCACAGGAGCGGTTGAATCTGTGCATTAACAACTCTTCTGAGCTTTTTGGCAAGTTAGCAGGATAGAAAAGGGCCAAAAAAATCTATATAAATAGAACGAAGTTTCTGTTTCTTACAACTTTTGGTTAGACAGATTTTCAATACATTTGACAAATGTATTTAAGGTGGTGTATTAGTTTCCTGCAGCTGCTGTAACAAATTACCACAAACTTGGTGGCTTCTCACAACAGAAATTTATTCTCTCACAGTTCTGCAGGCCAGACATCAAAAGTTAGTTTCACTAAGCAGAAATCAAGGCATTGGTAGGGCCAAGCTCCCTCTGGAGGCTCCAGGGGAGAATCCTTTCCTTGACTCTTCCGGTTTCAGGTGGCTGTCAATATTTCTCGGCTTGTGGCTACATCACGCTGATCCCCCTCTGTCTTTACATTGCCTTCTCCTCTGTGTGTGGGTATAATCTCTCTCTGCCTTTCTCTTATGAGGACATGTGAGGCATTTGGGGCCCACCCAGATGATAATAATTAGGGCCCACCCAGGATAATCTCCTCATCTCAAGATCCTTCACTTAATCACATCTGCAAAACCCTGGTTTCCTTACAAGTTAACATTTACAGGTTTCAAGGATTAGGACCTAGCATCTATGGGGGTCATTATTCAGCCTACTACAGATAGACTGATTTAAAATACATAATACATGTGAAATCAGCTTTGGGGACTCTGGCTTTTTGAAGAGCAATCTGCTTCTAGAGCCTCAGACTGAGAAAATGTGAGTTTCATGTATCTGCCAATCAGAAGGGGTTAAGACATCATGGATAGAGAAAGTAATCAGTGGTTTCAAACTTGAGCTCTAAACACCCCCTCCCCACCCCTGACGTACTGAATCAGAATCTCTCCATCTGATTCTCACCCTCACTAAAGACATAACAGTAGACACTAGTGTATAGGCTCCAGTTCACAGTCAAACTGTGTCTCACATGGGCAACTCCATATAGCTGACTTCTGGATAATTAGCAGAGATTAATTTGTTTACCATGTAGGATCCACCAAATAAGTCAAACTGAAGTAGAAAGTGTAGCTAACATTTATTAAGCATTTATTATATCCCTAGTACTGAGCAAATTACCTCACGTGTATCTTGTTTAATTCTCAGAGCTGACTTGGGAGGTAGATTGATTTTGCTAAGGCTCCTGGGTTGTATCCTAGGTAAACCAAGAAAAAAGATTTATCGGAAGGCCTCTGGACTGGCTCACAACCAGAAGAGCTGCACAAGTAGGGTTAGGAAAGAGAAGTGACAGCAGCTCTGAGGAACTCAGTCTCAGCCCTTAGTGCTTTCCTCAGTCTATGGTGCTGTCGTCAGATAACTAACTAAGCTGCCTTCCACTTCTGTGGGTTTTCACTTGCAATTTGAATTCCAAGCAGAGTTAATCTGACGTTGCTGGGACAAAGCCACTGTCATTGGCCCCTGTCTGGGACAAAGCCCACCTTGCCAGAAGAGCGGGTTCAGTTATGAAAAAAGAGTTAAGAGGAAGAATGGACCAGACCAAAGTGATAATTGCTTCATAAATAATGTTACCTTCATTTTACAGATGGGGAAAAACCACGCCTCAGAGACTTTAAATTTAGTAGCAAGTTGTAAAGCCGTAATCTGAACCCAATTCTGCCCAATCCAGAGTCTCGTTTCTTAACCACTATTCTCATCCCCAAATCTGCCACAGCCCAGGAATCAAAACAGATTCTGAAGCAGTTTCCATGTGACGTTACCTGGAAGATTTGTGGTACTTTTGTGAATGTTGAGACCCAGGAAGGTGTTTTGTACAGTGAGATCTCTCTCTGTTCATTCATTTGGCGAGTACTGTGTGAGCACATGTTGATTGCTAAGCATTGGGAATGCAATGTTAAACAAGGTGGGCACATTTCATAGCTTAAGTCTGGTTGCAAAAAGCAAAAACTCAACTCAAACAAAATTAATCCAAACAGTATTTATTGACTCAAGGGAATGGGCAATCTAAGGGAGAAACAGGCTTCAGCAAAGCTAGATGCAGTGCCATCGGGGCTTCTCTCTCCCTCTCCATTGAAGGCAAAGATAGCCACCAGCATCAGCAGGTCTGCACCATCCCGACCGCCAGCAAAAGCAAGGGAAGAAAACCGCTTTTCTCCCAGCATTTATGGCAATTCTGAAAAAAAATCTGACTGGCCCCTCGTGGATCATGTGCTGAACAACAACTTAGATTGCAATCACTCTGACCAGGTAAATGGTGGACACATTCTGACCTGCTCTTCTGACTCCTGGGTCCATTTCCACGGTGGAATTTGTGGGACCACATGATTGACAGACTCACCAGGATCACGCAGAGTAGGATAAAAGCACTCCGCCCAAATAAAAGGGAGGTGCCGTTGTAGAAAAGGGGGGAAGGGATGGCAGGCAGAAAAAATATCACATTATGTACAAACCATGACTCCCTGCTCTCGTGACCTAGAAACTCTACCTTCTCAAAGCTTTTTCTGTCTCTGCCCGTCATAATCATAGGCACTGGAAGTACAAGCTGATCTTCCCTCTGCAGGGGAAAGTAAAAAAGTATATGAAACCCTTTCTGCAGATCAGCTAGTTAGAAAGGCTGAAAAACAAACCTATACCAGTGCGTTCAAAGTGGAATCTACCAACCAGTGGCAACACCATCACCTGAGAACTTGTTTGAAATGCAGGTCCTTCATCCCTACCTCACCTCATCAATCGGAATTACTTCTATATGATTCTTACACTAATGCCTGGTCTATACTGGAGTCTGCAAAATGAAGGTTCCAGAAGACACTGGGGAAAAATAAGATCATGTGGGAGAGAAGTAAATCAAAACTAGGATGAAACACAAAAAATAAAAGTATGAAATAAAGGGGAGAAAGGGAGAGGAAGAAAAGCAAAGACATCCACAGAAGTAGAAGCAGCATTTGGATGGACAAGGCATGTTCTCAGGAGTCAGACATAGCTTTCAAGCCTATGGGCTACTTTACCCTCAGGTATCTGAGGGTTTTGTGTAGAAGTGAGGACTCTGCAGCACAAGAGTGGAAAGAGCATGGGCTTAGGAGGCAGAAAGGAGGCCTGGGTGTGAATTCTCATTTTACCACTGATCAGCCTTATGAATTTAGGCAGATTACTCATCCTCTCTGATATCAATCTTCTGATCTGTAAATTGAGCATAATACTTTCCTCACAGTATCCTCCCAGAGGCTTGAGAGAGAAAATGTATGTAAAAAAATACCCAGCAAAATGGTTGTTTATTGTGTTAGTTGCCTCCTGTTTCTCTTAACCCTCTCTGCAGAACTAAGACTAAGAGGTGGAAAGAATTTGGAAAGAGACAGATTGGGACTCAATATTGTAAGGTCGGATCTTAACAAACGGCACCGTGAAACAGAGGAAAGCTTCAAGTGAGCTTTATTAGGGAGCGCTCCCGGGCCAGGTTCACTGGTCCGAGAGAAAGGGGGCCAGAGAAGTCGCGCCTGGGCGAGGGTTGGGCAAGATTTTATACGGGAAGAAGGGAAAGGGGTGTGGTGAATCTGGGAGGGCGCAGGGTATTCCTTATTTGGTGGTCTTTTCGGGTATCCTGGGGGACCGTTAGTTCCGCCCCTCGAAAGGCCGGAAGGCTGGGCTGGTTTCAAAGTCCCCAGGGCAGTTTCTGGAACTGGGTGGTTGGGAGAATTTCGTTCTGATGCAACCTGTGAATCTGATTGTGTTCCCCTGCCTTGGGCCAGTTGGCCTAACAAATATGAGAAAGAGTTCATATGTTGGAACCCCGACCCCCAATGTGACTGTATTTGCAGATATGGCCCTCATGGAGGTAATTAAGGTGAAATGAGGTTATAAAGCTGGAACCCTGATCCAATAGGATTAGTGACCTTAAAAGAACAGATACCAGAGAACTCGTTCTCTCTCCACCATGTGAGGACGCAGCAAAGAGAGCCGTCACCAGGAACTGATTCCTGCCGGAACCTTGATCTTGGACTTTCCAGCTTCCACAGCTATGAGAAAATAAATTGCTGTTGTTTAAGCCACTCGGCCTATGGTATTTTATTATTGCAGCTGAAGCAAACTAAGATTCTCCCCTCACTGGAATCATTAAAACAAGCTGACAGTCACCTCTCAGAGATAGACAGGAACTTTCTGCAGGAGGACAGTGCATGAGAGCAAACGATCCCTAAAAGCCTATCCCAGGGCTTCTCAACCGTGGCTGCACATTAGAATCACCTGGGGAACTTTAAAAACAATACTGATGCCCAAGCTCTCCCTCCCAGGCCAATTAAATCAGGATCTCTAGGTGTGTGCATTTTTAGATAGTGTCCCAGGTGATTTTACTGTTCAACCAAGGCAAGGTTGAGAATTACTCCCTTTAGAGATCTGAGACCCTTTCCAGCTCTGAGTTATTATTAATTTATGGAGACTTACATCTGGTGATACAAGAATGGAATGTGTCATGAACCTCATTTTACAGGTACGGGAGAGGGAAGGGATAGAATTGTGAAGGTAAACTCCCATGTCATAAGTGAGCTGATAGTGAAGTTATAATATCATATCTTTCTGTCTGTGACCTTTGGAACCCTCTAGTAAGATGCAAACTACTTTTAGCTGTGTAGTAGAAGTCTCTTGTTTTTGCTGGGCCAGCATCCCTACCCTTGTTTTGGAAGAAGCTTGTCTTTTGGGGGGATTACAACTTCTCAATTCTATGGAGTCTTACTAGGACTGTCAACCACAGGGCCCCCCCCATGACCCAAACTAAGCCAATCAGACTCTTTCTTCAGGGAGAATGACAGTGGGAATCTAGATTGGTGGGTTGGATTGTTCCCGTGGCGCAACCTAAAGAAACAGCATGTGCTCCTTACTAAGATCATGTTGCTCCCTGCTTTCCTTTCTTCCCAAGCCCTGGCTCTCAGCATTTCCTTTAATTATATGAACTATAAAGTCTGCTTCCAACAAATTCTATTTTCCACTTGGTGAGTCAGACCTTCTTTCAGTTGCTTGCATAAGTGGCTCAAAAATTGGTACCGGGAAGTGGACACAGCAAGAACAGGCTTTTAGCTGTGGAAATAGCAGAAGTAGGTAGGTGCAAGGCAGTAGGAATTCCCCGATTCAGTTGAGAAGGTTGAGCCAGTTCTTTTTCTTGAAATTCCCAGCTGTCACATGCACCAATAATTTTTCCTTTTGCTCAATCTAGTTCTGATTAATATAAACTACTTATTCGAGATGCAAGGAGTTACACTAGTAAGATGTTCTTCTTTGTCATTATTTGGGGGATTGGAGGGCTGGGGCTGCCACTGGGTATGCCTGGTAGCACTTTTTTTTAACCCATTAGAGTAGGCTCTGTGCACAGCAAGCCCTGGCCCAAACCAAGCATTTTGCTTTTATAGCCCCCAAACCAATAAATGAGAACAGAAATGTAGGTACAGAGAGAAGTACCCAACCAAACTCCCCATCTTTCTAAGATTACTAGAAAGAGCCTATGGAAAGCAAAAAGGCAGAGCACAACAGGTGAACATCATAATTACGATGATGGCCACCATTTGTTAAGTCCGTACTATGTGCTAGACACTGGGTTTTATGTCATTTAATCCTAGGAGACTGATACTGTTTTGTTTTGTTTTGTTTCTAAGGTTGAGCTGCAAATGCCCAGAATTGAATTGATTCAATCAGTCGCTCTTCCGTTACTGACGTGATATAATCATCTGTCTAGACATGACCCCTCTTTTTTCTTATCTTTTTTATCCCTCATCCTTGAGTGTATCTCATGTGTGTCCTTCCAATCTATTTTCCATAGACTTACAGATCCACAAAAATATGTAGCGTAGTGTCTGGTTTTAAAATGTATATAAATGGATCATACTGCACGTCTCACTCTGCAATTTGCTTTTTTTATACAGCATTAAGTTTCTGAGATCCATCCATGTTGATATATATATAGATAGAGCTAGTTCATCTGTTTAAACTGCTCCATTGTATACTATCATAATGATATACTATACCTTACCTATGAATTTTTTCCTAATGGATATCTAGACTGTTGCTAATTCCTGTTGTACAAAGTGCCTCAATGAATAAGCTTGTACACATCTCTCAATGCATTGTGCAGGAGTCTCTCTAGGATTTACCTAGAAGTGGAATTGCTGCACTTTAAGCTTCATGTATTTTCAGTTTTAGTAAATCCTGCCAAATTACTTTACAAAATAGCTTTACTAATTTACACTCCCACCAACAGTATATGAAAGTACTTGGAATAGATACTATTATTATCTCCATTTTGCAGATGAGGAAACATACAAAATGTCCAAAGTTAAGCACTGTATCTATCTGAACTATGTCTGTCTAGTTCCAGAACTACACTATACAATATATACTAAATAACAGTTGGAAATGCAAGTGACAGAACCCCCTAACAGTGCCTTAAGTAACATGGGCATTTATCATCTCACTTAACAAAGATATTAGAGGGAGGTAGTTCCAGAGCAGCTCAGCTGTATCATCAGCAAGATGGACACTTTTTTAATTTCACCATTCTTAGCTGTTGAATTTTCACCCTTATTCTGTCTCCTCTCAGCCCTAGGATGGCTGACATTGCTGACATCACTGCTGAGTTCAGAGCAGGAAAAAGAGGGAAACAATGGCACTATGAAGCTCTGTTCTTGTTCTTATCCTTTTTCTAAGAAAGAAAAATGCCTTCCTTGAATCCCCACTCACCCCAATCTACTTCCTTTTTTGTCTCATTGATCAGAGCCTACTGTTGGACCAACCTTCAGGCAAAATGGAATGAGATTATTATGTGTAGTTTAGATCAACCATGACTCAGCCACTGAGGCTACAGGGAGCGTTTACCTTCCTAGATTTCAAATCATCTCCATGTCTAAAATCTGTTCTGTCAGCAAGAAAGAAAGGCAGTGACTGTTAGGTAGCAACTTGGTTTTTCTTCCATCTCTCTGGCCTTTTTCTTCCTTCAGACTTCTTTGCTGGCTTCTCCTGATCACTCAGATGTTAAATCCTTGCTTTGTCTTGGATCTTTTCTCTTCCCAACATACTTACAAGAAGACCAACAGATGGCCAGCAGGCCAAATTTGAGTTTGTGACCCCAACCGTATACTTTCTCCCTATGCTGAGAGCATCCATCTTCATAGCTTCAATTACCAGTTACATATTGATAACTCCTAAATTTGTATCTTCCTCCTCATTCCTGAGCTTCAGATCCATATGTACCTACTTAGATATTCCTAAGACTCATCAAACTCAACATGTCCAAAACTGAGCTTTTCATCTCCCACCCAAACTCGCTCTTTCTTCTGGTGCATCCTATCTAAGTGAATACCACCCCCTTTCACCAGGTTGCTCAAGTCAGAGCTCTTTGAGACTTCCCACACGAGAGCTCTCAAATTTGTCTGCTTTTCTGCATCTCCACTGCAAACACCTTGATCTGAAACTCTGTTGCTACAGTGTTGTACGGACCAGAAGCGTGGGCACCTGCCTTGTAAATGACGATCTTAAGCCCTACCCTAGACCTCCTGAATCAGAATCTGCTTGTTATCAAGGTCCCCAGGGAATTCATTCCAATTTGAGAAATTCTCATCTTGACTTTTGACAAGACAATATCTGGTCTCGCTGCATCAGTCTCTTGCCCCCTAAAATTCTCTCTCTGTACTGCAAACTGCATAAGTCACTTCCCTCATTGAATTCCATAACTAGCTCCCCATTGCTTTGCAGATAGAAGACAAAAGCTCATAGAATACAAAGCCCTACCAAAGTTCCCCTCCTGCCTAGTTCTGGTTTGCTCTCTGGGCTTCAGCCACGTTTGTATTCTTCCAGTTCCTGTGCCAGGCCTCGTTTTTCCCCTCAGGGACTTTTTACCTGCTCCTTGGTGCATAGCTAACTCCTACCCCTTCGCCTCCTCAGAGAAGCCCCCTCTCTTACAGCCCGTGTGAGGTCAGCCACTCTCGTGCTAAGCTCTCTTTGCACACTGTGCTCCTTCAAAAGTTTATCACAGTTGTACTTAAATAATGGAGCGTGTGTGTTTCATTGTTTAATAGCAGTCTGCCTCCATTGAATTGAAGCGCTCAGGGACTGCCACAGCTCTTGCATTGTTACATCCTTCCAGCGCCTAGCACAGTGCTTGATACATGTTACACATCAATGAGTAGCTGTTGACTTGATGAATATGAATGAATAATCATCCCCAGGGAGCTGTCCTGGCTCAGGGTGGCCTTGCTTTCTTAGTTCAACAGGAATCAAGAATCTGAAAAAGACTGAGGAGGGCCAAGGGAGTATAATTTGGCCACCAGCAAGCAAATTAGGATGAAAATGTCCAATTCTGACAGAGGTACCCTGTGCACGTGCTGAAAAGAAAACAGAAGCAGCTCGCCTCAGAGTGATGGTAAACAGTTTGTTCCCTGGCCAGTACCCTCCTCCTCAATACACTCCGAAGCTGACCTTTGGAAGGACTTTTGTATAGTGGGAAGTCTCTTTTAACCTCCAGTGAATAAGGGTGTGAAGTGGTGTTTGCTTTTTTCCCTTTGTTCTCTGGCTAAGAAAAGTCTGGAGGCGGTTGAGTGAGGCTTAGTAATACAATTGCCGTCCCTTTCAAATGCTAAAAAGGGTTTTTGCTCCTGGTTTAGTATAATCTGAGCCTTGTAGAGGTCTGGAAGGGATCCACCCCCCTTCCTTTTGGCATCTTATTTCCTCCAGGCTAGGGACAACTTCACAATTAATAGAAAAACGAAAGCTGTAATAGTCAATATTGCCCTCCAAGCATCTCTGTGTGGTGAGCAGGCGAGTTAATCACTAAACTGACGGGGAAGGCCTCCAGGAGAAATGCAGGATATATACAGTCCCACTGTCCTGGATCTGGCTAGAGATCCTGGCATCCGTGGCATTCTCTTCCAGAGGGAGCTGGAATCAGAGGTTGGCTGTTATCACAGCCTTTTAACTCCCATACAGGTGTGGATCTGGGGCTTGGGGGAGCATAGTGTTTATACAACTTGGAGGGCTCTCTTTAAGAAAGAACACAAAACTATGAATACAGTTAGATTTGAGGCTTTGAAACGAACAACTGAGGGTCATCATTGGCTTCGTGATACCGTTACCCCAAAACAGGGTTCGCCTCCTGTTGGGTGTCGAGCCAAAAGACACAGCGAAGCCAAAGATCAGAAGGAAGGACTTATTTCTTGCAGCAAGTAAGGAGGACACTGGAGACATTTCCCAAAGCAATGTCTCGCTCAACTGCAAAGTTGGGGGAGTTTTAAGCTAAGGGTACGTGCGTATCCATGAAGAGGGTTGGGGAGGTTTAGGTATATTCATAAAGGGCTTGAGAATTCAGCTTAGAATTGGGGCAAAGGTCGGCAGAATCCAGGCTTTAGTTGATTGAAGTCACAAGGGTCAGAAAAGGTCAGCGTCATCATGTCTTAGGTTCTGACCAGCCTGGGGTCTCAGCATGTAGTTACCATCCTCCACCTGGGTGGGAGCCTTAGTTCCTGCAGAACTCAAAACTATGCATCAGATTGTGATGTATATCCCTTGAGGAGTAACTAGGACTCTTTTATTGCTGAACTATTGTTTCCTGACTGCTTTTCCTTTGTTCCTGTATTCCCTCACTTCCCTTCCCATCATTAATTGCTGAGACCTGTTCAAAGGCAAGCATTGTGGTCAGGCTTGGAAAACAAAATGGCTTAGGCCAAAAATGGCTTCTCTTATGTCAAGAAAACTGCCTGGTTCTCTTTCTCCAGGGACCCTCTCTACTCTTTCTGCTTACAGGACCTCTGCTTCTGCCCCCTAGCAAAGTATACTAGAAAAGCTGAGGCTTGCAAGCCCTTGGACAAGTTATTCCCTCCCTAGAGCCTTAATTGGGTAATCTGTAAAATGGGACCCTCTATATATAGAATTGACGGGCGGGAAAGACACATGAGAGAAAAGAAAGTATACCTAGTGTTTGATTGGAGGTACTTAATTAAAATGCCATTTTGGAGACCTCCTCTCTGGGAAGTTATGGATCTGTTCTGGGCTAGCTTCTCCTCTTCCTTGTCTCCTTTAGCTTTATTGAAGTTTTTTCAGGTATTATTGTAATCCACCTAGAATATATATTATTAGTTTGAGACTTAGCAGAAGTTCCCAAACTGGTAGCTGAAGTCAATACATTTTTTTGGAGATCGCAAGGATTTCTAACAAGTTTAATTTGTTTTACTTTTTAAAGAGCCAGTCCAAGGTAGTTGTTGCTATTGTTTTCTGTTGGGGCTTGTTTAATTTCATGTGTTGTTTAATTTTTTTGCCACTGTGCAAAAGGTAATCCAAAGGTCAGTCTGGTGTGTGGTATGTGGTGTGGTATGTGTGTGCGTGCGTGTGTGTGTGTGTGTGTGTGTGTGTGTGTGTGTGTGTGTGTGTACAGGCTGTGAATCATATTGTTTACCATCCCTAACGTCTGCCATCCCTCACCAGCTCCATGTTTATAATCCTGAAGACATCTGAGTTTATCATAAGTCAAAATCAGCTAGTAAATCTTCAGAGAAATGGAAAAGGAAGAAGGAAAATAAAAGGACACTGATGTGAAATCATAGGTCACAAGTAGGTCAATAGTACTGGGGTTAGTTGGGGAGTCCCTGGCCTTGTACTACCTTGTTCAACCCCCAGCCTTGCCACTTACCAGTTTTTAACCTATAACTATATTCATTTGAACTTTTAAAATTTCACTTTGCTCATCTGTAAAACTGGGATATTTATAGGACTTTCCTTAGAGGTTCACTGTGAGGATTAAATGAGAAAATCCTCTCAATGTGCAAAGAATAGTAATTGGAATAGGGTAAACCCTCAATAAATGGTAGTTATCATTAAGAGCACGTCCTGTATAGCCTATATTGTGCCTTATATACGTCACCTCATGTTCACAACACTGGGAGGTTAAATGACCTGCCCAAGATGGGGAAATGCAGTTTAGACAAGAACCTAGTTTTAACAAGTCTCCATTTACTGCTCTTTACCAAATCAAAGACCCATGGGTTTGTAAGATGAATGCCTATTTCCAAGTATTAAAATGTGGGGAAAAATATGTTTCTCAGAAATGAAATATAGTAGTGCTCTTTCCACCACACTACATCTTGCGTCTCTCCCCCCAATTTCTCTCCATTAAAACTGTTAAAAGTTAAGCTGAGATATATTAAAATTTTTAAGAGTTTATTTGAGCAAAAATTGATTTGCATCTGGCAGCATCCAATCGAGCAGATAGAAAGGAGCTCCCAGGAGCTGTACCAAATGAAAAAGACTTTTATAGGCAGAAAGGAGCGGGCCTTTTTTATTAGGCAGAAAAGTGGGTTGGTTATCGCAAGGTTACTTTCTTTAGGGGACGGCAGGGATCTATAAAGCAGATTACCTAACTAGCGATGATCAGAGATTCCTGATTGGTTTAAAATTCCATTTCTGGTAGAGCGGAAACTGTAATTCAGTTAAGTCTCAGTTTGGTGACGTGGGGCTTAGCCTAAGTGACTCCATTTTGGGCCATTAGTCTTGTTCTTTTTTTAAATAGCACATTGTTCAATAGTATATGCGCCCATTTCCGGCATTATTTATTAGCTGGATTGCATACAGAGACATCAGTGTTACATATAGGGACATCAGTGTGGGGTCCTGTAGAGTTCTCATTGTACCCTCCATTGTTATCACTTTTTTTTTTTTCCGGTATGCGGGCCTCTCACTGTTGTGGCCTCTCCCGTTGCAGAGCACAGGCTCTGGATGCGCAGGCTCAGCGGCCATGGCCCACGGGCCCAGCCGCTCCGTGGCATGTGGGATCCTCCCGGACCGGGGCACGAATCCGCGTCCCCTGCATCGGCAGGCGGACTCCCAACCACTGCGCCACCAGGGAAGCCCCATTGTTATCACTTTTAAGATGTGATCCAGACACATGGCAGATCAGGCTGGCAAGGCCACATTTTTCCTATCTCAGGAAAACTACTAGGCAACTTTGTGGTGATGTACAAAAGTGTATCCCAATCCAACTTTTAAACTGATAAACTCTGTAGGGCACTTTGGCTGAGGCTGGAGAGACCTGGATGTGGAAATCACCCTGTGGGAAACACATGATGTAAGAAATAAACATGTTGTTTGGGATGGAGGAACCAAGTCCACCTGCAAATTCTTTAGCACAACAGCTTTGAGACTTCAGACAAATGACATTGTCTATAAAATGACACCAATAATCCCACCCTGCCTACTTCTGAACATCAGAGTGAGGATCCAAGAGATAATGCATGTGAAACATAATGTGTGTGGATGTGTGATACAGATGTAACCTTTTTTAATGTAATTTTTCATTGCTATAGCTTGTTATTTTTAGGGGAAATGAGATGGTGGAAGTTGGACAAGTTACATGTAGAAAAGGTACATGCATATATGATTGTGTGTGTATTCTGAAAAGCCTAGAAGGGCATATGTCAAATTGTTTATTGTGATGGGGTTTTCTTTTTTTTTTTTTTTTGGCCATGCAGCTTGTGGGATCTTAGTTTCCCCACTAGGAATCGAACCTGGGCCCTCGGCAGTGAGAGTGCAGAATCCTAACCCCTGGACTGCCAGGGAATTCCCCAGGGAGGGTTTTCATATTCACTTCTATGTTTGTGGATTGTTTGAATGATTTTTACAACAAACGTGTATTTTTATAACACTTCTATTTCAATAAATTCCTCAAAAGCAACAAAGAACCCCTGTGCTAAACAGAAGTTCTTTCAAAAGCTATGATTTGGACAAATTGAATCCATTTTAACACATCTTATTCTAGACCCCTACCCCACCCCCAATATGTTATCAGACCATGTGAAAACCAGCCCCTACTCACCTGCTTCTCTTTAAATTCTACAGCCTGATATTTGGTTGTTGTTGGTTTTATTAGATATCTAAATATCTATAGATAGATATTTAGTTAGATACCCTCATGTAAGATTGTAATACTGATTTTCATACCACTGAATACCAACATTTATAATCCAAAGGGATCCAATTAGAGCAGAGAATCAGCAATTTCCTCAAATCGGAAGCACAACATCTCTTAAATTAAAAGTTTCCCATAGAGTTCCCTGGTGGTCTAGTGGTTGGGATTTGGTGCTTTCACTGGTGTGGCCTGGGTTCTGTCCCTGGTCTGGGAACTACGATCCCTGCAAGCAGCGCAGCAGGGTCAAAAAAAAAAAAAAAAAAAAAGTTTCCCATAAAAGGTTAAGACAAAATTTACCTTTTAGGAAAACTGAAATATGTAATTTCACCTCAGTGGCCAGTCTTTGTCTGGCTCTTTTGCTAGTCAGACTTCTTCCTCTCATTTTAGAAATGGTAACATGTTTATAGCTCTGTCTTCAGACCAACCGACTCTCTAACGGACTTTTCTCTAGAGATCTCCTCCATTCCTCGATTCCCCATGTATCTAGTACTATCTCTTTGCATATAAATTCCAAATATTTTTCTCTAGCCAAACCACCCTTTTTTGTTTCTATAAGGGTTTTAAAATTATCGGGTCAATTTGGGTTCATTGCTGGTATCTCAACCCAAACAAACTGAAAGCCAAATTAATCTTTTTTTTTTTTTCCCACACCATAATTCTCCCCAGTAAACCAGGGCTGGCCAAGACTGTCATTTATCTTTAACTTCTTCCTTCTCTGTGCCCCTCTTCCCCACAATGCTTTGCTTAGATTTTTATGACATCCTTTGCTTTTTCCCATGTCTACTCCCAGCTCCTGGTTCAGGCTTTTGCTTTCGCAAAAAGCAATGTGAGTGAAGAGAGACGAGCAACGGGAGGTCAGGAAGCCCTCACAATGGGACTAGCATGTGACTCAGAACTTGAAAGGTTTTCTCCTTAAGTGGAAAAAGTTATTCCAGAATAATGGAACAGCATCAATAGAGTCACCCCAGGCACAGAAATGCCTGGCATCATTAAAGAAAGGCAAGGAAGATGGTGGGGCTTTCAGGATGGGTATGTATAGATATTCTCAGGGATCAGGCTGGTTACGTATGTTCATTCCTGGAAGACTTTGAATTTCAATCTGTAAGTAGTGGAAAAATACAGATTTATGTGGCAAGAAAACCTGTTATAAAACTGTGTGATAGTTAAGGGGACAAATCATGCAAGCATTGATTATGGCAATAGGAATTGATACACAACATATTGAACTCTTAGAATCGATTGTTTGAGTGACTAGTTGCTCGTGGGAGCAGAAAGGGTGGGAGATGAAGGTGCCAGAGATGACTGAGTTTAGTAGCCTGGGTGTTTAGAAGCATGCCTTGCCTTGAGGAGAAATGCAAATTAAGCTTTGGGCTTGTGAATGACAGTCAAGCTCAGTTTTAGCCATGTAGAGTGTGATGTGTCGGTGAGATATACAGGTGGAGGTGTCCGAAACACCCTATTACCTCTGTGAGGAGGATCGCCTAGGAAATCTATTCCTGGCTCCCTGTTGGATATATGGCTTTTATTTATATGTTCCATCAACACAGAGACAACCTGTATAGTGCTGAACCCATCATGATTCATTCGCCACAAGCCACTTTCACCTTCCCACTGCCCCATGTTGGTTAATGATGTTTTCAGTTCCTAGACTCCCTTGTCTACTACCTGTGGGTTGTTTTCAATTCCTGTCTCCTTTGATGCTCATGTTTATTTAGGCACCAAATTGTACTGATTTTTCTTTTACAGTGTCTCTCATGTCCACATGTCTTCTGCCTCTTCTAACTCTTTAAATTGCCTAATTGCCTGGTCCTTATTTTTTATAGCATAATACCCACTTTTTGATGAGACCCTTGCCTCCAGAATGTTTCCTAACAGCCCATTCTGTCTACCACAATAAGGTTACTCTTCCAGAAACCCTAAACTGATCTTTTCACTCCCTTTCTCACAACTTTTGATTGACTTTCTGTCATCAACAAGAGAAAGTTCAAATTCCTTAATATTATAAAATTCATAATATATCTACTCTAGCATTCTCTCCAGCCAAACCGATCTATTTACCATCTGGGAACCTATTTTTCTCTCTCCCAGCCTTGCTTTATTGCTTGCAGTTTTATTGGAGTTCACAGAGAGTGAAAGATAAATTTATAGAAATACCTTGAAGTGTAAGAAGAGAGGGGCTTGGTATTCTGGCAGAGTCTCAAATGGGGCTCCACTGAATACACCCAGCTATGCTGGCATGCTGGTGGGCTCCAATTACAGACCTAAAGTCTAGGGAAGGGAAGGAAAAGAGAAAAGAAGAGGAAATGAGAAAAGAAGGGAAGGAAGAGGATATACAGGAAAGAGAGGTGTAGGAGTTAGCCAGGAATGGCACAAATATCAGAGTGCAAAATAACAGTCTTCATAAACTTAAAAGTGATTATCCTCTTGTCTCTGAGCTTCTCAAGGGCAGAAACCAGGTCTGATTTTCTTTGTCTCCCAGCACCCAGCACAAAGACTGACACATAGATGCTGCTCTGTCAAGAATTCTTACATGAATTGTCAGCAATTCTTGTCTTCTTCATTGAAAAGGTCTCCGTTCCTTCACTATCCCCCTCAGGTTGTATTTTGCAATCATAAAATTTTATTTTGCTTTTCCTGTACCTTTTCTAAGATGTCCAGAACAATATTGAAGAAAAAAAAAAGAGCACTTGAAAAAAGAGTTTTTTAAAATATGGCATATAATGGGAAAAATGATTTACCCCAACCTAGTCTTATTTTTTCATATATTTCCAGAAACATACTCGATTTTCTGTCCCATTTCCAGCAGCTTATGAGTAACTTTAACCATTAACTCTTTCCAGCAACAATCATTCATTGTTAGCCACTGCCCTTGTTATGCTGGTATATAATGTTTTCCCTCTTAATAAACATATTACTCTGTGCTAGTTGCTAATGACGTTCATTCTCTCTGACTCCACCTCTTCTCCATCTTGCCAGACCATTTGGAATTCTAATCCTGTCCTGGATGCCCGCCTTCCTAACTGACGATGGGTGTCATCTGCTAACAGCATGTATCATCTGTCAGCTCTAGGAGCTTATTTTCTGTTCTATCCATGTAAATCATTGATGAAATATTAAAGAATCAGTCCCAGAATAGGGTCCTGTGGGATATGGTTTCTAATATCCCTGAGTTTGACGTGAGTGCCATTGATAGCGAGCTCGTAAGACTACCTACCACAGAGCCACACTTCCCCCAATGTGTTGATTGAATGCAGTCTTGGGGAAGATAACTAAGTCTTTCTGGGGCCAAAGAGCTATGGAGAAGTTTAGGGAGAAACTTAACATACTGACTGCCCACTTTTCTGCTAGGTACTTTACGTATATTAATTTAATCAATCCTTTCACAACTCTGTAAGGCAGTAAAGGGTAGTGGTTAACACCATGGATTCTAAGGTTGAACTGCCTGATGTTGCATTTTCACTCCATCAGTTTCTAGCTTTCTGACTTGGTAAGATTTTTTTTTTTGCGGTACGCGGGCCTCTCACTGTTGTGGCCTCTCCCCTTGTGGAGCACAGGCTCCGGACGCGCAGGCTCAGCGGCCATGGCTCACGGGCCCAGCCGCTCCGTGGCATGTGGGATCTTCCTGGACCGGGGCATGAACCCGTGTCCCCTGCATCGGCAGGCGGACTCTCAACCACTGCGCCACCAGGGAAGCCCTGACTTGATAAGATATTGAAATTTTCTGTGCTTTAGTTTTATCCTCTGAAAAATAAGAATAGAATTCACCTCAGAGGATTGTTTTGAGGATTCCATTGCACATAAAGCACTTAAATAGTCCCTGACACATAGAGAATCTTCTACAAATCTTGGCTGTTATTATCCCAGACTAAAATTGAAGAAACTGAGTTGGTATGCAGCAGAGTCAAAATCTGAGGCCCTGGGGTGTCTGACTCCAATTCTTAACCTCTTTCTACTCTAATGTGCAGACTTTTAAATTTGTATCCCACAAATTTCCAAAAGAGAGTTCAGATGAAAATGGCCATAGCAATCAGAAATGCATTCGATTTTATACCAAAACCTCATAATTTAAGCTGATACTTTTTGGTAGGGAGGTGTTTATATTTGATTAAAACCTTTTTAAAAGAGAAGTTATTTTATAAGAAAAAAATCAACCTAAGTTTAAGATTATAAAATATTAGGTTTGAAAAACTATAGGGATCATCTATTTCAAACTACTAGCTAATAAGAGACTCTTTGGGAGTTTTTTTTTTTCTTTTTACATTTTTTTCCCTAATAACATAAGTGGTAAATGTTTGAAGTAGAAAACTTGGAAAACCCTGAGAAGCCCAGCAGAGGAAATTACCCATAATTCAAACACTCATGGTAATCACTATTAATGTTTTCTTATATGTACTCTTTAGTGTTATTTTTCTGTACATAAATTTTCTTTACAAAATGGTAACACAATATATATGCTATTTTAGTAGCCTGTTTTTTTCACTTAGTGATAGATTATAAGCATTTCTAACATCATTATTTTATTGATCTGTAAAATCTGTAAAAAATAAATCATGGGAGAGTACCATAAATAATCTAACTAATCCCCTATTGTTGGACATGTAGGTTGATCCTATTTTCTTTCCTACTATTATAAATAAAACTGTCATGAAGAATCTTGTATTATGTTGTTGCATAATTCTCTCATTATGCACAAATCCTTTTTATCCTTAACAGATGGTTAGCCAGCCTCTGTTTGATCACTTCCAGTAACAGGGAGCTCACTTCTTTGCCAGACAGCTCATTCCATTTATGGACAACTCTAATTGTTAGAAAGTTCTTTATTTTTAACCAAAATCTGTTCTCCTTAACTTACACTCATTGATTCTAGTTTTGTGGTCTGGAATTACCCAAAGCAATCTTTCCTTTTTGTACTTGGCAGCCCATCAAATACACGAAGAAGACCATAATGAAACTCCGTAAGTATTCTCTTCCTGAAGATAAATATCCATGCTTATGAGTCTTATGATAAAAAAGGATAAGGAATTGGTAGCAGTAGGGGGTTCCTCATATAGGATATAAATTTGGTAACATCATATTTCCCTTCTTGCTGTGGCCTCCTGGAAGCTCAGAGCCTTATTGGTTGTCCCATCTTTGTAACAGTATGACCTTATCACCTCCATATATGTGCGCTCTTTTCCCTTTGGTCTAATCATCCTATTTTGCCTGTATTTTTCCTGGCTGTTATTTTTCCTTAAAAAAATTTTTTTTAACTGAAGTATATATCTCTGTAACCTCTGTACCTCTACGGTACAAGGTGTATCATAATCAAATAAGTTTCTCTATTTCCTTTAGCCATTCTTTGTATGAAATTAGTTGATCACTTTTGTTCCCTCTCGCCATTTAATATACATTCAAGTCTTTTACTCCCAAAAGCTACCAGAATAATGGAATAGTTTCAATTCCCTGCCCCTTTTCTCTGGTGGAGAAGCTTAATGGAATGGGAAGATAGAAAACATAATCTCAATCCTACTGAATCATTAATAGCTTCTATCAAATTCACACTATCTCCTCTGTCATCCAGCACCATTTTCTGCTCTTGAAAGAGCTTAGAATGCATATCTCACCAGCCTTCAGAGCAGTGATTAACATGCGTATGCCACGGCAGGGTTGACAAACCTTTCCATACCCACAAGAGGATGGATAATCCTCTCTGCAGCACCTCTGAGAGGATGGTAGTATTGTCCTCATCTTACCCTAAGGGAATAGAGGCTCCCAGAGGTGAGACTTGAACCCAGGTCCTCTAACTCTGAATCTGAGAGCCCAGCGCCGCCCCTGAAGCACACTGACTTCAGAAGAGCTCTGGCCTGGCCCGGACCACAAGGATTCCACTACTGTTGGACGGGAGGCAGGCGGCTCTGCGTGTTCCTCCTTTTATTCGGAATCCAGCTCTGATTATCCTCTTCCCACAGAGAGAAGCGTGGTGGCTGCCAGTTGCATATGGCTTGACGAAGATAGGAGAGGACATAAAGGCGGCCCCCCTCCTCCCTGTGCTCCCGGATGAGAATCGAGCAGATTGTTTCCTATTTGGAGGAAGTGGATGTGAGAAACCTAAGGCAGCAGGCAAACCTCAGACGAGTGAGAATAAAAAATACTCCCATGACCCCCTTGCGAGGTTTTGCCTGGAGGAGCCAGGTATGAAGGCACCAGGCTGTCTGTGGGCCAGAGAGCTAGAATGTTTCTGCCCCAGGAGCTTCCTTCCTGATTATCCCCTCCTGAAGAGAGGCTGTGATTGCCTTCGGCCTCCCTGGAAGACCTCCGCGCTGGCAGGCTGGCCTGGTGTAACAGCTCAGAGTTGAAACCCTCTTAAAAATAGCTGTTCCCTTCTGGGTTTAGCAACTCACACTTGAAAAGCTCTTTATTCTTTATAATGAATAGAGAGCAGGGACTTTTCATTGAAGAAGAAGAGCTATAGCACAAAATAAAGGCAGGCTGAGGGTAGTTATTCTTTTGAAGTGGTGGACAGAGAGGAGGACCTCAGCACTCAGCTTTCACAGGTATCAACCCTTTCCTTGGATTATTCCTGGAATAGAGGCGTAGAGAGGCTTTCGAGCAGCTCTTGCTGTCAAAAGCCCGTGTGTGGTGGGCAGTATTTTAGGTGACAGCACTAGCTAGAGACCAGCCAAGCAGCCTGAAGCTGAAATTTCAATCTAATTAATTGGCTGAAGAAGCAAAAGACCTGAAGGCAAGGTTTAACTCTTTGCTACCCAAGCCTCTAAGGTTCGTGTCCATACCCTGGAAGGAGTGAGAAGGGCTGAAAATAAAAGGATGGGAATGGGAGTTGAGGAAGCTGATGCCTACCTTGGTGGGAAGAACTACTGTTAGGTGTGTGATGGGGAATCTTGTTGGCCAGAAAGGCCAGATTCCTCAATTATGTCTTTTCCAGAAAGAAAAAGGAGTTCAGATGGAGAAATGAGGTAAAACTCTTAGTCTACAATGTCAAGTCTTGTTTCTAAGTAATGTATTTTCTTTAAGTCAAATGAAATGCAGCTTTCAGGATCCCATTGAGCCGGTGAGAAATTCAATCTCAGCTATTATCTGTAACTTCAATTATAAGCATCTGGGAGGCATATGTGTTGCATGAGCAAGAGGGGTAAGACATCTGAATCAGGCGGTGTAATTAAAGCTAGTCATTAGGCAAAAGACTTCAAGTCACACTGTCTTACGATAAGAAGTTTATTTCTTACCCAGTCTAACGTGGATGTTTCTCGGTCAGGAAGCCATCTTGGGCAGCTCTCCTTAGGCGGTACCTCAGGGATCTGGGCTCCCTTCCATCATGGGCTCTTCCAGTCATTGTCTAGGCTTCACAGTCCTTTGTTTTCTGCCACTCAGACCAGAAGGGCGTTGGAGGTGGCAATGGAGAGATCATAAGGACGTCTTTAAGGGCCAGGCCTAAAAGCGGTGTACATTACTTCAGTCCCCATTGCATTAGCCAGACTTTGTCACTTGGCTCCTATTAGATGCAAGGGGGCTGGCAGAGAAATAGAGTTGACCCGTGTGCCTGGGAAGGAGGGGCAAAGTAGATTCTGATGAAACTTAGGAATCTCAACCAAAATATCTAATTTTCAAGCCACATGGTTCTTTCTGTTGTTCTCTCTGTTTACCCCCACGTGGTCCAAAGAAGGCTGGTGCTCTCTGTTGCAGTGGGATTTTTTTGTTTTTTGTTTTTTTGCTACTTTTCCCATATAATTTTTTAAAGTTGATATGTTGTATTTTCATTTTTATTCAGTTCAAGAAATTTTCTTTTTTTGGCCATGCAGCATGGGGGATCTTTGTTCCCCAACCAGGGATCAGACCCTCACCCCCTGCAGTGGAGTCCTAACCACTGGACCGCCAGGGACCCCCTGGGGTTTTTTCATATTTACTTCTATGTTTGTGGATTGTTTGAATTATCTTTACAACAAACATGTATTTTTATAATATTTTTATTTCAATAAAGTCGCAGCAGTGGGATTTAATGAGGCTGGAAGCCATACCCTCCGTGGTCTTGCCACTTCTCCTGGTAAGGGGCATCATGGACCCATCCAATTCTAATAACCCTTCTCTCTCTAAGGAAATCTATTTCTCCTTCTCTCTGATCTTCCTGTAGAACTCCTAGTACCACCTCTTCAACATGCTCAGCCTTTCACGGAAGATAAGAAGGAAAATTATCCTGAAACAGCTTTAGGTTCAGCCAACGAAAGACCCAGTAACCGAACCACCTTTTTAGAATGAAGGGAGGAGAAAAATACAGAGAGCACAACACAGATCTGTATCTCCATAAATCATCATGCCACAAAGTGCGTGAGCCCCTGGCATTCATGAGGCATCTGACTCAAGACCTTCAAGTTCAAGAATGTCATCTTTTTTTTTTCTTTTTTTAGCCTTTTTTACTTCCATCACAACAATAGGTGATAGCTTTTTGTTCAGCATCATTTTCATAAAGATGGAGAAGTTATAATCACCGTGATGGGGTAAAGAGTAAGAACACAAAACACACAAACGAGATGGGGATATGCGGCAGTTGGTGAGGCCGTCACTAGCTAGGCACGCCGACGCCACTCACCATCATGAGAGTGAGCCAGAGCCAGGGGCCTCAGCAGAGTAGCAAATTCCTGACCATGGATCTCTGAGTCTCTCATAGAGAGTTGAAAATGCGGAGTGATAACTGCCATAGTTTGTTTTAATTTTCCTAAGAGACAAGACTTGGTAGGAGTTCATCTGGTGGTTTTATGAGTCCCAGTCTGTGTCTCCTTGAGAATTCCGTTCCATGGGACTGAAGGAAATTCAAGTGCTATTCCACAGCCACAGAAATCACAGAGGAATTGTGCTTCATGGGAGTGGCTTTAAAAGACAAGGTATGGGAGAAGGAGTCTGATTTTTCAGAAAGGGGGAAAAGTGGGAATCATGGCAACTACGAATGTGTAACTTGGAGGCTGATTTGTTTTAATACTCATTTAGATTTTACTAATCAACAGGTGATTCATAACTTTTTAAAAGAACATAATAATTGCTATACACTGAATGTGTCCCCCCCCCAAATTCATATGTTGAAACCCTAATCTCCAATGAGATAGTATTTGGAGATGGGGCCTTTGGGTGGTAATTAGGTCATGACAGTGCAGCCATCATGATGGGATTAATGCCCTTGTAAGAAGAGACATCAGAGATCTTCCTCTCTCTCTCTTCCCTCCCCCCTCCCCCCACCATGTGAAGTCATAAGGAGAAGATAGCAAACCAGGAGGAGAGCTGTCACCAGAACCTGACCATGCTGGCACTGTAATCTTAGACTTCCCAGCCTCTAGAACTACGAGGAATAAATTTCTGTTGTTTAAGCCAGCCGGCCTATGGTAATTTGTTATAGCAGTCCGAACTAAGAAAGTAATCATTTCAAATTATGATGAGTTTACTCAAAATAAGTCATACCAAATTCATATCTTTTCCCTTTTGAGGTGGACTATTGTCAGATTAGGGGAGTATCATAGACCTGCTTTAATCTTGATTAGGTTGAAGACCTCAATAGCTATATATTTTGGTGGATTTGAATCCGTTGAACAATCAAACGTAGAGCATTGTTTAAGATTGAGCTTTGGAAACAGTTTATTAATAATAAGTTGTTCTTACCTGTATAAATTCTGAAGCAACAGATAAATAAATGCAGATATCAACCTGATAGAGAAAAAACCCTCAGCTATGTTTTCGGTAAAACTGATGGGAGAATATGGCTGGTTATGTGCCCACAAGTTATCCCCTAATCATTCCTAATATTCCAGTGCTCACACAGTTAAATATCCCTGTCCAGTCATAGGCTTAGCTGGACCACTGCGGGCTTCCCCCTAGGGGGCAGCTCAGAGCTTGGTGGAGGAGGAGATTTTATGAGTCCTGAGCGGAGAGACTGAGAGAGACTGCAAAGAACTCAGAGGCCTTGGGCAGGCATTTCATTGCCTTCTCCAAAATTCAGCAAGGGTGGTTGGAGGTAGATGGAGTGGACTAGAAGTGGTAGCTGTTATGATCCTGACATTTCTGGAAGGGCAGAAGTTCTTATTTTACCAGCCAAGTTAGGAATGCAAGGAGAGAAATAGAGTGGTTACTTCTGGCAAACAATGAGGAACTTCGAGTCCGTCCTCTCTTCTTGCTGCTGTTTCAGTCCACATTTTGCTATTTGATTCATATGCAGATGCAGAAGGAATGCATATGTCTTTTGAAGTTGTTACCAAAATAGGGAGAGTAGCTGACATGATAAACGATGGAGCCCCAATTAAAAATCATCTCAACTGCGTGTGACCCAGGCTGGACTCTCTTAGAAACATTTGAATAGCAATAAATATCAAGGTTTTTATTTAGGTTAAAAATTTTTCCAAAAAAACTCCATACACAATGCAGCTGCTCAGATACAGGGTAGAGACAGACAGCTTTGACATAAATTTATATAAAAAATGTTCTGGAGTTTTATTTCATCTGAACTTAATATGACAACTATTATGTGTCTGCTAAAAATGGTAATGCAGTCTCCAGCTGCATATGTTCAATAAATGATTGCTTAGAGTGTATTCTGTGGCAGGTACCATGCTGGGTCCTAGGAGCTGATGTAGCACAGTGTCTGGAGTAATCTGTCCAGTGAAGGGCACATAACTTTAAGAGCAGCATTAATGAATTAAAGTGGAGCATTGGTAGGTGGAGACTTAATTCTATTGCTTTAGGTTTCCATGAGGCAACTTCTAACCCGTGGGAATAACGCTTGAGTATTTTATTGTAAAGAAATATTTTACCTGGAGATGACAGAAACACTGACATAACTAGCTTAAACGATAAGGAAATTAGTGTCTTTCAGAATAATAATAATAATAAATTCAAAGGTAGCGCAAACATGTTATAATTGGAGCCAGAGATCTATATCTCTGCTCTACTTTGAACTCTTCCAGCCTCTGGGTAGAGGCTTTTTCTTCAGACCGTCTCCTCTTGTGCTTAGAAGATGGCTACCATCAGTCCTGGGACAGAATGCTTCCTCATTAGAAAATCTCTCTTCCAACCAGCGAATAAAAGTTCTCACCCTCAGTCTAATTAAGCTAGTTTGTATCATGCACCCATCCCTGGTCCAACAGCAGGCTCTAGGATAATGCCATGAACTGATTGGCTTAAGCTTACGTTCTGGAACCAATCACTTGCCAAGGGCATTAGAGTTACTCTTACTGGCTTGAGTTGAGAATAGGATCAGCTTCCTGAGACATTTAGGCAACGTGAAAGAGAAGGGCTTATGTAAGTAACATCGGGGTTCTTTTTGAAAGGAGGAAAATAGTGGAGATGAATGCTAAACAGATACTAAATCTGGTCAGAGGAGAAGGAAAGTCTTATTGGATGTGTGGGTTTGGGGGAAGAGAAGCTACGTAGCTTTCCTTTCTTCTCTTTCAGGAAAACCTGTCCTCTCCTGACGGTGATACCTTTCTTTATGTGGTAACAGCTATAACTCTTACCCTTAAAGCCCTGCCCAATAGTGTAGATTCTGTTGTCCTGCTTCTCTGCATCTGACTGTGTCAGATTAATTCAATTAGGTGGCGCTTAGTAGGAAGGCTGATTATGGTCAAGGTCTAGGTTCTACTCTCACTGTGTATTTACTGGAAGTAAAGCTGACCATTTGATCTTCATCTGTTGGATTCCTGTGTCTATTTCTAATGAATTCATAACCAATAGGAGGTATGATTATCACCCCTAAAAACTTCAACAAGTGCGCCCTCAGGAGCAAGCCAGAATCTAGAGGATTCTGAGAACTCTGTCACACAGAGGAAATGTAGAGTTCAATATTGAGACATTCAGCTGCCATCAGATATCTAGATATATCTAGATATATCAGATATTCAGAAAGTTCAAAGGGTGTGAATTTTCACAGGCATAGCTGTGGAGAAGGCTGTTCTGCTAGTAATGAGAACCCTGTCATTGGAAGTATTCACACACAGGCTGGATGGCAATCTTTCAAGTGTGCTTTAAAATGGAATTCTGCACATTTGGGAAGTTGAACACAGTTGTTTCTATAATAGAATCCAACTTTTAGTTCTGTGTAGTTCTGCTCTGTGGATATTTTAGACCTGTGGTTTTCAAAGTGTGGTCCCTGAGCAGCGTCAGCATGACCTGGGAAGTTGTTAGAAATGCACACTATCAGGTTTCACCCTAGACCCCTGTTACGGGTTGGATTGTGTCCCCCAAAAAAGATATGTTGAAGTTTTAACCCCCTAGTACATCAGAATGTAAAATAGGGTCACTGCAGATGTAAATTAGCTAAGTTAAGATGAGGTCATACTGGAGTAGGATGGGCCCTTAATGCAATATGACTGGTGTCCTTAAAAGAAGAGACAGACACAGAGGCACAGATATGTGAGAGGAGAATGCCATATGATGATGGAGGTGGGGATTGGAGTTATGCAGCTTCAAGCCGAGAATCGTCAAAGATGGCCAGCAAACCACTGGAAGCTAGGAAGAGGCAAGGAAGGATTCTTTCCTACCCAAGGAAGGCTTCAGAGGGAGCATAGCCCTGCCAACACTAATTTCAGGCTTCTAGCCTCCAGAACTAAGAGAATACATTTCTCTTGTTTTAAACCATCTGATTTATAGTAATTTATTATGGCCTCCCTAGGAAACTAATACACCAAGTGATTCAGAAACTCTCATATTGATGCCCAGCAATCTGTGTTTAATCAGCCCTCTAGATGATTCTGATGCACACTAAAATGTGAGAACCCCTGATATCTATTCTAGATGTACACCAATGCCTTGCACTCAAACATGCATGTGAATGAATTGGGGATTTTGTTTAAATGCAGATTCTGATGCAGTGAACCTAGGGTAGGGCCTGAGGCTCTGCATTTCCAATAAGCTTCCAGGCAATACCATACCGCTGGCCAGAGGACCACACTTTGAGGAGCAAGGATCTTCATCAGTTTTGTCTAACAGAACTTTCTGTGATGATGGAAATGATCTCTCTCTGTGCTGCCCAATAAGAAAGTCACTGGCCACACGTAGCTACCAGACCCTCGAAATGTGGCTATTCTGAGAATGGAACTTGAACATTTTATTTAAGTTTAATTAACTTGAATTTCTATAGCCACATGTATTCAACAGGGCAGGTCACCGTCTCCTTATTCCTAGACTTAACTGCCATGCATGGCAGAGCTTACAGGGCTCCTGACTTTTGTTTATCTGCATCATCACTAATTTAGTAGTCAGGACTGGTGGTAACGTGCAAGACTATGTGTGCTCGATAGTACATTAGGAGCCACTGGAGAACATAAAATAAATAGATGACAGGGTCTTTGCCCTTAAGGAACGTCGTGTTTATAACTGACTCTCATTGTATGTCTACCAGTTTCTGCCAAGCCTGAAAGTGTTAGTTCAATGTTAAAGGGGGGTGGGGTGGGGGGTGGAATTAAGCAATAATTAGAAGAGATGATGCTTGGCAGGGGCTTTTTTATCTCAAGGCTACCAGATTTTGTTCATGGAATTTGAGAACATGAGTGATTTGCATATGTTGCATAAATTTGCATCTTGTATTCAAGCGACCTGACTCCAAGTCTGTGAAGTACAATTTAATTAATTAGTGGAACCTACTAGTGTTGTGTTAAGAACAGAATTCAGAGCATAACACACATGAAATAGTTAGCTGTTGACAAAATTCAGGAGATTCCAGACCAGGTCAGGAGACATAGAAAAGAAGCAGAAGTTCACAGAGGAAGGGGAAAGAGAGGTACCAGGAGCTTTGTTATTATCCCTGCACCCCTGCCTTCTTTGTGCCTCAGGCCTTTGTGTCTTGGGTGGTGTATTTTCCACAAACTGCACTAGGTCAAGTGAAGTTCCGCAAATGAATGGAATTAGGATTCTGTGCTGACTAGTGTCCATTTCCTTGTCTTTGGCACATTTCACCCCCCTTGACTTGCTTCTTTGCCTACAACTGAATTCTGCATGGGTGTAAGCAGACATTTTAGAGAGAAAAGATCGAGTAAAAGAGATGATGCCAGGCCCTGGGGATAGAAAGTTAAATAACACAGGATCCTTGTCACAAAGGAGCTCCATACTACAGTAGGGGATCTGGACCTATGAACAGTAACTACCATGCTGTGTGAAAAGAACAATGATGAAGGCACGTCTTAGGAAGCGCAGGGCCAGAGGAGACAGACTCTACTCATGTGGAGGGGTGGGAGGAAAGTTTTCACACAGGAGGAGCTTAAAGAAAGAGAAGGACTGTGGGTGGGGTAGTGGATTTCAGGCAGAACAGTGTGTGCAGAAACAGCATGGTGTGTTTAGCAAACTGTAAGTGTCACTAAATGGGAAGGAGAGGAGGGAGGTCAGGGTGAAGTACAAAATCCAGATCAGCCTATAAATGCTTTATTAACTTGCTTTCTAGAGCAAAGGGAATGGAACTAAAATAGGCACTTTCGTCCACCTCACCTAGGAATGAAAACATGCCAGAAATCCAAATAGAAATCCAATAAGACATCTTCCCCCAGTGACAGTCATCCCCTCCTAGCTTCTCCTGACTTACGTTTGCTGTAAATCTGCCCTTAACCTTCTCTATACGTGCCTCTTGCTAGAAGAACCTGAGTTCTTTTATGACCCAAGTTGACTAGAAACAGGCACCTAAACAATGTAAGTTCTGTCTGCTGCCTGTAACCAAATATACCCCTCAGCCTGCTGCGTGGCCTGTAGCGGTCAGTTAGAAAGAGCTAAAGGGTCATCCAGAAATGATCATGCTAACCACCTGAGAGAGTCCCCTCAGATCATCCCATCTCTTTGTTGTGTTATTTACTCCTCCTTTCTTTTGAAACCTCAAAATCAAATGTGGCACCTGCATGCAGCCCCAGAGATACTGCAGATTCATTTGGTCCACCCAGTCACCAAACCTGAGAGCCACAGAGCCCATCACTGCCAAGCTAGCGGGATGGCACAAGGATAGAGACTAAGTGTAGTGCCTCCCCCTGCCTTACCCATGTAACTGTATCGTATGGGAATACTGGCTTCCATATCTCACTGATTTACTAAATGTTTCAGAAAAACGCGCAAAGCATAGAGTATAAAATAACTAACACTCACATACCTGCTCCAGAAATAAACATTTTAAGATCAATTGAAGCCTTTGTGTATCCCTCCCTAGTCACATTCCTTTCCTACCTCTCAAGAAGTATTCATTATCCTGAATGTGTTTATCACACCAAATACTTGTCTTTATATGGTTACTATGGTATATTGTGTTTTAAATATTTTAATATTTATAAGAATGTTATCCAGTAGTATCCTGGTAAATATTTAATAACATTTACTAGGGAGGTTCTCCAAGGAGGAAAAAAAAAAAAAAAGACCTGATTTAAAGCATCTGCCAATTTCCGTGGTGTAAACATTACCACGCTGGCCAACTTCAAGCTACTGCATGATGTCAGTGCATGAGGAAGTGGGAGGAGATGAGCCCACTAAATGTGAGCCAGTCCCAGCACCCCACTGACTTGTTATCCTGCTCTATGTGTCCTTCAGTCACCTGATTTTTTATTTTTTTGCGGTACGCGGGCCTCTCACCGCTGTGGCCTCTCCCGCTGCGGAGCACAGGCTCCGGACGCGCAGGCTCAGCGGCCGTGGCTCACAGACCCAGCTGCTCTGCGGCGTGTGGGATCTTCCCGGACCGGGGCACGAACCCGTGTCCCCTGCATTGGCAGGCGGACTCTCAACCACTGTGCCACCAGGGAAGCCCACCTGATTTTTTTAAACAGGAGAAATCGAACAGAAGGTTAATAACATTTATACATAGGAGAGACCCAGGAAAACTGAGTAACTCGCTGAAATGGCTGAAGCCCTCACCTTAAATACCATCTTCCACTATAGACTATAATATCTTGGGAAGGATTTTTCATCGGCTTGATTTGGATCACGTGCCATTCCCACGTTCAATCATTCCAGCTAGAAGGGTGGGCTACTGTGGTAGCCAAGCCTGGGGCCTAAGCCCTCATCTGTAGCCAGGGAGTTGCTCCAGTTGAGGTTTGCATTGTGTTATAATCCCACAATGGTATTGTGACTGGCAAACCTGCTAAAACTACATGGAGGGTAGAAGATCAAATCCACTAAAGAAGGGATCTTGATAAATACAAATAGAATTTCCGGTGAAGCCACCCCTACTTCTCTAGCCCTCCTCACTCCTCTCTACTTCTGAACTGATACTATATCTAGAGTATCTGTCTCTACTTATCAAATATGTTATGTTTCCTGCTAAATTATATTCTTCTTAAAGTGAGTGATTATGTCTTCACTTCTGTGTATCCTCTGTAGCCCCTAACAGAGAACTGAGCTTATATGAGGCATCTGATAAATACTGATTCTTAGAACCTGTGGCCTGCTATTTCTAATGGGAGCAGATCTTTTCAATCCAGTCCTATTGACTTCAAACATAGTTTTAACTCAGATTAGAACTTTGACATTATAATGAGATTCTGGAGATAGTAACACTACCAAAAGTGTGTACAGTGCATTGCAATTTAGGAAATACTCTCACATTCTTTGATCCTTACAACTGGATAGAAGGCAGGTGCTATTCCCATTCTATAGTGAAGAAACTGGGGCTCAGCGTGGTTAAATGTCTTGCCCAAAGTAGACTGGCTGGTAAGTGGCAGAAACAGATTAGCCACCTTCTAACTGGGCTTTGGGAGCAAAGTTTTCTGTCACGTTCCCTAGAGAGAGCTGAGTGTTTATGGGAGGTGTGATGAGGGACTCTTCTGGAAACAGCACTCTGGGGGGCTGCCCTTGAGAAGCTTTGATCGCCTCTCCATCATGTGACGCGTCCATGAATGGATCAGCCTTTGGAGACTCTACCTACATTTGGGCATTCATCACCTGGAACATGTGTTTGAAGCCTGGAGCTAAAGCATCTTTGTGGCCCCGGAGGTTACTAAGGAGAGATTCAGCCCACGTTTAAATGCCAGATGATAGAAGCCAGTGGCCAGGCCATGCAGGCATTTTTGCCAAGTTGGAATGGGAGCAAGTGTGACTAAGCCAATGGGACTAGAGGTGGCAAACAATTCGTGTCTGGTTGGAACCAAGTACCGTGGTGTTGGCGATAACACTTCCAGAACAAGCAAGGGTGACCATAAACCCCTGTTCCAAGGAGCACTGTAAAGGAATGAGCTGCACACACTTCTGTTATTTAACAGAAATTCACCAGGGGGCCCATCTTCTAACCTCAGCAAGAACGGAAATGTTGGCAATGTCATCGTCAGGCCTTCCCCGCCTGCTGCTAGCCTGGCAGAAGCTTGTAAAGGCAGAACTTTGGGGCCCAGACGTCTTGTTTCTGTTGCTTTTGCCAGAGAGTTGCTCCAGAGGAGGCTTGCATTGTGTTATAATCACATGGTTTGCAAAATGATAGTTAAGAATCTGTTAGCATTTCCACCCCAAACCTCATATTTTCAGCTGCTCACAGTGACTCAAATATAAGAATTCTCTTTAGGCTGAAATTTGGCACACAGGGTCTCAGGCCCAGCTGGGGAGCAATTTCAACCTTTTTTGGGACCGGATTTCAATAACATCCATTTGGCTGTTTTTGAATAACAGCAGAAGCACAACAGAAGAGAAGTTAGCATTTTTATAGCAAAACGTTGCCATTATATGACTCAAAAACTGGTATTGGGAGTAGGGGGGAACCCACCCTAACAACTCTCAATACACTCTGGCAGGTGATTAGCCTTTGAGTGGACTAGGCATGTATACTATTTGCTTAAATCTGTATTAAAAAAAACCCAACCACTAGTCTGTTGTTCAGAACAGAAGAAAGATTTTGTTTAATAACATATTGTGTTTTTGAAAAGCAAAGTTGACTCAGGAACAATGACACATACCAGTGGATATTGAATTTCTGCTACACCCACTCCTTGGTGCAGTTTGGGCAGTGGCAAATTGTAGGATGCAACCGAATTCCCAAATATAAAGGGAAAAAAATGGCAAGGGAGTAGGGGACAGGGGAGAGGAAGGCAGCACCATGACTGCCACCATGACTGCAAAGATATGAGGAATATCGATGATGATATAAGATCAGGGACCCAAGATCTTGTCCTTTCTTCTTCTTCTTTTTTTTTTTTTTAATAAATTCGTTTTATTTATTTATTTGGCTGCGTTGGGTCTTCGTTTCCGTGCGAGGGCTTTCTCTGGTTGCGGCGAGCAGGGGCCACTCTTCATCGCGGTGCGCGGGCCTCTCACTGTCGCGGCCGCTCCTGTTGCGGAGCACAGGCTCCAGATGCGCAGGCTCAGTAGTTGTGGCTCATGGACCCAGTTGCTCCGCGGCATGTGGGATCTTCCCAGACCAGGGCTCGAACCCATGTCCCCTGCATCGGCAGGCAGATTCTCAACCACTGTGCCACCCGGGAAGCCCTTGTCCTTTCTTCTTGCAGAAGGGAGGCATCAGACCTCAAATCCTCTTCTCCACCTCTCTGCTCACTAATGATAACTCAACAAATTACAAACAACAGATTCCAAACAAGCAAAATGATACCAAACTTATTTTTGTTAATGAAATCTTTCAGAAAATAATAAAAGAAGGCATAGAGAATAATACAACACATACTCATGTGCCCACTACTCAGTGTATTAAATAAAACATTGCAAATATGATTGAGTCTTCTCTGTGTATTTATCAGCTTTTGTGATGACTTCCTTGTCTCTTAATACAAAGGTTATTATTGTTCTTTATATAGGATGCTATGCCTCCAGTTTGTATTTCATAGAAGTAATTACCTATGATTCCTCTTCCTCCTACATTATTAAAGTTTATCTAAATTCTGTTTAAATTTATGTTTTTCCCAGAAGTTCCTAGGTTCCACCCCTGAATAATAGTCACCTAAATCAAGGTTGGGAACTTGAGACTCAAAAGCACCTTTCTTGGTTAAAGACGAATGAAGACAGTTTTCCTCAATCTCTGCCAAAATGGTGCCCCAACATACCTGAAGAACTTTCTGACAGTTCCATCGTAGGGACTTATACCCAGAGCCTCTAAATTCCAGCCTTTGCATGCTTTCTGCCATATCAAACTTCTGTTTTTTAGGAAAACTGCCTGTTGACTTGGCCATCACCCCTTCCGTGTTGGTCAGTGCCTTTGCAAATAGAAACCTTGATTACGGACGCCTTGATTCTGTGTGTGCTACCCCAGGTTCTCTCCTGATCTCCTAACCATGACCTCTAGGAGAGCGTCTAACCAATAAATAATTGGATAATAATTAGAGTGTCAATTTTAAGACCCAGAGATACATTTGTCCCAAGAAATCTCAATGCAACAGGCTGTAGAAGTCACGGTAGTTCCTCTCTAGAAGCATCCCCCACCTACTTCTGGCTTATAGACCCCTGATTTTGTTTGGGTATCAGGCAACCACATGCATCAGGGAGGTTGGACCCCTCCAGCCCTAGGGCAAGAAGCGGCACTACACACCAGCTAAGAATCTAGGCTCATGATTCCTCCATTAGTAATTGTGTGGCTCTAGGTAAATGACTACAACTTGTGTGTCTCAGTTCTACTTCTCTTGTCAGAGATTGTTATAGCTGACATGCTGGGTTTGGCAGAGTTAAAAAACCAAAAAAACAGGGGCTTCCCTGGTGGCGCAGTGGTTGGGAGTCCGCCTGCCGATGCAGGGGACACGGGTTCGTGCCCCGGTCCGGGAAGATCCCACATGCCGCGGAGCGGCTGGGCCCGTAAGCCATGGCCGCTGAGCCTGCGCATCCGGAGCCTGTGCTCCGCAATGGGAGAGGCCACAACAGTGAGAGGCCTGAGAACCAAAAAAAAAAAGAAGCAAAAAAACCCAAAAAACAAAAACCCTGGTAACTTGTTAATGTTGTTGAGTCCCTGAATTAACCAACCACAGGGATTTTTGTCTGCTGTATTCACTCAAACATCTCCAGCACATAAAGAAATACTGGCACATAGAAGATGATCAATAAATATTGGTTGAATTGAATTGACTTGAATCTCAGACTCACCAAATTTCAGACAAGTTGTTTTGTTATGTAAGATAGTAAATATCCTCTTACTTCTAGCTGAAAGCATCTTGATATACAGATATCATTTGTCTAGACAACAACATTCTTTTCTAGGTATGACTGTCCCTTATACCTAAACAAAGATTGTTAATGATGATTGCTAAGTTAATATAATGTGACTCCCTGGGCACAGTTAGTTCATTTGGGGTGGGGGGGTACTTAAAACCCAAAATGGGCCAATCATAGTCCTTCCCCAGGAGTTTGGAATTAGACTGAGAGATTCAAGTTCAGTCTTGCTGCTTTTTAAAATGAAAGAAAGGTGTTGGCAATTGTATTTCCTGAGTTAACTCAATGGTGAGCGCTATCAGCAGGTTAGCAGTCAGCAAGAGGATGGAGTGAAGCAGATTGATGGAAAAACAAAGACAGAAGATAGAGAACACTCATGGTATTTGTGTAGTTCCAGTTGTTTTTGAGACCCACCTACATTTCAGTTCTTGGGATCTGGGAAAAACATGAATTTTCTCTTAATAAAGTCTCCCTTTTCGTTGGGCTGTTTTGAGTTGGGTTCCTGCTAATTGCAGAGAAGAAACCCTAAGAGTGTTTTATTTAAGTATAGTTATGAATTCTGAGCAAACAGCACCTTACTTCCTATAACTTATATGCACCCAAGAGAAGTAAAAATGTTATATAAAGTAGAAACACTGAAGGACAAATATAACCCAAAACATAACTGTAAACTTTGGGAAACTTACACCAAGAACGAGCTATATGAGGCTAGTTGTCTCAAGTCTACCTTTAAGCCATCTTTTGTAACCCTCTCATTCCAACTCTCTTTGTCTATACAGACATGGTGACCAGTCTGAGATTCTTCAAGGTTTATTTACAATGCTGTGATCCACTACATGCCCTGGTTTTCCCATGTAGCACACTCTGTAACTGAAACCCTTTCTATTCTAGCTGTTCAGTACTTAACTCCTGCAGTTCTCCTTTTTTGGATTAGCTTCAAATAACTTCATGGTTTTCCTTTTATTTTTCTTTGAGGATTCAATGTACCGTTCCAAGACTACCTACCTTTATCAACCTGAAACTATTGCTGGGTTCCATGTCAATAATTTTTCACTAGCCCACAGGGACCGTCTGGTCTAATGCCCTGACTCTGTTTGCCATTTGTGCAGCTGCCTGCACATCTCTATGTTCTGATGAATCCTTTTATTATTTTCTGCTTTCCATTGCATGTTGTCAAAGGCCTGGGGACTGAATCTGTTTGAATTTTGTCTGTAGGGCTCTGAGCATTGAGCAGTGTGTGGCTTGGAAAACAGAAAACATTACCTTCAGCAAACTGGATTCATGGAGTCATGATGAATGGAAATGATGAGAGAGATTTGAATCCAGGACTGGGACTGGATTCCATATTCAACTCCTAGCTAAGAAAGATTATTTTAAATGTTCTTACACTGAACTACCATTTCAATGCTTTGAGCTGAGACCTACTCACACAATGGTTATTTCCTTGTAAGTACTTGTTATTTACTTGTGTTAGCTGTTTAAATATTAAGAGTTTTTATATTAGCTTTTTAGAATTGCTCACGATACATTCTTACTCTTTAACATGTATTCCCTACTCTCACTCCCTCTCTCTCTCTCCACACACATACACACACACACACACACACACACACACACACACGCACACAGGTGATCATTTGAAAAATCAGGCCTTAAGGCTGGATCTATACTTGGCCAACATCTTCAAGGTCACTGATTTTACTTCTTCTCTCTGCTGTGCAGGAGCCAAAGAGAGTGAGTCATCAGGGTGAATAATGCCTCTGTAATACTACCAGATTGTGTTTGTCTCCACTTCAAAGCTCTTAGTTTTAACAGAATAGTATTTCTCCACCCGCCCACCCAAACAGCAGTCTGGATAGCTGAGAGGCAACAGTTAGATGAACAGTAGCATCATTTCCATAGGATGGACTATGTCCCACCCCACCCACGCCCCCGCAAAAATCTAGCAGCACCCCTTACAGAAGTTCTCAGGCCAAATCCTAGTCAGGTTTTGGCTGACTAGTGATTGCATCTCATCACCCTCTTTTCTTTTTCTTTCTCTCCTCCCTCTCTTCCCTCCCTCCCTCCCTCCCTCCCTTCCTTCCTTTTCTTCTTTCTTCCTTTGTTTTCACCTCACCCAGGATTATAAATATGCCTTTCTTTTTTTTTTTTTTTTTTTTTTTTTTTGCGGTATGCGGGCCTCTCACCGCTGTGACCTCTCCCGTGGCGGAGCACAGGCTCAGTGGCCATGGTTCACGGGCCCAGCCGCTCCGCGGCACGTGGGATCCTCCCGGATCGGGGCACGAACCCGTGTCCCCCGCATTGGCAGGAGGACCCCCAACCACTGCGCCACCAGGGAAACCCAAATATGCCTTTCTTGATCAGTCTTCTGTCACTACTCATTCCTTTATCCCTTTACTTTCTTTCCATCCAAAAAAAAATTTGTGACTTTGAGTTTGTCAGGAAAGAAAGAAAGGAAGGAAGGAAGGAAGAAAGAAAGACGGAAGGAGGAAGAAAGAAAGTTTTCATATCCTAGAATCTATTCCCATTTCCACAGCACCCTCATGACTCCTCTTGCAAGGACTCGTTACTTTAAAAGTCATGTCTCTTTGGTGGAATTACAGTGTGGAGTGGCCATGATGGAAAGAATAATCGCAGGGCTACCCCTATTGAGCACCTAATCATGGTGCCAGGTACTTTATACACATATTTCATGAAATCCTCACAATTGAAGTAGCCTTATTATCTTTCACACACATGATTAAAGTGAGGTTCGGAGAGATTGAATAACTTGCCCAGGGTCACAGCCAGTAAGCAGAAAGGTAAATAATATCTAACTGTATATGGTGCCAGGATCTGTGAGTTTTTGCTCAGCTGCTTCATTGAGAGGGGAGATATTAACCAGTCTAGAGTGCTAGCTTTTCCAAGCCTTTCTTTTCTTGATGCTAATTTATAGAATAACTTGAAAGAAAACAATTTTCTTTGATCATTCCTATGTCAGTTCAGCCCAAAGCACCTCCTCATTGTTGCTGATGGTATTTAAGGTTATCCTTCTTACGGGAGAATAACATGTCTAAGATATTTTGCCAGTCCTCTTTCGTGTCCTACAGGTGCTAGTCAAAGTTCCTCTAGACCTAAGATAATAATATAATTAATCATTCAAACTGGGACACTTTTAAAAATGAAAAGATGTGCTTTAATAACTATGCTGGGCACTCTGGGGCTGCCACAGGCAAACTGGAATGAATGGCCACCCTCTTACAACAAACTATAACCAAGCGAGTGTCTCTCGTGGACAAAGAGAGTATTGATGATGGTCCAGCCTTAACTAAACGCTATGCAAAGCAAGAGAACAGAGGCATGGGGAAGAGAAGCTGGAACAACCAGACCCAAAGCTCTGTCTCACAAGCAGTTACTGCACTTCTGGGCCTGGCTGTGTGTGGTGGGAGAGGGAAGGTAGCTGGAAATGACTCAAAATTAGAATGATCATTGTTCCTGTTGCTTTAGGAAGAGGTTCTACAATTCCAGTGTACTTAAGAATCACCATCGGGCTTCCCTGGTGGCTCAGTGGTCGAGAGTCCGCCTGCCGATGCAGGGGACACGGGTTCGTGCCCCGGTCCGGGAGGATCCCACGTGCCACGGAGCGGCTGGGCCCGTGAGCCATGGCCGCTGAGCCTGCGCGTCTGGAGCCTGTGCTCTGCAACGGGAGAGGCCACAACTGTGAGAGGCCCGCGTACCGCAAAAAAAAAAAAAAAAAAGAATCACCATCGTTTTTACTTAAAATTGGGATCCCTGAACTCCATAACTTAGAGATGTTGAAACTGTAGTCTGAGGTGGGCCCAGGAAACTGCATTTTAACACCCCCCCCCCCGCCCCCATAGAGATTTTGATCTAGGTAATTTATGAACTACCCTGGGGAGGAAAACAGTGTTCTATGATATAAAGTCTCTGCATACTAACTCTACAAAGATGGGCACGGTGGCAGAGGAATTCCCTGCAGGACTTAATAACACAGGTATTTACAACATGAAGATTTGTTCACAGGTAACGTCTGTTTGACCTGGATCACCATTTGGATCAAATAATTTAAACTATGTTAACCTTATAATTACTTTCAACAGAGATTCTCAGAGATTCTCAGCCATATATGTGTATATACATATACATATATATATATTCTCATTATCTTTATACTGAATTCAAAGAAGAGAGAGAACATGTTCCATGTTTTCTGATAATCACTATAATAATTGTTGCCATTTATTGAGCAATGCTCTTGTGCCAGGCATTTATCTACATTACCTCGAATACCAACACCCTCAGAAGTACGTCGTGTTAGCTGTTTTATAGATGATGGACCCCTGGCTCGGAGAAGGTGACTTGCCTCGGAGAAGGTGACAGGCAGCTAGTACCTGGCAGACCTGCCAATTGATACCAGATCAGCTGCCTCACCCTTGAAATATTTAGTGAACTCAAAAGCACCATGTGAGCACTGAAAAATACTTGTTGAAAGGCCCCATCATGCATGTGAGCTAGCATGATCTGCTGCAAGAAGAATTCCTAGACAGAGTAAACACTTGAATGGTGACTCTGAAAAATGCTGAGGCAACGCTTTGATATAAAAAGGCAGGATAAAGCCGGTTCTCAGTCAACATTTGGGAAGCTTGGGGGTACATCTCACTGTTTACCAGGCTGGCCTCTGGATTTATTTCTCCTTTGTTGGCTGTGCTGCTGCTACGCTCTTTATTCATATTTTCAAGGAAACACAAGTAAAGCGACTGTTCTTTCACTGCGCTCCCTTCCCATAGTCAGCCTGCTTCTCCAAGTGCCACGGGCTGGTTGCACACGCAGCATGTCTTGTCGAAGGGCTGGTGGCAGCTGCAAGTTGGTGTGTGACACATTGAGTAGTCATATTTCTCTTCTCTGTGGCCCTCCAAAGCCCTTTCCAACATAACTTTTCCCCATCTGTTCTCGTTTGCACTGCATAATAGGGGACAGGTTTTGGAACTTGGGATTCAAAAAACATTAAGAGAAAATAAAAATGAGATGGAATTTGAGTAGAAAGAAACTCACTGGCTCCTCCCTCCCCCTCCTCAGTTACTGGGATCATTACCAGAGTATTAAATTGATCAAGGTTTTCCTCTAGTCGATTCTCTTTATGTGGTAGTGGAGAAATGTGAGAGCATTTAAAAATCTCTTTAAACTGTCTGCATAGCAATGAGATAGACAGCATGGCCGGGTCATTAGCAGATACAGCATTGCCCAGTACCTGACTTAAAGTTTTCCCCCATTTGCTTAGAATCTCTAATTTGCGTTAATTGCCTCATGCCTCAGGTTCCTCCCCTATAAAATTGAATGCGTGATGTGAATTTTAGAATACTTAGAGACAGGGTTTTCTAAAGTGCTGTAAGCCCACCTCTGTGCATGCAATAAATGATTTTGGAAATGATACAAACATCATTAAATTTTAAAAGTAATAAATTTCTTCTGACATACACTAGGAAAAAAACTGCACATGGCACGATATACCCATGATTTCACAGATATTTTTGCATAGGATGAGGCTAAACTAGGCATTTAAGTTTTCAAAGTGAACAAATTTAAAGAAGAATATTCAGCAAATAATAATAAAAGTGAATATGGCAAAACAAAAACAAAAGTACAAGCTTAGCGGCTTAGGAAGCAACTATAGAAGAGCAGTCGTTCTTTTATCCTTTACGTTTATTTTAGGAAAACCTTTATTGTGTGGGCCTCGGGTTCCCAATGTTGGATGAATCGCACTATCATCATCACTCTAGCAGGGGCTTCTAATCCTTTTGAGATCAGCCCTCTTTGAGAATCTGAGTAAAGTTATGGCTTTCCCCTGAACATGCGTATTACCATATACAAACACACTTCTGCATGTAATTTCTCCGTTTTCAAGACCACTTGGAGTCCATCTTTGGACTCTTGGAGATTGGGGGCACATAAATTCAAGGTTGTGTCCACTTGCTTGACAACCTCATTCTCTGCTTTCTTAAGTTCACAGGTCAGTTGAGCCTTTAAGCCACACCTTCTATATTTCTGCAAGGAACACCATCTTCCTTCACTGCCTGCCCAGGGCAAAGCCAGCCAGCCTGCTGCCTACAGTCGTGTAGATAGTACAGAAAATAGCCTCTCTCGCCCCACTTTAAAAAAAATCAGAAATAATACAGAAAGTTCCATAGTTGAGACATGTTGTTTGCCCCAAGCCAGACCAATCAGTGTCTTTCCATTTTCCATCAGAACTTGGAAAGAGAGGTGCATGATATGAAACTCAGGAAAGGGTCCTTATTTGTTAATTCTGCAGAGAAGCATGCCAGGTATCAGAGAGGTGATCTGTAAATGCTTTTGATGATATTGATCCCTTCAGCAAACTCCTTTGGAGCGGAAAATGCTCTGTTTTAGTAAATTACTTCCATAACCTATTTTCCACCCTCTTCTCCAAATATCCAATTATTTGTGAGAAAGCCGGTGGTAATATTACTGAGAAGAGTAATGGTGACCACCTGCACTTCATGAACATATCCCAGGCACTGTACCTCCTGCACAGCAGGTTATATGTATCCCTCATTTAATATCCTCAGCTCCCTCGTGAGGCAGGTGGTATTATCTTCTCCATTTCACAGATGAGGAAACTGAGGTTATAGAGTCAGAAAGTGCTAGAACCAGTAATCAGAACCAGGACTGCCTCCCTCCAGACCTAGCAGTTTTTTCTTCTAAACTCTGAACTTTTTCCTTTTCAAAGTAGTGAAACATCTTATCCTGTCCCTGTCTTTCTATTGTTTCCATCCTCCCCCATCCTGCCATCTCCAAGAATTTTTGTCCAATTATACTAGCCAAGATAGATGTATATCTCTCCTTTTTAAACTCAAATGGTAGCATATGATCCAATTTCCTGAAGTTTGCTCCCCCCCACCCCAGTTATCACTATACTGAGGAGCTCAGTTCATAGCAGTACATCAAGAATTTCCTTATTATTTTTAAAGCTTCATAGTGGCTTATTATAAGTATGTATCATAATTTAGGGACTCACTATCCTATTGATAGATATTTAGGTGGTTTTCAACCTTGCATTTTTACATATAGCACTGCAACGAAAACCTTGCACATACATCACTTCACAGTTGGGTGAGGATATGTGCAGGAAATAGTCCTAGAATGGAATTGCAGGGTCAAAGGGTGTGGGCATTTGTAATTTTGCAATACAATGTCAAATTGCCCTTCACAGACCTTGTACCAACTTCCAATTTGACCATAATGCATGAGGGTAAGTAATAGTATTCTTGATAATTTCACGTTCTTTTTCTACTCCCACATTATGTAAGTTTCATCTTCTGTAAAATGTCTCAAATTACTTCAGTAAAAAGAAAAACATAAGGCTTACACTTGGTTTCTGCTCCCTGGTCACATACACACATATACAGAATTTTTCCTGTTGCACATTTTCACCTACTGTGCTTAGAGCTCCCCCTAACTTCCGAAGGAAGCTCAGAGGTTACACGGTTTAAGGAGTGACTCTCAGCAAGTTAGTCCTGGTGGACCACCCAACTTACCACTAAGCCTTTCCGGGAGTTTCCAGTAACATCTTCTTCCTCCCTATGTCCCCAACCATCCCTCCCCTCAGTCCACTGTCAGGCACGCCCACCACAAAGCCCCCTTCCTAGTGGACCAATTCCGTCTTTGCTGCCATGCCACTCTATTTCTTCTTCACATTTCTTTGGGAGGTTAATGGCTGTGGAAATCTAAAACAGCCCCTCTTCAGGAAGTGGTAAAGTCTCTTGGAATAATAGAAACCAGCCTTGAAAGAGCTCCTGAATTCATCAGCATTTTCAATTAATTAAAAACCTTAGAGAAGTAATGATATGCATAAAAATTCAAGATGGTAGAATGAGCAGTGACCAAAACCTGGTAAATTAATATGGATACTGTAACCTTTAAGTATGAACAATAAAAAAAAAAATCTAAAGGACAAGCAGAAGCACCTTCCTGCATCTCTCTTCTTCACAAATTCACATCCCTTGTCTTCCTTTAAATTATTTTTAGATATCAATTATGTAGCAAAGAAGAAGAACCAGAAGCAGAAGAGCCAGAACTGCTCCTCTTCTTAGTAATAAGGCTTTGTCTTCACAGGAACTCAAGTTCAGTTCAGAAACTTTCAAACGTGGCTTGAAAGGCTTTTGTGAGTCAACTGTTAGTGAATCACACAAAAGGGGCCTTTATTAATAAGCATATTCTGTTCATTATAAAGAAATGAAAGCCTCAGAGTAATTTGCCAAATGTTTAAAGAGAAAACAAAAAACAATGTGGTAAACATATCAGGACTTGATGAGCTGTCTAGGTAATTGGTTGTTTCTATGCACCTGGTTCCAAAGACAATATTTAATGTGTAATCTGTTTCATTTTGCTTGGGGAAGTAAGTGTAACTCTACCCCCTGGATCACATCTGCATTAAAATTAGGGGAGGCAGTCTTGTTTCAGTGAGTGGAAATTTATGCACATGAGTTGTCTTTTACATGGAGACAGCAATTATACCCCTAGAAATGCAGTCTGTGGGAGAAAATGACATATTCAATGCTGGGGAACAAAAGCCTAATGCGAAGGGGACATTAACAAGGTTGGGAACCCCTTCCCAACAATTAACATGATCATTTACAAAATCTGCAATGTATAAAATTATTTTAAAAACATGTTTTTCAAAACAATGTGTTTTGCTCCTTCCTTCTCAAAAAAAAAAAAAAATGGAAGAAAGAAAAACAGATTCAGCAGCAGCCATGCAGAATCTATTCCACTGTAACACATATTTTTAAATTGCTTCAGATATATTTAAGGACTGAAATAAACAAACTCCAGTGAGTGGTAGGTGACCCCTGGTTTAACAGCCTTATAAGGACTGAGGGGAAAATGTGGCCAAGAATTTTTCGTTTTTATGTGAGGAAGCTGTGGTGTTTGAAAGTAACAATTCCTAATCAGAGTTCTTGAACTCAGGAAGATTGCATACAGCATATGCAAATAAAAGTCTTTATTAGCTAAAACTAGTTTTTAAAAAATGATTTGTTGGTTGACTTATTAAAAAGGACAAAGCTGGAGCCATTAAAATGGATTTAAGTTTTGGTTTCTTCACTCCATCTTCTCTGGAGACTGCAAGAAAGGGATGAGGGAAGATATGTTTTTGGCCCTCATTTCCCTTCTGTTCTCTCTACCTTCGTGCTTCCTGGGAACATACGAACTACTAATGATCACATTTTATCTCATGTACTAATTGTATCACCAGTAGAAAATTACAAGCCCTGCTTAACTAAAATAGGTTTTTGTAAATCAATTTGTTTTGGAGGTTTTCTGAGTTTTTAATGCCTGATCTTAATTTTTGGTGCATTTTTGTTTGACTAGTTTTGCTTCAAATTCAAAGCACTAGTACTTTTTATTAATCTGCTATGAGTTTTTATTTTATTTTGATTTTTGATAACTTAAGTCTTTCAATTAGTTTTGGTATATTTTCAGAAAGTAACATTTATAGAGCAACTTCAATGGGCCAGGCATTGGGGAAATGCGAGCTGCAAATTCTAAATCCTGACTAACTTTTAGAAAATAGTAGGAATTTTAAATGTGAATAAACATAGAAGAAATAAAGTTTGAAATGTTTCTAATATTTTCTGAACCACTAGAACACTGAAATCATAGATACTGTAAAACAGCGTGACAACATGATACATGGGAAAGGGCATGGTAGAATGGGGTTAGGAGCTCTGAATCTACTGTATATTGATTAACTACCTCTTTGGGGGGAATTCACTCAAGTTCTTTAAGCCTCTATTTCCTCTACAGTTAAAAAGTTAAAATGGAGGTGGAGCCCATTGACCTGGTCTCCTCAACAGATCAATGGCATCAGCATCACCACCGCCACCACCACCAAGAACAAAAATGGGTGGGGTTGGGGTAGGGAGGGAGGACTAAATATTCTCAGAATGAAAAGAGACTTAATAAAAGGCCAAACAACTACATGATACAAGCAGGTATTGTCTGGGTCCTGATCTGATGAAAGACCTTTCTGAGAAAATCTAGGCAATTAGAATCTGAACTGGGGATGTACCAAGTAATCATTAATTTTGTTAGGTATGTTAGTGGCATTACGGTTGGGTAAGAAAATGTCCATATGTTTTAGAGATGCTTGCTGAAATCTGTAGGAATGGAATGACATGACGGCTGAAGTTTACTTCTAAATAAGACCCCATCCCCCCCCCAAAAAAAGGGGGTGTGAAAGGGGGCATGGGAAATAGATGAATCAAGTCTGGCCTAATCTTGATCATTGTTCGACCTGGTGATAGGTATATGGGGCTCATTATTCTGTTTTTTTCTTTTATGTTTATGTTTGAAAGTAACCATAACATCATGAAATCCTCAAAAAAAAGAGGAAAAAGAACAAGAAAAGTGGAGTTGTACTAAATTTTTCTAAATTCTTTTCAAAATAGAAAACCCCGTCATTCTATTTCAAAGTCTGAACGATGATCACTGTAAAAATATAAAGCAATTTTTGTTTTGATTTTCAAAATCAAATAGTATCTAATTAAGGCTGTGTTCTGATTATTACGTTTCACTGACACCTAATACACAATTAACTGAAAATCAAGTAGAAGCAGACAATTCACAGTAGAAGAACTTCTGATGAACGTTTGATTTGTCAACAGATCTTTGCTTGATTTGTCAACAGGGAACCCCGACCTTTAGCAGCAGTAGAGTAAGCTTTTCTAAATTGAAAGCTCATCTCAGCTCTTTGAGAGGTTGCATGGAATGGCCTTTGCTGTGTGTTCACTCAGATCAATAAATTGCCTTTTTCCTCTCTCTTCACCAAATGGGTTACGTGGCCATTTTCTATCCAGGAATAATCGCTGTCATCCATACTTTTTCCTTGCTGTTTGTGTATTTCTTTTCCCTTCCAAGGTCCTGAAGAGATTCAAATGTTTTCACATCCCACATGTTGAAACTCCAGTTTCTTAGCTGTGATCAGTATAACATCTTTAGCTGCTAAAGAATGATACGTTTGCTTTCTTCATTCCACACTGGATCTCTGTGTTAGAAACTGGAGGATTTGGGAACCTTTTGTATTCTGTGGTGAAGCACTGGGAGGAACTGAGTCAGAGTTAATCTTCAGGCTGTTAATGAACACAACACTGTGAATCAACTCTACTACAGTAAAAGAAAGTTAATATCACACACACACAAATTCACACTGTTCATTGGCTTAAAAACTCATGTTTCTCAAAAAGAAAAATGGAGTGCGACTTGAGTGCATTTTATATATCCTAGTATATGTGGCCCAGTGTTGATGTTACCTTTTACAGGGGTGGGTGAACTTGACTGAACACAAGTTACCTGACAACTTAGGAAAATCAAAGCTTATTGAAACAGTTTTTTATATTATTGGTAGTAAATACAGTATGATTTTGGGAGCTTTAGAATGAAATTGTTGAACTGTTTTATCAAACTGCAAGGAACTTCAAAGAAGTTAGCAATTTCTTAAGTAAAATAGGAAAGAGTCCCCGTAAAGAAAGGCAGCCAGTCCCATTGCAAAAATGTGAGAAATAATAAGAGGAAACCAAGTCAATCTTTTTTTTTTTAACATCTTTATTAGAGTATAATTGCTTTACAATGGTATGTTAGTTTCAGCTTCACAACAAAATGAATCAGTTATATATATACATATATTCCCATATCTCTTCTCGCTTGCGTCTCCCTCCCTCCCACCCTGCCTATCCCACCCCTCCAGGCGGTCACAAAGCACCGAGCTGATCTCCCTGTGCTATGCGGCTGCTTCCCACTAGCTAACTACCTTACTTTTGGTAGTGTATATATGTCCATGCCTCTTTATCGCTTTGTCACCGTTTACCCTTCCCCCTCCCCATAGCCTCAAGTCCATTCTCTAGTAAGTCTGTGTCTTTATTCCTGTTTCACCCCTAGGTTTTTCATGACATTTTTTTTTTAAATTCCATATATATGTGTTAGCATACGGTATTTGTCTCTCTCTTTCTGACTTACTTCACTCTGTATGACAGATTCTAGGTCTATCCACCTCATTACAAATAGCTCAATTTCGTCTCTTTTTATGGCTGAGTAATATTCCATTGTATATATGTGCCACATCTTCTTTATCCATTCATCCGATGATGGACACTTAGGTTGTTTCCATCTCTGGGCTATTGTAAATAGAGCTGCAATGAACATTTTGGTACATGACTCTTTTTGAATTATGGTTTTCTCAGGGTATATGCCCAGTAGTGGGATTGCTGGGTCATATGGTAGTTCTATTTGTAGCTTTTTAAGGAACCTCCATACTGTTCTCCACAGTGGCTGTATCAATTTACATTCCCACCAACAGTGTAAGAGGGTTCCCTTTTCTCCACACCCTCTCCAGCATTTATTGTTTCTAGATTTTTTGATGATGGCCATTCTGACTGGTGTGAGATGATATCTCATTGTCGTTTTGATTTGCATTTCTCTAATGATTAGTGATGTTGAGCATTCTTTCATGTGTTTGTTGGCAGTCTGTATATCTTCTTTGGAGAAATGTCTATTTAGGTCTTCTGCCCATTTTTGGATTGGGTTGTTTGTTTTTTTGTTATTAAGCTGCATGAGCTGCTTATAAATTTTGGAGATTAATCCTTTGTCCGTTGCTTCATTTGCAAATATTTTCTCCCATTCTGAGGGTTGTCTTTTGGTCTTCTTTATGGTTTCCTTTGCTGTGCAAAAGCTTTTAAGTTTCATTAGGTCCCATTTGTTTACTTTTGTTTTTATTTCCATTTCTCTAGGAGGTGGGTCAAAAAGGACCTTGCTGTGATTTATGTCATAGAGTGTTCTGCCTATGTTTTCCTCTAAGAGTTTGATAGTTTCTGGCCTTACATTTAGGTCTTTAATCCATTTTGAGCTTATTTTTGTGTATGGTGTTAGGGAGTGATCTAATCTCATACTTTTACATGTAGCTGTCCAGTTTTCCCAGCACCACTTATTGAATAGGCTGTCCTTTCTCCACTGTACATTCCTGCCTCCTTTGTCAAAGATAAGGTGACCATATGTGCGTGGGTTTATCTCTGGGCTTTCTATTCTGTTCCATTGATCTATCTTTCTGTTTTTGTGCCAGTACCATACCGTCTTGATAACTGTAGCTTTGTAGTATAGTCTGAAGTCTGGGAGCCTGATTCCTCCAGTTCCTTCTTTCGTTCTCAAGATTGCTTTGGCTATTCGGGGTCTTTTGTGTTTCCATACAAATTGTGAAATTTTTTGTTCTAGTTCTGTGAAAAATGCCAGTGGTAGTTTGATAGGGACCAAGTCAATCTTTAAAAGTTGTTGATAGATTGGAATTTCTACCTGGTCGATGCTCAGCAGGAGAGAAAAATAGAAAGCTCTTCATACTCTTATCAATAAAAATAACACTAACATTCCAATGGAATAATAGGTAAAGGGCATTAACTGAAAAGAAAATTAGAAAAATACAAACAGTTGATATATTTATGAGCAAGGTACAACCTCATTAGCAATCAAGAGGATGCAAATTAAAACATAGAAGTTTTTAAATTTCCAAATTGGCAAGGATAATAGAGGGTGTGGTGACAAAGACAGCAAAGGGTATGGTGAGATGGACAAGCCACTGGAAGCAGTTCAAATTACTTAGCAATTGGAAATATGATCTAGGTTTCTACTTTGAGGAACCTATCCTAAGGAAATAATGAGAAGCTATAAAAGGTTGTGGTCTATCCATAGGCTTAAATCAGGCAAAAAAATCATACTCAGAGAATATCTAATGACTTGGGAAAATGCTAATAATATAACTAAGACAAGTAGGAGAAAACTATGCTTATTTCCTTGTAATATATAAATATGCACAGAAAAGACCAAGAGAAAATTTCCCCAAATTTATATCTATTTATATCAGAAATAGTAAAATTAAGTGATTTTATCTCCTTTGAAATACTTTTCTCTATTTCCTCTGTATATTTTCATAGTGAATATTGCATTATTTTAATTTTCTTTCTAATAGATTTGTTTGTTTTTATTATAACAGTACCAATTACTTAAAAATTTTTAGGAAATACAACATAAGAATAAAAAGCGTAAATATGGTGAGCTAATGTGTACAGGGTATCTTTTGGAGGTAATGAAAATGTTTTAAAATTGATTGTAGTGATGGCTGTAAAACTCCGTGAATATACTAAAAACCATTGAATTGTACACTCAGATGGGTCAATTATACGGTATGTGACTTTAACCTCAATAAACTTGCTATAAAAACCAAAAAAGTATAAAGATCACCCACATTGCCAAGATTACCACTGACAGCATCTTATTCCATATCTTCCAAACTCATTTCTGTGCATCACACATATCTGTTTAAAAATTAAAAATCAGATCATACCATGCATATCATTTAAAAAGCATTTTTAATTACAACATGTGTAACTTTCTAATCAGAAAGTATAAAGGGACCTAAAGGTGATTAGGACAGCCGAGAGTTCCGAATCCAGCCTTACCTTAAGGAGCTGTGAGACCTTGAGGAATCACATGACTTTTCAGCAATAAACTTTTTCCTTGTAAAAGACAGAGCTGGGACTAGATGAGATTTTGGTCCCTTCCAGTCTTAGACTTCTGTGAATCTATGCTTACTTGAAGGGGGGAACAATAATAGTAGTAAAACTTGTAATTACTTCGTTGTGATAGCAAAGACTATTTAACAATAGGGCCTAGTATTATTGATATGGTGATAAAGGAAGCAAAGGACAGAAGAGTGCACATGTATAGTTTCATACGTCTACAATGTTTCTGTAAGGAAGCATTAAGAGGGTGGGTGGCTGGGAAAATGGTGATTCTGGAATTTACTTTTTGTTTACAATATATCCTTTTGTATTTGCATAATTTGTATCTTTTTTTTTTAAAACAAAATAATTTTTTTTTTTTTTTTTTGGTACCGCGGGCCTCTCACTGTTGTGGCCTCTCCCGTTGCGGAGCACAGGCTCCGGACGCGCAGGCTCAGCGGCCATGGCTCACGGGCCCAGCCGCTCCACGGCATGTGGGATCTTTCCGGACCGGGGCACGGATCCGTGTCCCCTGCATCGGCAGGCGGACTCTCAACCACTGCGCCACCAGGGAAGCCCTAAACAAAATAATTATTAGGGGAAAAATCTTGTTAACAAAGGAGTACAGATGTCTTGGGTGTAATGATAAATGACATCGAGCAAATTGTCACTCACTCCTTTGCTTAAACCCCTTTAATCACTTCCCTGGCTCTGTTCTTGTGAGACCTGCATGAATGGGCTGGGCCACCGCAGTCTTCTCTGGTCACTTCACCATATGCTCCTTTCACTCCAGTCCCACTGGCCTTCTGTTAGTTCCTAGAGAATCTTAAGCTCTTCGTCCCCCAAAATGTCAAACACAGCATCAACAATTGCAGATAATAAGCTTCTTAGTAATTCTAACTTGAGTCGTGGAATTTTGAAACTAAGAGACCTCTGAAATGCAATTCACCCCTCACTTTCCACCTGAGGAGAAGCTAGGCTGAAGCTAGGCTCTGCAATCTGAAGTAACCTGCCTAAGGTCACATAGCTAGTCCTCCGCTATATGTAATTAACCTTACTTAGCAGCTGATCTCTGGAGTTTCATTAAACAAAAGTAGGTTAATAAAGAGGAAGCCTTTGGATTTTAGATATTGGTAGAGTAGGGCTACACTAGGACTTGGAAAATTAATTTGATTTCTTATCCATGAAAATGTCTTCATGATGCCAGTGTTCGGAGGGACCAGTCAGGCAAAGGAATGTTCCTTAAAAACAAAAAGCCACTGTAAGGCTGGATTCTACCAAGAACTACACAGTTATATTCAAAATATATTTGTTTAATTTGAGGAAGGAATTAATTTGGTTGTCCTGAGGGCATTCACCAACAGGGAGTAGCTTTTAAAAATCCACATCTCTACAATGTAGCAAAATTAACCATAGTTAAGCGAATTAGAGACTCAAGCAGCTTCAGAATGTGTGCAAGACCGAGGACAGGGCTGATGGGCATCTAGCCCTCAAGGTTGCAAGGAAATGAGTCACAAAGAGACCGAGATGCAGGCAAAGAATGAGACAAGGCTCTGAGGTCTCTGGGAAATTTTCTTCTGAAAGATATGGACCTACCAGCAGAGCACAAAAATGCCTAATTTGAATTCTATTCTCTAATTCCTAACTCCCGCTTCACACATATAAGTCCATATACATTCCTCACCAGTTAGGTTTGTTCCATGATCGTCAGACCCTTTAAAAATATATACATTTCTATTTTTATAATGATTATTTCTGCTTATGAAAGTAATATAGAAAACTTACAACACACAGACATGTGTAAAGAAGAAAATACGTTAACCCTATCCATGATTCAAAGATAATTACCACACATCTGAAATAATTTCCTTCTAGTCTTTCATCTTTGTGTATATGTGAGTGTGAGGGATTCGTGTGTTTATAAGGGTCATGGAATTGGAATATTATCTTGGTATCCTATTTTTTCAACTTATGCTTTATTGTTGGCATTTCCAAAATTATTAGATGATGGTCATTCTTTTATATAAATCTTTGTGTGATTATTATTTTCATAGAATAAATTCCTGAAATGGGATTAAAGTATCAGGTTATAAATATTTTTAAGGTATTTGATACATATCATTTAATTATCTTCAAGAAACTGCTTTCCAGTTTACACTCTCCACAGCAACTGAATGTCCTTTAAAAGTCAATCTTACCAACAGATAAGATGCTCACTTGCTGGCAAATTGTGTAAAACATTTTATCTCAGTTTTGTTTGCACTACCCTTTTAATTTTTAGAGTAAACTTTTTCCTAATGTTCATATGTAAAATTTATTTTTCCTTGTCTGTTATGACGTCTACCCAACTTTCTATTAAAAGGTCCATTTTGTTGATTGGTAAGTTTTTTTTTAATATATTAAAGATTTTAACCCTTTTGAGTATATGTTGTAAGGAGCTTCACTCCTTGGCTCCCCCCACCCCGTTTTATCTGTTTGCTTGTTCCCTAAGACATTTTAAGGAAAAAAATTTACATAGTCAAGCCAACCAATCTTTTTTATTTCTTCCATAGCTTTTATTTAGAAAGTCCTTTCTGGGAATTCCCTGGCAGTCCAGTGGTTAAGAATTGGCATTTTCACTGCTGTGGGCCTGGATTCGATTCCTGGTCTGGGATCCTGCAAGCCCTGTGGTGGAACCAAAAAAAAAAAAGTCCTTTCCTCATCCAAAGGTATCTACCTATATTTGCTTTGAGTTAATTTATAATTTAAAAAATATGTTTAACTCTTTATTCCTTCTGGAAATATTTTCAGGAATGGTGTGAGAAGATGCAATAACAGGATTTTATCCAAGTGCCTCAACATTGTTTAATGAATAATCTTTCCTTTCTGCAATGGTTTTGTAATGCCTCTTTTATCACATGGTTGGCTCATAGCCGCACACTGGTTTGCATGTAACCCGCTGTGCCAGGAATCACTGGATGAACTTTCCCAAGTGGGAAGTGGCTGTAGCTCCCACAGTTCTTTGAATACGGTGGATGTCCAATAAAGTCTTGTATGAAATGAACAATTAACGAGTCATTCACACACCTGGGAAAGTTTAACTGGAAGATAAACAAGTGTCTGTCCTACCTGGTTAAATGTTTACCTTTTGAGGAAAAGGGTGCCAGTCCTGATAGGATTTTTAGTGACCCTTTCAGGTTATGATTTCCCTTCCACCTCTTACTGTTCTGATCCAGTCATTTCAATCTTTGGAACATAATATTGGTTTCTTATGGGCCTCAGTATTAGGACTAAATTCTAGATCTCAGGGTCTTTTAATTCATCATTCGCCAGGAATAGTTATGATGCAGCTTGGTCAGTATTTCTCACACTTGAGTAATGTATGGACACCTTCAAAAGGAAAAAAATTCCATGGACCTTCAGTGATGCCTTAAATAATTTTTATAAAATTTCATTTAAATAAACTTCATGTTCTTTATAGGTACATAGCAAAAAAAGGGTAGTGGAATCATGGTTGCATGGTAAACATTTATATGATCCAGAATATGCATCATATTAATTACTTTAATATGGTATTGGGCTTCCCTGGTGGCGCAGTGGTTGAGAATCTGCCTGCTAATGCAGGGGACACGGGTTTGAGCCCTGGTCTGGGAAGATCCCACATGCCGTGGAGCAACTAGGCCCGTGAGCCACAACTACTGAGCCTGCGCGTCTGGAGCCTGTGCTCCGCAACAGGAGAGGCCGCGACAGTGAGAGGCCCGCGCACCGCGATGAAGAGTGACCCCCGCTTGCCACAACTAGAGAAAGCCCTCGCACAGAAACGAAGACCCAACACAGTCAAAAATTTAAAAATAAATAAATAAATTAAAAGAAGGCTCAACATTTAAAAAAAAAATATGGTATTAATTCCTTTTAAAAATATTGTAACTGAAGCAAAAGAACAAATTTCACAGAGAACTTGGAGATCCCCTAAGAGTATGTGTCCTAGTTCCAGTCTAACAAGACAGAAATGGGAGAATTGCTTTACCATAAACCACATCCAGCCCTCAAACCGTGTGCTTTTTCTAAGCAGTTTGGATGCCTACCCAGCCTTCAACGCTCAACTTAAATGTGAATGACCACTCAGCTAGATGTAAACTAATCTCCATATGCCTGTAACCATTACACAACTTTACAACCAAAACTAAATATGAACAAAACTATAAAACCAATGCTTCAAATAACTATTTAATAAGACAGATGATATTGTCTTGCTGAACACAAATGTCTGCTCGCATGGTAAACATGGTACTGTTGCCTGCTGGGAGCAGGGATTTTTTTTGGTTCTACATGCCCAAATCAACCACTAATCTTTATTTTTCTTCCAGAAACCTCTAGCAATTGAACTGCAGCACATCAATCCATCATGATTCTCATCAACACCAGCTCTCAAACATCCCACCAATATTCTTCTAAAGAATTTGCTTGTAAAAGTTGATATATATAACTAAGCTGAATTTTGCTTTATAGGTTTTAATAAGCCATGTTCCTTTATACGATTATGAAAGGAAAACACTCTGGGAGCCAAAAAGAAATGGCTTTAAGATGAGAGAAAATCACTCACTGTAGTTGCTTAGATATTTTAAATGAAATCATTTCTAAAAATTATAATTTATATTCTGTATCACAATCTGCAAAATTTTATGGAATAAATTTCCCTGATTTTATAGGAAAATATTGTACAGGACTCTTAGGTTGCTCAAGACTCTGTTTCCTAATAGTTTTTGAAAGCTGTTGACTTTTAGAAATGAACATGTTGATCTGGGTGTAAAGGAGGAGGATATGCAGAAAACAGAAGAGTTGCCAATTCACAATGCAGCCGGCAATTAATTAACAAGAGTCCTGCTCCTTGAAACATACGATGGAAGAGATCTGGGAATCTGAGAATAACAGAAGATGTATTTCCTCCAAGTTACTTTACTAGTGTGATTTTCCACCAGAGTTAAATCAGTGGGTTAGATGTTGGGGTAAGTCGTGGTTCTCAATGGGCAGTGATTTTGCTTCCTCCCACCTCCCTCGGCATTTGGCAATGTCTGGAGACATTTTTGGTTGTCATGACTGTGGAGGGAGTCCTATTTACATGTAATGGATAGAGGTCAAGGATGCTGCAAAACCTCTTACACTGCACAGGACAGCACCCCACAATAATTATCCAACCAAAGATGTCTATAGCACCAAGGTTGAGAAACCCTGGATTAAGGTATCCAAGCCAAAGGTCTGTATTTGGGCTGTATCCTTGGTGGGCCTTGTGTGAAGGGCTGTATCCTTGTGTATCCTCCTGTTTTACACACACACACACACACACACACACACACACACACACACACACACACACACACACACTCTCTCTCTCTCTCTCTCTCTCTCTCTCTCTCTCTCTCTCTATCAATTTATCTATGTTACAAGGCTGCAAGAAGTACCCAGAATCCTCCCAGAGAGTCTCCCGGAATACAACTTAGTTTACATGAGGGTTGAGTTAGAGGGTTCTGCATTGAGCCAGCCACACAATAAGACCACTGTGAAGTTACAGATAAAAGGAACAGTCAAAAGCTTAACAGGATTCATTAGTTCATTTATTGACTTACTCAGCAAACCTTCATTGAGTACTCACATGTGCTACTCCGCTAGGCATGAAGATACATGGTGGATACAACCAAACTTGGTTCCTGCCCTCCTGGAGCTTACAGCCTAGAGGATACTACAAAGCAGCTTACCAAGAAGAGGTCAGTAACATGAGAACGCTGTAAATGGACCCGACTGAGGAATATTCCACACAGCAGCTTGAGAAGCTCCCACATGTGTGTAATCTCATTTGAACCGCACAACAAACTTCATGAGACAGGCTATATTCCCTCTTAAAGAGGGTCAAAATGGACCCAAAGTCACACAGTTTGTAAGTGGCAGGGCTGATGCTTCAGCCAAGTGACACTGAGGTACATGCCACATTGTTCTACAGAGCCAGAATACATACAGGCACTCTTGCTGGACTGACTTGTAATTTCCTCTCCTGATTCCCACCAGTCATACAGGTACAAAGCCCTTCCCCTTATGGAAAAATGCCCCCAGCCTTCTACATCTTCTTGCTTGTATAGTACCTGGGGATTCTTTTCTAGGGGTTTCACGTATATTTGCCTTGTGTTTCTAATTAGATTGTAAACTCCTGACCTGCAGGGACCAGATCTTCCATTTTCTTTGCAGCCTTTTGCAGTACTGCAGACAGTCACCCTGTAAATGCCTGCTGCATGAATGAACCTGTAGAGATAAAAATACTTTATGGTATTCCCATTTATTAGCTTCACGCTTTTATTTGGCTTTGTGATAGAACTGTGCATTCTAAACTTCTAGAGGGCAGAGAAAATGGCTTGGTGCTTTCCTTACACTCAGCAGGCACCATGCAAAATTTGATCCTCACATGCCTTTTTGATGCTCTGGATAATATTAGCACACTGGTGTGTTTTGTGTATCTAAGGACCGAGGTTGTCAGCCTCCCTGTGGCGGGGAATGTCCCTTCCTATCCACTGTAAGCTCTCATGGCGCCTAGGACAGGGCCAGATTACCGCAGAACCCCCTCCCCCCGCCCCAAATGCATATTTTTATTACTAAGGAGGCGGACTGCAAAAATGGCAAGCTCTTGCATAACCCCAGACCTTACGAGGAAATGAGCCAAGTGGAAGGGGATCTGAAGACAGGTCAGAAATGGCCTGGATGAGAATCCCGAGGCTTCTCTCCGAGAATCCAGCCTAAGTCTGTCAAGCTGGACTCCAGCCGCACGCCGCCCGAAGTCCCGGGCCCGGGAGGCAGCCCGCCGGCCCGCCGGCCCGCCCGCCCCGCGCGCCCCCGGGAGCTGTCCAGACGGCCCCGCCCGCGCCTACCTGGGCACTCACCCCGCTGCGCAGCCTCTCCACCTCCCACCCTGGCCGCGGGAGCCTGGCTCGGGCCTGCCCCGCCGCCTCCCCGCCTCTGAGGAGCCCCGCGGGCGGCGCGCTCGCAGCCTCCTCCTTGCCGGCCAGACAGCGCCAGGCGCGCCGGGGGCGGCTCGGCCAGGCTCGGCGGGGCTCGGCGGGCTCGCCCCCGGCTAGGCGCCTGCAGGGGGCGCGGGGACTGCCCCGCCCCGCCGCCTTCCCTCTCCCTCCCGGCTCCCTGGATCCGCGCCGGGAGGAAATGATGTGTTGCTGCCTGGTTAATCACAGCTCCAGACACTCATTGGCCGAGCGCTCCGCAGCCACTTCCTTCTCCTCCTCCTCCCGCTCCTCCCGCTCCGGCTCCTGCTCTTTGCAGCCGCCGCCGCCGCAGCCTCCCCCTCGGCGCTGGGGGAACTTTTCTACTCTCCAGTGACCGTCCTCCCCCCCCGCCCCCGCCGCCCCCCGGGCCAGCCCCCACCCGGCCCGCCCGCGGCCGTCTTTCCAGCCCGTGCCGCAGCGCCTCGGGAAGTTTATTCCGCCCGCCCTCCTCCCCTTCCTTCTCCGCCTCCTCTTCACCCCGCCTCCCCTCCCTCCTCCGGCTCTTTCCCCGGGGTGGCTGCCGCTGCCGCCGCCGCCGCCGCTGCCAGGCTGCTCCTCGGCCAGCCGCGCCGGCCCCAGGGCTGGAAAGCCCCCGGCGCCCCGCACCGGCTCGCCGCAGCCGCCCGCCGCAGCCGCCGCCGCTGCCGCTCTGGGCCGGCCGCCGGCCCTCGGCCCCGCAGAGTTCCGGGCTCCCTCGCCGGCTGCACCGCCCCGCCCCGCGCCGCGCCGGGCCGACCTGCAGCGCCCGGCTGGCTCGCACTCCGCCTCCCCCGGCTCGGCCCCCCGCCGCCGCGGGACCAGAGGTTAGTGCAGGTCGTCGGCCGCGTCTGCCGGAACCGGGAGGACCGAGGGAAGAGGGAGCCTAGCGGGAGAAGGGGCAGGAATTGGGGGTGGGAGGGTGGGCGTCTGAGGTGCCTCCCCCTCGCTTTCATTCCTTTCTCCCCCAAGCCGATTCACTCTCGGTGGGGGAAGCCGCCGCGGAACAAAACTGTCTTGTTGTGGGCCTGAACTGCCGGTGGGATGTGGCAGAGGGCAGAGGCGCGGAGTGCGGTGGTCTCTGGTTTGCAGTGTGTGTGTGTGTGTGTGTGTGTGTGTGCGCGCGCGTGTGTGTGTGCGCGCGTGTGTGCATGTAGTGAACTCCTTCAGGGTGCGCGCCTCTGACTTGTAAATCGATCTGACCGCCTGGCCACGGGGCTCACCTTCCTAGCTGAGCTTGGTAGAGAGTAAAGGGATGGGCGAATCACCCCCACCCTCAAAATATCCGTCTCTTCCAAGAGGAATTTTCTGCTGGAAAGACAGCCAATAAACTCTGCTCAACGCCCTCCCTCCCTCCGTTCTTCCTAGCTGCAGTTTCAAAAAGCTTGAAAGCCAGGAATGTGGGATTCATCTTCCGATCCCCAGAAGGCAAATGTGGTTACAGATGTTGCACGGTACTTTGCCAAGTTTAAAACCCTTCCTTCAACACGGTCACCAAAACAGCGAGGCTAGACCCTTGGGTGCGCTGGGGAGAGATGTGGGCCTCTGGGGCTGCCGGACTCCCTAACTTCCGTCGGGTTCTAGACTGCCTCAGCTCTGTCCAGTTTGTGCCACGTAAGTCTCCCACTCTCCCCAGACTCCCCTTCTTTTCCCCGGGAGTTTTGAACGCTCCTTGCATGGGAGAGAAACTGTAGAAGAAGCTACTTAGCGAAGAAAACGTTCCACTTAGTAGGAAAAGAAAAGTCTTGGTTAAAAAGTTGTGCTTAATGTGGCTTTGGGAGAGAGGTAGCAAAGTAATACAATGGGTTTGTAAATTTTATTGGGCTTTCTTTCTTTTTTGAAGTGTGTGAGGTGGGAGTTCGATGATGATGAGAAAAGGGACTGATCTCATACGTACTTTGTATATTTTTGAAAAGAGGCCCTGGCATTTAGACACGGACTTAACCCAGTGGTTTTAAAGAATCCTGTCCCACAGATGCAGACTGCTCTGACAGCCCAAGGAAAGGCGGTGGCAAAAAATAGACACCACCTCCCTTTTCCCCCCAAAAAATTCTTCCTGGAAAGGTGGTGGTAAGAAATTTCAAGAGCTGGGCTGATCCAAGTGGCGAGCCTTAAATGGAAACACTATAGTATGTCCTGGCACTTGTCTCTGGAGGTGGGTGGCTGGCAGGGGGCCCGGGCTCGGGCAGCCAGCAGACACTAGACTTGTGCTGACCTCAGACACTGGCCTCACCACCCAGTTTTACAGTGTGCTTGAGTATGAATTATGGATCTGCACCATGTCACTGATGGGGACACAGGGGTTGGGAGGTTATCTTAGGCCTGGTCAGGACTTGGATCACCTGGCTTCTAAGACCAAGTCTCCTTTCTTGTGATTCAGTTGTTTTTGTTTTCTGTCCTGGGATTAAAAAAAGTCTTTTGAGGCTGAGATGTGTAGGCCTTAGACTGATTGCATTGTGTGTTGGATAATCGCATTTCTACCGTCACCCCTTCTGAAAATACTCAAAGGTGGTGAATGATGTTGCAATAAATTCTGCATAGATGGCAAAAAAAAAAGTCAAGGGCTGGGATGGGTTCATTCTCTCCTTTTTTAGAAGTATGGGTAAGTTTTACTTGAAATGGAGAGAGTGGTTTTAAATAAAACTTGATATAGGTAGTAGTTTTACAACTTTCGTACCTTGGAAGAGAGTGATCATTTGAATCCGAATAAGTTTCTTGTTACCTCTAAGTAATTTAAAAGGATACTAAGGATGCAGAGTAAAGATGGAGGAGTATGCCATATTCAGGAATGTGGCGAATTAATTTCAGAAGTGAGGAACTTAATTCCGTTAATAGTACTGTAATGTTTTGTTTCCAAAGTAGTGATTTACCAAATTTTGTGCATTTGTCGACAGAACGGATAATAGTGATTGAATCAGTAAATAGAGACTATGCCTCTATCTTACCCTAGATTGCACAGAACTAGTCCCGTGATGATCGTGATAGGCTTCTAGGTAAGGTTGGATTGAGTAGTCCAGCTTTCTGGGGGAGGGAGGGATGGGGTAGAAATGGATTTGAAAAATGATCCTGCTATTCAAGGTCACGAGATGAAGATGGAATCGATGCGTAAATAGTGTACTTTAGGCAAACAGGAGCTGGGACTGGAACCTCTCCTCTGTGCTTGCTCTGCTGTTGGATCCCTGACTCTTGATTTATTTTTACATGTTAGAAATTAGAGAGAAGTAAACTACTGATGGTGGGACAATCCTCTGATATGTTTTGAGTGAATTTAATGAGAGATACGTTGATTTGGGGAGGAGGTGGACTGGATACAACATGCCAGGCACTGTGCTCAGCTCTTTACACGCACTTTTTCATTATATTTTCACAACAACCATATGGTTTATTATCATTTCATTCCTTTACAACAAGAAATAGAGGCTTGGCAAAATTAAGTTGCCCTAAGCTGTAGAGCTAGTCAGTGGTGGAGTGGGGGATTTGAACCAGGAGTTTGTGGGACTGTGGAACCCATGTTCTCGGCCATTCTTGCCAGTGTTTGCCAAAGGTCATTCGTTTGTACACTGTCTTCATGAGTTTACCATAGATAAGTCTGTCTCAGTCTATTAATTAGTTAGTATTTGTCTTTAAAGCAACGATTCACCTTAAAAAAAAAACCCTTAAAGACATCATCTTTTAAGAAGAAACAATATAACACTGCTGTATTTGGAAAGCCAACTCACTGGTTATGATTAGGAAATAATCCTAAAGATGCATTCATACTTTTTCTTAAAAAATTATTTATTTAGTTAGTTATTTTTGGCTGCGTTGGGTCTTTGTTGCTGCCCGCGGGCTTTCTTTTTTCTAGTTGCGGCGAGCGGGGGCTACTCTTCCTTGCAGTGCGCAGGCCTCTCATTGCGGTGGCTTCTCTTGTTGCGGAGCACGGGCTCTAGGCGCGTGGGCTTCATTAGTTGTGGCGTGCGGGCTCAGTAGTTGTGGCTCGCGGGCTCTAGATTGCAGGCTCGGTAGTTGTGGTGCATGGGCTTAGTTGCTTCGCGGCACGTGGGATCTTCCTGGACCAGGGCTCGAACCCGTGTCTCCTGCGTTAGCAGGTGGATTCTTAACCACTGCGCCACCAGGGAAGCCCAATGCATTCGTACTTAGATTGAAACCCAAGTTCAGGACAATGAATTCCGTGTGTGTGTGTGTGTGTGTGTGTGTGTGTGTGTGTGTGTGTGTGTGTGTGTGTGTGTGTGTGTGTGTTGCGGGGACCTGGGGATTTGGGTGGGGTGGGGGAGGTAGGTAGATGATACAGTATTGGGTGATATTCTGGTTTTTGGATTAAGTGATGTGTTCATGGGTGCTGATTTTATTTTTAGACTTTATAACCTACATACACGATGCATACTTTTTTATAAAAAGATAAAGGAAATTAAACACATAACCATTAACATAATGATTACTTGGGGAGTATGTCACTGCACTATGTAGACTTAGCTTGGTGCCTGTGTGAAGTAGGCACGCAAGAACTGTTGGCTGATTGACAAGACCCCAGGTGATAATTTTAAAGTAAGCTGATTGTTGTCATACCTGAATAAGATTGCGGTATGTCTCCCCTGCCCCCTACCCATTTTCTCCTGCTTCCACTCTCATTTCCAATATCGTGACTAGAATAATAGCATGGACTGTTGCGTGGTCTCTCCTGACTGCGGTTATGGGAGACATGGGCTGGGCTGAAGCTGGCATTTCTCAGCATCACCTTGTCTTATATATCTAGTGCTCAGGATGGGGCAAAGAACGCTGTCATGAAGTGTTAAAACGCTTTCGGTTTTACCCAGTGTAAGTGTGACCGTTCAGACTGGGAAGCCGCTATTTACGTTAAAGCAGTGCCTGGCTAAAACGTTCGCGGCATTAAACTGGCGAGGCTCTGAAATGAAACCATCAGAGATTTTAATTGGAGTCCACATAGTCTCCTGTTTTATTTTCCCAAGCAAATATTGGGCACTGCGGCTTTATTCCTGGAAATGAGGATTTGAATTGGGTTTCCTGGTACAAAATGCTTTCTTTGATCTCTTGGAGTGAAAACTTTGTGTTACTTTCTGTGGCCAACTCCAGCTCTTAAAAGAACCAAATGGAATACTTACCTCTTCTTTTTTACTACTTGGCCGTAGACTGCTCTTGCTTGCCATGCTAGTTTAAGAATCAGAAATTACAAACCAGGATTTGTCTATTGGGACAAATAGAGACCCAAATTAAAGACCCCTTGTGAAAGAGCTTCGTCAAGAGTTGGTGTGGTCGGCACATCACAGCCTTTGGTTCAGATAGAAGGTAGTTTTACTTGAACTTATGCTCTCAAAATTAATAGGAGACCCAGCAGCTTCCTTTTTGAAGTTGAAACAAATATTTCCCCCTACCCCCAGTATTCAAACCGACTGCACAGTTGAATAATATTCTTGTGCTCTTGTATGTGTTTCTGGAAATCTGAGCTTGTTTATATGTCTAAAAGACTCTCCTGTGATCCAGGAGAGCTTTTTTCTCCGGAGCCACCGCCACTCAGTTGTTTGATTTTTGGGTTTCAGTCTTTGACCAACATTCCACTTTGCCCATTGGAATTGCTTCATTGTTTGCTCTGGGTATTTGACCTTTATTTCTGTGACTGGGAAAGTGACTTTACATTTTAGCCTTTCCAAATTTTGTGGAGGGTCATGCAGCAGGTGAAGTTTGTTTTTGGAGGATGGGCTAGGTCAGAGGGTCCGATTTAGCACAGGTGCCCTGATGGATTTGCAGGAGTTCAGCTCTCTCATCATAAGGCTAAACCTTGGCTGCCCTATCCCTCTTTCTCCCACTTTTGAGGACAGTCAGATCCTTCAGGGCTCAGAATGGTTGGTCACTGCAAGCAAGAATGCTTCCTGGATTTTGCCTTTTGACATTCTTTTAGGGTTTGGTCATCTTCACTACTCATTCTGGGACTTGATTGATCTCTTTGAGGGCAAGGACTTCAAGTTATTCATTCCTCCATTTTTAAAGTTCTACACAATTCTTTTCTCTTCACCAATTTAAAACTTTTCAAATTCTCTTACTGGGCTCCTTGAGGGCAAGGACTGTGTCGTATTCGTCTTCCATGTATCTGTTGCACCTAATATAATACCTGGCCCGGACCACACAGTCAGTAAATTGTTTTTTAATTGCTGAGAGAATGATTGGATGGTTGCACGTGAAAGGAGCAAAGGAAGCCAGTACTGTAGACAGTCAGGGAGGTGGTCGCAAGAGAAGATGATGCCAGACACAAGTCCTTAAGTGTGTTTGGGAACCAGGGACAAAAGACACTCTAGGTTGAACGAACTGTTTTTTTTTTTTTTTTTTTTTTAGCGGTGTGCGGGCCTCTCACTGTTGTGGCCTCTCCCGTTGCGGAGCACAGGCTCCGGACACGCAGGCTCAGCGGCCATGGCTCACGGGCCCAGCCGCTCCGCGGCATGTGGGATCTTCCCGGACCGGAGCACGAACCCGTGTCCCCTGCATCGGCAGGCGGACTCTCAACCACTGCGCCACCAGGGAAGCCCTGGTTCCTTTTTTTGATTGTTTTTGGAGTTCAGGATGCCACCTCTTTTTTTGGGGAAAAATATCTCAACTAATTTTTCCTAGCCTGCAGAGCCAGGACTCCTGCAGTACCATGTGTGTGGCTGGGACTCAAACACTGGTGAATTGACTCCTCGACACTAACTTTCTCCTGTTGCATATGTTCTCAAACAGTTGACCGTGAAAATAGTGTGGTAGACAGTGCTGATGTGAGAGGTGGATGACCTCTTGGGAAAATGGACAGAATCCAAAGTAAAGTCCTCTTTCGGTAGGTTTTTAAGGGCTGATTTGAGTGGGTGTCCCACGTAGACCTTTTCCACTCGAACGTGTGACAGCTGGGTGCCTTGCTCATCTATGAAAGCCGGATGGGCCTTTGTGGCTACCATGCAGCATGGATGCCATTGAAAATAAGATTGCTCTAGTTTTTGTTTCTTTTTTAGGCATTTATGGAAGAATTATTGACTGAACTAAAAAATAACCTTGAGTTTGAAGAGAAATGTGCAGAGGGGATAAAGGAAGGTAGGGGTAATCTCAGACAAAGCTAGATATTAGATGTGGGATGATACTTGGCGTTTGGAGAGCAGGTACTGAGAAAAATGTGCCGTAAAAAGAACTTGAGGAAAAGCATTTCTGGTCTAGAGGGGATAGGTTGAGGAGCTATTTTAAACCAAGTTCTGAATCTTCACTTTTGCTGTGATTGATAAGTGATGTTACACTCTGGGTGAAAATCCAGTGTGCTTGTTCACTCTCCTTAAGTGATAGTTCAGTGCTTATAAGCAAATAACCACCAAGAGAGCCAGAGCTTTTGGACTTGTAACTTGAGGTCAGGGACTGACAAGAGAGAGAAATATATGGAGGGACAACCAGTAGCAAGAAAAAGTGTAGGTGGTTTTCTAGAGTGACTCTCACCTTCCTCTATGGGAATAGGAAAGTGGTAAGGGAAAAGTGTGCCGAATGATACATATATATATATATATATATATTTTGCGGTGTGTGGGCCTCTCACTGTTGTGGCCTCTCCCGTTGCGGAGCACAGGCTCCGGATGTGCAGGCTCAGCGGCCATGGCTCACGGGCCCAGCCGCTCCGCGGCATGTGGGATCTTCCCGGACCGGAGCACGAACCCGTGTCCCCTGCATCGGCAGGCGGACTCTCAACCACTGCGCCACCAGGGAAGCCCCAAATGATATTTTTTATAGGCTTTTTTGAGCTTGAAGAACTGAACTATTGTGCACAACAGGTGGCAAGAACAAACATTCTCCTATTTTATGAGTGTGGCATAGTAAAAAATGGAAAATCTTAGTCCCCAGAGATTATATAAACGCAAACGTTCTATTTGAGTATTTTAAAAACATTTTTGACTCTCAGCAGTTGAGTTTATATCATGACTGAGTGCACATACACACATACGCATGCATATTAAAGATAAAGCTGGATTACACATTTTACAAAACACTATTGCAATGCTTTCTAATTTCTGTTCAATTTTTGTTACAAAAAATTCTGGTCTCTATCTACCAAATTGATTTCACAACTTGCTAATGGGTTGTAAGCAGCTGTTTAGAAAAACCTATTCTAGGTATTGTGAAAATCAGCCTTAATTTGTTTATTCTAATCTGGGTGAGAATTCTGGTTTTCTTCTTGTATGAGTCTCAGTCACTTTGCAGATGGTCCGTGCCCCTCTGCTGCTCCCCCATCATCCCCCCAATCCTGGTGTTCTTCTCTCTGTGTAGGGGTCTTTGCTTGTTTCTCCAAATCAGATTAAAGTGACTAATATGTGTTTTGGACCAGCTTCAAGCGTGCATCATTATCTTGATCCCAATCAGCATCGAAGTTGGGACTAATTAATTTAAACTGGTGGCAGGAGCCACTTAGCTCCCTGTTTATTTAGATTATGTTTGAATGGGAGGGTGACTTTTCACATAATATGGGGACAGCAGGAGTGCCTATGAAGAGAGAGAGAGAGAGAGAGAGAGAGATGGGGAAGATACCCCTGTACATTTATTGTTCAGAAACGCAACACGTGGTTAGTAGGGTACAGCTCTTTGCATTCAATGATGTAAGTAAGAGCACAGTCCCATGGCGGCGACCATCACTGTTGTCATTGTCCTTATCATTAACATTTCCCTGCCCTGCTGCTGCTTCTGCTTCATCTTTTCCCCCTCTTTGTCCTTCATTTATTAAGCATTTGTCAAGTTCAGTAAAACCAAGTTGATCTTAAGGTGCACTTGAGTAAGGGGTTGAAGAATCACGCATGTAACTATAAAGGGCAGAACTCTGAGTATCCTGGTCACAAGATACAGGGGGATAAGGATCAGCCAACACCTTTGAGGAAGTAGCTGTTTGGCTGGCCTTGGAAAGAGGTACCATTTTGGTGTTATCATTTGGAGAGGTATCTATATGTGTGTAGACTGTGGAATAGGCAACATTCCAAAACCAGGGAATGGGGCAAGTAAATACAAGATAGTTGGCTTTTGTTTGAGTCAAGTTGTAAAAAATAGAGTTGTACATATATTTTTTAAAATAAATTTATTTATTTATTTTATTTTTGGCTGTGTTGGGTCTTCGTTGCTGAGCACAGGTTTTCTCTAGTTGTGGTGAGCGGGGGGCTACTCTTCGTTGTGGTGCGTGGGCTTTTCATTGCGGTGGCTTCTCTTGTTGCGGAGCACGGGCTCTAGGTGCGCGGGCTTCAGGAGTTGTGGCATGCAGGCTCAGTAGTTGTGGCTCCTGCTTTAGAGCACAGGCTCAGTAGTTGTGGTGCACGGGCTTAGTTGCTCCACAGCATGTGGGATCTTCCCGGACCAGGGCTTGAACCTGTGTCGCCTGCATTGGCAGGCGGACTCCTAACCACTGTGCCACCAGGGAAGTCCCAGAGTTGTACATATTTTTAATCACCAGAATCAGACTCAGTGCCTTGAGGTGTAGCTTCTTGGAGAGGCATTAAGACCTGAGACATCTCAAAGGAACAGCAGATTCATGTCTCTGAGTTTGCACTAATTTCCAGGCCAAAGTGTCCTGAGCAGAATGGCCAGTGCTGTTTAAATGGTTACATTGCATACCCTGTCTCACTTTTATTTATTTTTATTTTTTGCCAAGCATATATGGTAGTTCCTGGAAGTTATAAAAGTTAAAAGCTCTTTGTGATGTGATTGGCGTACCTTAAGGTGAGAGCACTTTAGAAGAAAACTTAGGGAGATTCAGAGCCAAATTATGGTTTCCTTTGAATGTCAGACTAGAGGTTTTAGACTTGATTTTTAAAGAGCAGCAATAAGATAATAATACCTGTGAAGGAGGACCTGATCAGGCCCCTACTTGCATTCTCTCATTTAAGGCTCATACAACTCTGTGAGATACTTCATCTTATTATCCCCATTCTACAGCAGGAGAGACTGAGACTCAGAGGGGTGATGGAGGATGTCTAAGGTCCCACGCCTGAGCTTTAACCCATCCCCAAGTCACCATGCTTTATAGCAGAGGTTGAAAACTAGATGGCCCATGGGCTGAATACACCTCAGAGTTGTGTCCTGTTTGATACTGCATTCAAAACATTTTTTTAAATGGTTGCCAACATTTAAATATGGGGAAATTTCCCACAAAAAGTCCAAATTTCCACCTACTCCTGTAAAATTGAAAGCTCTGGCAGCAGCAGGCCCATATTCCTGCAGGAAACCTGTGATTGTGATTGTGTCTGTCTGAGGGGACGTGTGTGCTGTGTTTACCACAGTCCTGGCTCATCCTGTTTTCCTCTGGGTACTGAGGCCCAGCATCAGTTGCTGTTTATTCTTTATTTCTTTAGACTCCTAGCCTGCCTGCCTCACTACTGTGTGCTAACTGCATTGTCCCTTATAGGCATATGAGTGTGAGACCCCTGTTATATAGCCTTCTGTTGGCAACTAATGATTAGTTTAGTGGTGAAGGTAGATGGCCAGCACCTAAGAGGAAATGAAAGTAGGTAGAATTGGGTTTTGGGCTGGAGAAGCTGTAGAGTGAATGAATCATTTTTTGTGAAGAGAGGGAGGGATGGGTGGTGGACAAACGTATCTGACTTTTGGAACCTGGGTGACTAGGAGAATGGTGTTGATCTTAAAAGAAAGCAGAAGGTTTGGTAAGAGGGGCTGGTTTGAGATGGGGCATGGCACTAGCATTGAGGTTCTGGTGGGACACAGACATAGAAGAGGGCTTAGCTGAGTCTAGTGAGTTGACAGGAGCCCTGTCAAATATGATACTGGAACCCTGGAGATAAGGGCTTGGAGCTGTGGAAGAGGATGGAAATGCCTTTTGGAAATGGGAAGAAGTGGGCTAAGGTCTGAATGATAAAATGAACCAGGTACAAACAGCTCAAAGTCTCTTATTGACTTTTTTGGGTCAAGTTCCCTGTCTTGCAAATAAACCAAATGTTTATCCTGACAAAGGAGTACAATAACAATCTTCAACTTTTAAACTTGGGAACTAATGAACATCTGCTCATAGAATCAAAGGCAGATATGCTTTTTGATGAGTGACACCTGTAACTTATGTTTATGCCTATTTTACTAAGCCTTATTTAGGTGAAAAGGATTCAAGCAATGACTTTTTCTTTTCTTTTTTTCTTTTCTTTTTGGTACACAGGTGATAGAAAATGTTCCTGAGATGGGGGGAAAATGTCAGAGAATGGTTCAGTTTAGAATGGAATGTCCTTTTCAAATTCAGATGAGGTGTTTTTTTTTTTTTTTCCTTCTCTTGGCTTGTTTGTTTAGGATTCCCTCCAACTCATTGTTACTTAATCAGTTTAGGTCCACCTCAGCTACTCTCCTTCTCCCCTTGTTCCCTTTTAATCCCTAAGGGTCTTATTGTTTTAGGACATTCTAAGCACTGGTGGAGTGAATCTTTTTCAGATGTGGATATTGAACATGGAAATCTTCCAGGAGGGCTTTTCTTTTGTTCTCATAAAGACTTTTATCTTGGATATTTCAGTCTCCTTTTTGGCCCATCTTACTCTTAAAAATTTTTTTTTTCAAATTGGTGTTTTTATTTCTAATACACACATAGCTTTATTTCATTACATATATATGGTAATATGGGTGCTTATAAGTTTTTTCTTAAAAATCATATAAATATATATATATATATATATATATATATATTTTTTTTTTTTTGTGGTACGTGGGCCTCTCACTGTTGTGGCCTCTCCCGTTGCAGAGCACAGGCTCCGGACGCGCAGGCTCAGTGGCCATGGCTCACGGGCCCAGCCGCTCTGTGGCATGTGAGATCTTCCCGGATCGGGGCATGAACCCGTGTCCCCTGCATCGGCAGGCGGACTCTCAACCACTGCGCCACCAGGGAAACCCCATATATTTTTATTCATTAAAATATTTTCTGTTCTAGAAACGAAATTTATATTATGTTACGTATGCTCAAGGCAAGACTTGAAGTATAGGAAGGGTATATAGTGAAAGGTAACTTTTGTCCTCCAGCCTTCTACTTTACCTTCCTGGAGAAAAACCATGATTAAAACTAATTGTGTATCCTTCCAGTGATATCTTTTACATTTACAAACACATACTAATGTGTTTTTCCTATACGTTGTATCATAATGTGCACATTTCAATTCTATACCTGACTTTTTAAATTTAATTTATTTTGGAAATGTTTTGCTATCACTACCGTGGAATTTCCTCATTCTTTTGAAAGGTATTTCGTTTTGTGGATGTATCATAATGTATTCAGCCAGTCTTTCGCTTGTTATTTTAGGTAACATTATGTGTTACAATGTTTCAGTGACTGTCTTTACATTTACTACTATATATACATATTGATTTAGATATAGAGTATATGTAGATGGATCTGTCTTTCTGTCTATCTCCTGTATATCTGGGGGTAAATATCTAGGATTGGAATTGCTGAATTAAAGGGTATTTACATTTGAAATTACGGTATAGGTTGTATCATGAATTGGATATTGGGTTGTGTCAGTGAAGCAAAATGGCATGGTGGAAATGAGGAAGTAACCCATAAGACTCAAGCACTAGTCTGTCCTCTGGTGTAAACCAATTTTGTGGCCCAAGAAAGTCACTTTATCAACCTTTTTCTTTGTGGTACTTTTCTTTCCTCATCTGTGAAGAAGGGCATAGACTCAGCTCTTTCTAAAGTTTGATAATTTGTTGATTCTCTCAGTCTTCCTCCGTTTTGGTCCTTCCAGTAAGTGGAGCTTGATGATTTTTTTTTTTTTTTCCTGTGTAAGTTTGAGTCTATGAAGAACCCTGGGCTTTGGGAGCCTTGCTAATAACCACAGCTTTACTTTGATTGTTTTAAAGCACTGGGTCTGGTTTGTGCTTTATGTTAAAAGCAGAGCTTATACGGTTGGTTGTGTCTCTCTCTCTCTTTTTCTTTCTTTTCTTTTTTTTAAATACGGTGAGTGGTAAGTAGGCATTAGTGACCAAGAAACCCATATAGTCAGCTTTCTATTATTGATCAAGAATAGAGGCAATGGATTTTTAGACTTAGGGAAAAATATTTTATTTTTATAATAGCTTTCTTAAAAAAGCAATAGGCCTATAATAGACAGTCTTTAAGAAACAGCAACATTTTATTTATGACTTTGGAACAGACCAGAGCAGACTGCTTTAGCTCTTTCAAAGTATTTTATAATATGAAGAAGGTAAAATAGAGGATTATTTAATATTTTAAGGTATTTAACTGGTATAGATTAATAAGATGATTGGATTTCCTGGTGGTTACCAAATTAGATGTATTTAAAAATTCAAAACCAAGTAAATAAAATGTAATATAAAATTCATGTTTATTCCCTGTACTGCATTTTTTCTTTGGAATTGGTTCCCCTAAAATTAAGCAACATGCTTGGATTTTTTCATTTGAAAGACTTGGAAATTTTGGGCTGCTAATATAAATGTAATTTTTCTGGAAAAGATTTTGAGCCCTTGGTTACTCATCAAAAAAAAAAGATCACTACAGCTCTTTAAGTATACAAATTTATTCAAGTCTCTGTAGAGTAGCGAAAAAGAAAAAAATGGAAATGACTTAAATGTTCTACAATAACCTGTAAAGGTTAAGTATGTATACACAAAGACTGTGTGTGTGTGTGTGTGTGTGTGTGTGTGTGTGTGTGTGTGTATGTACACTGTTAGTATATCTGTGGGGTAAATATTGAGAACAGGGACTATGTCTATCTATTACTCCCTGTGTGTGTATCCTGTCCCTAGTTTACTGCCTTATCCATTGTAGGCACAAAGAAAATTTTGGAATGAATAGAATGACCATGGAGGTTATATAAAACAACATTAAGTAGAAAAAGCAGGACACTAAAACAGTATAATTCCATATACATAAATTATGTACAATTCCATAAACATAAACCACAGTACAATTCAGGTTTGTAGTTATGTACTATATGGATATAGAGAAAAAAAGACTAGTAGGAAATAAACTGGAATGTTAATAGTTATTATTTCTGGGCTGTGCGGGTCATGCATAATTTTGAAGAGAAAATCTTTAAATACAAAGAGGTGAAGTAAATATTGGAAGATTTTTGTCACCTTGGTAATATATTTTACCCTTTCAGCATTAAAGGTGGTCACCTTACCTAAAATGATGTATTACAATACTGCGGCCTTTTCTCCTCTTGAGTAAAATGTACTTTATCTCAGTAGTGTGACAGGTTTTATATCTACTTTAGAATTAAATTATGTTCTGAGAGTTGGACTTTTAAGAAACTGGTTTTAATTTCACATCAGTTGAAGGTAAAGGGCAGTGAAAGTATATTAGATCTGGTACAAGTGTCTAATTATAATTATTGACACATTTTCAAATGCTCTCTTTCTTAAGTGTGATACATTGCCCGTGATTTTGACAGCTGTGACTACATTAAACCTGCTCGAGTACTCTTTTCACAAAGGTTTGTTTAAACTTAGAATTGTCAGAAGGATTCTCTGTAAAGTAGATGAACGCAGATTTAGAGGTCGATGGTGTTGCATTTTCCACTGTGCCTGGTGATTTTAGTCTGTTAAATGTTAATCAGAAGATTATCTGGGTTTCGTTTTCACTTTGAGAAAATTGGGAATTTTATTGTTTTGTATCCTATAAAAAATTAGGCGATGATAGTCCTTTGTGGTTTGACTCTGTGCAATGATAGCATAAAAATTCTGCTTGTTTCTCTTGCTGGAGATCCTCAACCACAAAACTCCAAGCTGAAAATTGGATTCTGTGTAATAACCTCATTTTCTAAAAGTCTTCCCTAGACCAAGTTCATGCATTTCTTTCGTGTAGCCACTCCTTCCTTCTGTATAGATTTGTTGACTAGCTACCGTGTGCCAGGCCCTGGGAATATAAAGACAGAAAGGCTGTGAGAGAGCTCAGTTTGGGAGAGACAGAAAAATAGTAAAGCTACACCAGCGTGAAGCACCAGAATGGAGCTGTAAACATAAAGTTGGAATGTGCAGTTCTGTTTGAGAGGGCAGCAAGGTCGTCATCTCAGGATAATGATGTTCTCAAGCATCTTGAGGGATGAGTAGGAAGGCATCGGGTGGGAAAAGGGCCTTCGAGGCACAGAGGCTTGTAGGAAAGATAGCATCCTTTAGAACTGAGTGTGACCAGAGCCATGCTACTTAAATGTGGTCCTTGGATCAGCAGTAATGGCATCATTTGGGAGTTAGCCTCACTAGAAATGCAGAGTCTTAGGCCCACCCCAGTACTACTGAATCAGAATCAGCACTGCAACACTATCTCCAAGTGATTTGGGTGCTTCTAAAAATTTGAAAAACATTAGAACACAGGAAGGGAAAAGATGGGAGAGCTGGGAAAGTAGACCACTGCCAAGGAGTTTGGCCTTTTTTTTTTTTTTTTTTAAGCATGAACTTGATAATGAGGAAGTGACATTATCAGATTCACTTTTTCCCAGAATTGCCTGGAAGTTCAAGTGAGGCAACATTTAACAAAAAGTTTCTTGAAACCTCAATCGTATAGTGCTCCACAAAAAAGGTCCTCATATGAGCTTGAGAAATGCAGGATATGTCCTTCTCTCAGACACTGTAAATGACCAGAGCGCACTGGAAGTTCCGAGAAGCTGGCGTTGAGGAAAACCATTAATTTAATCATCTATCCTGGGATATCCCTGGGGTCTTTCAAGTTTATTCCACAGTGGAACCCTTTATAGCCACACAGCTGTTCACACCCCAGGGAGAGTGGATGGTATTTTGCTGAACATGTTTTGGGAAATGCTAGCACTCATTCCCAAACTTCAGAGGCTGCTTCATCTGAGTAGCGTGACCAACTATCCTAGTTTGCCTGGGACAGAGAGCTATCCTAGGATTTTCAGTGCTGGAATCCTGGGCAAACAAGGGTGCCCTTGGGCACCCTTCCTATTTGTTTACCATACCTTTGACTAATTACTTCATTTTTCTTTAAATGGGCGCAGCCTTTTTCCGTAAATACCTGTTTCAGGCTCATTCTAATGGAGTCATTCCCAAATTCGTCTGCACATTGGAAGCATGTGGGAATTTCCAAACCTGATGCCCATCCCCCTGCCCAGGGGGATTTAATTGGTCTGGGATGTATTTTTAAAGGTCCCCAGGTTATTCCAATGTGCACGAAAGTCTGTTCAAAGCAACTATCCTTGTGGAAATGTGGTCTCGATGTGCACCTTAAGAATTTATTTTAATATGTAATAGGAAAAACATTAACCATTGGAAAGAAAAATAAATTAAGAACCATGGAGCGTCATGTTGGGGGACCACCAGTAGAACATGTCCCACACTTCGGGGACACTCATGTGGAGGCAGGGGAACAGCAGTCTGGTCGAGAAACAGTGACAAATGTGGCTGGAGAGGACGGTAGAGATTTCAGGGCTGTTGAGGGAGTTGAGCTGACTGATCTGCTCTTTGTGGTGAGGTAGAAGGAGGAGAATCTCAGCTTGCGGCGGGGGTGGGCAGCGATCACAGAACAGAATAGGGAGGCGCAGGGGATTCTATAAGGGGACAGGTTCAATTTGATAAGTCCTGCTTGAGCGGCTCTGGGACATCCAGGGGGAGCTGTCAGAAGAAAAGTGGTCATAGCTCAGGAGAAAGGGCTGGGCTGGAGACCACGGAGAGCTTCTCCAGGTCCGGGCATGAAGTTCAAGGTGGGGATCAACCTGCCTGGGGAGAAGGGCTGAGGGGGTGATCTGCCCCCGGGTCCATGGGGTGAGTGCAGGGAGAAGGGCTGAGTCTGGGAATTGGAGCCGGAGGGACGTCAAGGGGAGTGTCTTCTTCATCCACCTGGAGGAAGGGGAGGTTCTGTTCTCCCAGGGAGTCTTGTGACCCAGACGGATAAGGGTTCTCCAGGGCAGTTGGTTTTGGTAATCTAGGGTGGCATTAGTCCTGTTTGTGTAAGTTTAGCATGAGGGAAGAAATGAGATTAGAGTGGGTTGAGAGGGAGAAGACTTGCTAGAGCAAATGACTCTAGAAGTTCTAACTGCAGAAAAAGCCTGGCATAGCATGGGGCCTTAGGGAGTAAATCTGGGTTTGTTTGGGGAGTAGTCATCTTTGTGGTTACTCATGGACGTGACTTCAACAAGGAATAACAATTACAAGGAATATTCAGATAGTCACAGGAAAATTGCCAGAACTCTCTGGAGCCCCATGAAACTGCTTTACTTTCAAGTCATAGCCGTAAACCTTTTCTCCCCTCCTTTTCTTATTATTCCCTGGACACAACAATATCAGGTTCTGGATTTATATGTTTATAAATGTTACTAACTTTTTTTTATGGTTGATGATAAGGCAGCATATGATGAAGTATTCAACCTTCGTTCCTACGTAGCTCACATTTGTGGAGGGCTTTGCAGTTTACCAAAACACCACCACATCTTATGTGAGCCTCTAAATAACCTTTGCACAGAAGGCAGGGCCAAGATTAGTATTTTTCCATTTTACAGGAAAAAGAAAGAGGAAACCCTGAAGTTTAAATGTATTGAAGAGGACTTGCCCAAGATTAAAGGCTTGGTGAGGGATCAGTCAGTGATGGATGCTGTATGGAATCCTGGTCTCCTGGTGCAATACTTCTTCCATTATATTTGGAGAGGGATGGGAGTAGAGAGTGTGTCTTCTTTTTTTTTTTCCAACTAGTTTGTAAATTCCTTGAGGACAGAGACCTTATGTTCACTGTTGAGTTGTTTACTGACTCTTCCACTCACTGCTTTGCAGGGACCTTGGGAGGCGGTGGTGGACACGAGCGCCCATTGGTCCAAGCGTCCACTCTCAAGGGCCTTCACATTGGTCTTGACATTACTTTTGAATGATAGAGCCCCAGAAATATACCAACAGGATTGAAAGGAGGCATCCTGGATCATACAACTTTGGACTTGTGTCTCATTACTGGACCGTGTAATTATCTTGAGACCAGCCCAGTAATATTGCCTGGCATGTTTTGTAAATATTTAAAACATACACAGTTTTTGTCACTCTGTCTTGACATTTCTTTACATAATACCAGAAGTCATCACAGTGGAAGAGGCCCAAACCTCTGTGGACTTCAGAGGGGCCCTCCTTTATGTATGAGATGCTCTGATGAGCTGAGTGGAGGGACGTGGGGATGAATCAGCTCCTCTCACAAAGCTCACAGCTTTGTTGAAAGCTGATCTTGTTTGGTAGCCCTTACAGGGCACACAGTGGGCCCTCAATAAATACTTGTTATTTTGAATCAAGGGAGCTGTTATTTTGTGTTATGCATTCTCTACTGTATCACAGTGGACCACTGTCAATTTTTTTTTTTTTTTTTATGATCTTTTCCATGAATCATTAAAGATCCGGTGTTAGGATTTGGGGAAGGGGAATGATGAAAGAGAGTAAAGAAATAGAATCAGCAAGCTTTAGGACAAGAGAGGAGAGGCTTTGAGTGAGTGGTGAAAGTTGAAAGCAGGAAGGAGTCGCTCAGGGGCAACTGGACAGATGTGGAGGCTCTTTTGAAAGAGCACACCCAGGGGAGATGAGAACGAGACAGGAGCCAGGAGCCATTCGAATCTGATAATGTCCTAGAGGGGAAAACCGAAGGCCTTTTCAACCTTAATTGTAGCCACAGGACAAAAGCATATTAGAGCACTTTTTTTTTTTACCTCTTCTAAGGGCTAGTAGTGGATAATCTCTTTTGTAGAGTCATGTCTAAAAATCTGCTCTTCGGATTACATTAAAGTTTATTATTTTTTAGGGTGTTGTGGGTTGAGGAAGAAGCATAAAAATTTGACTCCCTTTCTTGTATTTACACTACAATTTCAAGCTACTGGTTTATTATGAAGCAAGGAACTTTTTAGTCATTGAGCAGATTTCAGCGGATGAGTTAATGTTTGGTCATCGGAAAATGTATCATTAGAGCTTGTTTCTCTTGAGAGGAGAAAAAGGCAAAATATGAGTCAGATGCAGCATCAAGTCATTTCCCTCCTCTTAATTAAGCCACCCTCCTGCCGAAGGACCATCACCCCGCAAGGGTAATTCAGACGGTAACAACCGCTGGCCTTTGTAGTGGACTTTACAGTTTATAAAGCACAGTTTTGCTCTGACTCCTGTATATAAAGTTGGCATTTCTGATGAGGGAGGCTCAAGTGAGTTGTTTTTCTAGGGAAGATGCTTTAATCAATTTATACCTAAAAGTGCCCTCTGCAAGTCTGAATGAGATGTTTTGTCTGGTGAGGGGTCCACCGGTTGTTCATTGGCATTTATGAAAAATGTTAAAAGGTAGTAAACTAACCCGTGACAGTGGGAGAGTGTAAAGTTTGGTTTACGGATAAACACTCTGCTGTGTGTTCTGTGTTTGCCTATTCTATTCATTCCCTTCCTGTCTCTTTGCTCTTGACTCTGTAGTGATTGCTATGTTGTGTTCCATTTTGCTGGTGACTGAGATAATCACCAAAACTTCGTGCAAATTTCTAACTAACTAGAAATATGTCTATGGGAGATGAATGTGAAATGTTGGGAATAAAAATTGCTTCCATCTTCTTTCATTTTCTTTTTTCAAACTCTTTTATGGTCTATTTGATTCATGTTTTTAATCTGTTCTTTTTTTTTTTTTTTTTTTTTTTTGGAATACTGACTGTGTGTTAGGCCTTGTGCTGATGACACAGGGACCAAAGGTGCTATTCCTGGCCTCAGGAGAATTCACAGCTTAGTAAGGGAGACACACGAATCAGCGGTTCAAGTACAGCTTGGCAAGTGCTGTCTATCACAGAGGTGGGCAGAAGATCCAGCAGTGAGTCCAGAGGAGGAACACCTAACCCGCTTTGGGGGGAAGGGTGTAGGGAAGGTTCTGACTCAAGGAGGTTATTAAGTGCACACTTTAAGAATAAGTGCAACTAAGCCCGGCAATATAGAGGCAGAATATTCTAGTGTAGGGGACATTCAGTCTAAAGGTAGAAGGCAAAAGGAGAGTGTGGTGCATGCTGGGAGTGGCAGGTAGTTTAGTTTAACCATAGCTTAGGGTACATGTGGGAATTGATATGATATAAGGTTGGAGAGGTGGGTGAAGACTACATCGTGAGGACTCCTTATTCTGTGCTGAACAATTCAGATCCTACTCCCAAACTATGCTAAGTATTAGGGAATTTTAGGGAGGAAAGGATCTGGTTAGATTTGGATTTTGGAGCAATCACTGGTAGCAGTTTTTGAGGATGATCTTGAAAAATGTTATCTATCTGTGCTCTGGACTGAATTACGTGTGTTTCCCCCGAATTCATATGTTGAAGCTCCAACTCCCAATGTGATAGTATTTGAAGATGGAGTCTTTGGGAGATAAGTAGGGTTAGATAAGATTATGAGGGTGGGGCCTTCCTGATGGGATTAGTGCCCTTATAAGAAGGCACACCAGAGAGCTTGCTGTCTCTTTGCCACATGAGGACACAGCAAGAAGGCAACCATCTGCAAGCCAGAAAGAGAGTCCTCCTCAGGAACTGAATTGGCCAGCACCTTGGTCTTGGACTTCCGAGCCTCCAGAATTGTGAGAAAATATATTTCTGTTGTCTGAACCAGCCAGCATATGGTATTTTGTTATGACATTCTGAGCAGACTAATACAATCTATTTTATGTATTTGGGTAATTGTGAAACTAGGAACAGGAAGGATATTACAATAATTCAAGTAAGTAACAGTCATTTGGCTTAGTCTGTTTTGGAAAATATTTGACTGTGGAACTATTCATGTTAAACTTAAAAAATCTAGTTTTGAGATATTATTGTTAGAACATCACTTCTGTGATAAGTCTTATGGGAGAATTTTCTTAAACATCTCAACATACTACCTTTTATTAAAGTAATCCACTCATGCCTCGAATTTTTTTAAAATTGTCTTTTATTTTGCATATTGGTACAGCCCAGTTATCAGTACCTAATGCCTCAGGGTTAAGTCTGTTGGACAGTCCTCCCCTGCTTCAGCTAATTTTGATACTATGACATTTAGACTGTTTTAAAGGAATCTTGATGTTTGTATGGTTTTAGGAATTCCATGCAAGATTCCATGATCTTCTATCATTTAGAAGATCATGGAACTATGGCAGACTGTGATATTTGTTGTAAAACTGGTACCAATCTTGGGTGTGTTTGCATAACTATTTAAAAGAGAATAATTTTAAATACTTTTGTTTGTACGTGTGAGGATGTGTCTTAAACATGTTATCCAGCACTTAACTCTGTGCCAGATATTTTCAGGTTGAGTCTAGTCTCCTTTCCCAAGGTCTTGCTCTTTATTTTTTCTCTGCCCTTTTCCCCCAAGCTCCTTCAATTTATCCTCTTTGTTGGCTTTTTCCCTTGAGCTTAGAAATAGGCTTACGTCTTTCCTGTCATTAAACAAAATGTTTTGAACCCTATGACTTTCATAAGCTGTTTCCTGAGGAAGCATTTTAGAAAACGAGTCTGCATTCATTGCTGCTGCTCCCTCTTCAGCCCCTGGCTGTCTTCTCCGAAATATAATGTCCTTTCTCTCCCTGTATTCTTCTCAGGTTGCTCCCATTCATTAGATGTTTCTGAAGAGATGTGAGTGTCTCAGGAGTGTTAATCCTTTTCCTCAGTGGCCTCTTCTTAGTGGTAGAGTCACAAGGTTGGGAGGAGTTATTTAATCCAACCATCCAGGGTCTGCAGTGCTCTGCATCGTACCCTCTGAGTGAACCCCCAGGCTTCGCAGAAATTCTGCAAAGTTGAGGCATGCAGTTTCTACTACGAGCTCATTCTACCTTTGGACAACGCTGACTATCAGAAGGTTGGGTTTTTTGGTCTATAATAAGTGCAGCGTCTGTTTATCCTTTGGTCATAGTTCTTTTTCCAGCTATAAGTAAGAGAGTACAATACTATATTTACATGATTAGACCTATCACGTTCATCCTGATATTCTTTTATCTGAGCAAAATCTCTCCAGAGCTTTCCAGTGGTCACCGCCATCCTGCCCACCTTTTTGCTCATGCTTCTGTTTGGTTGAAAGCCTTTAAAAATTGGTTTTTAGAACTGATTGCAGTATTCTTGAGTGGGTTTTCTCTCCTCTTAATTTTTTTTTTGACTTCCATGCTTGTACGCATGGAAACTGCTGTATTTCAGAGAACCACATTGTCCTACTTACTGAGTTGACTGCCCACAGAAATCTCAAACTTTCTCATGTCATATCTATCTCATATCATAGATGCTGCTGTTTTCCTCACATTCTCCTTGTCTACTTGTGTCCTTGTCTTTTATTTCCTTTACTATATGTAGGACCTTAAATTTACCTGATTAATCTCTAGTTTGTCAGGTCTCGCCCATAGCACTAGCCTGTTGAATATGTTGGATTCCATTTCTATCACATTGGGAAGAGATGAGTTCTCCTTCTGTACCCTTTGAATGCAGTAACTCATGGGTACATCTGCTTATCTTTTTGACCATCTTGACCACAGATATTTCATGAGATACTTTGTCAGCTGCCTTGCTAAAATCTGTGTTTCCTTGCACTTCTAGTTTGGGAATCTTATTGAAAAAGGAAGTTAGGTTCATCTTGCATGACTTGCTCTTAGTATTGAGATCCCCAGGAATTATCTCTTGCTAAGTGTTTGAAATGCATTCTCAAATTTGCCTGGGACTTTGGTCTCTGTCTGTAGACCTTGACATTTTCCCCTCACTTTTATTTTTCCAAAACATCTATTGATCACTTAATCCTTTCTGACTTGGTTTTTGCTGACTTCCTTTCCTTTTCCTCCCAGTTTTGGAATTTTCTGAGACAGCTTGTTTATCTCTTTTTCAATTTCCATCCTCTAAGGTTCTTGATACTTGCGTTGCCCAGGAGGCAGCCACTAGCCACAATCTACATAGAGACTTTATTGGCTCTCAGAAAACTACTGACTTCAAGTTGAAAGCCAGAGCAGGAAACGCTGACACATGGAGTAGAAGGTTAAGGTTGACTATTCTGGGAATCCAGGGAAGAGCACACGGAGAGAAGAGGTCACGATTTAACCAGTCGGACATGTGTGTTGCTATTGCCAGGTTACACTTGTATAGTGTGTTCGTGGCCCGACGACTGCAAACAAAGATTTATTTTGCGAATAAACGTTAATAAATTTTTGTGTAGAGTATTTTTTAAAATAAAATCCTATGTGTACTGTGCCAAGAGATAACACGTTTTGGAAGCAAAATAAGTCCTTAAATTGGCTATGTTGACATGTGATTCTCCATAGTGCTGCTAACCTTGCTAGGTTATTCAAATACTATACAATAATGTTTGCCGCCGTTATCCAGTGTCTGAATGTTTTCTGTATGCTTCAGTTTTTGTAAATACTACTAAGCATTCTTAGTTAAACAATATTAAAAAGATACTCACAATAGTAAAGAGTGAAGAATGTTGGTAATATTTTAAAAATGATTTGTGATTTCAAGAATTCTCAGGAATTTTATTTTCTCGTTCCCACATCCCAAAGATTGATATCTGTAGGGAATTTGGAAATGATAGCCCATAGTGCTTATCCCAAGAGGTATTTGTATCTGATTTATTATGTGATAGGTACAGAAATTGGGTTTATGTGTTCAGAAACTGTTAGGGCACTTTGACATTGCCATGATTTAACATGTGATCAGTGGATCCAACTCACTGGACAGGGTGTTTTACAGAATTATTCTTTGACTGTGGATGGTAAATTTAGTTGGATAATCACTGGTCTAGGTGAGAGATAGTGATGGCTTGGACCAGGCTTTGAGTTATGAGAGGAAGTTGGTTGGAATCAGGATATATTTTGAAGACAGAGCCAGTGGGTTTTGCTACTGAATTAGATGTCAGATTATTCTAGATGATCTTCACCTCTCAAGCACTTCATTTGTAAAATGGGGACAATTAGGAGATCTACACTTAAGATTATCATATCTATGTCAAGCGTTTCTCTGAGCTTGCTGGAGAAACTGCTGCTAATATAACTTCCTAATCCAGTCATATAATTCCCTTGACCTTCAGCCCTTCAGCTGCTCACCAAGGCATATAGAAGAAATTTTAAACTGTTTAGATTGACTTTAAGATATGTGGCATCTTCCTTCAGACTCTTTTCCATGGTTATCTTCGACCACGTCCTCTTATACCCTTGACTGTACTGTTCCAGTCGATCTATTGCTGCACGGTAAACCGCCTCAAATGTAGTGGCATAAAACAAAACCCATTTTACTCTACTCACAGTTTAGCAAAGCAGGGATTTGGAAAGTGCACAGCAAGGACAGCTTGTCTCTGTTCCACAATGTCTGGGGCCTCAGCTGGGAATGCTTGAAGGTTGGGGGCTGGAATCGTCTGGAGGCTCATTCAGTCACATGTCTGGCTTGTGATGCTGGCTGTCAGCTAAAACACCTACATGTGGTCTCTCTACATGGGCTATTCTGAGCTTCCTTAGAGCATGGCGGCTGAGTTCCAAGAGCAAGTGTTGCAAGAGACAGGAAATGGAAGTTGCTAGTTGCTTAAGGCTTGGTCCTGGAGACTGGTACGGTGCCACTTCTACTGCAGTCTGTTGGTCAAGCGGTCACAGAGCCCAGATTCAAGGGTGGGGGGGAAGGGGCACACAGATCCCACCTCTTTTCTTTTTAAATGGAAGTACAATTGATTTACAGTGTTGTGTCAGTTTCAGATGTACAGCAAAGTGATTCAGTATATGTGTGTGTGTGTGTGTGTGTGTGTGTGTATGTGTGTGTGTGTGTGTATTCTTTTTCAGATTCTTTTCCATTATAGGTTATTACTAGATATTGAATATAGTTCCTTGTGCTATACAGTAGGTCCTTGTTGTTTCTCTATTTTATATATAGTAGTATGTATCTGTTAATCCCAAACTTCTCATTTATCATTCCCCTACTTTCCCCTTTGGTAACCATAAGTTTGTTTTCTACGTCTGTGGGTCTGTTTGTTTTGTAAGTAAGTTGATTTGTATCATTTTTTTAGATTCCACATTTAAGTGATATCCTATGATATTTGTCTTTCTCTTACTTCACTTTGTATGATAATCTCTAGGTCCATCCATCTTGCTGCAAATGGCATTATTTCCTTCTTTTTTAGGGCTGAGTAATATTCCATTGTGAGTGCATGTGCTTGTGTGTGTGTGTGTGTGTGCGCGCGCCACATCTTCTTTATCCATTCATTCATCTGTCAGTGGACACTTAGGTTCCTTCCATGTCTTGGCTATTGTAAATAATGCTGCTATGAACATTGGGGTGCATGTATCTTACCGAATTAGAGTTTTTATCTTTTCTGGATATATGCCCAGGAGTAGGATTGCTGGATCATATGGTAACTATTTTTAGTTTTTTAAGGAACCTCCATACTGAACTCCATGTGGCTGCACCAGTTTGCATTCCCACCAACAGTGTAGGAGGGTTCCCTTTTTTCCACACCCTCTCCAGCATTTATTATTTGTAGACTTTTTGATGATGGCCATTCTGACCGGTGTGAGGTGATACCTCATTGTAGTTTTGATTTGCATTTCTCTAATGACTAGCATAGATTCCACCTCTTAATGGCAAGAGAGCCAAAGAATTTGGGGGCCATGTTTTGAATCTGCCACAGCCAACGATTTATTTGCCAGCTTCCTCTGTACATTTTTGTGTCTAAATGCCTCAATATGTCAACCGCTTTCCCCCTCTACTCTCTACCCTCTCCCCAGTTCAAATGCCATTTCTTTCTCCGTACAACCTTTGTCATATCTCATCTTCTGGCTAAAAGCTGTTTCTCCTTCCTTAGTGTTCCCACAACATTACTGTTTGTAATTGCTCTGTATTTTTCACTTTTTTTCTTTATTGGTAGATTATAAACTCTTTGAAGGTAAGGATTATATCTTGTTTACCTTTTCATATCTCATAACATATAGGTTCATTGAATTGAAGATTCAATATCGAATTGTCTCAAAATTGGGATGCTTATGGCTGGGACTTGGCAGTGGTTAAGAAGAAAATTATTATTTTTTTTAATTTTATTTTTTTGGCTGCATTGGGTCTTCATTGCTGTGCGTGGACTTTTCTCTAGTTGCTGTTGTCTTCGTTGTGGTACTCGGGCTTCTCATTGCGGTGGCTTCTCTTGTAGTGGAGCAAGGGCTCTAGGCACGTGGGCTTCAGTAGTTGTGGCACACAGGCTTAGTTGCTCCACGGCATGTGGGATCTTCCCGGACCAGGGCTTGAACCCATGTCGCCTGCATTGGCAGGCAGATTCTTAACCACTGCGCCACCAGGGAAGCCCAAGAAGAAAATTTTAATGAGCGTATTAAAAACTTTCCTTTTAATACAGATTGTTTCCTTTTTTTTTTTTTAAAGCTGACCTCCCTTTTCTTTACCTGATCAACCCTATTTATTTATTTATATTTGGCCACACCATGCAGCTTGTGGGATCTCAGTTCCTTGACTAGGAATTGAACCTGGGCCACAGCAGTGGAAGTGCCGAATCCTAACCACTGGACCACCAGGGAACTCCCAGGTTGTTTCCTTTTAATACAAATTGTTTCAAAGCTTTATTTTTAAAATTGGCTCTCTGTTGTAAAGTAAAACTTTTAAACTTTTCTCCCCTGTAGCCATAAAATTAGAGGAGAGTTGCCTTTTGATGTTATCATCTTCCTGTCCAGTTGAACTCCTGCTACCTGGGCCTTATTGTTTTTGCAAACTGGGTTGCAGTCTGTTACTGGATCAATTTAATGAGTGAGACTCAGCGTTAGAAATAAAAGTTTTAAATAAAAACTCATGCGTTGCAATGGTAAGAAGTACTTCATGAAATTTTAATTTCAGTTTTATATATGTATGGGTGCAATGAGTTGAAATGTAACATTTTTTACTACAGTTGGGGGTCAAAAATTTTTGGAAGGTACTTCTGTGTAGATTCTTTCTAAATGCTTGTATTTCTAGTTCATTTCTTTTGTTTCTATATTTTTAGTTTATTCCTTTTGATGTCCTTTCTAAGGGCTAATCTGTAGGTCCCTTCTGGGGACCATATATACACTTTCTTTTATGCTCAACTTTTTCTTCACCCATCCAGCCTCTTTTTAAAATAAACCTCAGTGGCTCTGTGTGATAAATGTTACTTTCCCTCTTCTTATTTGGAGACTTTAAGCTTACTCTCCTGCCCTCAAGAGGAGAAGAGGTGGAATCAGCTTTTTTTTTTTTTTTCTCTTTTATGTTTTTACTGAGGTATAGCACACATACAGTAAAATACACAAATCTAAGCCTACAACTCAATGCATTTTTTCATCTGTGTTCATCCATATTAGCATCACGCGGATGAAGATAGAAAGCATTTTCATTGCCCCAGAAGGAACCAGCTTATTCTTAAATTCCTTCTGGAACAAGATGGGTGGGTAAGTAAATTACTAGGTTCTCTCTTCCTCCCTTGTAGGGCATATACTGGTAATAATGTTGAGCTTTGAAGTACACAGAAGTCTAAAGCAGCTCAGGAGGTGTTAAAACAGAGGATGCTGAACGTGAACTTCGGAAGAATAAAATGGAACCAGCTTGGGTGAGCCGGGGGGAGAAGCAAGAAAGGGGAAGAGCTCAGGGGAAGAAAGGTTTATCTGAATTTCATGGGAGGGAACATAAAGCTTAGTTTGCTGTTGCCACTGTGACGAGGCATGATACACTTTTAATATCTTGAAACAACGTAAATTTATCCTCATAGTTCTGGAGGCACTGAGGAGAATCTGTTTCCTTTGGCTTGTAGCTCCTTCCTCCAGATTCAAAGCACATGGCTTCATTGCCTTGTCTCACACGGTCTTCTTTCTGCAGTAAACCTCCCTTTGCCCTCTTCTTAAAAGGACCCTCGTGATTACATCCTACCCGCGCCGCCGCCGCCCCCCCCCCCCCCCCGATAATCCGGGATAATCTCCCCATCTCAAGAGCTTTAATTTAATCACATCTGCGGAAGTTCCTTTGTCATATAAGGTAGCATTCATAGATTCTGAGGATTAGAACGTGGGTATTTGGTTTCTGTTCTTCAGGAATCTTTCTTCACAAAAGGATACTCTGCTGGATATTTGTTTCTAGTTCGGCCTGCTTTTCAATATTAGATTAATTTTCCTAAAACACCACGTTGTACATTTTATTCCCTTGCTCAGACGTCTTCGGTGACTCCGCTATTAGCTAATAAAATTAATATGACCTAGATAGACATTCAAGTTGCTGTTTCATCCAAGTACGTTTCAGGCTCCTCTCTCACATTGTTCCTCCACCCGCAGCTTGTCTCTCTTGCCGTGTATGGTCTCTCCCTCCTGCCTGCCTGCCTGTAGTTCCTTGCCCCTGCCCTTTAAGGCCTTCCCAGCGGCATTCCCCTCACCATCTGTATTATATTCCTACGGCTTCCATAACAAATCACCACAAACATGGTGGCTTAAACCAACAGAAATGTGTTCTTTCATGGTTGTGAGGACCAGAGTCTGAAATCAAGATGTCGGGCCTGGCCAGGCCCTCTCTGAGCGCTCTGGGGGAGGGCCCTGCCTTACCTCTCTGGTCCAGAGTCTGCTGGCTGCAGGCATTTCCCGGCTTGTGCCTGTATTACTCCAGTCTCTGCCTCCATCTTCACATGGTCTTTCCCTCTTCTTTCTGTGATTCCTTTGTGTGTCTCCTATAGGGACACCTGTCATTGTATTTAGGGACTACCGGCATAATCTAGGACAGCGGCATCTCGAGATCCTTAATTTAATTATATCTGCAGAGATCCTTTTCCCAAATAAAGTCACATTCACAGGTTCTAGGAGTTAGGATGTGGAAGTATCTCTCGTGGGTGGGGAGGGAGTATCATTCAACCCAGTACAGCACCTCAGTCATCAGTCATGGTTTATGTCTTTGACCTTGTGACATCACTGTCATAATTACATAATTTGGAACCCCTCATCTCTGTTCTCTTATTTTGCACAGCCAGACTCTAAGCGCTTGAGGGCAAGAATGCTCTTTTGCTCTGCAACCCTTAGGTACTGGCAGGGTGCTTAAGAAACTGATATAAAGATTTTTTTTTTTAAATAAAAAGCGGCATGTAAAAATGTTGGCATAGTGATTATCGGGATGCTGTTTTGAAAGTGCTTTCTCACCTCAAGTTTTTTCTTAATTTCTGGTACTCTTTTTGGGGGAGCTTTTTATTTCTCAGGAACCTTAAGTGAGTAGCTGGGAGAGAGCAGAGCTGATAGTGGAATTGCAGAGCTGAAACAGAACAGAGAAACGCAAGGGCAAACCTAGTGGGCAACAGTGGGTTTGGAGGTCAGCCAGGGAAAGCTTTGAGGCTGATGGTGGCAGATATGTCTCTGTTGGTTGGGTCTGCCTGGTCTCTTGGAAGTGTTGCTCTCCACCGGAATCCTGTCCAGTGGATTTTATAAACCTAGAAGACAGTTCTTATAGGCACCTGAACTTGATCTTCCTCGGCACAGTGGAGGGCCATGCCGAGGGCAGCCCCCAGCCTTGCTTTCCCTGAGGAGATGCCTTCACAGGGTCATCGGCCCTACAGGCTCATTCCTCCCTGGCCTTGCCCTGTAAGCATAGCTGCGTTTTAAAGCTTAGCAGTGAGCACAGGTCTTAGGCTGTTTTCCCAACTGTTTTCTTCATTTGGCTTAATTTCAAGGTTATCTGATAATAATCTTCTTTTTTCTTTCTCTTTAGTCTCAGTCTTACCTTGAATGGATGCTGGCAGTCTAACCCTATTAAAGTTTGAGTGGCGCTCTGATGTTTTTTGTACTAAACATTTGAAGGTGACTGCTTTTCGGCCTTTTTGGTATTTTCAAGCTGGTGATACCTTCATCTGGAGTTTTATTATATCCACGAATCCTAATAAAACTGCTTGAGTCTGTGAAATGTAGCCATGGCTTTTAGTGATAGCGTTACATAGCAGGATTGCTCATAAGGTGCATGTTAATCTTCTCCCATGATATCCTGGCTGGAAAGGAACGCAGAGACTGATGCGACCATTCACTAACTAGGTAATGGTTAAGAATGGCTGGTGTGGGTTTCAATTTCATTCTGCCACTTTCCCAGCTTTGTGACATTCAGGAAGTTACTTAACCTCTCTGAGCTTCAGTCTTATCCTCTGCAAAATGGAGATGGTAGTTCCTCTTTGTATGGTTATGCATGCTGGGAGGATTAAGTGTGGTAATATGCATGCAGATGTCTAGCAGAGCAGTGTCTGGTACCCGAGAAGTGTTCAGAAAATTGTGGCTGCTGTTATTATTTACTTTGCAAGGAAAATCAGGACACTAGTGGTATTGAGGAATGTTTCCATGTTACCCACAGTCAGAGTCTAACTCACAGGGTTTAGTAAACAGTCCAGCATGTAGTGGGGGGTAGTGTAGCATTGAATACGTCAGTCATTGCAGTCTGTATGGTATTGATTTGGCTGGTTTGTGGAAAGAAAAATGACAGGAATAAAAACACACTTAGTGACTATTCCTGAGCTGACACTTTGATCATGTTTGCTCTGTAAAGCTACACCTCTCATTAGTTTAAGGCTCCTGCCTCCAAACTCAATGGGAGGATAGAGTTTAGAGTATGGTTTAATTAGTATTAAATTTGTATTTTTAGCAATAATTTTGTGACTGTTAAGGTCTGAGAAGTTTATTCGGTATCACTTTATCATAGAGATTACAATACATTGTTCTTTGTACTAGGAAACCTTGAATTCATCTGCTGCCTTGCTGGTTTCCAGACTGAAGAAAAGAAATCATAGCAGATGAGCCTTAGAACACTTTCCTGCCCAGAGGCAATATTTTGGATTAAAATTCCTTCCTCTAAGCCCTTCAGTGTATCAGATAATTTCAGGGCTGGTGGGTGGTGGTGGGGGGGGGATAGGGCACAGAGTGCTACAAATAGAGTAAATTGGGCCATCAGCTGACATTGAATATTGGTTTTGTGACTAGAGGTCAAAGACTTTTGCCAGAGTTATTTGGCTCATGAGTTAAAGTACTCCTTATATAGGGGCATGTGTTCTTTTTTTTTTTTTTTTTTTTTTTGCGGTATGCGGGCCTCTCACTGCTGTGGCCTCTTCCGTTGCAGAGCACAGGCTCCAGACGCGCAGGCTCAGCGGCCATGGCTCACGGGCCCAGCCGCTCCATGGCATGTGGGATCTTCCCGGACCGGGGCATGAACCCGTGTCCCCTTCATTGGCAGGCGGACTCTCAACCACTGCGCCACCAGGGAAGCCGGGGGCATGTGTTCCTATAATGGAGGGAATCTTCTTGGATTTAGGGCCTTATAGCAGGAGATACATGGTTACATGCATGAAAGAACTTCTATGTGGAGTTTTCTGCCTGAATGTAAACTGCACAAGGGTAGGAACTTGGTTACATTTGCTGTCATACCTCCAGTGCCTAAAACCGTGCCTGGCTCCTTGTAGGTGCTCAGTACCTGCTGGTTAAGTAGACGAGTGGCTGCGGGGAGGAAAGGCAGTGAACTTGGTAGGATGCAGAATGCCCTTTTTACTCTATGCAGTTTATTTCTAAATTGGCCTTTCCTAGGGGTCAAGAAGTTGTTTGGAAGAGAAATCCCTCCATGCTGGGGGCAGTTATGTGTTGGGACACCACCTGTGTTCCAGAGCTGGGGAGGAAATGGTTCAGAAGACCTTATCAGGATCTTCTTCAGGATTTGCATCATAGTTATGGTTTCTGTTTCACAGCAGTGGAGGTAACAAGAGATATTTCCCTAGAATGACCGCCCCTAAAGCACTGGGGTGATGTCTGGGTTCAGAAGATTGGACAGATCTTTAACCATTGAGCGTAAGTCAGTCCTGAGAATTTTGGTCCCTGAGAAGCAGCTGGGTAATTGTGGTCATTTATTTACATGATTTCCCTGTCTTAGTGGCCTTCTGTGCTTCTTTCTGCCCACCCCCCCCCCCCCCCCCCCCCCCCGTCTCCTGCCTGCCCCAGGTGGGGAATCAGAGCAGGTTCATCCCTCACCCCTATCCCGCCCCCTTAGATCCTCAGATAAAAGAATGAATGTAAGGGTCTGGAATTCCTTAATGAGCTTACGATGAAAAGGGATTGAGAGTGAGTTGGCCTTCTTATGCCCGCCCTCCCTCCCTCCCTCCCTGCCACCACAATTTTGAGCCTGTGTGTTCTACAGTTTTTTCTAAGCACCAGGCTGAGATCTTACATGATTTTCAGCTTTAAAGTCTCCTTTTTTGATCTCTGGGGATCAGAAGCCAAGTATGGACAAGAGCAGGATGGGAAACAAGGCTTGCCCAGGGCACTGAGTAAACTCGTATGCACGTTTCATCGTTTTTGCCATACCTGGTTGGTTGTGCTGAATTTCTTGGGGGAAAAGGCCTGCAGTTCTTTTACCAACAGGGAGCAGGCATTGTGGTTGCTGTTGGGCGGACAGCCAGGAGGATATTTATAGTCACAGTGAGTGGCTGTGGACCCACCATGGTTCTGGATACGCCTCCTGCCTTAAAGTTCCCGGTGTTCTTGAGCTGAACCCTGCCCTTGTTGTCCAGACAGTGGTTAATGATAAAACGGACGGCTGCAGGATGTGGCACGCAGGATGACCTGGGCGGCTTACAGCCTGCAGGTGCTGGTGCTTTGACCGACCTGAACCCTTAGCGGCAGAGCTGGTGTCCCCCTCCCCCTTCTGGTCAGGGCTGCGAGGGGTTCCTGGCCTTTCCCTGAGTTGGCTTCATTGACGTGGCACTGATGCGACCATTCACTAACTAGAGTCCACTTTCTCTATGCCACACGGGCCAGGTTGTGTAAAGGTTTATGACACCAAAAGAAATTGCGGATCGTGATTTTATCTTCCTTATCTCTCCTTGAATTCAGGTCAGATATTTAGACTTGCCTTGCAGAGGAGGCCAAAATCAGGTGATGCTTTGCATGTGTTAGCTCACATTAAGGTATAAGGACTAGAAGGGAGACGTGAAAGAGTAAGTTCTCATAGGAAATGACCAAAAATGCAAATTTTTTTCTTGTTTATGTGGTAAGGTATAGCATAAGCTTTTGTGTTCACTCGTGGGTGTTCTTAGGATGGCATTGTGGTTCATCTATTAGTTTGCATTTGCAAGGGGCAGAAAGCAACCGAGGTTTAGCCTTAGTAAGATGAAAATCTAATGGTGGCCACCCTGGGGAGTCTAGGGTAGGGCAGGTTTTAGATCTGGGTTGACCCAGGACTCCAGCAGTGTCCCTGGGATGCTGTTATTTCCCCCCTAATTCTTCTTCGTCAGTTCCATTCTCAGGCAGGCTCTCCCTTCTTGGTAGCAAAATGACTATGGCATATTCTCCGAGGTTCAAGTGTAATGGGAAAATCAAATTTTCTTTTCTAGCAGTTCCCGTAAAATCCCAAGAGTCACTCTGATTGGACCAGCATAAGCCACATCCCACACCTCAGTAGAATGCAGTGTGCTGGTCTAGTCGCCCTACTCAACCATCCTCTCAAAATAGGAGGAGCTATATCCCCAGCCCAAAGTCAGGGGTTGTTGCCAGAAGGCGGGAGCTGGTGTGGACAGAAACTGGGGAGGCAAACGGTTCCTACAAAATGCTTCTGTAAATCACATATTGGGGGCCTCACGGAAGAGTATTGTTTTTCCATCTCCTGGATTGTTACTTGATGGTTACCACCTTCTAAGTTCTGGGTGTGTTTTCTAGGTAAGTCTCTGACATCCCCTGGAAGCACAGGGCCAGTAATTTTGCTGATGCCCCAGGGATGCTCACTGCAGGGTATCGAATTACAGTAGGTCTTAATGGATGCCACACTTGGTAGCTCTATGGTGTGACATTAGCACAATTAGCTTTCCCTGTATGCCATTACATCAAAGATTGTAGCTGGACAGCCAGTCTTGACATACGTTTTGTTTGTCCCTGAAAGCACGTGTCCTGTTTCTCTCTGGCCATTCCCATTCATTTTGGGTGACGGCCTTGTCAGCTCAGAGCTGGGGAGAAGTGAGGAGAGGCTGCGTTTTGGCAGTGCTTCAAGCCCGGAGCAGCGTCCTGCAGCCAGCACCATAAGCTGGATAATTTGTCCACAGAGGCCTATGCATTACAGAAATGAAAATTCCTTCTCTGACAGCATTCACTGCTTAGCACGCAGCAATTTGGCTGTCAGAAACAGCTGGCCCTGCAGGGTGGGACAATGGAAAGGCGAGACCCCAGAGAGGCCAGTGCTTACTCAAGTCTCCCACTGTGAGAGGATCAGGTTACTGAGACTGTCATTAACAGCAGACTGCCAGGGGCTCTAAGGCAAAGCTTCCAGTGAGCGGGAGCCTGCGGCTCAGACAGTTTAGTGATTTCCTCCTCTTTTTGCTGAATGGAATGAAAAGATAAATTAAAAATAAACTATTAACCTTCGCTGACACTCAGATTTTGGTTTTCCTTAAATGTTCTGTTCTGATTGTGTCTTCTCCTTGGCGATAAGCAAGTCTGGGGAAGTAAATCCCTTCTAACCTAAGTAGAGTTGTTCTTGGTGCATTCTAGAAAACTCAGAAAGGAGTAGGGGTGAGGTGCATGACGGGTTGCTAGACATCTGCATATTTAGGTTCGTAACTTTTAGGTTGTGGTTATGTAGAAGCAATGCTGGAAGGACCACCACTGGAGACCCCACGAGGCATGTTCAAGCGTGAGGTAGAAAGTGGGGTGCATTTTCCCCAGATGCATGTGCCAGGGACAGGAAAGGGACAGAGGAGCTGCGGGGGCTTGAACCTGCTCTATTGTGTGAATCTGCAGTGTGGCTGGCTCTGTGCATTTTCCTGTATTGATTCCACGACGCACGGAGCATGATCTAAGCAAAAAACGCACTTAAAGGACAGAGGAGACAGCTGTCTGTTACAGGAGGACATGTTTTCTGGCTTTAGTGGCGCCAGTTTTTTCCTATTAGTTTGTATACTAGAGATGTACTCACCAGTAATGTCTCAAAAAGGGTCTTTATTTTTGCTTCCTTTTTGGAAAAAAGTTCATTCTTTAAAAAATTATGTTCTAAATGTGATTCTTTATTTCACAAGTGAACTTGAGGAAAGCAGCAATAAAATGTTCTTTTTCCTTTTTTTTCCCAAAGCTACATGTTGGGAATTCCCTGGTGGTCCAGTGGTTAGGACTCGACACTTTCACTGCCTTGGTCCGGGTTCAATCCCCGGTCGGGGAACTAAGATCCTGCAAGCCTTGAGGTGCAGGCAAAAAAATTTTTTTTTAATTTAAAAAGCTACATGTCAAAATGGGATATTTTCCATATAGTGCAGGTCAAGAGGAGGTTTAAAGCAATGTGGTGGAAAGTACCTTCCCTTTTGAAGTGAACAGTGTTTCAGTGATAATAGGTGTCTCCAGATAAGCTTGGCTGTTGGAATTTGGTTGTTGTTCAGTGTGGCTGGAACTGTACTGCCCCCCCCCCCGCCCTTTCCCTCTAAATCTGTTTCCCTTTTATGTGATAGAGAACTAGAGTTCCCAGATGTTGTTTGGATTAAAGAGTGTGTGTGGAGAAGGAAAAAAAAAAAAGCTTTCTTAATGATAATAACAGAGTCAGACTGGCTGGTACTGTACTGACAGGAAAATGGAGAGATAAAAACTCCATTAATGGTGTGTGCACTGCCTAAGTAGCCAATAAAACAATGCTGTCCTCACTGGAAGCTGGTCCCAGACTGGCAGCACTTCATGCCAACTGCGGGAGACAACAGCTGCAAAGAGGGGCAGAAGTGTTCAGTCAGGAGTCTGTGTAACAGGGCTGGCTTGGGGGCAGTTCTTTTGTTCTGTTTCCTCCCCCCTCCTCCTCCCCCCTCCTCCTCCCCCTCCTCCTCCCCCCTCCTCCTCCCCCTCCTCCTCCCCCTCCTCCTCCCCCTCCTCCTCCCCCTCCTCTCCCCCTCCTCCTCCTCCCCCTCCTCCTCCCCTCCTCCTCCTCCCCCTCCTCCTCCCCCTCCTCCTCCCCCTCCTCCTCCCCCTCCTCCTCCTCCCCCCTCCTCCTCCCCCTCCTCCACCCTCCTCCCCTCCTCCCCCTCCTCCCCCTCCCCCTCCTCCCTCTCCCTCCTCCTCCCCCTCCCCTCCCCCTCCCCTCCCCCTCCCTCCCCTCCCCCTCCCTCCCCTCCCCCTCCCTCCCTCCCCTCCCCTCCCTCCCCTCCCCTCCCCCTCCCTCCCCTCCCTCTCCCCTCCCTCCCCTCCCTCCCCTCCCCTCCCCTCCCTCCCTTCCCCCTCCCTCCCCTCCCCCTCCCTCCCCTCCCCTCCCCTCCCCCTCCCCCTTCCCCTCCTCCTCTCCCTCCTCTTCCTCCCCCCTCCTCCTCCTCCCCCATCCCCCCACCCCTCCTCCTTTTCTTCCCACTTTTGCCCGCTTTCTTTGAGGAGCCCTTCTTAATGCTTGCTGTTGCAGAAATTGAACTGCAACCTGATTAAAACTTAATGGTTACTCACAGAATGAAGTTGGCTGGTAGTTTCCAGGCCTGTTTGTCTGGGCTAGTTTGGGTTTGTGACAATAGAAACTTGTTAATTTATATAAAATGCATCTAAGTGTTATGATCCTTAAAGTTTGAGAGTTCTACTTAAGAACCAGGAGAAGTCCTTGGTCACAGATGTAATGCTCTAGTTTCCCCACAAGTATCTTTGAATTTCCATGTTCAAACTTAGCAAAAAATTAAAGTAAAAAAAAAAATCTCATTTTGGAGAGTGGCAAAGGCTTGGTTTACTTACATTCATTCTCTGTGTACTTTCTGAGCCCATTCTCTGAGTCACGCCCTCTGCTTGGACCCTGGGCCAGGCAAGGCTGCGAGCGGGAGACCTGACTTTGGGCACTTACTATCCCGCAGCCATGTAAGCCCTGGGGTCTCCAGAGAAGCGAAGGAAAGAAGTGCTATGTGAGTGGTGTAGAGAGCAGCTCTGAAAATTCAAAAGAAAGGTTCCGATGCCCTAGTCCTGTCTCTGTTTCCTGTGAGTTTGAAATCTAAGTTACTCTGACTCTTTAATGTATGGTGTATGATGGTTAGGGAACAGATATTTGGGTGTTTACTTTTGTGCCAAGTCTTATGCCACAGACTTTACATATGTTAGGAAGTTGGTATCTGTAGCCTCATTTTTTTTTTTTTTTTTTTTTTGCGGTACGCGGGCCTCTCACTGTTGTGGCCTCTCCCGTTGCGGAACACAGGCTCCGGACGCGCAGGCTCAGCGGCCATGGCTCACGGGCCCAGCCGCTCCGCAGCATGTGGGATCTTCCCGGACCGGGGCACGAACCCGTGTCCCCTGCATCGGCAGGCGGACTCTCAACCACTGCGCCACCAGGGAAGCCCTGTAGCCTCATTTTACAGGTGAAAGAAACATAAAGCTTGAGGAATTAACTTCCTTAAGGCTGCTCCTGTTCTTTGGTGCAGCTGGAATGAAACAAATTATAAAGAACCAGTGATTTGGTATTTATTGTGTATTGCAGTGGGCATCCAGAAGAGGAGCTGGGGTGTTCTTTATCTAGACCTGTCAGAATGGGGGAGGGTAGGGGTATACAGTGCTTTTAAATCCAGGAAAGCTCCGTGGAGGAGGAGAGACAGTCAGTTATTTTTTAGCACACTTCCTTGAGTGCATGCCCTGTGCCAGGCACCATGCCAGGGCCTGGGGACTCAGAGCTGAAGAAGGCAAAGTCCTGCTGGCAGAGGGTGGCTGTCGCTTCCTGGTGGGCAAAGCCAGGGCAGGGCACGTGTGTCCAAGCACCCTGGGGGGAGTGAACCTTGACAGAAATACCTGGTGGTGGCTTGGCTGGGAGTGAAGCTTGCCCAGGTTACCCTCCTGAAATGGAGGGCTTTGATCGCAGAGTGAAGATGTTGGGTAAAATGTAAAGGGAAGAGCAGTAAGTCATGGCTTTAGGTGCCACCGGTGTTCCCCTTTTGGAAACTCCATGTGGACTGTGAGTGGTCTCAAGGTTCCTGGCTGTAGACCTTTCCGTCCAGGCCACTTCCAGGCCACACCAAGTGGCGGTGGCCATCGTATCTCAAGTATGGTTTCTTCTCCTGTGACTAAAGTAAGATCCACGGGCAGACTATGTTCTTTTAGGTAAACCTTCATGTTAGGCATTTTTTAAAAAAAAAAAAGTGTGTGGTCTTTCCTAGTATAGTTTTTATTTAGCTGGCAAACTAGAGAGACCATTTTGAGGAAATATGATTCCTCAGTGATTAATGCTAGATATTGAATGGCCTTTATTTAACATGTCATGCTTCCACTACTGAGCCAGCTTGTGTTTTTCTAAATGTCGGGGCATCACTGTGTTAATTTTATATGTTTGAAGGACTTGGGTGAGTTCCAGATGTGACACTTTTGTTTTCATGTTTAGATTTTATAGTATAAATGGCTCCATAGTGTTCTTGATAGATGTTCACCTATGCACCCCTATTGAGTAGTACGTGTACTAAATTAAAGATGTCAGTTGGCTAGTTGGTTGGTGGTGACTTGCTTTTAGTGACCTCCTCACTAGATAACCCTTGGGGGATGGAATCTGCATACTCATTATCAGTGTGAAGGTTTCCCTTTAGTCTACCAAGAAACTCTATTTTTAGAGTTTGAGGGATCCTTGGACTTACCATTCGTTTTCAGTCCTGCCTTGCAGCAGAGCTACACTGCAGTTCATTGTGCGTATTGCAGGATTGTTCTTGAGGTCAAGAAGTTCTGCTGTCCGTTAGAGCCCTTTCAGTACCACCCTTTCCCGTGCATTCTATTAATGTCTTGCAGAGTGAGAGAAGACGGGAATTCAAAGACAAGTCAACGTCTTTACAGGCCAAGTCAGAGTAACACTATTTTTTAGTCCTTAAAAGGCAAGAACTATTGAGAAAAACAAGGAAGTGAATATCACAAAAGTCAAGATTCTGGTTCTAATAATAAGAACAGCATCAATAATAGTGATGGCTTACCCTTTCACCGTGCTCCTGGTTGAGGTTCTGCCCTGAGTGCTTTGCATATATTCATTCATTTAGCCCTTAACGATTATCACTCTGTGAAGCAGGTCCAATTCTTTTTATCTTAATTTTACAGATGAAGGAAATGAGTTATGTGCCTAAGGTGCTAAACGTAGCAAATGGCAGGGCCTGAAATCTAGCTCAGGCAGTGCGGCCTCCGTTCCAGGTTTTACCCACAGTGTAGGAGAGAAAAAAACATTATGATGGAGGACACCTGAGAATGGGGTAGGGCATGGAGTGCTGGTAATTTCCTTAAAAAAAAAAAAAATTAGAGCCATCACTAAAGGTTGTTGCATTTTTATTATATATGGATTGATTATATATTCATAGAGTATGTATTAAATGTGGATATATATACATATCCATGAATTCATAGTTATTTGAGAAATGACAGTAAATGCGTATGAGATACTAAGTTTCCTTAACAGTCTTTTTTATTTTTATTTTATTTTATTTTTTTACACCGTATGCGGGCCTCTCACTGTTGTGGCCTCTCCCATTGCGGAGCACAGGCTCCAGACGCGCAGGCTCAGCAGCCATGGCTCACGGGCCCAGCCGCTCCGTGGCATGTGGGATCCTCCCGGACCGGGGCACGAACCCGTGTCCCCTGCATCCGGCAGGCGGACTCTCAACCACTGCGCCACCAGGGAATCCCTCCTTAACATTCTTGTTGTTTGATGTACAATAAACCTCAGAGTTGGGAACCACTTACCTCTCTTTAGAGAGAGAATATATTCACATATAGAAGCTATGGAAGCCTTTCCCCACCTGACAGCCCCTATTTCTATGGAATATTTATATTTATTTGCCTTTTTTCCCCCTAAATTATCTTACATATTGGATCTTGTCTTTGCTAATGGCATGAGGAGCTGACTGCAACTCTGAAGTAGCAGTTAAAGCATGGTGTGTGTGTGTGTGTGTGTGTGTGTGTGTGTGTGTATGTGTATGTGTGTGTGTAGGAAAGTTCACCATACAAAATTATGTTTGAAATAAAATAACTTCTAGACATTTATCTGACCCACTCTTCATATGTCCAACGTGAAAAACTGTGGAAGGACACCTTCCGGTTGTGTTAAGCCAGTCTAAATTTGGCTATAAATCTAGGAGACTCAGTTGAATGTATGCTAGAATGTGTTGTCTTAAGATAAACCTGACTGCACAGCAATGCTAGTAGAAGCAACAAAAATGCACCTGAGACAACTAAAATGTAAAAAAAAAAAAAAAGGTTATTATCTGAGAGGTTCCTCCCCTAATACTTAACACTTTCAAAATTAGAACTAACAGAAGCTAGCCTTTTCTTCCTTCCAATTTTAGAAACGAAGCCATTCTAACACTTATAGAACATTGTCATTTCCCTCTGGGATTTAAAAAGTAAAAAAGCAAAATCAGGAGACAAATATTTATGAAATGGACAAGGGTTTAGTGACCTGAAAAAGCTCAGTGGAATGTTTCTCAGAATTGTTGACAGTGTGGATGGTAAACAGAGACAATTGCTAATGTTTGGTTGTTTTTTTTTCATACTAATCTCCTGGCACCTTAAAGTGCTGCTGAGGAAGACTAGTTTGTTAACCTGTTGGTCTCTCGAGCAACTTGGAGTGAGAGAATTTAGTTGGCTGTGGTGTAGGCGCTACTTGCGGGGAGGACAGGACAACTTGCTCATCTTTTTACCTCTTCTGGAATTGCTTTTCGATGGTAGAAACGTGTGGCATAAAGTTTATGTGTTTTTAAAATATATATATATGTGTATGTGTGTACATACACGTGGACATATATACACACTATATATATGTATACATATAATTTTTTCTTTTAATTGCTGCTTGGCAAATAGTGCACATTTTAAATGAGAATGATGTTATTAAAACCACTCTAAAGACTTTCACATTAGAAATTCTGGCGCAGTTGGGAATTTGTGTTATTGATGGTAAATATAGATTGTTTGTATTAATTGTCAGGTAAGTTGCTTCTTAAGAGTTGCAATACCACAAATGATGGAAAAGCTGAAGTTTCAACTTGTGCTGATGTAAGTTAATCACAGGTGTGGAATCTTGAGGCTTGCGATGAAAGGCTGCGAATACACTCAACTTCAGGCATGTTTTATTGTATAGAATTAATCTATAAAAAATGAATCCTGGTGGAGAGCTATGTGTTCTAATTAATAGCAACCCAAATCAAGAGGCTATAATTCCATTAGTGGACTGAATGCTTAATGACACGTGAGGAGATGAAAAGTATAGAAAATGTCTCTGCTTTGTGGTTACTCATATAAAATTACTTGAGTAAGAATCCTGAGATTTAAGTATCCATAGATAAGGTAGTCTTGATAATAGCGCTTGCTCTGGGAACAGCCCTATCCTCACCCTCCCACTTCACATCACCACCACCCCATAGCATCATTGGAACCAAAAGGAAGATTCCAGAAGGGTTTGCCCTAATTCTAGGCAGGCTGGCTTTGGTCCTGACTCTGCATTTGCCACATCCTTCCGACTTTTGCATCTACCCTTTTGTCTCATCCCCGCCATACATCTTTTCTTAGAGCCCATCCCATTTTATTTTCTGCCAGTTACCATCAGTCTGAGCTTGGTGGTGATTTGCAGATTCACAGTCTCCTCATCTGATAGGTAGGTAGTGTCTGCTTGTTTTATAGCTGGGGACTGGGGCTCAGACAGTAATGTGCTCAAGATCCCAGAGCCTGGGAAGTGACAGAGCTAGGTTCAGTTCCCAAGCTGTGTGATTCCAATGTTTCGGCTCTTTCCACAAAATGAATCGGGAGACAACGTATGCCCATGCAGTTAGCAGGCACTGCACAGCATACACGCAAGGTCTAAGTTGTATAGAAAAAGGCGTAAGAGCTTTAAGAGTGATTTTTTAAAATAACAGTTTTATTGACTTAGTTCATATACCAAAACATTCACTCTTTTGTGATGTACAGTTCAGTGGCTTTTAGTATTCAGTTGTGCAACTGTCAACACTATCTAATATTAGAACATATTCATCATCCCCCAAAAGAAACCATCAGCATGTAAGACTGATTTTGAAGCTAAGATCATTGAAGTAGAAGTTGAAGTTTGGGCTCCCAATCGTCCTGTGAACTAAGTGAGAGTAGAAGCCAAGTTCCTGGACCAACCCCCGGTTGACACCAGTTTTTGTTGACAGAATCCTCTAGAACAGTAAATTCTCAATCTTTTGTTTTTTAAACCTATGTCAATTTTGATAAACTAAGAAATCTCAAATTCTTCTGCCCGTTTGTAATGAGAAAGCAACAAGATTAAAAAAAATTTTTTTTTAATTCAAATTTTTTTATTGACCTATAGTTGATTTACAGTGTAGTGCCAATCTCTGCTGTATAGGAAAGTGACTCAGTTACACACATATAGACATTCTTTTCCATTATGGTTTATCACAGGATATTGAATATAGTTCCCGTGTGGTATACCTTGTTGTTTATCCATTCTAAATGTAATAGTTTGCATCTACCAACCCCAAATTCCCAATCCATCCCTCCCCCTCCCCCTTCCCTCTTGGCAACCACAAGTCTGTTCTCTATGTCTGTGAGTCTGTTTCTGTTTTGTAGATAGGTTCATTTGTGCCATACTTTAGGTTCCACATGTAAGTGATATCATATGGTATTTGTCTTTCTGACTTCACTCAGTATGATAATCTCTAGTTGCATCCATGTTGCTGCAAATGGCATTATTTCATTCTCTTTTATGTAAAAATTTTCTGAACATTTATTTATGGTTTTGATTTTCAAAATATGTCTGCCACCCCCCTTATTTTGATTGGATAATCATCTGCGTCTCAGGGCTTCTAGGTCACCTTCATCGCAGGTTTGCTTGAACACATTAAATGAATCAATACATCATGATTTGAAATGACTCATGCCTTAAGCAATTTTATGTGTAAACTTCAAGTGATCCCAGGCAGCCAGTGCTAATAACAGGCAAGCTTGTTCTCGGCATCTTCCTTCTCTTTTCCGTAGCATTCAGCTTTGGCCATGGGCTCCTTTCTCTTACCTTCTTTATGCTTACTGAGTTCAGTTGCATTATATAGCAATTCATGTATTTATTCTTTTCTTCCCACTGTGCGGTGTAAAAAGGTTGAGGTTGGGGAAATGGGTTGGCTGGGGAGAACCATTAAGAAGGTAGCATTGTCATGGGAAGAAGGACTCATCTTTTTCCCACTCTGGCCCCCAGCACCTTGACTGAAGACATCTGGAGGGAGGCCAGTGAGTGAGAGCCTAGCTTTGGGAATTGTGTGGAGGCCTGGCTCCACATGACCACCTTGGGAATAATTTTCTCGGAAAAAAAATTAACATTATTCTTGTAAGATGAATCATTTCCCTTCTTACATTTTATTGACATCTTAATTTCCAGTAACGTTACAGGGTTAGCATGGTATTTGAGTGTAGCTCTCAAGCTATTTTTCTGTATATATGTAATTTAGAAAATGATTATGGTCTAAACTGTTGGAGTAGGGAATACTTCCTTGCTTTCATATGTAAGTCAGTAGGAAGCTATGGTTTAGTGTATACGTTTAGTTTACGTACTGTCTTTTTGTATGAAATAAACACTTTAGTTCTCTCTTAGTCTCTTTAACCTAGGATCTGGGGGAGTTGTTTTGCTTTGAATGAAAAGCCATGACAACCCTAAACGTGTATTCTGGTAGGCCTACCTCCTTTTTTCCATTAGCATAATTATTTCTCAATTTTTACTGTTCATATTTCCCTTAGAGTGTTCCTCTTCTGCTTTGAATCCATTATCAGGGTTCACCCATTCATTCATAAACATTTATTAAGGACCTTTTGTTTATAAGACTATCCCTGATGATTCAGAAATGAAAAAATACTACTTATCTTTGAGGAATTCACAGGCTCATTAGGCAGTGAAATAAAAAAAAAAAATTGAAGTGCACTTTTTAGGTGCCGTGATAACAACAGATGAGGGTGCATGTATCTTAGACAGGGTGTGGTTGGTCATGGGGGCTTCAGGGAAGATTTCCATAGGGAGGTGATTCTTGAGCTGATCCTGAAGTATACGAATTGACAGACGGAAAAAACATTTCAGGCGGACAAGTACAAAGGCAGAAGGCGAACAAGAAGGAGGCGTCCTCAGGGAGCTGTAAGGTGCAGTTAGGGTCAGAGTGCCTGGGGAGTGGTAACTGGATGAGGTGGGAGAAGTCTCAGGCCAGGTCCTAGCAATCAGGAATTTGCACATGCTCAGAAGAGCCATTGTTGGCACTGTTGGCAGGTTCTTAGAAGAAATCACTGAGAAAGAATTGGAGTGCTGCTGGTGTGAGACAGGAAGGGCTGGGTGGTTCCATTGCATGAGATAGGACATAAACGAAGGTTAGCAGCTTTGGGTGGTGGGTGATGTAGACACGCTGACTTGAGTTTTGTTAATCCAGATTCCTTGTCTTGGGAACTGGACATATTCCCATACCCCTTGAGAGACTGGCCGTGATAGACACCGCCTCCCTCCCCGCACCCCGCCACTGTTATTCTGCACCCTTTTGTGCATTTTCTTACTCAGTTATTCTTCAGTTGGCAAACAAATTATTGGTAGGCAAATTAAATTAAAAGCAAACCTCGGTGAGTTAAGAACTAAATTGCTAAATTAAATGAAAAATGTTATTATTTTTTAATGAGCGGGTTGGTTCGCATTTCAATACAGGAGTAGATTGGAAAACCATCTTTAATTAAAGAGGTAGCCTTTCCTGTTAGCATAATTCTTACGGAATCCTGCTAGCAATTGTAAAAGAAATATCTAAACAGAGAATCTTTTAGGTAGGAGGAAACTTAGCAACTTGGGCCACCACTCTCAATTTCTAGGTAGGAAAAATGGATGCCGGAGAACACAGGTGACTTACCAGTGTCACACAGCTGTGGTGCAGGGGTGTGTCTAGCTCATTAATGTAATGTTTTCTCCACTGTGCCTGATGACCCCCTGCAATAGTCCTATCGAGATGATAGAGCAGGCTTTGAAGAAACCTAATGTTCAAGGCTGCTCGGGGAGTGATAGACCCAGAGTCCCCTGGATTCCTGACTTTAATCTTATTTTAAATTAATCTCATCATTGTTCTTCAGTCAGCAAGTATTTGTTGATTGTCTAGTATTGAAGGGATGGTACCCAATTATTATAAAGCTAAACAGTAAATAAGAAGCTATTTTCCTCTTCAAGAAGCTTGCATGTTAGTTTTTCAGATAACTCACTGCAGGTCTGGCAACTGCTTGTAAAATGCATAGCTTGTCTGACATAATTATGGATATTAGTACACACACGTAGCACACAACAAGAAAACACAGCCATACAAGATATTGTTCACTCTTAATTTTTTTAAACTTTACTGGATCTTTTTCTGTTTGTTACCTTGTTCTGTCCGCAAGACAGAACAGGGGGCAAGCGGTTTCCTGCCTAGCCTTGGAAGTGCCTATGGGTAAATGAAAATTAAACCAAACAATTAGAAAAAGAATGTTGATTGCCTTTTTTTTTTTAATTCTCATTGAATCTTAATTAGGGAGAATGATCTGGTGAAAATTTTATTTAGGCTGGTAATTGACATAAATATTTGCAAGAGGGCATTGGAAGAATGGTTTTTAAAAGCATTAGTTCTCTGTTCTTTATTTTGGTGCCCCTCTTTTGTAATAACCCCCTTCAGTGTTTCTGGAAATTTCTGTAGCTATGGTTCTGAAAAACTTAACCTTAATGTGTAGTAGTTGTTTGGTGAATACATGTACTAGGAAAACTTACAGCCATTCTAAAATGAAGACTGCTTTTATGAAATAGTAACTTCTATAATTCTTTATATGTTTTTTTTTTTGTGTGTGTGTGGTAAGTGGGCCTCTCACCATCGTGGCCTCTCCCGTTGCGGCACAGGCTCTGGACGCGCAGGCTCAGCGGCCATGGCTCACGGGCCCAGCCGCTCCGCGGCATGTGGGATCTTCCCAGACCGGGGCACGAACCCGTGTCCCCTGCATCGGCAGGCGGACTCTCAACCACTGCACCACCAGGGAAGCCCCATTGGATTTCTTTATCGAGCTACCAGCTGCTCTACAAGGCCTGCAGAAAGGCTTGCCATGCAGCTGGTAACATCAGCTGACCAGAAATGCTGTGTTTCCTTCCCAAAATGGTTAACAACAGTCACCTTTGGGCCTTGTGTGGGGAAAGAAATAAGGAAAGAAAAGGAGAGAGCAGGAATGGAGAAGGAAGAGAGAGAACAAGTGAATTACATGGGCTACGTGTGAGCGAGGGTGTGTGTGTGTGTTTCTGTCTTTCTGTCTGTCTCTGTTGAATCTTCTCTTCCCTGAAGTCACACCTCCTATCTGGTGAGGAGTTGACGAAGGTGTTTTCTATTTTAGTCTGTAGCCTTCCCATCTGGTGTCTGGATTTCTTCTAAGGTGCCACCAGTGGAGGAATGAGTATGGGGTATTAGTCTTCCATGTTCTCTCCTTTCAGGCTTCTTTTATAATATTTATTTTTAAATTACTAGTTTTATGAGTCAAAATGGTCAAATTTTGGCAGTTTCCTACGATTCAACCTATTAATTCAACCCTTGTGATTCTCATTCTTCCTCACTGTTTCCTCTTCTTTACACCTGCTCCTTAAATATTAAATTTTTATTAATAGCTATCATCTATTACCACCCACCGCATGCCGCGTACTTCACATATGGCCACTCTGCAAGGGCGTCCTGATGCCCATTTTGCCTGGGAGAGACGGCAGCTCAGTTGGCCCAAGACTACCTGTGTAGTGACTGACAGGGCTGGGATTCAGCCCAGGACTCTGTGGTTCAAGTCTGGAACCCTCTTGCTGCTACTCTATCCCACTGCCTTTGTTTCCTTGAGTTTTATTATGATCCTCATGCTTTATATTTCTGGCACAAATAAATAAGCCTTTAAAAGGCTGGACAGAGAAATGGGATTTTGATAGGGTTCCAAACCACTTTGGATGAGGATGTTTGAAGTCATAATTTATAAGCATGTTATCTTCAGAAATACAGTCTGGTACTTAATTGCACTCACTCCTGTCATGGTCCACAGTAGATGCCTCTCATCTTAGCCAAATTGTAATTTAAATTCTGGAGGAGAAACGTGCTCTGAAATTTGGACCTTAAATCCATCCCAGGGGCCAAAGCATTAGGAAATCTTGCTTTCTTCCTGTCTCCACTTTGGTTGGTCTTCTTCCTAGGCTTTGAGACAGACCTTAATCTTTTCCTTGAAACATCCTGGAGACTTGGTTCATCCTCATGCTTGCCTCCTCTCCCCAACTCTTTTTCTGGTGAGTTGGATTCCTACTCAGCATCTAAATATACACCTGAAGAGAATAGTGCTTTCATGGTAGAATTCCTTCCCAGGATTTCTTGGGAAATTTATATTTTTCCAAATCCCCAGAAAAATCAGTTAAGAAAAAAGGTAAATGGGAAAAAGTGTTGACATTCTCCTGTGAGAATTAAAACAATCAACACAGAGACATAAGTACATGAAAGGAATCCACTGATGTCAAGTTGAAAGCTAGCCTACGGAACTGAAGGATAAGATTGACATTTCCCAGAGCCAGGTCAGGATAGGAGCGCAGAGGAGAGAATTGGTCATGATTGCTTGTAGCTGTTGCTATGTTATAAATGGTATTCATGGCCCTGTCTGCTGCTACTGGTGAGTCATCCTTGCAAATAAAATAAATATAAATTTATATGCATAGCGTGTTGTTTACAAATCCTGTGAGTGGTATTCCAAGAAATACGTTTCCAAAGCAAAATAAGCCTTTAAGATGGCAGTTTCAACATGTGATTCTGTGTAGTGCTGTTAACCTGCATTTGGATCTGCGAGGAAGGTTATTTCAGGGATCAACAAACCTTTTCTCTAAAGGGCCAGATCATAAATATTTTAGGCTTTGCAAGCCATATGGACTCTGTCACAACTATCAACTCTGCTGTTTCGTGTGAAAGCAGCCACAGACTATACGTGAAATGAACAAGTGGGGCTGTGTTCCAGTAAAACTTTTATTTACCAAAACAAACTGAGGGCTGGATTTGGCTTGCTATTGGAATGCTATTAATGCTCCAATAATGCTCACTGACATTCTCTAGCATTTGAACATTTGTTACAGACTACGATTCTTTGGAAATACTATTAAGTTTATTTCTTATTTATTTAACCTTTCTTTTAGATATCCATAATAATGAGTAAAGGGTGTTTGGAAGTGTTTGTTGAATAACTTATAACTTGGGGAATTCTGGGGAACTTCCTGGACATTCCCATTTCTCATTCCCAAATCCCAAAGCATAATGTCTACAGGGAATTTGAAAATTTCTGGAGAAGGAGATTTGCCGTATCCTTGTGCTCCTCTCTGCTTCCTGATTCAATCAGCATTTATCTTTCCTCAACTTATGTGGCTCTCCTTGTTCTTTGAGCTCTGTGGTGTCCCCCAAGCTTGTCTAGGGTATGTGACCTATTTTTTTCCCCACTGGGAGATTGGGAATCTTGGGAACTGGTTGATATCTCTGTTGTCTTTCTTCAGAATTACTGATAGATAATACCCAGTATTATCTTGCCCACCTATTCAGGTATCTGGAGTAGATTATTCTTCAAGGATCCTTGACGTTTATATGCTTGGTTGTAGCATTGTTATTTTAGAGCCAGAACAAGAGGACATTTGTAGTATCATGTGGATGATTTGTGTTATTGTTTGGAATTGGTATACTTTATGCTTTTCTACTGTGCTGCTTTAGCACTTCTATTATTTTAAGAGGTAGAAAACAATAAAGGGACCTAAGAATATTTACTACAAGAATTCACTTCAGTTCTTACAAATAGTCAAGATACAGTTTAACTTACAGGCAATTAAGAACACAGATTTTGGACTCAGCATAACTTGAGTTGATTTGTTTTACCACATATTTCAAAAGCGTGATCTTGGGACAGTTTTACTTAACCTCTCTATCACTGGTTTCTTATCTTTCAAGTAGGAATACTAATACCTTCCTCTCCATTTTTGTGGTGTTAGGATTAAATCAGATAATGCAATTGTGTGGTTAGCACAGTTCTAGAACTAAATGATAATTGGCATTATTACTAACTCTTAAAGATGGGAGATATTAACCTTGTTTTGTGGCAGAGGAAACTGAAACATACGGGTTAAATGATTTGTATAAGATCACATTTATTAGGTTAGAAAACTGGGTTTGGCTCTTTCCTAAGTCCATGTTCTTGCTACCATACGCTGCTTAAAGTAATTTCAGTTAACAGTAATTCTATATCAAAGATACACACACCATGGTTTATGAGGCTGGGTGGATAGACGGGGAAGGTATGAGATGACGTCTTTTGTCTTTTTTTTTTCTTTTAAATTGAGGCATAATTGACATATAACATTATGTTAGTTTCAGGTATACATTGCAGTGATTCGATACTTGTGTATATTGCAAAATGATCACCACAGTAAGTCTCATTAACATCCATCACCATACAAGGGATGATGTCTTGAAAGAGCAAGGATTTGTAGTATTTGAAAGCCACAGTTTCTAGAAGCCAAGGATATAGTTATAATTAAAAAGTTGAGAAAACTTGCCCCGATTTCCCTGTCGCTTAGCTGCTGTATTGACTGCCAAGAACATGTTAGATTTTAAGTACCTTTTATGCTTGCCTGTTATCAGTCCCATCATATCACCATGACTTTTAAGAAACTATGCATGTTATCTTAATTGGATGAAAGAAAAATGTACTACTATGTTAAGCCTGCAACTGGAGTTAGAATGTTTTTTTGTATTTCTCCTTTCCCCCTTCCTCACTCCCACCCTCCACCACTTCACAGGAATGTGCCTCTAACCTTTATGGGTCAGATTTTCACGTGGCATGGTTAGTTGCCAATAATTAAACCTCCATAGCTAAACAAATAAATTGGCCAAGGTTTTGGAGAAACTCAGCTCAATGAAAGTTTTGTGACAAGTTGCTGCAGTTTGCTGTATGCACATGGTCTCTGACTTATGATGGTTTGACTTAACAATTTTTCAGTGTTAAGATGGTGCGAAAGTGATACGCATTCAGTAGAAAGTGTACTTTGAATTGTGAATTTTGATCTTTTCCCGGGCCAACGACATGAGACATGCAGTACGACCCTCTCTTATGAGGTAGGGCAGCCGCAGCTCCTACTCAGTCACGTGAGCACGAGGGTAAACAATTGATACACTTAGAGGCATTCTGTTCTTCACTTTCTGTACGGTATTCAGTAAAGTACATGAGGTATTCAACACTTTATTATAAAATAGGCTTTGTGTTAGGTGAATTTGCCCAACCGTAGGCTGATGTAAGTGTTGAGCAAGTTTAAATTAGGCTGGGCTCAACTATGAGGATTGGTAGGTAAGAAATAGTGAATGCATTTTCAACTTACAATGGGTTTATTGGAATGTAACCACATCGTAAGTCGAAGGATATCTGTATAGATATTTATTTTATCTTACTGATTTTTTTTTTTTTCTTTGCTGTACGTGGGCCTCTCGCTGTTGTGGCCCCTCCTGCTGCGGAGCACAGGCTCCGGACGCGCAGGCTCAGTGGCCATGGCTCATGGGCCTAGCCACTCCGCGGCATGTGGGATCTTCCCGGACTGGGGCACGAGCCCGTGTCCCCTGCATCGGCAGGTGGACTCTCAACCACTGCGCCACCAGGGAAGCCCTACACCACAGTTTTGACTTCAATCCATGGGTTATTTGACAGGCTGATAATTTTAAGACAAATATTCAACTATGCTTAATTTGAAGACTTGATTTTTATCCAGTAACTCTTGAGCACCAACTGTATGCGAGTCGAAGAAGAAGAAAATGTGATCCTCGCCTATTTTTTGGTTTTTTTTGAGACAAACCCAGTTCAAGGAAGAGGATTAAGTACCAGGTCATATAGAATTGAGTCCTATAGAATATTAATACAAGAGGAATTAGAATGGAAAGATTTGGAAAACGTGAGAATCATTAGGGAAGGCTGAGCGAGGCAGGAGAACCTGAGCACATTCTTGAAGGAATTCTCTGCAGGAAGGTGAGAGAGCTGGGAAGTTGGAAGGGAAATTAGAAGTACTTCTGTAATTAAAAAAAAAAAATCTCTGATTTTTAAAAAGAATCAGAAAAATACGCACCAGTATTTCCTTCTTTTCTTGCTTATCTAAAGCTCCTCTCCAAATAGTACCTGTAACTTGAAGACGTGGCCGGGCCTAGGCAGAGCGGCCGCCAAGGCCCCTTTGCACTCGCCCCTTCTAAATTGCAGTCGGTCTTCGGCAGGTGGGGAGGCACCTTCCGCGTGAATCTGCCAAATTCCCCTGTCCCGGCATCTAGGAAAACACCAGGATTTCCACGGTTTGCTCTGAAACTCAAGGGTTGTGGATGCCGCTTAGCTGAAGGGTTTGTTTTGAAGGATGTCCACTCTAGAAACGGCTTTTTACTCTTTAACTTCACTAAATGATTGCTGAAAATGTCAAGCTTCTGGTTGACCTTTCTACGGGGGGATATTTTTATCTGTCTTATTTTAGTGTCTTAGTTTTTGTGTGTCTTATTTTTACATTCGCGATTCTCTTTTCAAATTGATTCTGAGGCTCAATTTAAACTGAAGCGAGGCAAGTTTTGATATTATTTGTAAAGCATTTCCCTTGAATTTCAAGGTTGATGTGAATTTTTTTTTTATTGTGTGATTTTTACTTCCAAATAATTATTGAGGAGTGCTGTATTTTGGATTTCTTTTCTGCTTTGATTTATTTACATGAAAGTTTTCTTGGCAAAGTGTCCCTTGAGGTTAAAAAATAAAAAGGTGCTCTTTTCCAAAAGGAGTACGTTTTTCAGTGTTTTGTGTTGCTCAGCTATTTGAATGGGAAAGTTTGGTTCTGATAAAAATTTCCTCTTCCTTTGACAAATGTTGATGTTTTTAAAGTCTTCCTAAAGGAAAAAGGAGCTTGGGTGGCTTTTTGGTTTTTTTGATAGTTATCTAGAGCCCCCTTCCTTTCCTCTGTGTGATCCTAACCCCACCATTGTTTTATGAGCCTTTGAACTAGATCTGTCTACAGCTGAGAGTGGTGGTTGAAAATGGACCCAAACCAGGTTATTTTTGGGTGGATACACGAGAAACTGGTTACTGTGGTACATGGGGTGTCTCTAGGAGCAGCCAGGGGTCTGGAGAGGGACTTTCATTCTATACTTGTGGACGGTTTGAACTTTGTTTTTCCCAGGTACATATCATAGTTGATATATGCAAAGCCTTTGTTTTTTTGTTTGTTTTTGTAATGGCTAGAGTACGTGGTATATGGACTTTAAAGGAGCTTGATTTTGAAGTTTACCAACTGCAGGTTCCACTGGGTTTTGTGTCATTTAGAAAAATATTTAAGATCGGTACGGACCTATGGCCTCAACTTAACCGCGTGTCTGTTTTCCAACCCTTTCCATCCTTGCTGCAATTGTAAATCGGCCTTGGTTTTGTGGTCTCAATTGAAAGGCTTGTCAAGTGTGCACTTCCTTTAGCCTGCACATTCACAACTACAGACTTTTCTTCTGCTTAGCTGGTTTTCTTTCTTCTTCCCCTCCACAGCCCCGAGCCGCTTGTGAGCGTCACATTGCCAGCGCGAGAGCTACTGGAGAATTCTCATTATTCCAGGAGACTCTGGGAGCGCCTCTCCCACCTCCAAGGCTCCAGGAGCAAGTGAGCGGAGCTCTGAGGAAGAGCCACTGCTGGAAGGACTGCGGGAGGAGATGCCCCGGAGCCGGCTCTAAGGTAGCCAAGCCATCTTTTTACCTAGGAGCTCTCAGTGGCCTTGCCAGGGCCAGCAGCAGAGACATTTCAGCAAATCACCTCTTTTAATGTTCCTTGGCAGAGATCAAATTGACACGGTCAATTCTTAGCCACGATGATCATATCGTTGTTTTGTATGAATCCAACATAAAAGAGATAGGACCAAACCCAGTGGTTCTTTATTTTTGCATTACCTTGAATGTAAGCTTTTTTTGGTGGAGTTGCTCAGTTATCTTTGAACTCTGGCCAAGTTGTTCAAATACCACCAACATTTCCCTACATATAAAGTGCTTCTGCCATTCTTTTCACCTTATAGGACCACTTTTTAAAATTTTTCTTTCCTTCTAAATAGGCTACGTTTTAGAGCAGTTTTAGGTTCACAGCAAACCTGAGCAGAAAATACAGAGAGTTCTCATAGGCGCCCCTGTCCCCCACACACCCGGCCTTCCCCAGACTCTGTCTCCCCAGCAGAGTGGTCCATTTATTGTAGTAGTTGATCCGCACTAACATGTCATTATCACCCCGAGCCCACGATTTACATGAGGATCTGCCCTTGTGCATTCTGTGGGTCTGGACACATGTATAGTAATATGCATCCCCCATTATAGTACCCTACAGAAGAGTTTTACCGCCCTAAAAATCCTGTGCTCTATTAGTCCCTGCCCCCTACCCACTCCTTGGCCACCACTGATCTTTTTATTGTCTCCATACTTTTACCTTTCCCAGAACTACATTTTCATAGTATGCTTCCTTGGAGTACTTTGAAATCTCTGTAAAGAAGTCTCGCTCTCAGGATGAAGTGCTATTAAGGTTGTGTTAAGCTACGGAGGTAACACAAATACCAACTTTAGAATAGTCTGTCAGATGTTTCTATGAGGGGAGGCCTGAAGTGCTAACTGTATGTGGGAGTGTCTCTGAGTTAAAAGTCGGGATTGCCTGGATATGGTTTGAAACTTGTACATAGAGACAGAAGCATGAGGTCTCTGTAGCCTCTTTAGGTTCAGAACTTTGGGGGAAGGTCTCTAGTAGCTGTCAAGTGCTCTCTCTTTTTTTTTGCGGTACGCGGGCCTCTCACTGTTGTGGCCTCTCCCTTTGCGGAGCACAGGCTCCGGATGCGCAGGCTCAGCGGTCATGGCTCACGGGCCCAGCCGCTCCGCAGCATGTGGGATCCTCCCGGACCGGGGCACGAACCCCACGCATCGGCAGGCGGACTCTCAACCACTGCACCACCAGGGAAGCCCAAGTGCTCTCTTTTTTAAGGAAAGTCTAATTTATTATTTTCAAAAATTTTATTCTTTTATGTAAAAGTTTATTTTTGATTATTTAATTTCAAGTAGTACAAAACAGTCTAAAGATAAAATTTTCTCCCTTCCTTTTCTCTTTTACCCACAGGTAATAATTTGGAACACACAATTTTTCACGTACACACTTTTCATAGACACACAAATTATGTGTATTAATTACGTTTAAAAATTGATGGAACGTGGCTACACATTTGGTTTTACAACTTGCTTTTTCCTTTCACTTGATATGCTTTGGATATTTTCCCTTTTAAGCAGAATCTCAATATAAGTAATGACTTCTTAGTGTTCCTTATATGGCTGTAACATAATAACAATCAGTCCTCAAGTGATGGGGTTAGCCTACAATTTAAAGGGGGATATGGGGGGGGTGGAGACCTTTCACATTAGGGAAGAGACAAAAGCCGTGACTGTTGACTTTGAACTCTTAGTCACTGAGGATGTGAGTTTTTATTTTCCAAGGCAGATGATGCACAGCTTTGGGCTGTTGCCGAGGTGTCAGTTATGTCAGGTTTTTATCTTCTGGTTGCCTGGAAGGAACATCCTTGGCACTAGGCTGTATTCATGTATTAGCATAGTTGTTAGTTCTGGCTACCATCCTTGGAGCACTATGAGATATTTTCATGCCCATTTAAGGTGGCATGAGGTTCAATGAGTTCTAAGAGAAAGTAATGAATAACAGGGGTGGAATTAAGAGACTGACTTTATTTTGCACATATATTTATTTGAGGGAGGAGGAGGAGATGATGGTGTTAGTTAATTGCTAACCCTGTGATTCTTAATTATGAAACAGGGTTAAAATTGTTCAGCTCGGTAGCTTCCTAGTGTGGTTGACAGCGAGAATCGCCAGACAAGTTTTTAGATATCTGGGGCCGATATGAATATTTGTATTGTTATTATTTTATAAAATATTTATTTCTAGGAAGGTAATAATATAATCAATGTTTATAAGGTTTAAAAGGTACAAAAAGAGTGAGAAATAAGTCTCCCTCCTCCCTCTGTCTCCCAGTTAGCCTTCCTGGAGACAACCATTGTTACCAATTTCTTTTATATTCTTTCAGAGATTTCAGGCATATACCAGCAATAATCTAAAGATTATTGCAATTTCTTTCTTTTTTTTTTTTTAACCCAAGTGAAAAAGCATTCCACTTAGAGATGGGCTGGAATTTATTTAACCAGTACTATATTGATGACCATATAGATCATTTCCAGTTTTATTATCATAAACAAGGCTTTAGGGGATAACCTTGTACATATATCATTTTAAACATGTTTGTGAACGTATCTATAGGATCCATTTCTAATAGTGGAATTGCTGGGTCAAAGATAGGCACATTTTAATTTTGGTAGAAATACTGCCAAATTGCTCTGTTCATAGAGCTTGCAAAGTTTTAGATTCCACCAGCAATGGATGAAAACTCTGCTTCCTCATACCCTTGCCAATCACAGTAGAATTGTCAAACTGATCATTTCTTCTCTGCCAAATCTATAGGTGAAAAATGACAGTTTAATGGAGCTTTAATTTGCATTTTTTCTTATTTTGATTGACATTGAGCATCTTTTCATAAGTTTAAAGGCCATTTGTATTTCCTGTTCTGTTCCCTCTATGTTAGTGTCCTTTGTCTATTTTCCTATTGGGTTATTGATCTTTTTATTATCAGTTCACAGGAGCTCCTATGCATTAACAGATTAGCACCACCCCCCCCTTCTCTCCTTGTGATATGTGATATTTTACTTGGTAATCTGTGTAAAAATAATTATTTTGCAGTGTGGATTATTTAAAATTTTGTATACTTAAATTTACCAATTCATTCAACAAATATTTATTGAATGCCTCTTATGCATTAAGCACTTATTCTAGGCAGTAGGTTATACAATAGTGAAGAAAATAGATCCCAGTTCTTGCTCCATGGAGCTTACGTCCTAGTGAAAGAGACAGTAGATAAAAGACATTTAAAAATATTAGTTATAGAGGGAATTCCCTGATGGTCCAGTGGTTAGGATTCGGCGCTGTCACTGCCGGGGCCTGGGTTCGGTCCCTGGTCGGGGAACTGAGATCCCACAAGCCATGCGGCAACCCCCCCACCCCCTGCCCACCGGCTCCCACCGCCTCCCCATAATATTTATAGAGATAAATATATATTTAGCCTTTTTGTGGCTTCAGGACTTTGTAATACAGTTAAAAGACCTTTTCCATTCTTAGAGTTAAAAACTTATCTTTCCTTGTAGTGTCTTGTGGTTCTTTTTTTAGGCTTAAATCTTTGATCCATCTGGAATGTTAGGTATGAATCCAACTTAATTTTTCTCTGGGTGCTCTATTAATTAGGGTAAGGCTGAGTTGCTGTAACCAAGGGACTGAAATATGCTATGGTTCAAAGAACAGAGGAGTTGACTTTTTTCTTCACTTTACAGTTCCAGTGTGAGCAAAGCAAGTCAGCAGAACTGCCCGTATCCACTGGTCGTTGAGAGTCAGGTTCCTTCTGTCCTGTGGCTCTAGGAATTGTCACTGTAGTTATCTGCATGGTCATAGCTGGGTTGCTACCATAGCTGGGTTCCCTCCACGTGAAGGACGAAGGAGAAAGTTCAGGGCAAGTGATCGCATGTCACTTCCTGCTTCCATTGGTGAGAACATAGTCTTGTGGGCACACCTGGCTGTGAGGGAGTGTGGGGAATGCAGTCCGTGCTGGTCAGCATGTGGCCAAGAAGAAGTGAAGAAGGAATTTTAGTGGAAAGTAAGCAGTCTCTGTCCCATTGGCTAGTCATTCCAATTTTACTGAATAGTCCCCAATTTTCCCTTTTGATTTCTTTTGTATTATAAATTCCCATGTACATTGTGGTCTATTTCTGACATATCCATTTAGTTTAATTGATCTCTTTGCCTGTGTGTGTAGTAGGATCACACTGTTTTTCTTAAACTCTTGGAGCTTAATACTTTTTTTTTCTTTTGTAGGGGTAATTCCATTTTACTGAATTTTCATATTTATTTTAAGTTCCCTTTTACAGAACTTTAAAGTTTCATTTTACAGAATTTTCATATTTATTTGTGTGTGTGTGGTTTGTAAAAAAATATATGAACTTTAAAATTATCATATGTAGTCACCACTCCCTCCCTGCTAAGAAGCAAACCTGTTAGTATGATTATTGGGATTGTGTTAAATGTCTAGATAAGTTTTGTGAGGGAGGTTTCACAATTTTATGGTGTCAATTTTTCTTATTTGGTGATAATGTTGTGCAGTGTTTGGGAAACATTGATCTGGACTCTCCAGTCTTTTGATATCCTTGACCCATGAAATTTATGTAATTGGAGTGGGAGAGAGGAAGGACCAACTTATCATAAGATGCTGTGTTACTTTTTTAGTTTAATACTTGATTTCTGATAATGACTAGGTAAGTGAAGCCTATTTCTCTATTAAAAATTAATAAACTTGTAACTTGAAAAAACAATTTTCCTGTCTGAAGGTAAAAAACAGTTGACAGTTCAGAAGGTTATTATATAAACTTATTTGTAACACAAACCTGGTTTTTTGCATATATGTATGATATGCAGTGCTGTTACTTCCTCCGAGTGTGTGTGTGTGTGTGTTAGTCTGCATCTTTTTTTGAACAACACACATTCCTCTTTAGTCTTCTCCTTCTTACCTTTTTATTATAAAGTAAAACACAGATACAGATATCACACAAAGTATACATAGCTTAGTTAATTTTATAAGGTAAATGTTTTTTGTGACCACCACACAGGTCAAGAGAGTATTAGCGGCCTCCCTAGAGCCCCTTGGCATGTCCCATGACTGTCATGGTCCCTCTCTCTCTCCAGAGGTAACCACTTTCCTGACTTCTATAGTAATTGCTTCGTTGCCTTTCTGTATGGTCTTATCACCAGCCTGTGCATGTCTAGCCACTGTAGTTTAGTCTTGCACACCTTTTTACGTCTTTGAAGTCTCCTAAAGCTCAGGTTCCCCCTCCAGCCCTTTCCTTTTCTTACAGTTTATCTGTTGAAGAACTCAGCCACTTGACCTCTAATTTCCAACTGGCTGGATTTGGTGATTGCATCCTCATGGTTCAGTTCAACTTGTTCTCTTTCTTTTAGTGGGAAATGGTAGTTTAACCCCACAGTCTGGGTATCCGGAATGCTCACTGCTACTGGGTAGGTCATCGTTTCTAGGCCTTTTTAGTGGACAGAGGAAATATGTATGTATAAAATACTCAGTGAGTTCATACTGTTGCTTCCAATTCAAATTCAGTTTATATGGTTCTTACTTAACCTTAGCTGAATTACATCTCTAACTCCCTTATTCCACGCAGAAAATTTAGGTTCTCCAGAACAGCAGGGAACAATAGTATTTGAATAGGCCATAGTTAGGCATCTGCTGTCTTCCACACATTACACACAGTATTCTCCACACCACCACAATCCCAACCGCACCACTAGTGATGATAACTGAAAGGCGAGAAAAACAATTCTCTTTTTGTGTGCTTATCCCCATTCTCCTCGCAATTTTCAGGGGGAGGAGTGGGGGATGTTTATAATTGTTGAAAACTGGGCAAATTTAAACACTGATTAGCTTTTAGATGATATTTGGAGGAGGAATACTTTTAATTTTGTTACATGAGATGTTGGTTTTATAGTTATGTTTAGAATAAGTCCTTATCTGTTAAAGAATTTGTGGGTGAAATGATGTGAGTTCTGGGATTCTCATTAAAATACATCAGGAAGAAAATGGGCAGAATAGAGGAAATAAGATTTCTTATTTTTGGAACTGAGTGGTAGGATGTGGCTTATTTTTGAAACTGGGAGGTCAAAAGTAGGGTTTATTATCCTTTTTCTCAATGTAACTTGAAATGCCTGTTATGCAAAATTTTTTAGAATTAATCTTATAAACAGTGAAAAGACAAGGACCTACGATAGGGAAAGAAGGTGATAAGGAAGGAATATTCAGGCAAGTGGAAAAATGAGTAAAGAATCCTAACCTGGTGGTTCCGTTTGACTCAGTGGCCTTGAAGCTGGGTAACATCTTGAATGAGAAGAAGGGAGGGCTGAGATGTGAGGCCTCAAGGGAAACCAGCGTTTAAGGTACGAGTGGCAGAAGAGGAAACTCCCATCCAAGGAAACTGAGCAGATCCAACCCATAAAAGTAAAGATAGCAGAGAGATGGAGCCTCTGAATCCCAGCTAGGGAAGAACCAGGGAATGGACCAGCTGATGCCACCCTCAGCGTTCTCAGCATCACCCAAATTGCTGGGGGACTGGGGGATTCCTAGGCCTCAGGTCAATCAAATACAGATCTCGATGGGTGAGGCTTCAGAGTCTGACTTCTGAGGAAGCTCCCCTGTGAATCTGAAGGATAAGGTAAGGTTACAAAGAGTTAGAACCTTAGCCAGAGGCATTTTGGTGATGGACCGGGTGGAGAGGGGAGATGTGGAAGGAGCTTTGTGTAGTGCTCTTTCTAGAAAGTTTTCTGCGAGGGTATGAAGAGGGTAGATATGGGAGGACTTGGGGCCGAGGGAGGTGGTGGTTGCTGAAATAGTTGTTGCTTATAATAATGTAAGAGAGGTTTGCCTGTAAATGTGGAGGATGTGAATGGTTCCTTATGCAGGATGATGACTGAGTGGTCAGGCCAAGCATGAGGTTAGGCGCCCCCCCCCACCCCCCACCCCAGTACCAGATAGGTTATTTTTATTTATTTATTTTTTTTGCGGTACGCGGGCCTCTCATTGCCGCGGCCTCTCCCGTTGCGGAGCACAGGCTCTGGACGCGCAGGCTCAGCGGCCATGGCTCACGGGCCCAGCCCCTCCGCGGCATGTGGGATCTTCCCGGACCGGGGCACGAACCCGTGTCCCCTGCATCGGCAGGCAGACTCTCAACCACTGCGCCACCAGGGAAGCCCGATAGGTTATTTTTTTGCCAAGCACGTGAGTTTCATGGTTCGGGGAAAGCTTGCAAATGGTCATCATGAATGAGATGTTCTTTCTATTCGTTAATATTTTGAATTACACATTAAAGGAGAGGTACTCAAGTCTTTGCATAGGGACCTCTGCTTCTCAAGTTCTGACTGGGCCTTTGGGCCCCTCCCCGAGGAAGAAGGAAGGAGTGGGGTTTTTACGGCTGACGTTGGCCCGGTTTTCTTATTCAGCACTCCTGCTCTTCTTCACATTCTGTTTTCTCTTTTTTGGTTTCCTTTTCTTCGTGTTCAGGTGACACTCTTATACGCGTAGAACCTCCAAGAGGGGTTGCCTGGTACAGGGTGGTGCTTTCCAGTTATTTGCTTTGGGACTGACTGTTGGAGGGATCCCTACGTTTTCTGGATTTCCTAATGTCTGACTTCGAAGGTTGTGGGGAGAGGACTGAGGTGAGTACCCTGTTCCTCCTGTTTTTCTCTGCCTCCATGTCTTTGTTCTTCATAATAGGTTGGATTCATCATTTCTACCCTGTAGACTTTCTACCTCTGTGTACTTGGGAGCATCTTCTGTCTCCTAGATTTCGTTTCTTTCTCCCCACTTAGTAGAGTGCATTTATTTTTACTTTTAACATGCCATTAATTTCTAATTTAGGTCAATTGAGCATTTTGATTTTTTTAAAAAAATAAATTTATTGATCTTATTTATATTTTTGGCTGTGTTGGGTCTTCGTTGCTGCGTGCGGGCTTTCTCTAGTTGTGGCGAGCGGGGACTACTCTTCGTTGCGGTGCGCGGGCTTCTCACTGCGGTGGCTTCTCTTGTTGCGGAGCATGGGCTCTAGGCACGCAGGCTTCAGTAGTTGTGGCACGCGGGCTCAGTAGTTGTGGCACATGGGCTTAGCTGCTCCGCGGCATGTGGGATCTTCCCGGACCAGGACTTGAACCCGTGTCCCCTGCATTGGCAGGCGGATTCTTAACTACCGCGCCACCAGGGAAGTCCGAGCGTTTTGGTTTGGGTGGGTGGTTTTTTGGTTATGAAAGTTTTCTGGTCTCTTTCTGTGTGGTATCAGAGCCTCTCCCTGTCTTATTTCCCCTCCTCTTTTGTTTTCTGTTGTGGTTACTTCGATGCTAACTTGTTCCACTTGTACACTGACCCTGTGTACATGGCTCATTTTCTTTCTCATGATCATATTTATACTTTTGATGGATATATTTAAATGAACAGCTGTGCATTTGTTGAGTCATACCACAATTATCTGATTCTGCCTTAGCTGCTCCAGGGGCAAAAGCATATTTCAAGCTAAGTTGTGAGAGAATTCCGTTAATCACATTCTAACTGGGGGAGGGGAGAGGAGAAAGACCACTAAGAAAAGTCTTTTTAAAGATGAATGTTAATTAGTTGTTCAGTTATTTTAGAATAGATTGATTTGGTTGCTGTTTAAGGTGTCACCTGAAGGAACTTTATAACGATGTAAATAACTGTAAAGGTTTAATGATATCAGACAGGCTAAATTCTCTGGAATTGTTGATGTGGGGATAAACTTAGTAGCTGGTTTATTTAAATAGATAAGCGGTCTTTAAAAGAGTTTCTTTCTGTAAAGACTGGTGTTCTTGACTCAGCATTCCTTGAATTCATTGGCTAAATATTTTGTTTTAAGCTTCCTGAACAGATAACATATGATACAGAAGATGTTACAACTTTCTTTTTCTTCAAATCTATTAATTGCTAATTATAACCTCTGATTGAGTCTTTGGCTTCCATCATCCAGATCTATTTTTCTCTTGACACTTCCTCATGGTTTTCTGAAGGTTATTAATAGGCATGGAAGCATGGCTTTCCAAATAGCGTCAATAACTGTTAGGAGACTAGTGGGGGGCAGAGTGGGGGGAGATGATATGTCAATTCCTGACTCGGAGGAGGTGTATTTTCAAGCTACAGAAGCTGTCTCAGAGGTCACTGGGGATGGCTCTGGGCAGATCAGCTGGTGTCTGCAACTAGAGATCCAAGCAGTCCTATCCAAATGGGATACTGTCCACCAGGGAGTTGTCTGCTATACCCAGAGTCTGCCAGCCGTCTTTTTGTTTGGCTGCTTCTCTTGGATGACACCCTTGAAAACTGAAATCCAGGTTACAAATGATATCTTTTAATTTATCTCCAATACCTGGTTGCAGCTATATTACATTGAGGATGAAGAGCAGCCCTCTCCCCCAGTCATTTCCTGGCCAGCCTGTAAAACATTCCCTAAACCTCACTCTCCTCTCCCCACCCAAACCAAAGTGTAACGTAGACTAAGATGTTAGAATTAATGTGTTTTAATTTCCATTGAGTGCCTCGTATGTGCCAGGATGGCGATGTAGCCATGATCCAGGCAGAGTCCTCACTCTCACGCTGCTTAAATTTTGGTGTGTGGAGTAAGGACGGATGGGAGAGGGAGAGACATAATAAAGACCAATAAACTAATACATAAATGACAGATGTCACGCAGCGTTAAGTGCTGTGAAGAAGACGGCAGGGCGCTGTGGGCTGAGCGTGGGGAGGTCTGAGGCAGGAATGGGCTTGAGTGTGTGTGGGGTACGGAGGAGAAGGGGTCTGGTCAGGCTGGTGTATAAAGGGTGGTTTTTCTCACCTCCACAGAAATCTGCTCTAGTGCTTCCCATTTTAAAAAGAGAGAGAGAGAAATAGACCTCCTTGGTGCTGATGTCTTTTTTATTTAATTTCCCCCGACCCTTCAAATTATTACGCGTTGGTCACGTTAGCCTTAGAATTGGGACAGTTGTGTCAGATGGCAGTGCCTGAGATACCATTTGTCTGGTAACAGGAGGGATAGGAAGGGTCTGAACTCTTAGGCTAAAGGGGAAACTGCAGGCAGTGAGAAATGCCGCAGAGGGCCGAGAAGGCATCTAACTGAGGGCTTTGGGAGGAGGTGGGATTTTAGATGGACTTCCCAGTTACTCATCTAAGAGTTTCACTGGTGGAGTTGGGGGTGAGGGTAGGGGGAATAACAGGGTCCTTTCTACCGGTAGGTAAAAAAAATACATAAATAAAATAAAAGAAAGTCCCAGTTTGTAAACTGGAGGGAGAGGAGCCCTGAGCTACCTAAGAGAATAGAACAAAACAGCTGGGAGATGATGGGTACTATCGGTTGAAACAAAGCGGAGAGCCGTGGCTATTTGATACAGAGGGAATGAAGTGGAAGACGAGGGACAGTTTCCATGTAGTCAAGCGCGTCAAAATAAAACCGAGACTTGAGATACCAGTAAGGCATGCCGTGGGTGATCAAAACGTTGGAATCTCAGAAGCTTAGCTTAGTTATTATCTTTATATTTGGTAGGGGTGTAGCAAAGTCAGTGTCGTCCTGTATACAATGAAAGTAAGTCTACTGGGGTTTCTTCGGTTCTAACATGGTAGCTTATCCTTTTACTGATTTTTCATTCAGTTAAGCCTCATTTACCTACCCTTGCCTTTTTTTTTTTTAAACCAGATTATATTATTCTTTTCCTGGCCTTTCCAAACCATATCTTGGGTCCATCTGTCACAGCTGGAATGTTTGTAGTGTAACTCTTTCAGTCAAAACCCTTTCCTGAAATAATCTGTAATTATTTCCTCTAACTACGGGATGAACTGATCCAGGGGCTGGATTTCAGTACTATAGGACTTGTCCAAGAAGCTATTTGTATTCATCTATCTTGAAAGATCAAATTACATGCTAATATTCTGAAAGTAACACCCCACCAGAAACCCCCACTGCAGCAGTGAAGTCTATATAAAACCAAGCCCTGGCAACTTGCACATTGCCAGTTCAGACAGAGTGTGGTGTTAAAAATATTTCACAGGTCATTTGTGAACTGGAGAAAAGACCCTGACTTAACTTATATGGTATGATGCTTTGGTTTAGCCTTTCTTTGCAGCTATAACTGACAGCCCATGTCTCTCTCCACCCTTTCCAAAGTCCCAGGTAGTTTGGAGCAAGCTGTCCTTGGGTTCTCTCTCTGCTTGTTGACCATAGAAGAGACATAACTATTGTCACGTAATGGCTGATTTTTGTCCCCCTTGGAGGTGGTGGTTGTAAGTATACCTTCCCTCAAGATTGTATATTTAGAGTCTGTCTTGCTGGATCTAATTTGCCCCCCAAATGTGCCCGACCTAACGCTAATGCCTGTTTTTATTTTATGATGCGTCACAAGAGAACTGAAGAATGGGGATGGGAGGGAGCAGGTAGCAACCACTTGTGTACTAGCAACGTGGCTTGTCTTTCCTTTCACATCAAGATTTTTCCCCCCCCCTCAGGGGCAGGGGAGATAATCCGAGGTTACAGGGTATATGAAATTAATTTGAGGTTAGAGAAATGCAAAGACGGCATGATAAAGGTGGCCCAAATAACCATGAGTAAAGATTGTTTTCTGAGAGGAAAATCAAGATGGGTAAAGAGCACAACGTGTTGAAGCTTGGATAAAATGTTAAGGAGGACTGTGGTTAGTTCCACAGTTTAGGAAGCTAAACTATGGCTGGCTGGTTTAATGAAGGTTGTGAGCGTTTGTTAATTAGGACCTGGACTCTGGTCACGTGGCTTTGGGTTTGACTTTGTGTGCTCGAGCAAGGTACTTCTAGCTACCCATTTTCTTATCTGTAGGCTGGGATTAATAGGAGTATTTCTTTTAGAGTGTTCTGGGGAGAGGTTGAAAGAGATAACGCATAGGGTCCCTAAGCACGGCGCCTGGCTGCTTAGTGAGTGGCACTGCTGTTACTGTAATAATGATGTGCTGTTGACAGATGACTAAGGGAAAGCAGAGTCACTCTAGTTCTTTTCTGCTTTGCCTCTACCTTTTATATTAAAGAGAAAGATTTGTTTTTTCTTATGGAAGGCGTAGCATAGGCCACATAAAAGAGACGTAAAGAAACAACTGTCATGGAACAGTTGTGATAGCCCTCACCGACGGTGAGTGAGCGACTTCACGTGGATGGTGAAAAAGTCATTCAAAATAGGGATGGGTGAAGGTACAATCCATCTTTCAAGATTCTTTCTAACTTGGAGAGTGTTAGAAATTGAATTGAGAAGAGCATCAAGGAAGTCCCTATTGAACGAGTAGGTGCTCAGTAGATTATGTGTTGAACAAATGGACAAACCAAATGAGTCTAGGCCACCAGGCCAGACAAATGAACATTTTGTAGAATCTTCTGATGGGAACGAATCTCAGGGTTCATCTTACAGCTTTGCTTTCATCCTCAGCACACAGATAACAAGTTGTTTGCTGTTCATAACTTTAGGTTTGAGAAATATCTTTTATTCTTACAGTAGATTATCAACTAGATTGCTTAATACGAGTTCTAAAGGTTGAATAGAGAAGTGCAGTATACTCCTGGTTATTCTGTGATTGACATCAGAATGCTTTGTGATTTTTGGGGGGATGTACTGCAGTATATCTGTGGCTTTATCCAGCTGTAAAATTGCGATGAGCGAAAGAAGTACCAAACTTGGTCTCAAGCCCACATGTGTTAAAAATTGAGCTAAACGCTAGCTCCCTAACTGGATGTCAGTCTGATCTATAAATGGAGTTCGAAAAGTACCATAGGATTTGGAAAGCAGCTCTGTTTTGCCCTGGTGGTTTGCCTGTTTTGAGTACAATATCATGGGACTGTCCTGTCTCCCAAGGGAGTAGTCCTGAGACACTGTAAGAGATGGCACTGATTTAAGACCCGAGGTCCCTAACCTTTTTCTGCATAGCTCTTTGCCATGTGTCTGAAATATTAAGATCGGTTACCAGGGCTAGAGGGCCTTATCCAGGAACAGAAAGGAGGTGGTATACACTGGGGCAAAAATTTATACTCCAAACCCTTCAGATAACATTCTGTAACCCCCAGGAGCCTATGAGTTTTCGCAGTCAGGGATTTTAGCCTTAGAATATTGCATAAGGATTTGGTTGGACCAAAAGGAGATGGACGCTGGAGTACCTTCTGATCACAGTTTTATGTCTCATTTAAAAAGTATTTCGTTGTGCACATAAAGTATTATTCCTACCTGAAATAGATATCTGAGGCCTTCTCCCTCGACCACTAGACTTATTGTTGACTTCCTTGAGGTTAGAGAGTTTAAAGAGATTTCTAAACCTGTGGAGCAGTAACATTTTTGTCAGGTATCGAGCCAATGCCCAGCCTAAAATGTCTGGTGCCATCTGGTTACCTGGTATGGTAGAAGGACTGATCATTTAAGAGTAAGGCAGTGCTTCTCAAAGCGTGGTCCGAGATCCTCTGGAGTTTCCAAGACTTCCTCAGGGGTTCCACAAGGTCCTCCTTCTTCCAGTCACATATACGTCTTCATGTACGAAGTTGGATTCTCTTTTCTTCAGCTGATACAGCATGTCATTCCAGATTGAATGCAGAATCATACATGAGAATCCAGTTGCCTTCTACTAAGCCAGACATTATAGAGATTTGCAAAAATGCAAAGTAATGCCACTTTTTCCTCATTAGAGCTTCCTGTGGGGGAAAATACAGTTCTTTTTTTAATTTAGAAAAAACAGAGTAATATGTTTATTGTTATTTTAAAACAAATACAGCATTGAAAACATTCTCCATTTTAATTTCTAATAGAGTAAATATTGGTAGAAATAACTTACATAGACAAGTTTCTTAGAATCCTCAATAATTTTCAAGAGTATAAAGAGATTCTGAGACCAAAAAATTTTAAAACTATTGGAGTAAAGCATCCCTGAACTATTGAATTATTGCCACTCTCTTTTCCCACTACCAGCCAGCCCACATCTGAAACTCCTTAGCCAAAAATACTTGAGTGCAAGGGAGTTGAAAATTACTTGTAAAGACAATGTTTCCTTTTTAGTATATTTAAAAATTCGAAGTAGATCCTTGGGGCTTCAAGTTGGGACTTCAGCATATTGATGTTCTTTATATGTAAAATATCGGGACATTTATTCCAGAACATTCTCCTCCCTACATTTCTTTTCCCTTTCCTTTTGAAAGTTCCATTTTTAATAGCTGAATTAACTGGTCAGCAGAGACACTCCAGACACTGAACAGAATGGCAACCAGTAGATGCTGCTGACATTTTTTCCCAAAGATTTTTGGCAGATTTTGAGCTATCTATCTATAAACAGCAGATTAGTTTGGAAGACTGAATTTATACCTCCTTTTTTCCCCTGTTTTCCATTTAGGAGCCTAAATTATTGTTTTAATTTTGCTTGCACAATAATAATCAGTTAAAAGGTGTTTAGGGGCATGGGCTTTTTTGTTGGCTTTGTGACAAGGAAAAATTGTCAGTGGTGATGGTCTTTTAGAATTCGTTTTTAAAATAGTGAAAGAATTCTTGATTTCGAAGCTTGAAACTTGTTAACTGCTGACTTTTATTATTACCTGAACTAAATTCTAGAGATTAGAGTTAACAGAGATGATAAATGTCTTAATCCTGCTATTCCTTTGCAGGTGTGTATGTGCTTTTGTGTTAACGGGTGGTCGGGGCAGGGGTAATTTCTAATTCTTTGGAAATTAAAGTTAAATTGAGCCGATTAGTTCAGGGAGAATTTGAATTCAATGAGTATTAAATGTGCACCTACTTGGCTCTAGTAGCGATGAACAAAATAGACTATAGATTTTACTACCATGAAGTTTACAGTCCAGTGAGGGAGACAGATGTTCAAAAGCACACACTCAAATATGAATATGTAATTATTAATTATGATAAGTGCTATAAATAAAAATTAACACAGTGGTGTATGAGAGTGTAATGAGAGCATATGAGGGTTTAGGCAAGCTTCTAGAAGGAAGTGACATTTAAGTTGAGGCTTGAAGGTTGAATAGGAATTTGCCAGGTTGGGTCCTGAAAGAAGGGCTCAATCACTGGGAGCTTCATATATACAGAGGTCCAGAGATAGGCAGGGAGATGGCTAGTTGGTGTGCCTGGGAGAATGGGGTGGAGAGGGGCCTTGACAACAACGAATGTAGGGAGGTGAGTAGGGGGCTTACTAGGGCTTACCATGTTTTACCCAGGTTCTGGCCAGGGGCTACCTCTCCAGCCTTCTTGGGTTTTCTCTCCTTATCACTCTTCTCTCTAGGCTCCCTATGTCCTAGGCTGGTGTTTTTTTTTCAGATGTGATATATGTTTTAAGTCCTCAGGAAACACCAAGCTTCCCCTGGCCACAGGACCCGTGTAGAAGCCGAGAAGCTGTGCCTTTTTCCTTAAATGCCCTCCTGTCTCCACCTCAGAGTGCTCCCCACCCCAACACACACACACACACACACACACACACACACACACACACACACACACACACACACACACACACACACACATACACACACACACACATACACAAGAGCTCACATACTCTTATCCTTTTTGTAGTACCTTCTACTCACCTTTCTGGTTCCTGTTTATATATAATCTACCCTGTTTATATATAATCTCCTCCACCCTCCAAAAAATCTTAAATTGTTTTGTTAGCAGTCTTATTTAACCATGTTTCTTTCTAACACTTAAATCAATTTTTAATTGTGCAGTCTTTTGGATGATTATTTGACTACCACCATAGATAGATTGTGTAAGTTCTGTAGTAGTAAGGACCATGTTTGTATATCTTTATCATTCTAAGTTTCTAATTTCTAGTACATAGCAGGCTCTCAATAGTTGTTGAGGGAAGGAAGGGAGGGAGGGAGGGAGGAAGGAAGGAAGGAAGGAAGGAAGGAAGGAAGGAAGGATGGAAGGAAGGAAGGACGGACTGGGAATTCAAAGATAAGACTGAGATATAGTTCAATACTTTTCAAAGGCTTTTAATGATATATCCCATCAGTTAAAAAGTTTTTTGAGGGCTTCCCTGGTGGCGCAGTGGTTGAGAGTCCGCCTGCCGATGCAGGGGACACGGGTTCGTGCCCCGGTCCGGGAGGATCCCACATGCCGCGGAGCGGCTGGGCCCGTGAGCCATGGCCGCTGAGCCTGCGCATCTGGAGCCTGTGCTCCGCAACGGCAGAGGCCACAACAGTGACAGGCCCGCGTACCGCAAAAAAAGGAAAAAAAAAAGTTTTTTGAGTGTGTACCCTCAATATATATGTTGCTTATAAGTTTTATATAAAGTAAAACTATGTGTTATAAGACATACATAAAATAGAAATTTTAAAAAGATTTAAGATGAAATATTTGAGGTATGGCTAATGGTAATCACATTGTATTATTGACAAAAATCTCAGGCTACTCAGGATAATGTTTATTATTTATGATACTGGATGCAAATCAGTTTTTAATGCATTTTTAAATTCTGAATTTGGTGAGCCTGCTTCGTGTCACAGTGAACTGGAATGTTAATTGATTTTCTTTAAAATGATTAACAAAGAACCACTAGGAATAGCCGTATAAGTTCCACCATTTTCTTAGTCTTCTCTGGTACTTTCATTAATAACATATTCAATCTGTAGTTTCTTTAATGGATTTAGAACACTTGCAATTTGGGGGAGGGCTCATTTCATTATATCTAGCCATCACAACCTGTAATTCCACTTCAGTAAACCCTCAAGAGTATAGCACATGGCTGTATTCTATAAGCAAACAATGTCCACTCTTTCACATTGTGTAACTCCCACTTCTTCTGCAAGATACCTCTTGTAGTGGACTGTCCTAAGGGACTGAGACAGAGACCAAATAAAGGATCAAGTTATTTATCACTCTGTTAGATTAAATCAGTTTTTATAAGATACAAGTTTTAGTATTTTCATCCCATAATTTAATGCATTGTCTTGTGTGGCCCTTGGATGCATGCACCCCTTTTGGGGGCAAGTAGGCTAGCTAGTGCTGGAGATTGACATAGACAAATGATTGATTTGGAGTGGTGTTAGACCAGTGCTGGGGGGTTGAAATCACTGCTGATGGAGAGGTGTTGCACCAACCATTTGCCTTTTGAGCTAGATCGTGGATGACAGGAAGAAGGAGTTGGGTAGGAGAGAGGTGGAGGGGGAGGCTCAAGGCATCTGGGGTGGAGGGAACCAACAGTGCGTTTCTGTTCAAAGGCACAGAGATGAGATGGTGATGGAGGGGTCAGTACTGGTTATGAGGGTTCCAGGGTGAAGTGAGGCATTTGCATTTATATCAAACAAGGGCTTGCTCTAGAAAAGATCTATGTGAACATGGAAATAATAGCAATAATAACAATAGCAATAATAACAATAGCAATAGCAATAATAACAACAGCAACAGTAGAAAGGGAGTCAACAGTAGAAAGGGAGTCCACGTGCTTTTAAAAATGTAAAAGGAAGGTCCATTAAACTCTCCTTTACTCCCTTCCCTCACCTTGCTGTTAGAGAAGGGTTAGTCTGAAATACAGTTGTAGACAAATTGAAGTGAGGGATGGTAAGATAGAATAGAGGTGTGGGGAATGAACAGTCAGACTACTAACCAAAAAACTGATTTTAAGAAGATGAGTCAGAAGGTGTCCATTCCAAACAGCTTAGATAGCAGTGGGCTTTTGCTCTTTTCTTTGAAGCTTTAGGAGTAAGATAGCACATGAACCTATTCACTAAAGAACTTCACCGGTTTTCTCTTTATTTTACCCTCAGAAAATTGCAGCTAGTTCAAGGTTTAATTTTTTAAAATTATTTTTTGTAATAAAGAATTAGTATAGCCAAACTCTCATCATATTTCCAAAATTTTATAGGAATTATTCAGATGGAAAAGTTCTTTGTTGTAACCCCTTGACTGACTCAGAACATTGAGCTTCTGCCAGTGTAGTTTTAGGGCAATATCAACTTAAAATTTATATCAAGTGTCTTATTTTCTCTCTGTTATAGTTTCATATATTAAGATTTTATATGATTTCTTCATGTCTTGATTGTGTCTGTGCTTTGTTAAATTTGAGGTTAATGTAAGAATACATTGCTTTGCCATTGATGAGGGATAAGTTACAGTTTTGTGTTTTGTTTTCTTTTTCGGGGCTGTATGATGATGTAGGTTGCTTCACCTCTAATCCTTTTGAACGAAGGCTCAAACATGGTAATTTGGTTTGGATTATTCAGTCACTTAATCTTTAACATCGTGTTAGAACAGTTTATTCGTGCTTCTCAGAGTTTTTAACTTGGTGCCAACCTTGCATTCCGTGGCATAAAATAAAATTCAAACCTAAAGTCCTTTAGGAATGCCTGGCCTTACAGCTGAGAATTTTTCATGTCCCTTTTGAGTTCTTTGTTAGTGGGTAGACTCAGGGAAAGTTGCCTCAGAGTGGCCACCAGGAGGAGGTAAATCTGATTAACTCTTTAAGATGATTTATTTAGATCCATGTAAAGGGTATATGTTTAAATGTACTAAGAAATAAGGCAACATATGTGAGGGGGATTTGTTAGAAAGGCCTTGAACGGCAGTTTGAAGATGGTATGCTTAATTTAATTTGTCATCCTACAGTTAGATTTTGTTGTTTTACTGATACCTCTTTTTTTCCCTCCACAGTTGTACAATGGTAGATGGAGTGATGATTCTTCCTGTGCTAATGATGATTGCTTTCCCTTCCCCTAGTATGGAAGGTAAGTGGCTCACAACTACTTGGGGCAGGATCAGTATACTGTGTATTGTTCCGCTTACTGTAAACTAGTTTCTTCTTAATCCTATCAGATTTAGCAATCCTCCCCTCCCCCCATTTTTAAGACTTTATTTTTTTAAAGCTGTTTTTTAGGTTCACAGCAAAATTGAGAGGACGATACAGAGATTTCTTATATACCCCCTGCCCCGACACATGTAAAGCCTCCCCCATTATCAACATCCCCCCAACCAAAGTGGTACATTTATTATAATTGATGAACCTACATAGACATGTCATAATCACCCCAGTCCGTAATTTACATTAGGGTTCACTCTTGGTGGTGTACATTCTGTGGGTTATAATGACATGTATAATGACATGTATCCATCATTATAGTATCATACAGAGTATTTGACTGCCCTGAAAATCCCCTGAGCTCCACCTATTCCTCTCTCTCCACCTCTGCAACCCCTGCCAACCACTGATTCTTTTACTGCCTCCATAGTTTTGCCTTTTCCAGAATGTCATGTAGTTGGATTCATACAGTATATATAGCCTTTGCATATTGGCTTCTTTCACTTGGTATTTTACATTTAAGGTTCCTTCGTGTCTCTTCGTGGCTTAGTAGTTCATTTTTTTTAGTGCTGAGTAATGTTTCATTGTCTGGATGGACCACAGTTTATCCATTCACCTACCGCAGGCCATCTTGATTGCTTCCAAGTTTTGGTAATTATGAATAAAGCTGCTATAAACATCCATGTGCAGGTTTTTGTGTAGATATAAGTTTTCAGCTCCTTTGGGTAAACACCAAGGATTGTGATTGCTGGATTGTATGGTAGAGTATGTTTAGCTTTGTTAGAAACTGCTAAGCTGTCTTCCAAAGTGGCTGTTCCGTTTTGCATTCCCACCACCAACGTCTGAGAGTTCCTGTTGCTCCACATCCTCACTAGCATGTGGTGTTAGCAGTGTTCTGGATTTTGGCCATTCTTACAGGTATGTGGTGGTGTCTCATCGTTTTAATCTGCATTTCCCTGATGATGTGGGGCATCTTTTCGTGTGCTTATTTGCCATCTGTATATCTTTACTGAGGTGTCTTTAAGGTCTTTGGCCCATTTTTTATTTGGGCTCTTTGTTTTCTTATTGTTGAGTTTTCAGAGTTCTTGGTATATTTTGGATAACAGTCCTTGATCAGATATGTCTTTTGCATATATTTTCTCCCAGTCTGTGGTTTGTCTTGTCATTCTTTTGACATTATCTTTCACAGAGCAGAAGTTTTAATTTTAATGGAGTCCAGCTTATTATTTTTTTCATGGATCATGCCTCTAAAAAGTTATTGCCAAAAAAAAAAAGTTATTGTCATACTCAGTGAGGTAATGTAGGTTTTCTCCTATGTTATCTAAAAGGAGTTTTATAGTGTTGTGTTGTACATTTAGGTCTGTGATCTGTTAATTGAATAATTTTTATGAAGGGTATAATATAAGGTCTGTGTCTAGACTTCTTTTTGTTTTGCATGTGAACATCCCCTTTTTATACATATTTGATAATGTCCCTTGATTTTCTTGGAGTGCAACCTGTACACACCGTACCTTTCTTATAAACATAAATTTAAAAAATTCAGTATAATTTGCTATCTGAAATGAAGAGAAAATTCTCTGAAAATAATATGTAATTAAATATGTCATATAATTAAAATAGTACATATAGACAAATGTAAGATAATCTAGTGTAGTTGGGCATGAGTACACTAGAAGATGTAATGAAGTAACAAATGTGTGTATAAAAATATATACCTATACACACACACACACACACACACACACACACACATAATAATCTTTGATGTCTTAGAAAACAGAAAACATTGGTACTAGTGTATTGTATCGGTGACTTAATTATCACAAGGGATCTTGCCTGCAGTGCTTGAATTTTCTGACTTGGTGAACAAATTTTGGTAGAATCCCAACAAAACAGAGAACTGTTTGTCCCTTGATTTACACAGTGGTTATATTTTGAGAAAATTTCGTATACATTAAGACAGTATAAGACATACTTTGTATTTTTATGTATAAAAGAGTTAGGTATTAGGTTCAATTAATTATACAGCGGTTTTCATGTAAATGAATGCTTAGTGGGTGGGCCAGTGAGAACCTGAAGGGGCACAGGGTAACTCTCAGTTGTGTGGGATCACACAGGCATTTTAGGGCCTAACTCATTGTCACTATCCTCCTTTCTCCCCATCTGCAAAAAGCTACTTAGGGATGGCACTGCCTCTGTGGAGTCCACAAGAGATAATCAAGAGAAAAAGAAAATAAAAGTTGCCTATAATTCCTGCACTTACATGTGATTGCTTTTAGCATGTTGGTGTAAATCTTTCTAGATGTGTAAACAAACTCTTATTTTATTGCGCATTGAGCAGTTTGCACTTTATTTTATAAGAGTTGCTCCATGAGGAGTGGTGCTTACGGTGTGAATCTCAGCCTTGCTGTGATCAGATGGGCCAGTAAGACTGATCTCCCTCTTACAGGCTCTTGGGGGTATAGTGATCAGTTTTATACACTTGATAAGTTTCCACGGAGGCATATAATATAGATTAATGTAGCCAAAAAAAAAAAGCTACATTAAAAGCAGTGCTTGATGTACTAGAAATCTATTTTGTTATATATTAGGTGTATAATATTTGATCTCTTCCTCCCTCCTTCCCATGTTCATTGACATGTATTATAGTCAGGGAGCCACTAGCCACATGTTGAGCACTCAAAGTGCAGCTGATACAAGCCGAGATATGCCTTAAGTGTAAAGTACACACTGGGTTTTGAAGACAATAAAAAATGTGAATTTTATCTGTGCCTTTTTACTACTATGAAAATTTACAATTATATAAAGCAGCTTCCATTAAGTTTCTATTAAAAAACGCTATCGTCAACCACTTTAGGTATCCATAGTCTATATTCTTCTCTAAGCAGTGTTGATTGATACAGTCCAGTAATATTGCAATCATTTTAATTAGTGCCAAAAAGATATGAAATAAGGATCCTGCGTGGCAAGTTTAAAGGAGTAGGAGGTGTTTAACCAGAAGAGAGGTTGGGTCCTAGGTTGAAAGAATTACTAAGAAGAAGTGGGCTGGGAATATTTGGTGGGTTAATAGTAGTTCTCATCTGAGGGGTTAATTTTATCCCCCAAGGGACACTTGACAACGTCTGGAGACGTAATAGGCAAGTTGCTAGGATTTTTCCTCTTTTTAGTTGCTACATAATATGATCAGTTAAAAAAAAAAAAAAAAAGAATGTTGTGAAATGAAGTCACTCCAAATTCTGTGTGCTCCCCTAGGTACAGTAGCAGTTCTGTGTGGTCAGACAATCCTTCAGGTTTCATGTGCTGTCCTGGTGGACTCTTGGTGTGGGCACGATAGAAAAAAAAAAAGAGTAGAAGAGAAATTGAGGTGGAAATGTAATACGGATAGAGAAGGGGAAGTGGGAAAGAATGGGGAAAGAGGAGGTGAAAAGGGCATTTATGGAACAGTGTTAGCAACCCAGCCATTGGTTGTTTTTTCCTGCTTTAAGCTCTTAAGCTGCCCAAAGGATCCAGCAAATGACCTCTTAATGCCAGAGTGAAGATCTGTAATGAAACAAGTTAGTCTGGCTGAAATGGAAATGGATGCCACTAAGGTTTTGCTATTGAATATAACACCAGCACTAGGATGTTTACAGATATGGAAAAGAACACATCATCCTTTCGTTGCGATAGCTTTTTTTTTTTTAAAACAATATCCAGTGAATGCTACAACCTAGAGTACTCAGATCTTAATAGCGGTGGCCTTAGTCTTGTCTTCCCTCAATGACTCAACTCCTAGTTAACTATCAATAGCATATTCTATGAAAAGACTCTTTGTTTTTGCATATTTACTAGAAATTTTTTTTTTAAAAAAACCACTGAGAACTAATTGTAATATACTCAACATTAGTCATAAAGCAAATGTCGAGTACAAAATACTTAACTGAAAGAGGTAAATAACAGGGCAAATAACTAAAAACTTTATATTAGCCTCATAGATTGTCTAGTGCAGGGCTTTAAACTACCAAGTTTTTTGTTTGTTTTTTTGTTTTAATTAATTAATTTATTATTTTGGCTGCATTGGGTCTTCATCGTTGTGCACAGGCTTTCTCTAGTTGCGGCGAGCAGGGGCTACTCTTCCTTGCGGTGTGCGGGCTTCTCATTGTGGTGGCTTCTCTTGTTGCGGAGCACGGGCTCTAGGTACACGGGCTTCAGTAGTTGTGGTATGTGGGCTCTAGAGCTCAGGCTCAGTAGTTGGGGTGCACGGATTTGGTTGCTGCACGGCATGTGGGATCTTCCTGGACCAGGGCTTGAACCCGTGTTCCCTGCATTGGCAGATGGATTCTTAACCACTGCGCCACCAGGGAAGCCCTAGACTACCAAGTTTAAAAGGAAACAGACCCAGGTTTGATGTTTGCAGAGCAGCTACGGCACCTTATTAATTGGGCTTCAGTGGAGCTAATGGCATTCTTGGTGCATAAATAAGAAAGTAATAGAGATTTTGTTCTAATATATTTTGTTGGGTATTGTACTCCTCTTAGTCTATTAAAAACAAACAAAAAAACAGAAAGCTTCTTTCGTCTCCCCAGTTACTCCCAGATGTCTTTTAAATATTGATTAGATACAGTGTCAACATGTCAAATAAGAAGTCCCAAAGAGTACTTTTGGCAGAGTTTGACTAGTATGTATGTACTTTAGAACATTTCTCAATTTCTGTGGAATTCTAAATGCTCTGGGGCCAAAAAGACCCAGTAAGTTTGGAAAATACTGCATACTAGAACTATCTCTTTGATGATTTATAGGTAATATTTATTGAGTGGTTAATATGTGCCCAATGTTGTTTTATGTTCGTTATTTCCCATAATCCTCATCATTACCCTAATGAGATACGTTAGTGGGGATGTGCTTTTGAATTGGTTAAAACTCTTGCTTAAGGTTAGACAGCCAACAAAAGGTGTGTTATACTTTGAGGATTGGTATTCAAGAGTTTCAGTCATTATCGGTCGTCTTCAGAATTTTGTATTTTTTGGTACCCTAAATTAGCTACATCCACATTCATATTACATCTGGTACATGCTAGAATACAGCTCAATCCAGTCCATTTGAGAGGCTGAGGTGAGAGCTTCCAATAACAAATGATGAATCCCTTTTACCTGGGTTTGTGTTTTTTATTTCTCTCTCATACCAATATTCATTTTTCATGTTCATTATATATACAACTCCAGCTGCAGGAAGATTTTTATTTGCTCTCACAGAGAAGAGCACTTGAGCCCTAATTACCCATATATCCTTCCTTTTCCTTCCCATTAATAAGACTAATCATGCTCTAATACTGCTATTATGCCACCCGGGAGAAGTCCATTTTTGTTCCAGAACCTGCTTGTTTGGTTTTACCTTTGTCCCTGTGAGCATTTGCAGGGACGACCATGACACAAATAACTTAAAGTGGAATACTACTCCTTCAAAAATATTTCAAAGCTAAGATGACCCACATTTTATTAAATTTGCAAGCCGTAGTTAGATTTTATTGCAGCAAGGAAGGCTGAACTTTTGCAGAGTTTTGTTGCAAGAGATTTCGGCCTGTCTTAGAGAAGATTGCTAAGTACTAAATTATTTTCTGGGTTGACTTGATTTTAGTATTTCCAAAGCCATCACTACTCAGACTTTCCAGCCCAATTACCCAATGAGAGAAGGAAGGAGATCACTTCAATAGACTTTTTGTTAGGGTCCACAAAGGTGCCCCTCTTTGCCACTGGGGGTGAAGAATAGAATAAGCCTTTCTTTGAATTTCTCATTATTGAGAATTCAGGAAGTTCGTGAAGGGGTGAATGAATGTAAGAGAAATGTCTCAGTATTAAATTTGTTGCCCTCATTTCTCATGACTATAATTTATCCCTTTTGTTCAGAATCAAATCTTTTTCTTTGACACATCATCATATGAGAGATTTGTTGGGGAGAGAGATGAGATGTACTGAGCTATTGGCCACTATGAGGACCTAAAATGTAAATATCAGGTGAAGCTGTACACTTTTAAGATACTGCTTCTTTATTGTCACATTTTCTCACCTAACAGAATGAGTATATTATTGATGCAAGGTGAGCTGTGACAAAGCTTCCTTTCAGCTTTTCCTTTCTGGGGAATGTTTGTTTCAGCTGTGGGTAGTTAAACTAAAGCCACATCCAATTTTTTTTTGTCCCAGTGAACATTATAAAATGTTCATATTCAATGCATTTATATGAGAGGAGTTAGTGGTAGGGTGTGGAGAGGACACTGAAAATTCAATCAGGGGCTTCCCTGGTGGCTCAGTGGTTGAGAGTCCGCCTGCCGATGCAGGGGACACGGGTTCGTGCCCTGGTCCGGGAAGATCCCACATGCCGCGGAGCGGCTGGGCCCATGAGCCATGGCTGCTGAGCCTGCGCGTCCGGAGCCTGTGCTCCGCAGCGGGAGAGGCCACAACAGTGAGAGGCCCGCGTACCGCAAAAAAAAAAAAAAAAAAAAAAATTCAATCAGAGTCACATATTGAATGGATGGGAAAACAAATCCAAGGCCCTAGCTCATTAAATGGTTTCCTTGTGGTCAACAGTGAGTGGGCAGTGCAATAGCTTCTAAGCTTCTGTTTTATAAAGATGGGTCTCAAGGGGGAAAGGGTGGATGCCATCTCCTCTTTATGGAAAAACTGGTGAAGCAGGAGATTTGTAGGGATGGAATGTGTGCTACTTTTGCTCTTGAAAAGTAAACACCAAGGAAAACAAAACATTTAAAAATTAATTTGTAGACTCGAGACGTAGAAAACAAACTTATGGTTACCAAAGGGGAAAGGGGGTGAGGGAGGGATAAATTAGGAGTGTGGGATTAGCAGATACAAATTACTATATATAAAATAGATAAACAACAAGGTCCTACTGTATAGCACAGGGAAATATATTCAATATCCTATAATAAACCATAATGGAAAAGAATATGAAAAAGAATATAATGTATGTATAACTGAATCACTTTGCTGGGTACTGAAAACTAACACAACGTTGTAAATCAACTATACTTCAATAAAAATTTTTAAAAATTAATTTGTAATTCCCAAACATTACCAACTGTCCTCCAGAACTTCCCTCTGTAGCCCAGCATGACCTCCGGCAAGCTTCCATAGATAATGGTTATATGAAATAGTCATAATTACTCAGAGCTCATGTCGATTCCAAGATAGCGTAAGACACAGGGCAGGGAAGCCTTCAAAATTTTCGCTGTGACTCACAGTAAGAAACATTTTAGAGTTGGACCCAGTGCATCTACATTTAGAAACATTTTGGAGTATGACCCGCATGCATCTGAAAAGAAAATTTCATGAAAGAGTGATTACTCTTACTATGCTAATGTACTCCTGCTTCTTCTCTTTTTTATTCTATTCAGTTTTATTTCATTTAGAAAGAAAGAAAGAAACCTTGTCTTGAACCACTAAATCAATTTCGCTACCCACAAATGGGTCATAACCCACAGTTTAAGAAAGACACCTCCAGTCTGCTCCCAAGAGCTCGCTGCCGGGAAGTCCTGGCTGCCCTCAGGTGAAAGCTCTGACAGCTAACCCAGATAGTCTCCAGCAGAGCTGGCCCGGACCTTTTTAAAATTTATTTATTTATTTATTTTTACGACTTCATGTAGCCTGACCATCCTCTCTCTGCAAGCCAGTGATTTGACAGGAAGAGGGAAGTTTACATATGTGCCTTCTCAGCCGTGGTCATAACACTGGAACAGCTGCTGCCTGATTCTAATCAGCTGAATCTGAGCTCTGCAGAGCTGGGTGTTTCCTAGATCCACGGTAATGCTGCATCTAATTCTTTGTTATGGGTTAGAGGGGAACATGGACTTTCTGAGGATATGTATATTTGGGGCATGTGGGAAGGAGAGAAGGAATAGGAGGCAGAAAGAGAAATTCCTCTTGGAAGGGGGTGGTAAAATTCACCTTAAAGCAAGAACAAAAACCTCTGCTTATATATTTATTTATTTATTTATTTATTTATTTTTTTGCGGTACGCGGGCCTCTCACTGCTGTGGCCTCTCCCGTTGCGGAGCACAGGCTCCGGACGCGCAGGCTCAGCGGCCATGGCTCACGGGCCCAGCTGCTCTGCAGCATGTGGGATCTTCCTGGACTGGGACATGAACCCGTGTCCCCTGCATCGGCAGGCGGACTCTCAACCACTGCACCACCAGGGAAGCCCACTCTGCTTATATTTTTTATTCAAACGGTGATTTGGAGCAGGGAGTAGCCTCTTTTATTTATTTGCTGCATTTGTTTACCTTCTGAATTCTGGTATTTACACTAAGCCAATATAAATGGAAAAAAAATCACACCCATTCAGTAAAGCTATAAGGAAGAGATAGAGAAAAGAAAAAAAACCCGACAGTCCAGTTTAACCTTTGGCTCCTGTGATGTATGTAATGCTGCAGGATGCCATGCAGAGTTACACAGTGTTTATCTTTAACATTATGTCCTAGTTCATATGCTTCACGCTGTCAGTTTTGCAAAGGGTTAGGGTAATTTTTGATAATTCGGTGGTGTTGCTAATCAGAGTGTCTTCTGAAGGGAAGGCTCTTGGCCATGCATAGGAGTCAAGCCTTTCTCAGCAGAGAGGCAGAGTCAGACACCATCGTGAGCCTCCTTCTTCCTTCTTACTGTGTTTCTGTATGTGGGTTACCTGAGCTCTCAAGAGCCGTTACCGCAGAGCCATGCTTAGCAGTAGCAGAGTGGTGGTGAGAAGTCAGCCATGCAAAGTGAGGCCTAGGGTGAGAGAGGCCAGGACTTGGTGGTGGTGTTTTCTCACTAGTGTCTAAAACAGCGCCTGGCATGTATTTGGTGCTCAGTGAATATCTGACAAATGAATGAATAAATAATTATCATAATACAGAAAAGGTAATAAGAGACCCAGGAACTGATCTGGGCTGGGGACAGGGTAAGAAAGGACATCATCCTTTCAAAGAATGTATTCCAAGTTTGGGAAAAGAGAATCAGTGATAAGACAATCTTACATTCTTGCAGTTGATAAATTACCATGAGCACACGGGGTAGGCACTGGTGATGGCAACATACCGAGAAGGGGTTTTTGCTGTCAAAGAGTCACAGTCTAGTTGGAGGAGACAAAGGTTACAGCACAGCACTAGGGGTGTTGGCCGGAAGGGCCTTCATGGCACACCAGGCTGGGATTGGGGACAGGCAGGGTTTGGGAGGATGAACAGGCATTAGACCAGCAAAGGAAGGACTGAGAAGGACTTTTTAGGCAGGGGAAGGGCCAGGCCCAGAGAAGTGGGGGGATACAGGTCACCACCCGGGTGGTCCAGCATGGCCAGAGCAGCCTCCCAGAAGGCGTTTGGGTTGAGATTTGAGGCCCTACTAGCCTGGCAGGGCCTTGTGCATGAGGCGTTTGTCTTCGATCCTGAGGGCAGCGAGAACTATTGAAAGATTCATTAGATGCGCTTTGTGTGCTTTGAAAGAATTTTCTGGTAGAAGTGGATCACAGGCACAGCAGGATTAGAGGTGAAGGGACGGGAAAAACTACTCCCCCTGCAGGATCGGGGCAGACAGGCCCACGTGCTGCCTTTTCAAAGGCATCCCAACTATAGCAACTTGACGGTGGCCAACAAAACAAAAACAAAACAAAAACAAAACCCTTAGTTCCAAGAGAAGACCTCTGTTGCAGGTAGCTCACAAATAATAACAGCAGCAGCGAACGACAATAATCTAACACTAATTTCCGTTATGAAAACAGAAGGCTGAGCTGCTGACTTTCTTAGCAACTTTTGCAAGACATTTAAATCCCTCTAGCTGGTCCTTTGTTCCTGTGTTGCCATGGAGTGTCAATAAGCCCAGCTCAGAATAACCCGCGCAGTGACATGAGAGGTGCAGCTTGCTCACTGGCACGGTGGCTGGCCAGGTTACGCTGTTTTCATTGCTCCCGTCTTGGGAGGAGGACCGAGCAGCTGGTTGCCCGGGCAGCTGTGAAAGGTGTATGTCTCTTGGCTGCCCAGAGTTTGAAAGGCAACCCAAACTTGCCTGCCTCCTGAGCATGTGCAGCTCGCGTTTGAGCAGATAGCAACTGAAAATAGCCCACTGCACACCTGTCCCTTGTACACCAGCCCCTGGCCGACTGCCATTTAGGACAGTGTGGGCTCCCTGGGTGGATAGGTGAGGGGCTGAGCGGATCTCAGGGGTTCTTAGGAAGATCCTGGGAACTCTGGCCCTGGCTTAAAAGGAAACGAAAAAGCAGCAGGCTCCTCTGAGCAGTTCCACTGGGCGCTTGTGTGGTTAGTGGGTGGCCGCAGTGCTTGCATACGTGCAGTACGTGCTGAGGATGCCATGCCAGTTCTCCGTGCTCAGCCAGACTGGGGTCCGACAGACAGACTGAGAGGTGTATGTTTTCTCCTGGAGGGAAAGGCTTTCCTCAAACACTCCTAGACGGTAGCCGTCATGGAGAACCCTGCCTCGGTTTTAGAGAGGGGAGGCACTGAGTGAAAACTATCTTGTGTGACTTTCTGCGTGCTCTTTAATCCCCAGTGATTGTCAGTAGATCACTTCTGCAAGGTGGCTGTCTGCGAGATGATTCTTTCTCAGCAGTCCAAATGTGGGCACAGAGTAGAATCAGCATGTCGGGAGCTGTCTGTTTCCCTTTGGGACTCTTTCCATGTCCTTCCGGGCTTTCATCTCTGCCGCGGGCTTGCCATCGTTGGGCAGGCTTGGCACGCCGATGTGGATGGAAGCAGGCTCTGGAAGGAAATACTTCTGAAATGACTGGTGGTACTCAAGCTGCTATTTAAAAGTGACCCTTCTTAGAGTCTTGGGTTATCTTTAGGCCGTCAGTGCTTTCCAGCCACAGGAGCCAAAAGGGAGTCTGTGGAAACTCTGGCCTGTTGCTCTCGCCTTGGTTTGTGTTTAGATATCGTTGCTCCTCAGCCAGTGGCCTCGTGACACATCTCAGATTTAGCTGCCTTTCTTCTGCCAAGGTCCAAGATTATTGTGGAAGCTGGGAACGGTGTGCTGTGCCACAGAGGCTGGGGTGTGGGGGGAAGGCATGTGTGTTTAAAAAGCCAGCTCTGGTTCACAGCATTCTGAAGAAAGTCTTTCTGGTTCTACCTTGAGTGTCGGCACCTGGGGCCTTTCTGTGGGTTCTGGGGTGAAAAAGAATAAGCTCAAAATGACCTACACTCAACTGTCTTATGGTGACTGTAGGATCTTTCGTCTCTGATGAGGAAGCCAATCTTAAGCGTGTTGAACTTGGGAGTTAATGAATTCTTGTGAACCATATTAGTTAGACTGATGGGGTAAAGAAGATAGGCGAGACAAAGATCAAGTTATAAAGGCTGGAATACAGATGCACAGGGCATGTACTCATGGGACTGAAGACATGGGATTCCTTCTTTCTTTGACCTTTCATGGAGATCTGGACCTGGTAGGGCCTTGGGACATGACTGGGAAATTGGGAGATAGGGAAGCAGCAATATCAGAGGCTTGGGCTCTGCCCCAGTTTTTCACCCTTGGATATCTTGATCTCTTTGGCTTCATTTGGGCTGGAAAGAAAATAGTCTGGAAATTACCTTGTTCCCTCTGCGCTTTTCTCTGGGATGGGGTAGGGTAGGGAGCTAGAGAGGAAGAATTTAGCTGAAATTAACTAATTCTAGACATTTTCGCCTTTAGCTCTGGGTGCCACGATGCCTAGAGGCTGGCATTCTAAGACTGTTGTTAACACATTGGAGCCGTGCCCATCTTTTGAAGGGTTTATCTCTGTGATTTGAAAGCTTCCGGAAAGGGTGTGGGGATGTGGTGGCGGCTGGCGGCTGGTAAGCAGAGCAAAGGTTGGCAGTCTTGGAGGCTCTGTCCCTGATTCCCAGAGAAAAAGGTCACGTAGGGCAGTGGAGGAGAAACAGAAGTGGGAGCTGGGCCTTCTCTGCTGTCCGTTCCCGTGTAGAGCCCTCGTTTAGGGTGTCCCGTAAAACCAGAATTTTCAGTGTAGAGCCTGGGTAGGAAAACCTTGCTGGAGCAGCCGTGCACTCCCCAGGTATCCCGGGAGGAAGGGGAGACAACCAGAAAGAGTCAGGAACACCTTTGCCCACACTGTGATCGGAGCTTCTAGCCTAAGACATGCTATAGATGGTACCACATCACTGGCTCTCCTGAATCTGAACAAGGAATGACTTCTCTGAAATGTTTATAATTCCTCAGCTTTTTCCCCCTTCTTCAGTCTGTGGTCCTCTCTGTTACTCTCCCAACAAGTAGAGCTTCACTCAGATGCAAGCATTGTCAACACTATGTGGGGTGGGCTGCGGGGGGGTGCTTTTCATGAGGCCTCGTGATCATCTGTTTCTCTGAAGCGACGATTCGAGAAGTTTGAAGACAAAATGAAGAAAGCGGTCATTATTTCCCCCCTTGTGAAGGAGTCGCTTCACAGACATGGCATATGTGTTAAAGCTAAGTCCTTTCTATGTTCAGGGAGTCATAAAAAGCATGGAAGAGACAGACCGGTATCGTCTTAGGTCATACCCCACAGCGCTCTATAACTTGTTAGTCATTTAAACACAGACTGAGTTTATGGCTTTGAAATAGAAGGTGAGACTGCTGCAATAGGCTTAACTTACACGGATTATTTCAGAGACCAGGAGTCAGCCCAGCCACAAAATAAACAGATGGAATTCTTTTTTATTCCCGCCCCCCCCCCCCAGCTTCAGCAGTTCAAATGCAGGGTGACTTAGAAATCCTTATCACCTTCAGCAAAGCAAGAAGGGGAAAATGATGTAATTCACTCTTCCTCACTCCCTGCTGAAAATGCCATTGTTTTCACTGATAGGAGAAAAAGGGCAGCAGAGACCAGGGGCATCTTTTTTCCCTGCTGAGCAGGCAAGTCCTGCAGGACGTCCCTAAACTGGCTGAAGCCAAGGCACTCGTTGTGTTTTGGTCATCCTCATCACCGTAGCATCATCGTAGCCAAAGGTCCTCAAATCAGTCATCCAAGGAAGGACCTCCCATAAAAGCCTTGCTGTTCTATTGATGTGTTAAATTATGCCTTGTTTTTGGAACTCTTGCATTGTACCTCCAACACACAAACAAGCAAACACAAAACCTACCGCACCACAGAAAGTACTAATTTTCCACACTTGTAAGCCCGAGGAGGTGAGCAGGTGTGACGCTGTGGAGAGCTCCTGTAGGGAGAAGGGGTTTGCACAGACACGCTGGCTTGGTGACTAAGCCTTGCCTGAAGATCTCTGCTGACATTTAAAGACTTTATAGGCTCCGTCTTCTCTGAAAACCAGCATCATGTCTCTTCCCACCTCTAAATCCTGTCTGTGAAGGGAAAATTCATTCTGAAACAAACATTCATCAGGCTTGTCCTCCTGCCAAGTGCTGAGGCAGCTGCGGAGAGCGTAGCAGTGAGCAAAGCAGGCTCCGTTCCTTCCCTCATGGGGCTCACAGTCTGCAGGGAAGACCTGGACGGTCGGCAGCCATGCAGACACACGTATGTGAGTGTAGACAGGTGTGTGGGTGTGTGAACAAATGCTTCTCTGAGGAGGTAACAGGTGAGGTGAGATCTCGGGGGAAGATGGGCACGCACTGGGTGGATGGGGGCGTCGGCAGGGAGAGAGCCGAGCATCCCACGTGGAGGGAATTCCACACCTAACGGACCTGAGCTCCTGAAGCAGGAGGAGCCCTTCCCAATACTGAGGGGATCTGAGGCAGAAAGCAGGTCAACCAGGGCTTTTGTAGGCCGGGGTGACCACTGTGTCTCCCTTTTTTTTTTTTGGCAGCTTGCGCAGCTTGAGGGATCTTACTTCCCTGACCAGGGATTGAACCTGGGCCACGGCAGTGAAAGCACCGAGTCCTAACCACTGGACTGTCAGGAAGTTCCCTGCATCTCCTTTTTTAGGGTCGTGGAATCAAGCTTGTTCATCTGAGTGGGGGTGAGTCTGGTCAGCTCAGTGAGGGAACACTGGAGGAAGAACACATTTGGAGTGGAGGCATGATGAGTTCAAAACCGTGGAAACCCTACCATCGTTTTTGGTTGTCATTATTCTAATTTGTATGTGATCCTATTCAAACGCCTCTATTCTCTCTCTCAACTCCTGGAACATATTTGCTTCTTGGCTTTTACAGCTTTACCAAGTATCAATTTTTTCTGATCAGGAAAAAAAAATATGATTTGGTTTCTCTAAGTGGATGTTTTATTATAATGAGAGCATTTAGGCACTTGGGTGTCTTTTATTTCTGGGCATATAGCCTGCCTTCTTGCCAGGCCATCAAATGCCCCTCACTAGGCATTCCGGACAGACCTTTGTGTTTCCGTCTTAGGAGCAGGCTTGCTGGCAGTGATACCTGGCATTGCAAAATCCTTCCGTAAGCCTTTGTTTAATGCCAGAGATCTCAGATGCTTTCAGATTCTGGAGAGGTGCCATGCTGCACTCTCGGATTAGGAGCTGATGGAAGGACTCCCATATCTATGAGCCTAATATAAGCTGTCATTTCAAATGAATGAATCGTTTATACTGTTGGAAAGAGTCCAGGGATGTTTGGGGTTCCTTTTTTAGCCTATAAAGTTCTGAGCTATTGGACTTTTATAGCAGTAGTCTAATAACTGCCTATTATTTGTGCTGCTTTGAGATGAGCCTACAAGAGATTCAGCCTGTTTCTTTTGCTGACTCCTGGGATCACGGCTACAGGCTGGTTGACTTGGACCATTTTCTCATTTGTCTTTTCTGTCAAGGACTTTCGTGGGAAACATGGGGTTTTGTTCACCATTTAGAATGATCATCGGTTTAAATGCCTTAGCGTATTCTGGAGTGCGTGACTGGGCAGGTGGGCGGGCGAGCCTGGAGAGCCGTTTGTAGCTTGTGCCCAGATTGCTCCAGTCCCACTTAAGACATACATGCGGGTCCTCTTACTACGAGGCACGAGATTATCCCAAACTGTGGACAGTCTTAAAAAGGTCCTCGATGCTCTTTGCTCTGCCTCTTCCTCTGCCAGTTTAGGATTAGGCTGTGAGAGTAGGTGTGTCCAGATGGTGAGCGTATCGCCCAGAACAAGAAAAATCTTTTAAAAGTTTTGGCTGCGGTGAACCCCTGGGATTCCGAGCCTGTACCTCTGGTGGCAGAGCCAGCCCTGGCTCCTTCTCGGTGGTGCCGAGGACTCCCTGCTGCTCCCAGCCAGACGCGGGCTGCGCGTGTGTTCACACGGGCCTGGTTCTGGGGCTACAGAGGGCACAGGGTGCCAGCCATGACACTGAGTAATGCCGGGAGGTGCCTTTAGAACAGACAGTGTGGGTGAGCACCGCGCACGGGGAATACCTCTGGCTTGACGTTTCCATTACTGCATTATTTAAATGAGTGTCAATTAGGTAGCGTAGACTGGCTGCCTTCTGCCAGGGCACCTCCTAGTCATTAGCACAGGCAGGTGTAAAATGCTTCATATCAAATGTGGTGCTTCCTGGCTGGACTGTTGAAAATCAGTCACAGAAGGTGATTATCCTTCCTCGGCGTTCCCTGACGTGCAGAGTATTTATATCCTGGCCTGAGAGATTAGAGGTCCACAGACCCTTGCTTGGGGCCCTAAAAAAGCTTTGTGATAATTCTCACACCTCCCCGACCCACCACTGCTACCCCAAATAAGATATCACAGGCCCACACATGTTATGGTTATTCCTAAATTTTAACAAGACCCAAACAGTGAGTCATAGGCATTTGGGGGGCCTGCCGTGTTCCTTAGACTTGTGGATATTAAGATCTGAAAATGTTTCTACCTTGCTTTTAACCTGCTTTGTTGAATTAGTAATCCTAGCTCAGAAAATCCTTTTGGCATCTCTTCGCCTAATCCACTCTGTCGGATGAAATTGCCAAAGTGGCGTTTAACTGAAGTGTGTGCGTACGTGCAGACATGTGCATGGGTGTATGGGGTCGTTCTCGTGAATTTAGGGTCTTCATTTATATCTGGCTGTATATAAAAGAATTGATTCACGAAAGGCTCTGCTAATTAGTTACATGGGAATATACAAATTAAGAAGATTAAATGTTGGTGAAAAGCAAAATAGGAAGCGAAGTTGTTGGTTTTGTACTTTCCCATTTGCTAACTGCTGAACGGGGCTTATGGTCCCTCCATAGCAGGGATTGAGTTAATTATTACATATTACTGAGCTGTCTTTCTTCCTCTTTTTCCCTTTTTCCTGATTGTGGTGGGGAAGATGTGAAAACCTTGGTTTTCGACTTCGTTTATGACCCCACAGGATAAGATCTGATTAGGATCTATACCTCATTAAGCCTGGATGCCCTGCAGAGTTGCCTGTAGTGGGTTGAATCTTACTAAAGATGGTATTTACTCGAGGCTGCTCAATTCTGGCAAAATTCTCTAGGCTACAGTTTAAACATCTGTCAGACAGTCCCCACATCCTTTCAAAAGCTAGAGACCTTGGAAAGGCAGTAGGCCTCTTGCACCTGTGCACATAGAGTTCAGTTTGGGCTGGAACTTTAAGAGCAGAGTTCACTCTGAGGGCACACCAGAGAAATTATTATTGTTGTTATTTTTTTTAATTGACAGTTTTTTATTTGAACCACAGAGTGTCATTAATTCTTTGGTACCCTGGACCATCCATTCCCATAGGATCAGTGATGAGTGAACCCTGTATGGTCTACAGTTCTTGTTTGCTGTTGTTCCTGGGGGACCGTAGGTGCAGCGAGTGAATGATTCATACTCCTCAATTCATTATCAGCCTGTGATCAGCTCCTCTCCTATATTATTCTCACTTTACCCCTTCATCCTAACACTAACCTCACCTCCCCAACCCAGCATCGATAGGTACAACCTCCTTAATGTGTTAAGTATGTATTTTTGGATATCAGTGACCTTTAACAATTATTTAGGGTTTTGAAGTACATGTTTGTGTGTCAGATTTACCTAAATTGCTTTATTGCCCAGTTTTTGAATATAGTCTTTTTAATTCTCTGCTGTGCTCACAAATCAATATGACACCACTAACTCTGCCCCTCACCCCACCCATCCATTTCCCTCCAAAGAATCATCACCTGTTGGGCAGCATAGCTGGCAACTCTCAGCCCAGCTTTGTGCCATTTGAGAGTGGCAAGCATGTCTAGACTCCCTAGAAATATTATCTTTCAACTTGCTTTTGGCAAGTGTAAACTTTTTGCTGGATTATGTCAACAGATATATATGTTTCTCATCCTCATAGAAATAGCTTGATGCTGGAATTTCTCTTGGATTTCTCTAGGCAGGGAGAAAGAAAGACCATCCCTTGGCTCATTAAAGTTATTGCTCATTAAAAATGTCTGCGGGCTCTTGATCCTCGGGGGTGGGTCTGGTGACACACATATACTGTCAGCGGCTATTTTGGATTTTCTGCTTTCGGGCATGTCTTTGCTCTTGGATGAGCCCCTTGTGGTTTTCAAAAGACCTAGCAAGTCAATTATAAATAGAAGGCTCGTGTCTGTGTGTCTGCATGCCCTTACTCTGTGGGACAAGGCACCCACATTACAGTGGGCAGTGAACTATTTTTCACTCCTTTGAAGAGGGAAGAAGAAAGATGAAGAATGCCTTTTCTCTTTCTGAGATAACCCACACACCTCTACACACACCCACACAGATCTGTGTAAATGAACTTGACATTTTCAAAGACCTTACCTTAAGGTCTCCTCTTGAAAGCACAGCCATCCAACCTGTTATATTTTAAGAAAGCAGCAGTTCTCTCACAGACCTGCTGCAGAGGGTTCAGGGATTAGAAGGCAGCCTGTCTGTGCTGTAGACCTTCGGAGGGAGTTTTGAGAGCTGACTCTCTTTATATGAACAGTGCTTTGGTGAAAGTGGTCTCATCAGGCTAATCAGTGGCCTCTGGGACTTGGCTGTTTACATTCTGCCTTCACTTTCCTTCCCCACTGGTGGAAACTGTTGGGACCCGCAAGTCTGAACTAATTATTCTAACAAAAGAGGGGAAAAGAAAGAGTGATTTGAAAGGTGAAACTGCAAATGAGTGTTTTCAGAAAGAGGCAATTAGGAGGTCTGGTTCGGTGTGATTCACTGATGATCCATGTTGCACCTTGGACCCACCTGTGTGGGCTATGCCTTTGGTCCCACTTGTTACCTTACTGTTCAGACACTGTTTTATTCCCTTTGTCTTTTTGTGCCCTCATCCTCAATAATTGGTGCCAGCTTTTATCTGCCAGTTGAAAAGGTTTAAGCAGTGTTTAGCCTCGTAATTAATGTGAAAACTTCAGTGTTGTACTACTGAAAAATTACTCGACATTTAGCTGAAAATATTGATAATATGGATAGGTAAGTATAGACCGTGCATCCTTGGGAACTCTTACTGTACTGATGTGTTTCTGAAGCAGACAGGTGACCGCAGCAATGTCAGCAATCCTGTATTAGTAGTTGATGGAGGCTCGTATGGAGGTAACGGGAGCTGGTATTGACAGACGCTATGTATTTAGGAGCCTTGTTTTAAAACACAAAATAAAGGTGATGAGCCATTACGTTCTGGTAAAACATTTTATTTTGGTTCAAGAATCGGGATGTGAGAGCCCATCAGACCAAAGATACCATGAAAACCACAGTGGGAGAAGTTCATTTTCAGAAACCTATGGACAGATCATAATCATTCTTTGGCCTAGTATAGGATATAAAAGAGTACCTTATATAGCTTATATCAACACATTCATATCTTGAGACGTGATTATTATTTGGTGGTTGGTCAGCTGAGAGTTACAAGACAGCAGAAATATGGAAATCATGGCCAGTGGTGATACTTCACCTGACTTTGGTTAACGTGTTTGTAATGGTCTTGGAGAGACTGTATCGTTCCCCCAGTGGGGTTTAAACCCATGCAGTGATTTTTTTTGTTTTCCTTCCTCTCTTCCCTTTGCAGATGAGAAGCCCAAGGTTAACCCTAGACTTTACATGTGTGTGTGTGAAGGCCTCTCCTGTGGAAATGAGGACCATTGTGAAGGCCAGCAGTGCTTTTCCTCGCTGAGCATAAACGATGGCTTCCACGTCTACCAGAAAGGCTGCTTCCAGGTCTATGAGCAGGGAAAGATGACCTGTAAGACCCCGCCGTCACCCGGCCAAGCTGTGGAGTGCTGCCAAGGGGACTGGTGTAACAGGAACATCACCGCCCAGCTGCCCACTAAAGGTTCCCATGGACTTTTCTATTTCTAGATCAAGGGTCTTTGTTAGTATTGTCCTGATTCTGTGTGGGTTAAAGATGTAAGTAGCCAGAAGGCTTTCCTCCTGCTCTTCCAACAGTGGGTGACAAGGGAAGTCCCTCTGGTGAGGAGGAGAAAGGCATGGCCTTTTGGAATCTACAAGGAGGGTGGATGTTTTTGGGAAAGTGAGCACGGTGATGTCTGCCTTGAGGATGGCTTGGCTGACCAGATCTCTCTTGGTGGTCATGAGCAGGTGAACAGCTCCTGACATCCTTTTCTGAAAGGAGCTATGATGTCATAATTTCTGAGACAGTTCTGCTTTGTAAATGCTCATCTCTGTGTTGAGTGTGTAGGGAGGAAAGTGGAACATAAGACTCTGATGTCTGAGTGGAATACCTTCCCTTCTTTACGAGGAAGGAGACAACCTCTATGCCCTGCAATCTATCACCCATCTGATGCCCAGCAATCTATCACCGAAACTTGAAGCTGGGTGAGATTTCACATCAACCTTGTAGTTTATGTGGAATCTTCTCCGTATTATAGTCAATATGGATTTCAGTCCTCCTCTGAAACTGTTTCCTCATAAAATGAGCCCTAAATTGCTCTCTCAGAGTCCCTACAAACATGAATGTACCTTGGTCTTTGTAGACTCATTCCAAGCCAAATTTACTCTCTTAATATATAGTACATTTTTAATAGACATACTTAACCAATTTTGCACTCACAAAAGAAGAAATAAACGGTAGAAGAGGCTACTAAGAGCATCCACGGCAAGAAATGTCAGCCAGAAAGGGAGGAGACAGAAAAATGTAAAAAACTGATACAAGATCATGTTCCATAATTCATAAGTTTTGAAGTTATGGTGAGGACCTTAAGCCATATAGAAAAGGTTAAAGTCTGATAAGCAAATAGGGTTCAATAATAAAAGAGAGTTTTTAATAAAAAGAGATGTTTTTATAAGCGAGGTCAGGTATTTAATGGTTAAACCTAAAAGGGTACTCGATGGGATAAATTCTTAAACCTTGTGAGTTTGTTATTAATAGAGTGGATGGACCATGAAGAAATGTCTGCATTCATGTAGAAATGATATCTGCAGGGTGAAAAGTTTCTAATCTGCAGAACAGTCTGTCAGATTAGAGTTGTAACACAGAATTTATTTTCTTAAGGAATTTCTGATTTAATTAGGGAGGCGCAATATTCATAACTTAATGCTGTACATAATTAGCTTTACACTTTATCATACAAGTGACATGTGCCAAGTTGTTGATTAATTTGGATTTGGAAAGTTAAAAGAAATTTATAAAGGAAGTTTGGCTTGAGATTGGATGGCTGAAGAGGCCAGGGACGTGGAAAGAGTAAGGCATACGTGGGGAACAGGGCTTGGTGACGTGATGTCAGGAAAGGGTCTGAAATTCAGAGGTGATTATCGCCTTGGGATCTTTTAATTATGGACCTTCACTAGGCAACTGAGAAACTTTGATTTAACTCAAAAGTGAATATTTGCTTGAGTGACATGTGAGTATTCGAGTGAATGCACAAATGTTTGAATGGGTATGTAATAATGTCTGAGCCAGAGAGTGAATGAGTGATTAGGTGCGTGAGTGAATCAAGGATAGAACGTTTTGAGTGAGTGAATGAATGTTGAATAAGCGAGTTAGAGAACAGGTGAATGAATAGGTTCCTAGGCAGAAATCATGACGTAATAGCAATGAGAATTCAGCAGTAGACCTCCGAGATACATTGAAGAGAGAGACCACAGATTGGATCATTTGGTCTTAACTCAGATAGCACTTTCTCATAGGAATATTACAGCACAGTGTCTGTCCGTAAGGGCTTGATGGTAAAACGTCCTTACAGATCAAATCCAGGTTAATAAGGCTAGTATCAGAGATTTGTGTAGTACTTTCTATTTTAAAAACACTTTTCACATAGATGCGTTAATAAATTGGTTCTCAGTGGAATTTTTTCAAACTCCTATTGTGTCTAAATGAATCATGGTTAAATGACTGGGCCGTTGGCCAGGTATTAGGAAGTCTTTCAGTTTCAACACTCTGTGGCTTGTGAGACTGTGTGGTCAGGGTCAGGAGCGAGCTACTTGTCAGGCATTGGTTATGCTAAATAATACGTAAACAATGAGCCTTACGGCCAGTTACCCTTCTCTCTCCCATCTCCAGGGAAATCCTTTCCTGGAACCCAGAATTTCCACTTGGAGGTTGGCCTCATCATTCTGTCTGTAGTGTTTGCAGTCTGCCTTCTAGCCTGCCTGCTGGGAGTTGCTCTCCGAAAATTTAAAAGGCGCAACCAAGAACGCCTCAACCCCAGAGATGTGGAGTATGGCGCCATCGAAGGGCTCATCACCACCAATGTCGGAGACAGCACGTTAGCAGTGAGTTTGTGGCCCCAGGGGACCCCGAGCATAACGCAGATGGCTGAAGATGCTTTCTTATTTCAAGCACGAAATGCTGACCAGTAACTGGTGACTGGACAGTGAGTGCACACATGCTCCTGGTCACTTATGTCTTCAGCAAGTATATGCCGGCACCCCTATGTGAGTTCAGTCTCCTCTACCTGAGAACATTTATTTTAGACAGACATTTACATTAAAGGAGGGAGTGGATTTATTTTAGTCGATCCTTGGTAGTTATTTTTCTTTGGGGAGTAAGGGGACAGGGACAGACAATGGTTGCCTATAATTTTGATGGTGGGGGAGGGCTTGGAATTTATGGTACTCAGTTCCTCTATTTTTAGCAGTAAAAGTGCTTTCAAAAAAAAGCACCTTTTGCTTAATATTAAAAATCACTTTCCCTTCTAGATTATTTCAGCGCCCTGTAATTTAAGACTTTTAAAACCTGACATCCAAAAAAGCAGCTATGAAATTTTTCGTGCTCCTGTGCCGCCCCCTTGTGGACTGCACTCATTTGGTTAAACCAGTGCTGTCCAATAGCAACCAGTGCTGTCCAATAGCGGCACATCTGTTAATTTAAAATGTTCTAGTAGCCATCTTAAAAAAAGTTCAAAAAAAACCTCACAGGTGATATTAATTTTAAGAATATACTTAACCTAACATATATAATTATTATCATTTCAACATATAATTAAAGAATTATTAATGAGATATTTTGCATCTTTTTTTTTAAACTAAATTTTAAAAATCTGTATTTTATATGCACAGCACATATCGGTTCAGATCAGCCACATTTCACTGTCTCAGTGTCAACGTGTGGCTAGCAGCTACCCTAGCACAGGGTTTGGAACCATTGTACTTGTATGTTTTAAAGTTACTCTTTTGCACATTTTAAAATGATGAAATCACATTGAAAGCAACTGTCTTCCTTTTTTCACTCTTTAAAATTGTTTGTCAAGTGTTAATTTTAAAGCACCTTTAAACTTTAAGTGAGAAAAGGGATTGCGTGCTATCGAATAGGTTACCATCGAGTGCCGAAAGGAGAAGTAATAACATTCTACAGGGGTACTGTGCTGAGTAGGATGCCCCCTTTAAAAAAAGGTGAAGATTTGTGTTAGAAAGATGTTAAAGTCATGCCAGTACTAAATCGAGACTCTCCTTGTCATTGGCTGATGAATTGAAAGACGGTCAAGGTGGTAGCTTTTAATGTGATTCAGTGTTATTTAATGCCATCACGTAAGATCATCTGTGTTAAGTCTTTGTTCTGCTAGACGACAGACTTAAAAGTGTCCGGGAGTTCTGCAGTTAAGCCTTTTTGCTGGAGAAGACTTGCCCTCACCAGTCATTGTAGCTCAGGTGCTACACCTGGACTACTACCCTTGGCGAGTTATTAAAACATTTGATGGTGGCTGATACAGGCTGGGAAATATCCCATCCTACTGCCTTCCCCATGACTGGACCACAGTCAAGTGTACTTTTTTTGTATGAAAAAAAAGGGGAAGGAACCTTGTTTAGCTTCCTTTTACCTACCTATTTAATTGTGCTACAGTGAAACTGGGAAAAGAGGAGAAAAGGACATTTCATTCAAAAAGTAGAAAAATATAGTTTTTCTTTAGAAGTGTATTTAGAAGTTTGTTTCAAGTTTTAAGGCAAATTAAATGAATTCATTGAGTTTGGAGCAAGGACGATACAATGCTGAATCTTGACAAAACTTTAGCAGTAGTCAGAACTTTGTTCCTCAGAACTGCTAACATAGCTAATCACATTGGGCACTGATAGGAATCTCTAGTGTAAATTATTATTTAAATGGCTTCTATAATTTTGAAAGCAGAATGCTTTCAAATATGCTAAAATAGTCTTCTCAACTCAACCGTTTTAGATGACAGTATATCACGATATAATGACACAGTAAACAACACTGTTTAAAAACAAGTTGTCATTATTGGTCTACATACTTGCTTATTTAAGTGATATTCTCATTTATATGACTCAGCAATGCATACCTTCCTAAACAGCTCTCCTACACTGAAAAAGAAGTCTTGGGATCCAAGAGTTGAAGTAGATGTTTGTTAGTCTTTGGTCGATTCCGCCCGCCCTGAAGTCTATGAACTAGGTTTAGAACCAGGATTGTACATTATGAAAAAACAACACATTAGTTCTATAGTAATTTCAGAATTATTCTCTCAAAAAAATTGAATGAATAAAGAGAAAAACGAACAGCAAAAGAGATAGGGAGATGTGAAACCCTACTTCATCTACATTCAGTTTCTTGTTGAATATCCATTTTGCGGCTTTTAAGGATTCTAAATTTCTTCCTTTAGATGTTCAGGTTTTGGTAATTTTGCTGATCAACAGTGCTTCACAGTGGTGCCCAGAGTAAGTAAAAGACAATGAAACTCAAACAAGGCAATGTATTCATGTAACAGGCCAGCTAAAATGTTTGGGAAAGGACAGCTTTGGGGAGTGTTAGATCAACATTACTGCAACCTTCCCACGATCACCATGGGCACAATATTGTTTATTATAGATAATCCATTCCTGATTCAAAAATGCTTCTGCTTCTTGGCTTGCACTGAGAGTAAGAAGGGAAAATTTATGAATGAACTAATTGGGAATCTTTTTTGCAGTGTGTTCATTTTTAGAAGTAGATTTGGGGCATGGTTTTATGTTTCAATGAAAGTCGTATTTTTTCTCTCTGCTTTGTGGGTAACTGACATTGAGAATGACGTACAGTATATGAAATCACGTGTGAGAAACTTGAAAATTGTAAAGCACTATAGAATTTAAGAGTCTTTCAATAAAAAAATTTTTTTTTTAAAAGTAAACAACTGTTAACAAAAAAAAGAGAAATGACATAGAGGTGTTAATTTTGTGATTCTTGTTCCCCACCTACCTAGTAACCTCCATCCAGGTAGCCCTCTCTGCTTGAGTGTACCAGTCTGAGGACTCAGATGGCCACTGGGGTCTTTACAAGATAAACAGCATTAGAGTCATTTGGTTCTTATTCCTAATTTGTTTGTTCCTTATTAGAGTTCCTTGGCATGTCAACTAAAGTGCATCCTTTGATAGGTATTCTGAGCAGGGCCGAATATGGTCAATTTTGCTCAACTCTTGGACTTGAAGGCCTTTGATTTTTGCTCCATTTTCTCTTCTAGCTACTGTTTCCCCTTGGGCTCAGCCCCGCATGTTGGACTTTTTAATTTACATCTTTGACTTTGTCCACTCAGCTTCTTTCTTTATATATTTTCTTCTAAGACTCTGGATACAAGAAAGGACTACTCATCCCTCAGAAAAACCTATCCCATATTAGGGAAAGGGCTAGCTTCTGGTTTTCCTAAGAAGTGAAACCAGTTCTTCCTCCAGTGGGGCTTTCCATGCACACGAACGGGCCATGTGTCCAAGACCACTGCCTCCATGCCAGTTACACCCACGTGCACGCTCATACTCTAACCTGGGAGCAGTTCCTCAATACTTTCTCTTTCTCCTTGTTTTGAACCGCAGGATTTATTGGATCATTCGTGTACGTCGGGAAGCGGCTCTGGTCTTCCTTTTCTGGTACAAAGAACAGTAGCCCGTCAGATCACACTGCTGGAGTGTGTTGGTAATTCTTTTTTCCCTTTCTTTGCGGGTTATGTGCTGTGGTTCTAGAAGTAGGATGGACCTTGGAAAATCTGCTTCGTGTTGCCTCTTGCTTGTTAAACGTCAGGAGATGTGAGGTAGCTATGTGGTAGTATGCCTCTAATCTGTGACTTGTGTTGGAGCACTTGAACTTGGTGAAGTTCTTGTCAAAGAACTAGTATCCACTAGGCAGGATACAGAGTGCCCAGTCAAAAGATTTCAGTTTTAAGTAGACCCTTCTGGATGATGGGAATGCTTGAAAATGAACTAACACGGCTGCTCCAGACCATAGGCATTGGGGAATCTGAGGTAAGTCGGCTTTTGGACAGTAAACTTGATAATTGTAATTTTATACTTCCTCACTCTTCCCCTGCCTTAAAAAAAAATGAAATAAATGTACCAAAGCTATCCCTCATAACTGCTTTATTTAAATAAGAGCTGTATACATTTCTCTGTGGCCTCTCACATTTTTTCCCATATTGGAACATATCTGTATAGAGATATAATCATAGTGTGTGTATAATTTGTCCCTGTTTTCAGTTTTAAGCTCACACACATTTTCATGTATTTGTACACATCACAGGTATTTTAAAGTTTATGTGATTGTCTATTGCGTGATAACTTTAACAATACTGTTTGAAAAATGTTTTGCACGTGTTGCTTCTTTTGAGTACGCAGAATAAACTTCTAGGAATTGGGGTTCCTGGGTCAAAATTCGTGACTTTTTATGGCTTGTCTTATATATTGCCGGATTGCCCTCTAGGAAGGTGGTGCAAATGCTTTTTTCTTTAAAGTCCTGATTTTTATTAGTTTTAGTTTTATGAGGTGGGCATTTGCAAGTCACATGACAGTTTTCATTAATTTCTCCTTTAGATGGCATGCAGGGATGGCCACAGGAGCAATGATGGATTAGAAACATCTCCATACTCTCCTGGTTCTCCCAGTTTTGGGGGGCTGGCTTTGCAGCTCTTGCCGTATCATCTTTTGCTTTTGGGAGGTGACGGGCCAACATAGGCTGCCTTCACCACTTGGCTACTATCCTCTGACTTTTCTTCCTGTTTTCATGGAAACCAGGACACCCCCAAATGCAGTAGTGGAAGGGGGTGGCGGGCAGAGGTAGTAGAAGTGACTGCCACCTTCAGGCACACAGGTGGCCAGCAGGAGCCTGTTGCCTTTTCTCTACGTCTGTAGCTACTGCAACTGTTTCTGAACTCCAGCTTCATGCTTCTCCTCCACGGTGGACTGTGTGTAGAGAAACTAAAAATGGAAAAGCCCCCAGTGTGCTCACTGCTGACAACCAGAGTTGTCCTCTTGTACCAGCTAACATCCTATTTGATTCTGAACAAGGGTACCTGGGTAGGGGTAAGAAGTGAAGGGGGACATTATCCCCCATCCTCCTGTCCCATGGCCACTCACCATTCACAGAGCAGCAGCTCTCATGACCGGTCCTCAGAGATGGACCCCAGAGTCCAAAGGGCAAAATAATACTGCACCTTTAAAAATGCATATTGTTTCCGGTTGTATAGATATTCTTCAGCATATTTTGAAATAGCTTATGTTCAGTTACAGTATTTTATTGGTTCAGTGCTAAAGAGCCATGCCTTTCAGTAGCATCTAGTTGGTGTTCATGTAGTACAGGCTTGCATAAAAATGTATGTAATGAACTGTTCGGATGTTACCATTTTTGGTTGAAAAACATGAGAAGTTGGACTAGATCCGTTGTTACAGATGGTGATCAATGAATCTCCAAATTTTAGGTGCTTTAGGGGACCCCCCCTCTTTTGGGTCTCCATGGCCAGGACTTTTGGGCAGCTCTGCTTCTGTTTTCAGGGACTTCTGCATAAGGTTGCATTTGCAAAAAGCATTTGACAACTTAACAGCCTTTGAAAACCATTTAAGTAGGTTTCTGTTTCAATTCTGTCTACTTATGCTGACATCTATCTCTGTTTGCTCTAAAACAAAGGATTTAAGGCAACTGTATAGTAATGTCCACAATGCTCTGGGATATTTTTCTCTCCTTCCTAATGAGAATATGAGGACAAAGGGCAAATAAAGATACAGAATGGAACCAAAGGCAGGAATAGATGAGCCTTCTCTTTTGTAGCAGTCGATTTTGTAGATCTTAGCACTAGCCTTCATCTTAAACTACAAATGCTGGGCAATTACCATGACTTTATTCCAGTTAATCCTGCACTAAATACTATTTTTGTGACTTGACAGTGGCCCACAAAAGACCACTTACTGGCTTCATTTAACGCTCTTTTGGATTAGTCACTGGTATTTAGTAGGGACATTGCTTATCGTAAGGGAATCTAGATTGAGCAGTTTTGATTATGTTTTGATTATGTCCAGACATAATCTCCTGGACAGACATGCTTTCTCTCTCCATGTTTGGGTTCTCAGCGACTTAGTTTTCCAGCAAAGAGCTGCATTCCTGTATATGTAGGTGGTGCTGCAGCAGCTTATTACCAGCTGGGATTCCCAGCAGCCACTTGCCTTGGTAGAAAGCCCCGCTGCCCTGCAACTCGTATCTCCTGCTGCATCGTTTTCCAGGTGCCACGTCTGCCTTCACCTTGATCATACCCTGTGTCGATCCCCCCAGTCTCGCGGTAATTCCCTCCTCCTCCCAACCTCCCTGATCACCTACCTGTCATTAAGGAGAAAAACGGGAGCAGACATAATCAAAACATAATCAAGGGCTTCCCTGGTGGCTCAGTGGTTGAGAGTCCGCCTGCCGATGCAGGGCACACGGGTTTGTGCCCTGGTCCGGGAAGATCCCACATGCCGCGGAGCGGCTGGGCCCGTGAGCCATGGCCGCTGGGCCTGCGAGTCCGGAGCCTGTGCTCCGCAACGGGAGAGGCCACAACAGTGAGAGTCCCGCGTACTGCAAAAAAAAAAAAAAAAAAAAACATAATCAAAACTGCTCAATCTAGATTCCCTTACGATAAGCAATGTCCCTACTAAATACCAGTGACTAATGCAAAAGAGCATGTAGTTGACAAGCTGACAGTTGTGCTGGGGCTGCAGGAGGGGGCACGAACTCCTCAGGTCAGATCACAACTCGTCACCGTTTTTTGAAAATGTTTTCTCCAAGTGGCCTTTTCAGTGTCACCCACTTGTGGCATCACAGGGACTGTCTTGCAGGCGAACACCCATGACCAGTGTCAGAAATCGGGACTGTTCTGGGATTATGTGTTTAAGACTTTGCAAATCCTCTTTTGAAATATATCCTCCGCCAAGAAATCCTTTAAGGACGGCAGTGGCTGTCTGTCGATCTCCTACACAGCATTGCTTTGTGTGTGCGTGCGTGTGTGTGTTAATCCTTCAGAACACACATCTCAAACTCAGTGATCTCTTTGGTGAAAAATATAAATGCATATGTAAATTCACAAATGTGGACTCTTAGAAAATGCCGATGTTGATCCTTTATTAAGGGAAGGAATCAAGTAAGTCACTCAGTTAAGCCCCATACACGCTTTTTGGCTTTCATCAACATTGAAATTTCTAAGTTTTACTAACTTTCATGTGCTTTTACAAACCATATGCATTTCATACCTTTTCACAGAGGAATGTAAAGGTAAACTTTGTAATTAGCAGCTCATTGTACAGATGCAGATTCTGAGAGAGTTTCATTTGATAGCACAGTAGGGTGGCCGGGAGGGGCAGTTTCCACCTTATTTTTGGATGTCTTTACAGGCAAAAAGTAGTGGTATTTATACCCCTGAGTTGTGTTTTTCCATGGGAGGGGTTAAGAGTTGCTAGCATGAAGTTCGTTGGCTACCTGTCCTGTTCTGCTGTCCAATGTCACCTCTGTGTTGCTTTCCACAGGGAAAGGCAGGTATGGTGAGGTGTGGAGGGGCAGTTGGCAGGGGGAGAATGTCGCTGTGAAGATCTTCTCCTCCCGGGATGAGAAGTCGTGGTTCAGGGAAACAGAGTTGTACAACACTGTGATGCTGAGGCATGAAAATATTTTAGGTAAGTACAAAAATTATCCCCTCATTAATTTTCTTCTAGGAAGAAATAATTGCCTGCCTTTGCCCTCTCAGATTTGGTGTGTCTGAATTCGCAAGTCTCTCCTAAATGGTGACATAGGGACCATTAGCATTTATACGCTGTTTAATTTTCTTTCCACATGAATTGCTTGTGTAAGTCTGCGAAGAAGCTAAGTTTGAAGATTCTCTGGATGATGAAAAGGAAATTGTTATTGCTAAGTCTTCCTCTGCAGGTTGTTACTTAAATAACAAAAACTTGCCCCATATTGTTCACTTCAAGGCTTCCTCTGTAGTTCTGCTTACCCCACCCTTTTTGAATATTTATTACTTGAATCAAACTAAGAAAGATCTTTGGACGATTTCCTAGAGATTCATAGCTCCCAGGGATATCGTAATTAAATGCACATTCCTTCAAACAAGGCATCGTTTTTAAAGCCCAGATTTAGAGAAGGATTTAGCATACATTTTAATTTGGAAACTAAAGCTTGGAAACATTTGTGAAATATGTGAAGAGCCCATTGAAATACTGCTATGGAAGTATAAAGGGTTAGAATATTCCTTTAGCCTGTTGACTTCTTTGTTTTTGAAAAGTTTTTCTACATGTGTTTATACTAGTACATATATGATGAATGCTGCCTGGGGTGCTTCTTTAAGAGTGGCTATAAAGTTTCTATAGAACTGGACTCTTTATAGGATAGTGTTGGCCACTGCATGGCTACGGGATCAGGTCTGGCTTATAGGAAGGCCACTGTCAGAATTTATTTCTATTCCAGTATTGCCAGGTTAGTATTAAGCCTGAGTCAGGTTGTCTACAAATCATGGCTTGACAGTTGTCCAAAGGTTTGCTTTAGCAGTTTGGTGGTATGTTCCATCTCAGACTTGTCTCGGTTGCTGTTGTCATTTTCTCCCCTGCCCTTCCCCCTTGGGCCCTCACCGTCACCTAGGCCTCCTCACTTGTATCATTGCTATGGGTCTCCCCTCTCCAGTCCATCTTGCCACACTGAATTATCTTCCACTGGGGAGCTGAGACACTTCTGCTCAGTGTCTTTGATGACTCCCACATCGCTTGCAACATTTATGACTTCTGAGCCTGGCATTCCAGACTCCCTATTTTGGGGTCCGAAGAGGACTCTGCTACTTCCTGTACAAATATGCCCACGTGCAGTCAGTTCCAATATTTGTCACCCCTTGGGATTGCCCTTGAACATTCAGCTGTCTATGTCTCATTCATGTTGCTCTTGGTCACCCACTATCCCCATTCCACCCTCTACCCACTCCTTCCTTCATCAAAACTTCTTAGTTCCCTTCCAGACTCTCCCAAGGGATTTACTTGGGCTTTTCTGCACTCCTGCACTTTTTACCTCCTATATAACTCTTATCGTGACCGCCTTGTATTGCAGTTAGATGCATGTGTGTTAACAACAACAATGACTATAGTTACTATGCAGTAAGCACTGCTTTGTGTCATGCACATTTTCTCATTTAATCTTCACCATGACCGTAAGAGGGCAGATATTCTTATTTTCCTGGTTGTAACTGATAAGGTAACGGAGGTACAGAGAGGTTAACATCACCCAGCGGGTTAAATAATGGAGCTGAGAATCACACCGGATGGTCTAACTCTTAACCACATGGTAGTTAGCTCATGGAATTGCTTCTTAGATTCTAGAGTCGTAGTGTGAGGTGAAAATTCATCTACAGTCAAAATTACCTTTAAATGTCCTAATATTTCCTCTGACACTGGAACAGACTGAGGTTGGGTAACAGATAAACCACTGGCTGTGTTAAAAGTCATGATGGGAAAAAAAAAAAAAAAGTCATGATGTACAAGAAGTACTTATCTTTAAACAATAGAAGTACTCTTTTTTTTTTTAACATCTTTATTGGGGTATAATTGCTTTACAATGGTGTGTTAGTTTCTGCTTTATAACAAAGTGAATCAGTTATACATATACATATGTTCCCATATCTCTTCCCTCCTGCGTCTCCCTCCCTCCCACCCTCCCTATCCCACCCCTCCAGGCAGTCACAAAGCACGGAGCCGATCTCCCTGTGCCATGCGGCTGCTTCCCACTAGCTATCTACCTTACGTTTGGTAGTGTATATATGTCCATGCTTCTCTCTCGCTTTGTCACAGCTTACCCTTCCCCCTCCCCATATCCTCAAGTCCGTTCTCTAGTAGGTCTGTGTCTTTATTCCTGTCTTACCCCTAGGTTCTTCATGACATTTTTTTTCTTAAATTCCATGTATATGTGTTAGCATACGGTATTTGTCTTTCTCTTTCTGACTTACTTCACTCTGTATGACAGACTCTAGGTCTATCCACCTCATTACAAATAGCTCAATTTCATTTCTTTTTACGACTGAGTAATATTCTATTGTATATATGTGTCACATCTTAGTAGAAGTACTCTTAACGGGCAGGTGCACGTACTCTGAGAAGCACGTGGGGTCTGAGACTCACTGAAGGAAGGGCATGTTCAGGCAGCCCCTCTCTTCTCATGGGCTCATGGGCTTATGGGCTCATTGATCAAAACGCTCTAGATGTTGCTGTGCTATGCAAGTAGTCACTTTATCCATGCTCTTGAGTTAAATGACCTGTGATACCACTCCACTATACACCCAGTACAAGAATGATTTCCATTGTTTTTGCTTTCACACCCAGTCCTGAGGACAGTTCCCTGCACGTGGTAGGTGCTTAGTAAATATTGATTAAATTGGATTTAATCACGCAGGAAATTTGAAAGTCACCTTTGCAGTATGATTCATGTGAGAGAAGTTAGGTTCCCTTAGTGTGATCCATGGAAACTGTGAATTCATGAGATCTTGTTACTCTCATCATAATTACAGCTGTATGGATTAATTTTACTGTGTAGTCGGTCCTCTTAGTTGAGACAGCTCGTAGAAATGTACCACCTTTTTTTTGGTTAAACTTCTTTCCCTGCCTTAGCAGTTTTTTTGGATGTAGAGACTTTAAGGTTTTCTGTGACATTTTCTTTTCTATCAAAAGATTGTTTTGAATATCAGATCATGATTTCCCCCACCCTTGAGTATTGCTAACTCTAGCCCCCTTGAAATACATAATTAAATTACACACACGTATAAAATTATGGGCCCTCGTTGTTTATCCCCCCCCAAAATGATATCTTTCCAATGACTAGTTTGGATTTCAGCTGTTCCTTCTGCTGTGTCTGGTGTAGAAGTCAGCAGATAAGTGAATGACGGGAGGCTGTGTTTGGCGGTTGGAACAGTGTCTGGGAGGTTGGGAAGCCAGTTTCTATTCTCAGCATCATTACAGGCCCACTCTGTGACTTTGGGCCAAAGTTGTATGTTTCTGAGCATCCTTTTCCTCATGACTGAAACCAGGGAGTTTCAGTTAATATGACAATTTCACTCCAAAGTCTCATCTTACACTCTTAAAAAAAAATATGGTACATATGATATCACTTATATCTAAAATATGACATAAATGAACTTATCTGTGAAACAGGAGCAGACTCACAGACATAGAGAACAGACTTGTGGTTGCCAAGGGAGAGGGGAGTAGGGGAGTTCAGAATTAGCAGAGGCAAACTAATATATATAGGATGGATAAACAAGGTCCTACTGTATTGCACAGGAATATTCAAGATCCTGTGATAAACCGTAATGGAAAAGAATATGAAAAAGAATATATATATATATGTATAACTGAATCACTGTGCTGTACAGCAGAAATGAACACATTGTAAATCAACTCTACTTCAATGAAATAAATTTTTAAGAGCGATTATAGCACTAAAAGAAATGGTACAATATCCATTAAGTTGACCATTTTAATCATATAAGCGAGATTTAAGTACAGTCATATTGTGCAACCGTCACGACCCTCCATCTCCAGAACTGCCACATACTCTTAAAAGGTACTGCTTAACCATTTAATCAGTCAGAATTCCTTGAGACCAATTGGAAGTGAAGGAAACTACCTGAAAAAGATATTAAATTACAAACTTTGGGGCTGTAATTGAACCCAGGACTATTTTGAACTATAATAGTAACCAGCTACTCTTGAACACTTACTGTGTGGTAGGCATCGTATGAAACATTCTACCTACAATAACTCTTTATTTTCACAGTAACTTTGAGATACAGGACGGTGTTATCCATATCTTATAAATGAGGAAACCAAGGTGACGATTTTATGTGGCACATGTGGAATCACCCAGCTCAGGATGGTGAGCCATGTGGATGCCCAATAGTCTGGCTCTGGGGTCCAACACTCTCAAGCCCTGTGCTCCCCAGCATGGTGGCCTCACTTCTCAGGTATCAGAGCTGCCCAGCACCTGGTTCCCATGAGAGCTACCAGTGAGAGGCTTACAAGGGCACTGCTTACCTCACTTAAGATTTGGGGTTTTATTTTAGTTTATGAGGCACCTGGGAGGATGACTTTGGCTGTTATGTAAGAGGCTTTTGCCCTTATCACGTTCTCTCAGTGTTATGAACACGTCCAATGGCTGGGCCAGGCTTCCAGTGTATGGGCACCTGTTCAGTCTCCACTAACAGTAGACTGCTTTGACTCAAAATACAAAAGTCCCATAAAAATGGTCTACCATGTTGAAGCAAATGTAGTTGTACAATTCACACTTGAGTGGTAAATAGTTTTATAAAAAAATCTTACTTATTTAAAAGTCAGTTTTCTTGAAGGTCTAGAGCCTAACTAATGGGACAGACAAAAATCCTTCTCTAAGAACTTGGGGACTTAGAGAAGGTGAGAGAATAAATTGTAGTTATTTATTTATTTAATCAATCACTCAGTCAATCAGATGCTGCTCTCCCTTGGCCAGAGGAATCAGTGAAGGCTACGCAAATACATAGCAGTAATTTAGTTTCTTTTGAATGGTGCTTCTATAGTTTGGGATATTCATTTTGGAGAAAGTTATTAAAGATGAATATCATGTGGTTTACATATGATCATCTCAATAGATGCAGAAAAAGCTTTCGACAAAATTCAACACCAATTTGTGATAAAAACTCTCAAGAAAGTAGGCACAAAGGGAACCTACCTCAACATAGTAAAGGCCATATATGACAAACCCACAGCCAACATCGTTCTCAGTGGTGAAAAACTGAAGCCATTTCCTCTAAGGTCAGGAACAAGACAAGGTTGCCCACTCTCACCACTATTATTCAAAATAGTATTGGAAGTTTTAGCCACAGCCATGAGAGAAGAAAAAGAAGTAAAAGGAATCCAGATCGGAAAAGAAGAAGTAAAACTGTCACTGTTTGCAGATAACATGATACTGTACAAAACAGAATCCTAAAGATGCTACGAGAAAACTACTAGAGCTAATCAATGAATTTGGTAAAGTAGCAGGATACAAAATTAATGCACAGAAATCTCTTGCATTCCTATACACTAATGATGAAAAATCTGAAAGAGAAGTTAAGGAAACACTCCCATTTACCACTGCAACAAAAAGAGTAAAATACCTAGGTATAAACCTACCTAAGGACACACAAAAGACCTGTATGCAGAAAACCATAAGACACTGATGAAAGAAATTAAAGATGATACAAGCAGATGGAGAGATATACCATGTTCTTGGATTGGAAGAATCAACATTGTGAAAATGACTCTACTACACAAAGCAACCTACAGATTCAGCGCAATCCCTATCAAACTACCACTGGCATTTTTCACAGAACTAGAACAAAAAAATGTCACAATTTGTATGGAAACACCAAAGACCCCGAATAGCCAAAGCAATCTTGAGAAAGAAAAATGGAGCTGGAGGAATCAGGCTCCCTGACTTCAGACTCTACTATAAAGGTACAGTAATCAAAACAGTGTGGTTCTGGCACAAAAACAGAAATACAGATCAATGGAACAGGATAGAAAGCCCAGAGATAAACCCATGCACATATGGTCACCTTATTTTTGATAAAGGAGGCAAGAATATACAGTGGAGAAAAGACAGCCTGTTCAGTAAGTGGTGCTGGGAAAACTGGACAGCTACATGTCAAAGAATGAAATTAGAACACTCCCTAACACCATATACAAAAACTCAAAATGGATTAAAGACCTAAATGTAAGGCCAGACACTATCAAACTCTTAGAGGAAAACATAGGCAGAACACTCTATGACATAAACCACAGCAAGATCCTTTTTGACCCACCTCCTAGAGGAATGGAAATAAAAACAAAAAGAAACAAATGGGACCTAATGAAACAAGCTTTTGCACCATAAAAAGCAAAGGAAACCGTAAACAAGACGAAAAGACAACACTCAGAATGGGAGAAAATATTTGCAAACGAAGCAACTGACAAAGGATTAATCTCCAAAATATACAAGCAGCTTATGCAGCTCAATATCAAGAAAACAAACAACCCAATCCAAAATTGGGCAGAAGACCTAAATAGACATTTCTCCCAAGAAGATATACAGATTGCCAACAAACACATGAAAGGATGCTCAACATCACTGATTATTAGAGAAATGCAAATCAAGACTACAATGAGGTATCACCTCACACCAGTTAGAATGGCCATCAAAAAATGTGCAAACAGGGCTTCCCTGGTGGCGCAGTGGTTGAGAGTCCACCTGCTGATGCAGGGGACACGGGTTCGTGCCCTAGTCTGGGAAGATCCAACATGCCACGGAGTGGCTGGGCCCGTGAGCCATGGCCGCTGAGCCTGCACGTCTGGAGCCTGTGCTCCGCAACGGGAGAGGCCACAACAGTGAGAGGCTCACGTACCGCAAAAAAAAAAAAAAAAAAAAAAAAAGTGCAAACGGTAAATGCTGGAGAGGGTGTGGAGAAAAGGGGACCCTCTTGCACTATTGGTGGGAATGTAAATTGATACTGTCACTATGGAGAACAGTATGGTGGTTCCTTAAGAAACTAAAAATAGAACTACCCTATGACCCAGCAATCCCACTACTGGGCATATACCCTGAGAAAACCATAATTCCAAAAGAGCCATGTACCACAATGTTCATTGCAGCACTATTTACAATAGCCAGGACATGGAAGCAACCTAAGTGTCCATCGACAGATGAATGGATAAAGAAGATGTGGCACATATATACAATGGAATATTATGCAGCCATAAAAAGAAACGAAATTGAGTTATTTATAGTGAGGTGGATGGACCTAGAGTCTGTTATACAGAAAGTCAGAAAGAGAAAAATAAATACCGTATGCTAACACATATATATGGAATCTAAAAAAAATGGTTCTGATGAACCTAGGGGCAGGACAGGAATAAAGACCTACATAGATGTAGAGAATGGACTTGAGGACACGGGGAGGGTGAAAGGTAAGCTGGGACGAAGTGAGAGAGTAGCATTGATATATATACACTACCAAATGTAAAATAGATAGCTAGTGGGAAGCAGCCGCATAGCACAGGGAGATCAGCTCGGTGCTTTGTGACCACCTAGAGGGGTGGGATAGGGAGGGTGGGAGAGAGATGCACGAGGGAGGAGATATGGGGATATATGTATATGTATAGCTGATTCACTTTGTTATACAGCAGAAACTAACACAACACTGTGAAGCAATTATACTCCAATAAAGATGTTAAAAAAATAAAAATAAAATAAAGATGAATATCATGTGGTTTAAAGTGATAAAGTGGAAACATTTTTTGTGTGTGTGTGGTACGCGGGCCTCTCACTGTTGTGGCCTCTCCCGTTGCGGAGCACAGGCTCCGGACGCGCAGGCTCAGTGGCCATGGCTCATGGGCCCAGCCGGTCCGCGGCATGTGGGATCCTCCCGGACCGGGGCACGAACCCGTGTCCCCTGCATCGGCAGGCGGACTCTCAACCACTGCGCCACCAGGGAAGCCCGGAAACATTTTTTTTAACTGAAGTACAGTTGATTTACAGTGTTGTGCCCATCTCTGCTGTACAGCAAAGTGACTCAGTTATATACATACAGACCTTCTTTTTTATATTCTTTTCCATTATGGTTTATCTCAGTATATTGAATGTAATTCCCCGTGCTATACAGTAGGACCTTGTTGTAGCAGAAACAGTTTCTTTAGCAAGAATAAATAAATGTCTAAGTGCACATTTTGTTTGATATTATGGCCAGCTAAGGGTTCTAAGAGAATCAGCTATGGGGAGACAGAGGCAGGTGGGATAACAGGGAAGAGTGAGAGACTAAGTCTGGCTGTGGGGACCAGCTTAGAGGAAGAGGGAGAAAGAGATGGGGATCAAGGTGTGGAAGTGTTATTCGGTTCACTTTACAGATATCCCACAGGTACAAATGTCAGATTGTCTTTCTCGAGTAGAAGCCAGCTTGTTTGAGGGCAGGATGATATGGTGGGTAAGAGTATGGGTTCTGGTGCCAGATTGCTGGGGACGGTTAGTGACCTTAATGTCAGTGATGTAATCTACCCTCTTCATGTGGTTGTTGGAGGATTGCATGTAGGATCTTTAGAACTGTGCCTGGCACATTGCTGATTCTCACTAATTATTAGCTGCTTCTGTTGTCGATGATGATGATGATCAAATAGGGAAATGTTTCTTTGTTCCCAGAACTTTCCTATGCAAGGTATGGTGTATCAGAGCAGGGGCACCAAATTTGGAGTTGGTAGCAACTTAATAGCTGTATGATCATTAGCTGTGTGATCCTTGGCACCTCCCAGCACAACTTCATCATGTGTAAAATGAGTATAATATTTATCTTTCTGGTCTACTGAGAAAAATTCCATGAGAAAATATTTGTGCAAGCGATATAAATTTTATATAAAGTACGGCATGTTTATGTATTCTCCTTTTCCTTTACACTTTCACAAGTCATTTAATTCTTCAAGCCATATCTGTCTTTAAAATAAAAATCCCCTTGTATTTCTAAGTTCCAAATTTCACTGTCCATATGGGTGTCTATAAGGTATAGATCTGTAACGCTAGGAAAGCACCTCTGTAGCAGGAAAGACAGGCACACACGTCACCATTTATTTCATAGGTTAGGAAGTACCTCCGACTGCGAGTTCTTTCAGTGTGCTGAAAAGTCCCCTTAGAATGTCTAGAAAAATTTCTTCCTTCCTCTTTATCTACATCTTTCAATATCTCACTTTTTAAAAACATTTTATTGAAGTATAGTTGATTTACAATGTTGTGTTAATTTCTGCTGTACAGCAAAGTGACTCAGTTATACATATATATTCTTTTTCATGTTTACAGTTTATCACAGGATCAGTATCTCACTTCTTTTCAAGATGACTTCAGTTGTCACTTCATGATGGAAGCCTACTGTAACATCTAGTCTGAATTATTATGATTCCCTGCTCTGGGCTCCTGTTATCCTTTGCACATATATATTACAGGACTTTTCACATTATATCATACTTTTTCCGTTTTAACTCTGTCTTCTTTTCTAGCCAGCAAACACCATCATCTTGGTTTTCCTGTGTGACTGACAAAGAGCATCCTAGGTGCCTGTTATATTTGATAGGTTCCTTTTTTAAATCGATGAATCAGTCACATTTAATATAAACTCACTCCTTGATTTTATAGCAGAGACAATCCAAAGAGCCCAAATGAGTTGCCTGATGTTATAAAGCAGATCACAGGCAGATCAAGACTAGAACACAGGTGTCTAGGTTCTAGGCTTTGTGTTCTTTCTGGGTGGTTGATGAATGATCTATGCCTGGAATGTCAACATGATAAAGGGTTTAACACTCTCATTATGGGTAAACACAAAGACATTATTTCTATCTGAATCTTTTTTTTTTTTTTTTTTTTGCGGTACGCGGGCCTCTCACTGTTGCGGCCTCTCCCGTGGCGGAGCACAGGCTCCGGACACGCAGGCTCAGCGGCCATGGCTCACGGGCCCAGCCGCTCCGCAGCATGTGGGATCTTCCCGGACCGGGGCACGAACCCATGTCCCCTGCATCGGCAGGCGGACTCTCAACCACTGTGCCACCAGGGAAGCCCCTTCTATCTGAATCTTAGTGCAATGTAAAAAAAATTTCAAAGGATTATTTACAATGGAAATGAATATGAAAATTTCCTATTCACTAGCAGTGTCTTCTTAAGGTATAAATACATTATTTTTCTCGATGCCTCTGTAAACCTTTAATGGCAGTTGGTAAGTTTAATTATTTTTTGTTATAGGTGATCTCTACTGTATGGGTCACTATTTCTGTATGGTAAATTAAGCTGTAATGTGAAATTCTCACATGTCTATTAATTTTGTTCTTGCTGTCTCCAGGTTTCATTGCTTCAGACATGACATCAAGACACTCCAGTACACAGTTGTGGTTAATCACACATTACCATGAAATGGGATCGCTGTATGACTACCTTCAGCTTACTACTCTGGATACAGTGAGCTGCCTGCGAATAGTGCTGTCCATAGCTAGTGGTCTCGCACATTTACACATAGAGATCTTTGGGACCCAAGGGAAACCAGCCATTGCTCACCGAGATTTAAAAAGCAAAAACATCCTGGTTAAGAAGAATGGACAGTGTTGCATAGCAGATTTGGGTAAATTTTTAAAAATATTTTTAAATTACTGTTTTAACTTTTGTTGTCTTCTCTTGTTTAGCCAGGTTGCATCTTTTTCCCTCCAAACACTTTGTTATGAAAAATTTCAAGCATGCAAATTGAAAGGGCTTCACGGTGAACACCTGTATATTTACCACCTAGATTCTCCCATGAACATTTTACTGTTATCACATATCCAGCCTCCATTTATCAATACAGCTTAATCTTTGATACATTTCAAAGTAAATTGCAGACAAAAGAGCCCTTCCCTCCAGTGGCTTCAGCATACACACCAATATGTCATTCACTGGAGTTCTTTACTTTTTTTCTCTTTTCAGGTAAAATTTATATTTCACATGAAATGCACAGATCTTAAGTACACACTCTCAGATTTTTGACAGATGCTTTAAAATCCAAATCGCTGTCAAGATACAGACCTTCCCATTACTCTAGAAAGTCACCTCGTGCTGGTTCAGTCCGTTCCTGCCCCAGCCCACCCTGAGAGGCAACCAGTACTGTTGCATTCTGATTTCACAAGGCTTACACAAAGTAGGTACACAATGAAATAACCTATGGAATGAATTTGTCTTAAAAATGGTTTATAAAGTTGTTCTGTAACCAAGGCAAAATTATCAATCAAAGAAGGAGGGAAAAAAAAAATCCCCAAACTAATTTACCATTTGCCCTGCTGGCATATCTCATCCTTATGGTGTTAGGGTGATGCTCAGTGTAGCTTTAACTGCATTATAAATAAGATTATTTTCATTTATAGTGGCATTCTCTATAAAGCCTATTCATCCTAGACCCCTAGAATACTGGCTGAATAATTATGCTAACGAGAACTGAATTGTAATTTTGGTTATTCATTTCAGTGGACTACTGAGGATACTCACTCTCCTTGAATAAAAAATGGTTGCTCTTATTTTCGTATCATTATAGTTATTGTTACATTGATAAACGTTTAGGCAGTGTTAGCTCTAATTACATAGATGATAAAATTGTTTTTAAACACAAGGGATTTGACATATCAGGAAAATTTCTTTCAAATAAATTTTTTTCCAATAAAATTTTTCTTTATCCCTTAAAAGTCCTTGTGTTCATGTTGAGAAATTATTTTACGGTGTTTTCCAAGTATAAGGAGGCATGACCCTAACATTTTTGTTGTGGTGGAGAAGACTTTTATGGCTGTGCCATGGCTTATGGAGCTAAGGATTTGAGTTTCCCAATTATTGACTCAGTATTTTTTTTTTTTTTTTTTTTTTTTTTTGCGGTATGCGGGCCTCTCACTGTTGTGGCCTCTCCAGTTGCGGAGCACAGGCTCCGGACGCGCAGGCCCAGCGGCCATGGCTCACGGGCCCAGCCGCTCCGCGGCATGTGGGATCTTCCCGGACCGGGGCACGAACCCGTGTGCCCTGCATCGGCAGGCGGACTCTCAACCACTGTGCCACCAGGGAAGCCCGACCCAGTATTTTTTTAATTAATAAATTTATGTTTGGCTGCATTGGGTCTTCGTTGCTGCACGCGGGCTTTCTCTAGTTGCGGCGAGCGGGGGCTACTCTTCGTTGCGGTGCGCGGGCTTCTCATTGTGGTGGCTTCTCTTGTTGCAGAGCACGGGCTTTAGGCGTGTGGGCTCAGTAGTTGTGGCGCATGGGCTTAGTTGCTCCACGGCATGTGGGATCTTCCCAGACCAGGGCTCGAACCCACGTCCCCTGCATTGGCAGGCGGATTCTTAACCACTGCGCCACCAGAGGTTTTTTCATCTATCTATTTACCTGCCCTAAGTGCTGACCTGCTTACACTCAGGGCAAGGGTGGGGGGCTTAGCAAGGGGACTTCAGTGTTTGACACCGTGCCTTGAACGTCTCTATTGTTTGAAACTTTTATAATAGTGTGTTTATGTATTATTCATGTTACTAAAAGTCAATTATGCCCACCTCACACAATTCTTGTGAGATTCAGAAATTTTATAAATGCTTGGCAAATAGTCATTCAAATGGTAGCTGCTGTTCTAGTCCTGAGGCCAAGGGAAGATAGACACATTGAGGCAGCTGTTGGTTTTGGTTTATGGGACTTGGGGGGAATTAGCAAATCCAACTAATTATTTAATTACATTTATTTTGACCTATAGCTTTCCAGCTGTATTCACGGTTTCATACAGAAATCTGTGTTAAGGGGTCATTATTCATGGAAGTAGATTGGTAGTACAGGAGACAGCTCCTGTAAGACTGCAATTTATATTAATTTTTTACTTTATACCTAGAAATTAAGGATCACTTGTTAGAAATTATGTTCTATTATTAATACTGTAAAACTTCCAGTATTTCAGCAAAAATACCAGTATTGTATTTTCCTCACTTTTGATCACAGAAAAATTCAAGCATTAAGAAAGATTGAAAAAGTAGTATGATGGTCATTCATATCCACAACACCTAGATTCAACAGTTATTAAAATGTTGCCAAATTTGCTTTATTTGTATGTGGCTGAGTGTGTATGTTTGCAAATTCATTTGAAAATAAGTTGCAGGGCTCCCCTGGTGGCATAGTGGTTGAGAGTCCGCCTGCCGATGCAGGGGACACAGGTTCGTGCCCTGGTCCGGGAAGATCCCACATACCGCAGAGCAGCTGGGCCCGTGAGCCATGGCCGCTGAGCCTGCGCGTCCGGAGCCTGTGCTCCGCAACGGGAGAGGCCACAGCAGTGAGAGGCCCGTGTACCGCAAAAAAAAAAAAAAAAAAAAAAAAAAGAAAAGAAGTTGCAAAGTCACAACTCTTTACTACTAAATACTTCAAAGTGCATCCCCTAAATATACTTCTCTTGCATAATCACAGTTTATCACACCTAAAGTTATTGATTATGCTTTAATATCATTTAATAGCCATTTTCAAATTTTTCCAGTTTTTTCAAACAAGAATTGAGGCACGTTGCATTTGGTTGGTTTGTCTCTTTAGTTAGTATAATAATTATGGATTACTGGGAAACAAATTACCTCTAAAACTTAGCAGCTTAAAATAACACAAATTTATTATCTCATACAGTCGGTCAGCAGTCTTGGAACAACTCAGGTCTGTGGTTCTGGCTCAGGATCTGACAGGGGTAACAGTCATACCATCAGTCAGGGCTGCAGGCATCTGAAGGCTTGGTCGGGCCTGGAGGAACTTCTAGGATGGCTCACTCACATGGCTGTTGATGGGAAGCCTCAGTTCCTTGTCATGTGGTCCTGTCCACTGGGCTGCTTGAGTGTCCTCATAACACTATGAATGAGCCCAGAGAGAGCAAACAGGAAGCCATATGCCTTCTATGCCCTAATCTTAAAGATACACACACTCTTCTGCCATATTCTGTTTGGTAGTCCAGCCCACGCTCAAGGCATGAGGAACTGAGTTTCCCCTCGTGAAGGGAGAAGTTTCAAAACACCTGTGGATGTATTTTTAAACCACCACAGCTAGTATTTCTATTCTCTATTTAAACGTCACCTTTTTTGTATTCTGTTATCTTTACTCTGTGGTTCTGGAAATGGTGGAGGGGCGTTATGGTTTGCAAAATGTTCGTAATGGCCATAGAATCTTAGGGTTGATTATAAAAATGAGAAGAGGAACCAGTCTGATTTAGTCAAACGCAGTTGCCAGTATCTTTGGTATTGAGGCTGAGATAACATACGTGCTATCTCCCTTGCTTTATATGGAGTCATCATCTCACCCACGCAAAGCCACGGAGTGGGAGGAGAAGCATTCTCCATAGATGACTTGAGGGATCCCCGCTGGGTTACAAAGGTGTACATGGTCTGCTTGCTCCAGTTTGGCAATTTTCATTATTTTGAGTGTTACAGGAATCACTTTAAGTTGGTCTGCACATGCATCAAAAAGTAATTCCATTCTCAAATAAACCATGCATGAATCTATTACCCTTGGTCTGTGAGGAATGCTGGGTCTCTCTAATTGGCTGAGGAATTCGAAATGAGTCATGGTTTAAGATAGTGCTTCAAAATCATTTAACGTGATAGTTGTGCTTTGAATTGAGGGCCAGCTTAATGTTCTCTGTACACGTGGCTGCACAGAAAGCCCTGTGGGTTTGGTCCACGTTACTGTTCAGATGAGCGGCCCTTTTTCAGGGATGGAGCAGGGCCCGGGGCAGTCGGCCCTTTATGTAATGATAAATTACCTCAAAGTCCCTGCCTCACATGGTTTGAAGTTTGCGTTTGCAGTCTAGTGGGAGCTGTGCTGGAGCCTGAGAGCTTAAGCCACTTGGAGGCTCCCATTTTACAAGTGAGTCTGTTTTCCTGTGGATTTCGAACACTGGCCTCATATTGGTTTGGTGTATTAGTTTATTATTTACCCCAAACTTTTTGTCTCTGAGGTTCATCTATTAACCTAAGAGCCTCAGAATGTTTCTGGCATCAGCCCTATTTCCTGCTCTCAACGGAAGTCATCACACGGGTACTCCAGAGATGACTCTGGGTGTAATGCGGCAGTCACCGTGGATGCCACAAGAGGGCGCCGTTCGTTGGGTTTGGTTTAAAATCCTTCAGCAGTCGTCTGTGAGAAAGGAAGGGAGCAGATTGACAATGTTGTCTTCTTCCTTTCAGGCCTGGCAGTCATGCATTCCCAGAGCACCAATCAGCTCGACGTGGGGAACAACCCCCGTGTGGGCACCAAACGCTACATGGCCCCCGAAGTTCTAGATGAAACCATCCAGGTGGATTGTTTCGATTCTTATAAGAGAGTCGATATTTGGGCCTTTGGACTTGTCTTGTGGGAAGTGGCCAGGCGGATGGTGAGCAATGGTAGGTATCTGATCTCAGATAATATTGCCCTTGTCCGAGTCCTCTTGATGCTGCTACCTTTAAAAGGGCAAAGGGAATATTTAAGTACACATTGTTGCGTGAATCATGCTTGTGAAGCTGTTGGCATTTATACTTGCTTTATGGCTGGTAGGTAGAAGGCGCCTAATGGCAGTCTGTTTTAACTGCAGGAGGGGAAACCGTGGTGGAGAAAGTATTTCTGCAAGAGACTACTTATTCCTTGGTTTGTTTTTATCAGTCCATATTTTATTTTTCCTTCCTCCGTCTTTATTCTGCCTTTTTTTCCCACCCTTCCTCCTTCTTTGCTCTTTTCCCAAGTGAGTTTTATCGTGAGAGCCTCAAGGAAATCTAAGGGTGAATTCTGCTATTATAGATATTTTTACTTCTTAAGTTTGGATTACTGAGAAAAGATTCAGGTTGCACACTCAGAATTCACTCGTTTGTAAGAAGCAGACTGTACCTGCAAAGTAAGTGAAGTTTACATTCAGGAAGCCCTGAATAGGAGGCTCGTGCTGGTCCTCTTATAAATAAGCTTTATGAAATGGTGTTGCCTTAGCAGCTAGGGAAGCATATGTCTATCGATAATTTTTTACCCATATTCCCTACAGTGAACTTTCACCTCCATCTTTCAAATCAGCCACAAATACATTGTTGAACTTTAAGTTCACTGTATTCTGAAAGCACTACATATCCTCATTCAAATAGCACATGCCCCGTCTACCCACAAAGTGGTTATTATAGCAGAATCTCTCGAATCGACTAAATCGACCTCTTCATACCTTCACAACTGGAAGTCCTATTTCAAAAAGAATGTGTCTGAAATTGTTCCAGGAAAACAGAAGAAAATGCTATATATTTAAATTAATATTAATTTTCAGGAGATATTTTACCCTCCTGGGACCCACTGGAATCCTAGATTTGAAGTATTAAATAGTGCATGAAGTCACTGACATATGTGCTCCATCCCACCTTCCACTCATAGTTTCTTGTAAGGATTGAAATTTTGGGGGTAACTTACAATTTTTAAGAATAATAGCCAGAGAGTAGGAAGTTCTGGTTCTGTGAGCTAAGTGAAATTGGGGTAATGTAACATAGTTTTAGTGTGCAATAATTTAAATTGGCAAGCCTTTGTGGTGGTTTTTTTTCCTCCCTAACAGCAGCAGAGTGTGTTTGCTTTTAACACTCTTAAGGTTATCAAAGACAATGTTTTAAATTAAACATTAACATACATGCATTGTAACCAGACAGTGCTTTTAAAGTTTTTTTTTGTTTTTTTTTTTTTGGAAGGAGTCATGAACATTTTCTTGGTAACTGTTTCTCAATTGTTGAGAGCTACTGACTTGCATTTTGTGCCACTCAAGTGCCTTGAGAATTGTTTGCAACAGAGTGATTGTTTTGCTGATTTATCAAGTTCTGAACTTTGCCTGAAATTGCACAGCGACTTCATTTCCCCATCCCCATCCCTAATAATTCTTGAGTACCTTAGAGTTGAAAATCAAATTCTAATTAGTTTATTTTAAACACTTTAGAGAAGGACTGGTGTCATTATAAACTGTGTTGGGGGGGAACTTGCCCCAGACGAAGAGGAAGTTAATATTCCAAGGCCAGGATAGTCCAGTCCAGCTATGGGTGCTGGAGCCATGCCAGGCAAGCCTGCGTGATGAAAGGCAAACTTGGCAGAAACTTGGGCTTTGGGCTTTGTAAGAACTCATGTTGCAAATTTGTTCCCTGTGTCGCAGGCTTAAACCCAAATGGCTTTCAAAGATCAGCTGTGATTAATAGGAGTCAGTTGGAGAATAGAGCCGTCAGTTTAAAATATAGCTCAACAAATAGTTTTCTTGATCTATCCTGTGTTTAACATTATTTTTGGAAAAAATATCGTGAAGGGTAGAGGAAGAGAGACTATTTTGGTTGCTTTCTGATTTACTGATCTCCCCCTTACGTCATGGTTTAGATTGTTCCTAAAATTTTGTGGGTTGAGCTTCTGTTCTATGGTGTGGTTTGATTTTTAGGGGGAGGTAAGGGTATGTCATGTCTCATTTTAAATCAGCTACTGTCCCTTGGCAATGACTAATTTGATATTTCCCCTTCTCTTTCTCTAGTCCTCCTTCTTCCATGAATATTCACATGCACACACACACAAATCAGTTTATCCAAACTCAAACTTCAAAGTGTTCAGTGCTGCTTGCATACCTGTTAATATTTTCGTTATTACTATACCCCCAAACAGAAAAATGAGTAGAAAGAAAAATTTGCCTTTACCTTCCAGTATTCATGTTTCTTTCCCCTTCTTCTCTATGCAACCATGTACATATTTTTTTACTTAGTTGTAATCATAGTGTAAATATAATTCTGTATCATCTTTTTCATTTCTGTTTTTTAAATGTTAGTCTGTTTTTATTTTAGATGGTCTCATGATATTTCATTAATTTAACCATTTCTATGTTGTCAGACATCCTCTTTCCTCCATGTAGACATCTTTGTTCATACAACTTTTTCATTTGGGGAATTCTTAATCTGAAGGAAAGTAGACCTATTTGGTCAAAGAATTTGGATGTTTTTATGGCTTCACACATAACTGCCAAGTTGCTTTCCATATGAGTTGTTCTAATTTATAATATCCCGCTCACCCCAGGGTGTGATGTACCTATTTCACTTTCTTACTAGCTTTAAGAACTGACATTAAAGGATATATATATTTGAAATTATTGCATACTAAATGTACCTCATTTAAATATATGAATATCTTAGGGAGGTCATTATAATTATGCATCTTTGAGTTTCTGAGTCCATTATAAAAATTGATGACCAGATAGTTCTCTTGGAGTAATACAGTCCTCAAGTGAACCATGAGTATAAAAATATGTCGCATTTTGTGTTTTCATAGGAATTTTACATTTCTTTGCTAATAATAATAAACTTCCTGCTGTGTCTGTACAGGAAATGAGAGTTAAGTCCATTTTCACATCTGAAAATTTCTCAGTAGTGTCTTTTGGAATTTACTGTTTGTGTTTAGTTTGACACTGAATTTGGAATTGGTCAGAAGGAAAGCCATTTTCTCACCATTTCCGGGTGAGTTTTCTATATGAATCTAAGGCAGGGGTTTGCTTGAATCACTAGTTCTTAAGCCAGAGAGTGTGCAGCAGAATCACCTAGAAACACAGAGTACTGAACCGTCCCCAAGAGTTTCTGACTTAGTAGGTCTAGGTTTGGACCCAGGATCTCCCTTTCTAGCAGGGCCCCAGGTGATGCTGTGCTGCTAGGTCAGCGACCGTACTCTTGGGATCTCAGGTTAAAATGGAATATATCAGTCTCACCCAGGCCAGGAAATAAAGACTGTCCCTGGGATGCTGACACAGCCCATCTGAGCAGGATTTCCTGATTTGTGTTCTTATGCTTCAGGTGAAGCTTCCTCTCTCTTCCAAGCTGAAGAGGGGTCCCTTTCTCCTTTGAGTCTTGTAGCTAGGCCTTGGCCTTTCTTTCAAGATTTTTGCTACTTCTCTGGCAAAAATACTTTTATAGTTCTGCAGACACACTGATTTCTGGTTACCTGGGTTCAGTGTGGTGTGAAGACAGAAATTGACACGTGGATTCCACAGATAAATGGGTGCATCATGGCTCTTCACGTGTGCCATTTAGCTTTGGTCTGATCAGAAACTTCTAGTAGCCCCATCCAAGCATCCTGCAGCAGTTCCCTCTTGAGATTAGAAGTCCTCTCTCTGGAACCTCAGCCTTCGGTGTCACACCTTGGTTGGATCCCTGTATGCAGAAACGCCAGAGTTGTTTTGCACTAGTACTGTGGTCACAGCTGCTCAGGGACTTAAAAGCTAACTAAAATGACCTTCCCTGATCCTCCTGTAGCACATCTTTGACTGCGGCATCATGCAGGCAGCATGAGCCTCTGCTATACCCTTCACGTGTCTCCTCTTCGCTGCCCACAGGAGGGCTATGTGGACACACTTTTGTTTCAGTGACTGGCTTTGGTTATTCCATTTTGTGATGGAATCCAGTGTTGAAATGTGTCAAAAAGCACTTGTATCTCGTTGAAAACACCCTGCTGGCTGAGCTGCATCTCTTAATGGGGTGGGGACTAGGGAATACTTGTTAGAATAAGCTTATGTTTGGCGCACATACTTTGGAAAACCTCTTCTAATAAGCCCTTGGGCTTGCTAAATAAGGAATGGCGTGTGCTTCAAGTTCCTGAGCACAATGGGCTTGTATATGGAAACCATGACAACTCTGATTTTCTTCAGCAACTTAATAGCCAGTGTGTTTCACGATTTCATTTCACTACCTTAGTGTATATTAAGGTTTGAACAAAGGGAAGACTCATATTAGGGAAAATTTTTAGTATTCATTCAAGTAATTTCTTTCAGGTTTGTTTTATTTCGTTTGAGCTTTTAGGTGAGTGGTTGGGGGCAGGAATATGGAGGTGGGATTTTTCTCTCACTGATTCCTGGAATTTCGTGTCCCTGGTTTAAAGATCTAGACCAGTCAACTGACGTCACGACAAAATAACCAGAGGCTAGCAGAACTTTACTGGGTATTGTTCACTGCTTACTGGTCTCTCTTCCCTGACACATCTTTAACAGCAGGTGTCCCCACCAGGACAAGTATCTGTGGTGCCAACCTTGGAACAGCCCCAGCATCCGGTGAATGATACCTTCGTCTTCTCATGAGACCTCTACAGATAGCAAACGCTTGGAAGTCTTCTGGAGCTTCTCCCTCTAGGTCTGAGGGTGTGTGAGATGTAAGGCGTCTTGTCAAAGCTTAACTCAGAGCATGGCTGTGCATCTCTCCTAGGCCCTTTGACCTTTCTGACAACTGTCACATTCATAAATATTTTTAGTAGGGCCTGTGAAGCAATCTGTGAACCATTTATTTTGGCTATGCCACACTGCTGAGAATCCCAGTAACAGAAATTACTTTTAACAGATTTCAGATAATGCATTTAGTCTTGATTTGAATAATGTGCACGGTTCCATATGCCCATGAATTGTAGGGGGGATAGCAGGATGAGGTCATCACTGCCACACAGATACTTCACTTAGCAGGGAACAGAGCTGTCCTGCCAGCTCTGTTCCTGTTTCTGAAAGGAGTACCTGCCTTGGGGAGAGGCAGGGCTTCCCAGCTAGTGCGCCTTGTTGGTTACAGGAGTGCCTGAGGTACTGGTTCTCTGAAACCTCCAGCAGCAAGGCAGCACCAAGGGCCACCAGAACCCCCTGGGCTGTCGTCCCCTCTGCTGTGAACAGCTCCATCCGTTTATATATTAGTCGTTTTTGATGTTGGCCATGGCTTGAAAACTGTGTTTGAAATCCTTCTGTGAGGAATGTTAATAAGCAAAGTGACACAAATAGTTGATATACCTTTTTGAATCCTCTTCCTACCAGGAAAAAAATGCCTCTCTGAAAACAGTGTTTCCCAAGATTCTCTCATACACGTACTACCTTTATGATTTCTTTTCATATCCAAATGTCCCTTGTACCATTATTTTCTTAATCATTTAAGTCAGCTAACTTTTTCAAACATTTCTTTTTAAAAGGAAATTAACGTCACTACTGGAAGTGGGAAAACCAGTTATCCCATGGCATTAAATGGAAGGTAACGTTAATAATACATACGCAGTTATTTAATAAGACAAAAAAGTTTTGTCCTTGAACCATATCTAATTTTCTCACAGGCCACCCCTGAGGGAAACACTGTATTAACTTAGAGTACGATCAGAAGCCCAACATGAACCACTCTCATTCTCTGTAAAATGGCTTTAGTCGTAATGTTCCAATGTCTGAAGGGCTTCATAGTTCCTGTAGGAGTTCACTGTTAACAGCAGCTCTCTGCAGGGATGCGGATGCTGGGGATCCTGCCCCCCTTGCCTGTTACCTGGGTGTCCACCCAAGCTGCAGTGCAGTGAAGAGAGACCGCGGACATGAAGTGAGCAGGCCCTTGTGACGAGATCAATGCATTATCCCATTGTGGGCTTGTTGGGAAGAATTCTAGAATACAAACAGGGAATTGGATTCAGGTTAATGTTTGTCATTAGGTAGCTGTGATCTTGGACAAGTACGTTTCCCCTGGGTGGTCCTCAGCTTCTTTTTCTGAAGGAAAGGCAGGCTGTGATCTGCATCATTCTGACATCCCCTGCATCTGTCTTTGCCTCACCTTCAGATTATTCAAATGATGGCCAAGTCCACAGCCCCTTATCTGCAATTGAGAAATCCCCAAAGCTTTGAGAGCCCAAAGCTACTGGTTTGGGTAGGGAGGGTCATGAGGAAGGCCTTGTTTCCAGAGACTTGCATTTTTAGAAAGACCCCTCTGGCATTTCATGGGGTTTGAAGGTTGTTTCTAGGTTGTTCTTATTAATCTGCACATTCGCTTTGTGATGTGTACTTTAAAGGTGTTGGAACTAAGGCCTGGCAATTAAGGGGTTTACTCAGAACCATGCAGCAAATTAATGATAGGGATATTGCTGGTAAAGATATATTTGCCCCAGAGAAGAGAAAACTTTCAGTTAGACACATGTCCAGGAAAAAAAAAATTGTATAAATCAGATACACATGCCCAAAGCTGTGGGGAGGAGGTTATGAATAGTTTCTCTGATTCTTTCTGCGGCCCTTCGAGTCGCAGCCCCTACCGTGGAAAAGCGAGGGCTGGCACGGTTCGTCCTTCCTGACCACTGTTTAAGAGCTCCTCTTCCACTGCATTCCTGGATCCTCTGTTGCTTGTACCACTCCTTTGGCACTCGAAGTCCTTTGTATTTTTAGGCGCTTTTCCTGAATTCACGCTGTTCTGTTCGCTGGCTCACGATTTGGCAGTTGTTGGGTGCTGTTGTAAAAGGACTGAGAGTCCACTTTTTCTCTGGCAGGGTGAGGAACAGTTGTAAGTAACTTCCTACCTTGACAACACAGGTAATTTCACAGTCCGACCCTGACCGCTCACCCTCTCCACCACCGTGTGCACTGATTTCAGCTACAGGGAATTTCCCTCCTCTCCAACACGGGAGGATCATTTGTAACCCCTTGTCTTTGTCCCATATCACTGGCCCCCAACCTGGATTGCCCCCCTCCTTGGCGTATTCTTGTCCCATCCTCTCCTCTTTCTTGAAAACTCATCTTTCTGTGTTCAGCCAGGCCCTAGCTCCCAGAAAGCTTACTTGTGCTTCCATGGCACCTGGTTTATATCTGGTATTTAAACCACACAGGTGTTTAGTTCTCTGAAACCCATTGAACACCATGCCCCCCCCCCAACCTCTTCTCCCTGGTCCTACTTTGTAATTTTTTTTCGTGTCTTCCTTTCCCATTAGTCTCATCACCAACATCACATCTTTATTTTTATATCCCTAGTGCCAAGGACAACCTCTGGCTCATACAGTTTAAGGGACCAAAATGGTTTATGAGCCAATTTAGGAACTCGCAAGTAAAACTTAGTGAGAATTTCCAATCTATCTTTGCCTTTCAAGATATAAAGTATACAAAGGGGTAAAAAACATTTTTGAGGTTTTTTTTTTTTTTTTTAAACAAGATTTCCATTATCTAAAGTAGAAAAGAGAGGGACTTGTTCTCATCTTCCACTAGACTTTGAGTTCCTTGAAAACTGAGAGTATGTCTTATACTTTTATCATCCTCAACATTTAGAATGGTGTTCCACACATGGTCAGTATGTAATATACTTTATATTGATTGAAATAATTGCTTTCCTTGACCAGAGGGTGTCCCATATAACTGCTGGAGTTTAATACCAGGTTTATTTTATGCTGGGAAAGCACGACCAACATCAGATGGAAACAGTCAACAATTTGACCAATGGTTGACAAAAAAGGCATGACTAAGTTCCAGGCATGATCATTAAATGGTCTTTTTAAACTTGATTCCTTTTGTTAAAACATGGCAGTATTTCATAAGATTAAAATATGGGAAATATAAACCCAAGGGAAAACTTCATCTTTGTATAGTGAATTTTATTGTTGAGTATCCCCAGATCCTATGTTTTAAAAATCCAGCCATGCTTTTTTTCTTTTGCATTTATAGAAAAATTGATGTTCCCATAACCCTTCCCAAGCTAGCCAGGCAAATTACTTCAAATAGCTGGCTGTTATGCTAGATTTTTAAAGACTGAAGCCAGGCTATTAAATGTATTCTCCTTCAGAAAAGTTGAGAGGTGGTGATGGGCACAGTCCTACTGTTTCTTATAAGTGCATGTGGCCCTGATAAAGGTATAAATTATCTTGCTGGTCTGTGTCCAGCTGTATTTTATGTGATGTCTCCTAGTAATACAGGTACTGAAAAGAATTAAAATATTGTTGAATGCTTCCTGGGGTCCTTACAAGAGAAGTAGGTGAGGTCTCTGAGATGAGGTATCTCAAGACTTCTGAAAGCAGCGGTTTATGCCCAATCTGAACTGTTTACCGTTTGTCAGGAAAGGTTTTACTCCACTGACTAATACACATTACAAACACAGTCAAGCAATGTGGGTAAGTTAATGGTAAATCTTAATATCAACTAGAATTTTTAAATTTAGACTACATTCCATTTTTAAAATAAACTCTTGAATCTATGTAGTTTAACAAAACTGTAGTATTTAACAGATGTTCCTTATCATGACTAATCTTTTTCATAAATGGTTTGTCTTTAAGTGGGATTTGTGAGAACAACTTCTCACTGTTAATTTCTTTGATAAATGAAAAGGCGATTGCAGCTTTTCAGGTAGCTTATAGGAGCTAGAAAAACTTAAAAATTATTAAGACAGCCTCCTCCCACCTGTGCCAACAATCACTCTGGTAGGTATTTAGGAACAGAAGAAAGTTACATGGAGGAAGGAGAGAGGGCAGTAAACTAATCCACTGTCCTCACTGTTGAGGCCTTTGATGATGAGAGAAAAATAAGGGATTTTCTGGGTCTCATTTCTATAAAGGAAAGAATCAACTTTCTAATTCTAAATTATTGCTTTAAATTTTTCTCTTTGTGGAACTACTTTCTTTGTGAAAAGTAAGGAACTGATGAAATTTTACTGGGAAAAAAGGTTTCTAAGGCATTGGAAACCATGCAGGGGCAGAAGCTGAAATTAGCGACTTTCACATTTGCTTGGGAGTAAGGGAAAAGTTCATTCTTTTCAGCCATTCTTCTGCCTTTCCAAAAGACTGTCCTCTGCATTTTATTTTGTGCCTTTGATCTGAGAGGAATTAATAGAGCCATCAAACAGACAGCTGTGAATGACAGAGGGTACTCAGAACATACAGAATGAATGAGTGAGGAAATAGTATTTCATATTACATTACTTGCATCCTCCCGGTTGGAGGGATTATTTTATAGCAATGCATTTACCCCTAATCATAAAAAAAGGGGTATTTTGATGATGGCCTTGGATTGTTTGTTTGCCTCCAGCTCTAGTTATGGCCAACTTTTTATTTCAGTTTATGGTTTGAAAACACTAGATTCGTGTACCTTCTTTTTAATCACTGAAGGGACTCTTGTTCTGTCTCCTGTGCCCTGTTGGGCACCGCAGAGCTGTTTGTATGCACTCTTGGAGCGTTTTGTTATAATTACATGAGAGGTAGTCATGTTTTCTTCTAACAATTATTGTTCCTCCAGTTCTCTGCAGGGCTTCTATTTATTGCTTTGTTTTCCACTTATTTTAAGACCTACCTGTACCTTTCAGAATCACCCTGAAGTTTGAGGAAGGTGATCAGTACTTTTTCTGTCAACGCTGTAACCTGCGGCAACCCTCAGTACAACCCTGGGAACCTCTACTCTTTTGCTAACCCAACACAATTCTTGTCCATGTGTGTAGGTATTGTGGAGGATTACAAGCCACCGTTCTATGATGTGGTTCCCAATGACCCAAGTTTTGAAGATATGAGGAAGGTGGTCTGTGTAGATCAACAGAGGCCCAACATACCCAACAGATGGTTCTCAGACCCGGTAAGAGCAATGCTTTCTTAGTTTTAGAGCTATACTTAGCTGTTTGCTATTTGCATTCTCTTGATTTTTCAGCTGGTAGAGTTCTTGAGTGATCTGCCCTGTTTCTTTCTCTCCCTATTTTATGTAGAAGAGCTTTAGACCTAGTTGAGCAGGTTCACAAAATGGTCTCACTCTTGAAAGAGCCATTTCTGATAGATCTTGCCAATGAATGACAACATTCACAAGATTTTCTACCCTTGATTAGCTCCAGGAATTGGGAGACGCATTACTATGCCACTGGCCCTAGGACTGCAATTTCACATGTAAACCAAGAGACCTGAGTGATGCTTTTTAACCTCTTTTCTATCTCTGCCTCTCTTCCAAACATAGGCTGTTTAATGCTGACAATCCTTATTGCTGCTGCTAAGTAGTAAGTAGCAAATCTAAGGCATTGAGAAATGACCCTATTTGCATATTTCAGTTTTAACTCTGGGTTACTGTTATGGCTTTTAGCGCCATCAAACCATCAACCTGTGTTGTGTAACTGACTTGATGGTCAGTTGGTAGCATTAGGAGTCCAAAGGGCAGAGTTTAAGAAACTCAAGAGTGGTTTATCAGTGGCTAAGGCCTTGATTATTTGTGTAAGGAAAATGGTAATAACATCACTTGAACTTCACAAGACCTGTAGAGCCCTGCGAAACAGTTGACGTAACATCTGCCCAGCTACTTTTTCACTGTGGTGTTGGTTCTTTCTCTCCTCAGACATTAACCTCCCTGGCCAAGCTGATGAAAGAATGCTGGTATCAAAATCCATCTGCCAGACTCACAGCCCTGCGTATCAAAAAGACTTTGACCAAAATTGATAATTCCCTAGACAAATTGAAAACTGACTGTTGACATTTTCACGGTGTCAAGAAGGAAGGTCTGACGTTGTCCAGCTGGGACCTAATGCTGACCTGACTGGTTGTCAGAACAGAATCCATCTGTCTCCCTCCCCAAATGACTGCTTTGACAAGGCCGACATCTTACCCGGCTGTGTGCTGGGGAGACACCAAAACCACCCTAACCTCGCTCAATGACTGTGAACTGGGCATTTCACAAACTGTTCACGCTGCAGAGACTCATGTTGGACAGACACTGTTGCAAAGGTAGGGAACTGGAGGAACACAGAGAAATCCTAAAAGAGATCTGGGCATTAAGACAGTGGCTTTGCATATCTTCACAGGTCTCCTAGACACTCCCCACGGGAAACTCAAGGAGGTGGTGAATTTTTAATCAGCAATATTGCCTGTGCTTCTCTTCTTTATTGCACTAGGAATTCTTTGCATTCCTTACTTGCACTGTTACTCTTAATTTTAAAGACCCAACTTGCGGAAACATTGGCTCCGTACTCCACTGGTCTGTCTTTGGATAATAGGAATTCAATTTGGCAAAACAAAATATAATGTCAGACTTTGCTGCATTTTACACATGTGCTGATGTTTACAATGACGCTGAACATTAGGAATTGTTTATACACAACTTTGCAAATTATTTATTACTTGTGCAGTAGCAGTTTTTACAAAACTGCTTCATGCATATGTTAAAGCTTATTTTTATGTGGTCTTATGATTTTATTACTGAAATGTTTTTAACACTATACTCTGAAATGGACATTTTCTTTTATTATCCGTTAAATTCACATTTTAAGTGCTTCACATTTATGTGTGTAGACTGTAACTTTTTTTTTCAGTTCATATGCAGAACGTATTTAGCCATTACCCATGTGACACCACCGAATATATTACTGATTTAGAAGCAAAGATTTCAGTAGAATTTTAGTCCTGAACGCTGTGGGGAAAATGCATTTTCTTCAGAATTATCCATTATGTGCATTTAAACTCTGCCAGAAAAAAATAACTATTTTGTTTTAATCTACTTTTTGTATTTAGTAGTTATTTGTATAAATTAAATAAAATGTTTTCAAGTCAAAGTGAATTTTTTCAACATGTAAAAAAGATCTACATATTATAAAGCATTTTCTTGTGGGAACAATAGAAGCACAAAATTAACTTGTAAGTCGAATTTGCTTTTTAAGTCTATTAATGAGCCTGAGGGTTCTAGGGCGATGTCTTCCAGTTTGAATTTGGTATCAGAAAATTTAGATTTTGGGTTTTTTTTTGGGGGGGGGTGGCTGTGATTTTATTTTTTTCTTGTTCAGTTTCCCCAGCTTTGAAGTGAGGGTAACAGACTTGTCTGAGCTGCCTCCTTCACAAGGGATAAGTGGAGGAAGGAGGTCAGAGCATTTTGTTTAGTATAAGGTCCTGTGTGAGAGGAAAGTGGTCTTATGCATCTCACCTTGCTGCTTTGGGAGAGTCCACTGTTGGCTTTTTTCACTTCTTGAAGTGTTCAGCGGGATTGAAAATGTAGAGTTTCAAGTATCTCAGTAAGAGTAGAGGTGTTAAAATTCTGGAATTTTCACCAGAGGTAAGTTAATAACTTCATTAGTATATTTACTAATATATATTAAAGTCACATTTAACTTTTAAAAAATTGTGGTAAAATGCACATAAATTTTACCATCTTACCCATTTTTAGGTATACAGTTCAGTTCTATCAAGTACATTCACACTGTTACGCTGCCATTGCCACCATCCATCCACAGAACTCTTTTCATCTTGCAAAACTGAAACTCCATCAAACAATAGCTCTTCATTTCTCACTATTTTCAATCCCTGGCAACCATCATTCTAGGCCTTTTAGTTTGTCTACTCTAAGTACCTCATAGGCGTGGAATCACTCATATTTGTCCTTTTGTGAGACTGTCTTATTTCACTTAGCATAATGTCCTCAAGGTTCATCTTTGTTATAGCATATATCAGAATTTACTTCCTTTTTATAGTTGATAATACTCCACTGTATGTGTATACAACATTCTGTTTATCCATTCATCTGCTGATGGACACTTGGGTTGCTTCCCCTTTTTGGCTATTGTGAGTAATGCTGCCATGAACTTGGGTGTATAAATTTCTCTTTGTCCTTCCTTTCAATTATTTTGGCTATATACCCACCAAAAGTGGAGTGGAGTCACATTTAAAGTTTGTTGAAGTATTATATACATATATAAAATTGTACAGCTTGATAACATTTTTATAAAAAAATTCTTTTTATAAATTTATTTATTTATTTATTTATGGCTACATTGGGTCTTCGTTGCTGCGCACGGGCTTTCTCTAGTTGTGGGTAGCAGGATCTACTCTTCATTGCGGTGCAAGGGCTTCTCGTTGCGGTGGCTTCTCTTGTTGCAGAGCATGGGCTCTAGGCGTGCAGGCTTCAGTAGTTGTTGTGGTGCGCAGGCTCAGTAGTTGTGGATCATGGGCTCTAGAGCGCAGGCCCAGTAGTTGTGGCACACAGGCTTAGTTGCTCTGCGGCATGTGGGATCTTCCTGGACCAGGGCTCGAACCCATGTCCCCTGCATCGGCAGGCAGATTCTTAACCACTGCACCACCAGGGAAGTCCCTTATAAATTTTTATACATTGGTTGTACCCATGGAAGCAGCACCTAGATCAAGAAGCAGAACACTGACTTCTCTGGAGTGATGTCAGGACCATGGCAACATGAGTTGTTCCTTTTTTCTCTCCTCTTTGGTGTATAACTAATTACACGTCCATAACTGAACAAAAGTGCTTCTGCACATTATACCAGGACAGCAGGTGATTACTATGCTCCTCTGCATCTGAAAGTAGGTGGAGAGGACCTCAGAGGGGGCTGTGGATACAAGAGAGTCAGTGAGCCTGCCCCACCCCCACTTGCCATGATCGGGAAAAGGGGAACCTGGAGAGTACAAAACTGAGTGGATGCTCATGGGAGATGGAGAATTTGTGGAGGTCCAGCCAACCTGACAGGAGATCCCAGGACACCATCAGAGCTGGACAGAGATGAGTTTGAAGGCAGAGGAGAGAAAGGAACCCACTGAGGCACCTGTTTCCCCCAGGGTGACACTGCAGTGCTCTACACTCTTGTTGGGGTCAGTGTCTACCTCTTTGCCAGAGGAAGTGGAAAGCACAAATGGTGAGTGACAGACTGCCTGGCTGCATGGGTAGTAGCTGGAGGTACCTGTTTGTCTCCAGCAGCACTTGCATTTCTGAGGAGGGATTTCTGTGACTGGAAGGTAGGAGGGGAAGGGGAAGGAAGCAGACAAGAATGTCAAAGGGCATTGAAATAATGTGTTTCCTGCTGTCTGCTTTGGGGTTTCATTTAGAGGTCCACTCATGGATCTCTGAGAGTATCCCACTTGTGGATCTCCCTGTCAGGTCATGGGCACCCCCCAAAGCCCCAAGTGCTAAGCCCACACTTCCCAGCTTTTTTTGTGCACTCCTGAGTGCAGCCTTGAGAACTAACCCTGGTAAGAAAAAATCAAAAACTTGAGCTATAGCATCATCTTCTGGAACACAAAAGAAGATTTTTAAATGCCAGCCTGCTGACCTGTAACAGCCAAAGTAAACAAATCCTTCACTAAGAAAAGTGTCTGCAATTTCAAAAGCAAAAGGAGAGGTGCATAACCTCAAACACTATGAAAAATCAAGCAAATATGGTATCACAAAAAGAAAATGGTAATTCTCCAGCAACTGAACTCAAAGGCATAAAATATTGTGATCTAACTGATAAAGAATGCAAAATAGTTATTATGAAGAAATTCAACATGCTATAAATGAACGCAGGAATGAATTTAATGACCATAAGTTCTTTATCAAAGAGACTGAAATTTTGTAAAAGAATCAAATTCTATAGCAGAAGAATTCAGTGAATGAGATGAAGAATGCATTAGCAAGCATAAGTAATAGATCTGATGGAAGAAGGAATAAGTGACTTGAAGGATAGGAGTTTAGAAATGATTCAGTTAGAGAGAACTAAGATTTTTAGAAAGTGAAGAAACTCTGAGAGCTATCAGATTCTATCAGAAAAGCAAATACAAGATGAATGGTATTTGAAAGAGAAGAGAGAGGGAAGGGGGTAGAGTTTATTTAAAGAAATAATAGCTGAGAACTTCCCAAACTTGGGGAAGGAATTGGACATACAGGTCCACGAAGCTAATAAAACACTCTCTTATCCCACTGCAAAAAGACTGTCTCCAAGACACAGTCTAATGAAACTGTCAAAAATAAATGATAAAGAATCTTAGGGTCGGGGGGGTGGGATGAATGGGGAGATTGGGATTGGACATATCTATTTTATACATATTAATGTATATAACTAATAAGAACCTGCTGTATAGCACAGAGAACTCCACTTCACTGTATAGTAGAAACTGACACAACACTGTAAAACAACTATACCCCAATTAAAAAAAAAAGAAAGAAAAGAGAAGAATAAGGCAATTAAAAAGAATGGAGCAAATAAAGATGTAAAAGCATCATTTAATTAAAAAAAATATCTTAAAAGCAACCGGGGAAAAAAGTAACCTACAAAGGAACCCCCAAATAAGCTATCAGTGGACTTCTCTGCATAAACTCTACAGGCCAGAAGAGAGAGGAATGACATATTCAGTGTTGAAGGATAAAAATTGCCAACCAAAAATATACAGCAAAGCTATCCTTCAGTTATGAGGAGAAATAAAAACTTTCCCAAATGAAAACTGAGGGAGTTCATAAATAGACTTGCCTTGCAAGAAATGCTAAAAGAGTTCTTCAAGCTGAAATGAAAAGATGCCAGTTAGTCACACAAAAACATATAGAAGTACATAAATACTCTGGTAAAGGTGAAAATTAGAATGAGAAAACTGTAACTTTACGTTAGAATGGTTAGTTAACCACTTATAGTATGAAGTTTATATAAAACAAAAAATAACTATAGCTACTATAACATTAATGAATTTATGGCATAAAAAAGTAAACTGTGATATCAAAAATATAATAGGGGAAGAATAAAAGAGTGGAACCTCTATAGGTAAACAAAGATAAGCTGCTATCAGAATAAAAAGGACTGTTTTATCTATAAGATCTTTTCTGTTTCTGGTAACCACAAAGCAAAAATCTATTATAGAGTCATAAAACATTAAAAAAAAAAGGTGGGGGGAGACTGAGCAAATCACCAGTGAAAACCACCAATTTGCTAAGGTATGCAGAAGAAGAGGGAAAAAAACAAGGGAGATAGTAAACAACCAGAAGGCAAATGATAAGTCCTTACATAATCACTCTAAATGTAAATGGACTGAATTCACCAGTTGAAAGGCAGAGAGTGGCTGGGTGGATAAAAAAAACCAAGACCCAACAATATGCTGCCTAAGGAGACTCATTTCAGCCCTGAAGACACACAAGGCTCAAAGTGAAAGGATGGAAGAGGATAGTTCATGTAAATGGAAACCAAGAGAAAGTAAGCAGCCATACTTATGTCAGACAAAACACACTTTAAGCCAAAAGTGGTAACAAGAAACAAAGATCATTATATAATGATAAAAGGGACAATAATACATCAAGAAGATACAACAACCAAATATACATGCACCCAACATCAGAACGCTGAAATAAACAGATGATGAAAAAGATGGCAAAGTAGAAGGACCTTGGGCTCACCTCCTCTCTTGAGCACACCAGAAACACAACTAACTGCTGAACAGCCATTGATAAAAAAGACTGGAACCTGCCAAAAAAGATATTCTACATCCAAGGATGTAAAGAAGAAACCACAAAACAGTAGGAGGGGTGAACTTGCATTATAATCAAATCCCATACCTCCTGGATAAGCGATCCACAAACTGGAGAATAATTATATCACAGAAGTTCTCCCACAGGAGTGAAAGTTCTGAGCCCCATGTCAGGCTCCCCAGCATGGGGTCTGGCATTGGGGGGAGGAGCCCCCAAAGTATTTGGCTTTGATTGCCAGCGGGGCTTGATTGCAGGAGCTCCACAGGACTGGGGGAACTGGAGACTCCACTCTAGGAGGGTGCACACAGGTCTCACCCATACTGGGACCCAAGGCAAAGGCAGTGACTTCATAGGAGCCTTAGCTGGACCTACATGCTGGTCTTGGAGGGTCTCCTGGGGAAGCGGAGGTGTGGCTGTGGCTTTTCCTGGGGACATGGACACTGGTGGTGGAGATTTTGGGGAGTGCTCAGCTATGTGAACTCTCGAGGAGCCAGACATCTTGCTTGGGTCATTAGCACCAAGACCTGGCCCCACCCAACAGCCTGTAGGCTCCAGTGCTGGGATACCTCAAGCCAAACAACCAAGAGGGTGGGAACACTGTCCCACCCATCAGCAGACAGGCTGCCTGAAAACTTCCTGAGCCCATGGCCACCTCTTGACACAGTCCTGCCCATCAGTGGGAAGAATATATTCCTGCCCAGCATCACCCACCAGGGGGGCAGACCCAGAAGCAAGAATACTACAGTCGAGCAGTCTGCAGAACTGAGTCCACAAACACAGAAATTTAGACAAAATGAGATGGGAGAGGAATATGTTCAAGACAAAGGAACAAGATAAAACCCCAGAAGAACAACTAAGTGAAGTGGAAACAGGCAATCTACCAGAGAAAAACTTCGGAATAATGATCATAAAGATGATCCAGGATCTTGGAAAAAGAATGGATGCACAGTGTGAGAAGTTACAAGAAAGTTTTAACAAAGATTTAGAAAATATAAAGAACAACCAAACAGTGTTGAAGAATACAATAACTGAAATGAAAAATACACCAGAAGGAATCAATAGTAGCAGAATAAATGAGTCAGAAGAACAGATAAGTGAGCTGGAAGACAGAATGGGAGAAATCAATACCACGGAACAGAATAAAGAAAAAAGAATGAAAAATGAAAACAGTTTAAGAGACCTCTGGGACAACATTAAACACACAAACATTCGCATTATAGGGACCTGAGAAGGAGAAGAGAGAGTGCCTGAGAAAATATTTGAAGAGATAATAGCTGAAAACGTTCCTAACATGGGAAAGGAAACAGTCACCCAAGTCCAGGAAGAGCAGAGTCCCAGGCAGGATTAACCCAAGGAGGAACACACTGAGACACATATTAATCAAACTGACAAAAACTAAAGAAAAATAGAAAATATTAAAAGCAACAAGGGAAAAGCAACAAATAATATACAAGGGAATCCCCATAAAGTTATCAGCTGAGTTTTCAGCAGAAACTCTGCAGGCCAGAAGGGACTGGCACAATATATTTAAAGTGATGAGAAGAAACAACCTACAACCAAGAATACTCAACCCAGCAAGACTGTCGTTCAGATTCAGTGGAGAAATCAAAAGCTTTACAGACAAGCAAAAGTTAAAAGAATTCAGCACCACCAAACTAGCTTTATAACAAATGTTAAAGGACCTTCTCTAGGTGGAAAAGAAAAGGCCACAACTAGAAACAAGAAAATTACATAATGGAAAAGCTCACCATTAAAGGCATATAGTAAAGGTGGGAAATCATCCACAAATATATCAAAACCAGTAATCGTGAGAAGAAGAGAATACAAATGGAGGATATTTGAAATGCATTTGAAATTAAGAGATCAGCAACTTAAAACAATCATGTATTTATATAGACTGCTATATCAAAACCTCATGGTAACTGCAAACCAAAAATCTATAATAGATATACACAAAAAAAGAAAAAGGAATTTGAATACAACACTAAAAATAGTTATCAAATCACAAGAGAACAAAAGAGGAAGGGAAGAAAAAAGATCTACAAATCAGATCCAAAACAATTAACAAAATGGCAATAAAAACATACATATTGATAATTATCTTAAATGTAAACGGATTAAATGCACCAACCAAAAGACACAAACTGGCTGAATTGATACAGAAATAAGACACATACGCTGTCTCAAGAGACCCACTTCAGATCTAGGGACATATACACACTGAAATGGAAAACGGAAATCAAAAGAAACCTGGAGTAGCAATACTCATATCAGACAAAATAGACTTTAACATAAAGACTGTTACAAGAGACAAAGAAGGACACTATATAATGATCAAGGGACCAATCCAAGAAGAAGACACAACAATTATAAATATATCAATATATGCCTCAACACAGGAGCACCTCAATTTATAAGGCAAATGTTAACAGATGTAAAAGGAGAAATTGACAGTAACACAATAATGGTGGGGGACTTTAACAACCCACTTACATCAATGGGCAGATCATCCAGACAGAAAATCAATAAGGAAACACAGGCCTTAAGTAACATATTAGACCAGATGGACTTAATTGGTATCTATAGAGCATTCCATCCTAAAGCAGCAGAATATGCATTCTTCTCAAGTGCCCATGGAACATTCTCCAGGATAGATCAAATGCCAGGCTACAAAGAAAGCCTCGGTAAATTTAAGAAAATTCAAATCATATCAAGCATCTTTTCCAGCCATAATACTATGAGATTAGAAATCACCTACCAGAAAATAACTGCAAAAACGCAAACATGTGGAGGCTAAACAATATTCTACTAAACAACCAATGGATCACTAAAGAAATCAAAGAGGAAATTAAAAAAAATATACCTAGAGGCAAGTGAAAATGAAAACACGATGATCCAAAACCTATGGGATGCAGCAAAAGCAGTTCTAAGAGGGAAATTTATAATGATACAGGCTTACCTTAAAAAAGAAGAAAAATCTCAAACAACTCAATCTTACAACTAAAGCAACTAGAGAGAGAAAAACAAACAAAACCCAAAGTTAGTAGAAGGAAAGAAATCATAAAGATCAGAGCAGAGATAAATGAAACAGAGACTAAGAAAACAATAGAAAAGATCAATGAAATTAAAACCTGGTTCTTTGAAAAGATAAACAAAATTGATAAACGTTTAGCCAGACTCATCAAGAAAAAAAGGGAGAGGGCCCAAATCAATAAAATCAGAAGTGAAAAAGGAAAAATTATAATTGACATCAAAGAAATACAGTAAGTCCCCTATATGTGAACGAGTGCTGTTCCGAGAGCGTGTCCGTAAGTCCAATTTGTTCATAAGTCCAACAAAGCTAGCCTAGGTACCCAACTAACACAATTGGCTATAGAGTACTGTAATGTAATAGGTTTATAATACTTTTCACACAAATAATACATAAAAAACAAACAAAAATAAAACATTTTAAATCTTACAGTACAGTACCTTGAAAAGTACAGTAGCACAGTACAACAGCTGGCATACAGGGGCTGGCATCAAGTGAACAGGCAAGAAGAGTTACTGACTGGAGGAGGGAGAGGAAGTGGGAGATGGTAGAGCTGAAGGATCGTCAGCAATAGGAGACAGAGGGCAAGCTGCAGTTACACTCATGCCTGACGTTGATGGCACAGGTTCTCATTCTTTGCTGGATTTAACTCTACCCTCTTGAAAAAAACAATCCAGTGATGTCAGGGTAGTAGCTCTTTTTTTCTTGTCATAGATGACATGGTAGCACTGGATTGCATTCTGAATGGCTGCTGCAACCTTCGTGTACCGTTCTACATCACGGTTCTATGCCTCAAAAACTAACAGTGCCTCCTCAAATAAAGAAAATCCCCTTGCCATTTCCTGCCTCATGAATCTCTTTGTTCTTCAGTTATTTCTTCTTCCTCTTGTCTCTCCTTCATCCCTTCTTTGGGCCTCCAATTCCATCAGGTCTTCGTAAGTAAGCTCCTTATGTTGCACAGCAAGGAGTTCAATGAAGTTGTTCTCTTGCACATCTATCTCCAGCTTCTCACTGAGGGTCACTAAGTTGCTGAAGACCTCTTTGGACTCCTCATATTTGCATCTTTGAAAGTTCACAACTTGAAGGTTCGTATGTAGGGGACTTACTGTACAAAGGATTGTAAGAGACTACTATGAGCAACTATACGTCAATAAAATGGACAACGTAGAAGAAATGGACAAATTCTTAGAAAGGTACAGCCTCCCAAGTCTGAACCAGGAAGAAATATAAAATATGAACAGACCAATTTCAAGTACTGAAATTGAATCTGTGATTAAAAACCTTTCAAAAAACAAAAGTCCAGGATCAGATGGCTTCACAGGCAAATTCTACCAAACATTTAGAGAAGAGTTAACAACTATCCTTCTGAAACTATTCCAAAAAATTACAGAGGAAGGAATACTTCCAGACTCATTCTATTAAGCCAGAATCACAATGATACTAAAACCAGGCAAACATACCACACAAAAAAAGAAAATTACAGGCCAGTATCACTGATGAGCATAGATGTAAAAATTTTCATCAAAATACTAGCAAAGCAAATCCAACTATACATTCAAAGAATCATACACCATGATCAAGTGGGATTTATCCCAGGGATGCAAGGATTTTTCAATATCTGCAAATCAATCAGTGTGATACACCATATTAACAAATTGAAGAATAAAAAACATGATCATCTCAATAAATGAAGAAAAAGCTTTGGATAAAATTGAGCATCCATTTATGAAAAAAACTCTCCAGAAAGTGGGCACAGAGGGAACATACCTCAATATAATAAAGGCCATATATGACAAACCGACAGCTACCATCATACTCAACAGTGAAAAGCTGAAAGCATTTCCTCTAAGATCAGGAACAAGACAAGGATGTCCACTCATGCCACTTTTATTCAAAGTCAATAATCAGAAGAAAAAGAAATAAAAGGAATCCAAATTGGAAGAGAAGATGTAAAACTGTCACTGTTTGCAGATGACATGATAGTATACATAGAAAATCCTAAAGATGCCACCAGAAAACTACGAGAGCTCATCATTGAATTTGGTAAAGTTTCAGGATACAAAATTAACACACAGAAATCTGTTAGATTTCTATGCACTACAACAAAAGATCAGAAAGGGAAATTAAGGAAACAATCCCATTTACCATTGCATTAAAAAGAATAAAATACCTAGGAATAAACCTACCCAAGAAGGTAAAGACCTATACTCAGAAAACTATAAGACACTGATGTAAGAAATCAAAGATGATACAAATACATGGAAAGATATACCATGATCTGGGATTTGAAGAATCAATATTGTCAAAATGACTATACTGCCAAAGCAATCTACAGATTCAACGCAATCCTTATCAAATTACCGATGGCATTTTTCACAGAATTAGAACAAAATTTTTAAAAATTTGTATAGAAACACAAAAGACTCCCAATAGCCAAAGCAATCTTGAGGGAAAAAAAAAAAAAAAAGGAGCTGGTGGAATCAGGCTCTCTGAGTTCACACTATACTACAAAGCTACAATCATCAAAACAGTATGGTACTGGCACAGAAACAAATATAGATCAATGGAATAGGATAGAGAGCACAGTAATAAACCCACGCACCTATGGTCAATTAATCTACAACAAAGGAGGCAAGAATATACAATGGAGAAAAGACAGTCTCTTCAATAAGTGATGCTGGAAAACTGGACAGCTACATCTAAAAGAAGGAAATTAGAACATTCTCTAACACCATGCACAGAACCAAACTCGAAGTGGATTAAAGACCTAAATGTAGTACTGGATAATAGAACTCCTCGAGGAAAACATAGGCAGGACACAATTTGACATAAATTGCAGCAGTATCTTTTTGGATCTGTCTCCTAGAGTAATGGAAATAAAAACAAAAATAAACAAATGGGATCTAATTAAACTTAAAGTTTTTTGTACAGCAAAGAAAACCATAAACAAAAAGACAACCTATGGAATGGGAGGAAATATTTGCAAACTATGCAACCAACAAGGGATCAATCTCCAAAATACACAAACAGCTCATACAGCTCCATTTCAAAAAAACTAACAACCCAATCAAAAAATGGACAGATCTAAATAGACATTTCTCAAAAGAGGGCATACAGATGGCCAAAAGGCACATGAAGAGATGCTCGTCATCAGTAATTCTTAGAGAAATGCAAATCAAAACTACAATGAGGTATCACCTCACACCAGTCAGAATGGCCATCATCAAAAAATCTACAAATAATAAATGCTGGACAGCATGTGGAGAAACGGGAACCCTCCTCCCTCCACTCTTGGTGGGAATGTAAATTGGTACAGCCACTATGGAGAACAGTATGGAGGTTCCTTAAAAAACTAAAAGTAGAGTTAACATATGATCCTGCAATCCCACTCCTGTGCATATATCTGGAGAAAACCATAACTCGAAAAGATACCCCAATGTTCATTGCATTGCTATTTACAATAGCCAAGACATGGCAGCAACCTAAATGTATATGTGTGTTTGTGTATACATATGTGTGTGTGTGTGTGTGTGTGTGTATATATATATATATAATATATATATATATAACTGAATTGCTTTGCTGTACACCTGAAACACACACAACATTGGAAATCAACTATACTTCAAAAAGTTTTTTAAAAATTAAAAAAAAGAGTACTGAAGTATATTAAGCAAATATCAATATTAACATATTTAAACAGATAAAGAAACAACAATATAATAATAGGGGATTTCAATACTGCACTGTTAGCAATGTATAGGCCATCCAGACAGAAAACAAGGAAACATTTGAATTGAACCATACTTTAGAACAAAAGGGCTTAACAGACATTTATAGAATATTCCATCCAACAGCAACAGAATACACATTCTTCATGAATGCACACAAAACAATCTCCAGAATACATCATATAATAGGACACAAAACAAATTTTAGCAAATTTAAGAAGATTGAAATCAAACCAGCTATCTTTTCTGACCACGACAGTATAAAACTAGAAAACAGGGGAAAGGTGGAAAATCTACATATATGTGAATCAAACAACACACTTCTGAACAACCAATGGGTCAAGAAGAAATCAAAGGGGAAATAAATTATCTCAAAACAAATGAAAATGTAAATACAACATATCAAAACTCATGGGATGCAGCAAAAATGGTTCATAAGAGAAAGTTTATAATGAAAAAATGCATATATTAAAAAGTTAGATCTGAAATAAATAACCTAAATTTACACAAGGGAGTAGAAAAAGAAGAACAAATTAAGCCCAAATTTAGCAGAAGGAAGGAAATAAGGATCAGAACAGAAATAAATGAAATAGAGACCAGAAAATCAAAAGATCAGTGAAATTAAGAGCCAATTCTTCTAAAAGATAAAATAAACACACTTTCAGCTAGACTAAAAAAAAAGAGAAAACTCAAGTAAAATCAAAATTGAAAGAAGAGACATTACATCTGATACTATAGAAATAAATAGGGTCGTAAAAGACTATTATGAATAATTATGTGCCAAAAAATTAGATAAACTCGAAGAAATGGATAAATTTCTAGAAACACGCAACCTACCAAGACTGAATCAGGAAGAAATAGAACATTGGAACAAAGCAATAACAATAAAGAGATTGAATAAGAAACCTCCCAACACGGAAAACCCCAGGATCAGATGGTTTCACTAGTGAATTCTACCAAACATTTAAAAAAGAATTAAGACCCATTCTCCTCAAGCTTCCAAAAAAGTCGGAAAGACGGAACACTTTCAAATGTATTCTACAAGGCCAGTGTTACCCTGATACAAAAGCAAGATAAGGACACCACAAGAAAACTAGACTATTTCTGATAAATATAAATGCAAAAATTCTCAATATTAGCAAACTTATTTCAAGAACACATTAAAAAGTTTGTATACAATGACCAAGTAGGATTTATCCCAGGGATACAAGGATGGTTTGCCATACACAAATCAATAAATGTAATACATCACATTAACATAATGAAAGATAAAAATCGCATGATCATCTAGTATGCAGAGAAAAAGTGTCTGACAAAATACAACAACATTCCATGGTAAAAACCCTCAAAAAACGAGGTATAGAAGGAATATACCTCAACATAATAAAGGCCATATTCAACAAACCCGAAGCTAAATCATACTCAATGGTGAAAGGTTGAAAGTTTCCCTCTAAGATCAGGAACAGCAGAAGGATGCTCACTCTCACCACTTTTATTCAATATAGTAGTGGAAGTCCTAGCTAGAGCAATTAGGTAAGACAAATAAATGACATACAAATTGGAAAGGAATAAGTAGAATTGGTGCTATTTGCAGATGCTATTTGATTTTGTACATAAAAATGCCAAAGACTCAACCAAAAAAGTGTTGGAAATAACCAAAAATTTTATTAAAGTTGCAGGATACAAAATCAACGTACAGAAATCAATTGCTTTTCTATACAGTAATGATGAAGCATCTGAAAAATAAAATGATTTCATTCACACTGGCACCAAAATCAATACTTAGAAATAAATTTAATTAAGGAAGTGAAAGATCTATATAATAAAATTATAAGACTTTGCTGAAAGAAATCAAAGAGGACACAAACAGATGGCAAGACATCCTATGTTCATGGATCGGAAGAGTTATTGTTCTAATGTCCACACTATCCAAAGCCATTTATAGATTTAATGCAAAGCCCATCAAAATACCAATGGCATTCTTCACAGAAGTAGGAAAAGCAATCCTAAGATTTGTATGAAACCACAAAAGACTTTAAATAGCCAAAGCAATACTGAATAACAAAGGCAGAGGTATCACACTTCCTAATTTCAAACTGTACCACAAAGCTATAGTAATAAAAATATGGTATTGGCACAAAAATAGACATAGACCAATTGAACAGAACAGAAAGCCCAGAATTAAACCCCTGGGTATATGGTCAATTAAAACTTGACAAAGAGGCCAAGAAACCCAATGGGGAAAGGATAGTCTCTTTAACAAATGGTGTTGGGAAAACTGGATAAACACATGCAGAACAATAAAAGTGGACCCCTCTCTTATACCACTCACAAAAATTAACTTGAAATGGATCAAAGACTTAAACTTAAGACCTGATACTATAAAACTCCTAGAAAAAATGTAGGAAGAATCTCCTCAACATTGATCTTAGCAATGATTTTTTGGATATGACACTAAAAAGCACAAACAACTAAAGCAAAAATCAACAAATGGGACTACACCAAACTTTAAAACTTCTGCACAGCAAAAGAAACAATTAAAAAAATGAAAATGCAATCTAGAGAATGGGAGAAAAGTTTTACAAACCATACATTAGACAAAAGGCTAATATCTAAAATATATAAAGAACTCATAAAACTCAACAACAGAATAAAATCCAATTAAAAATACTTTGGAAGACCTAAGTAGTTTTCCAAAGAAGACATCCAAATGGCCAACAGGTACATGAAAAATGCTTAATATCACTAATCAGGAAAATGAAAGTCAAAACCACGAGCTATCGCCTCACACCTGTTACAATGGTTATCAACAAGAACACAAGAAATAAGGGCTGGTGATGATGTGGAGGAGAGAGAACCCTTGCACACTGTTGGTGAGAATGTAAATTTGTTCAACCACCACAGAAAACAATATGGAGATTCCTCAAAAAAAAATTAAAATAGATTTACCAAGGAAAAATGAGGGGGATATCAAGACGGCAGAGTAGAAGGATGTAGAACTCACCTCCCCCCACAAACACATGAAAAATATATCTATATGTGGAACAATTCTCACAGAACACTAATTGGATAGTGGCAGAGGAAATCCTATACAACCAAACCTGTGAAAAAGATCTCCATATACCTGGGTAGGATGGGGGGAAAAATGGCATTAGCTTGGGATGTGCACGCATTGAAGTGATCTATAAGAAAAAGAAGGTCCACACAGGTGGGCCCTCATCTTGAAGAATGAGCAGGGTGAGCTACAATCTGGGCATCCTAGTCCTGGGGTCCTGCATGGAGGAGATAAGCCCCCTTGCCTGCTGGGAAATCTGCTGAGGCAGATAGAAGGGCTGGAGAAGCCTAGACTCTACTCACGAGTAGTGCACAGTCAAGGGAGAGAAAAGCCCTGCACTGGTAACTGCAATCTCACTGCACATCCCAATCTGAAAGGGTGAACACCCCAACCCTGCTCACTCCACACCACAGCCTGGCACAAGATCTGGGCAACGATTTTGTCTAGCTATGCAGAGACAGACTGGAGCGCCTGGGGTGTGATCTGCGTCGAGGCCCAGAGCCCACTGTCAGTGCAAACATCGGGTAGTGGGTGGGGCTGCAGTGGACACTGACAGCACACACAGTGGGCAGCTCCTCAAGAGCATGCAACAACTGAGTGCTGAGTCTTGGGTAGACAGGTCCTGGGCAGGAGTACACAGTGGCTTGCTTCCCATGAGAATGCCCAGCTCCGCCCACTCCACACCACAGCTAAGCAGTAGATCTGGGGCAGATCGATTGGGAGAAGTCTGCCAGAGGCAGCCTAGATCTCAGGCAGCAGTGGCACCCCAACAATTCCTGAAGCCACAATGCCCCAACTCCCAACCACAGCCTATTCCACACCACAATCTTGCACTAGATTTGGGACAAACCAAACAGAGAAAGAGATGCAACCCTGGGCTGTTCTGAGCAGAACTATGGACATCTATACAGGCGGTGCATAGGTCGTCTGTGACCGAACAGGCCTGACTTGCTTCAGCAATAACCTCCTTTGAGGTAGGGCACACACTCGAGGGCAATGGAGCCTGACTGAACCTGAGCCTCAGTGCTTCTACTCCAACAACTAGGGAGCAAACCCCGCCCCCAACAGGGCAGTGACAGCCACAGAGCAAAGAGTAAGCCCCACGTCACATCCTGCACAGGCTCTAGATACTACAACACAAATCACACCCCCTATCAAAGAGATAATGGCCAGCACACTCTGAGGAAAGACGTGGCTGGCATCCATAACGAAACCAGCCCTGTATCACAAATATTGGACATATATAATCTAGACAAGGACTCTCCCACATAAAAACACCCCTTCAAGACCACAGTAGATAACTATCTCTGTCTCTATGAATTTAGGAGAACGTTAAGTAAAATGAAAAAGCAGAGGAACTATTTTCAATCAAAAAAGAACAAGTGAAATCTCCCAAAAGAGTAATGAAACAGACCTCACCAATCTACTAGACCCTGAGTTCAAAAAGGAGGTAATGAAAATGCTAAAGGAATTAAGAAAGATTATTGATAAAAATGCAGATCACTGTAATGAGGAACTAGAAACTATGAAGAGGAACCAATCGAAATTAGGTAACTCAATTGTCATGATAAAAACCAATCTAGAAGCAATGAATAGCAGACTAAATGACACAGAAGAACAAATAAGTGATCTGGAAGATAGAGTAATGGAAATAACCCAATCAGAATAGCTGATAGGAAGACAAATGAAAAAAAAGATAACAACATATGAGATAATATAAAACGTACCAATCAATGCATAATAGAGGTCCCAGAAGGAGAAGACAGAGTGTGAAGGGAATTGAAAATGTATTTGAAGGAATTATGGCTGAAAACTTCTCAAACCTACAGAAGGAAACAGATATCCAGGTACAGGAAGAACAGAGGGTCCCAAAAAGGTGACTCCAAACAGACTCACACCAAACACATGAAAAAAGTTAAAGAGAAGAGTCTAAAGACAGCAAGAGAAAAACAAAGAGTCAGTTACAAGGGAACCCCCATCAAGCTATCAGCTGACTTCTCTACAGAAACCTTGCAGGCCAGAAGAGAGTGGCATAATATATTCAAAGTACTGAAAGGGAAAACTCTACAACCTAGGATACTCTACCCATCAAGATTATCATTTAGAATAGAAGGGGAGATAAATAATTTTTCAGTCAAGTTAACTAAATGAATTCAGCAATTCCAAACCTACCCTAAAAGAAATACTGAAGGGTCTCTAAATAGAAAAGAAGCAAGACTCCATAGAAAAGGGAAAAATCACAATAGGAAAGGCAACTATATAAAGAGATTGAAGATCACTTAAATAAGCCAGAACATAGATTAAAAGCAATCAAAAAGTTATAGAAGTGATTATAACTACAATAAACAGTAAAAGGATAAGCATGAAGATGAAAATAGGACATCAAAACTCACAAAATGTGGGAGAGGAGAGTATAAAAATGTAGATCTTCTAGAAGGTGTTTGAATTTGAATGACTCACTTTAAAGCAAGCAGATGTAGTCATGGGTCAACATACTTGATTTCCATGGTAACCATAAATCAAAAATGAACAATAGGGTCACGAAAACCAAAAAGAAAGGAGCTCAAGCATTATACAAAAGAAAGTCATCAAACCACAAAAGGAAGAACAAAAAGAAAAAGAAATTTTAAAAAAAGAACTACAAAAACAACTGGAAAACAAAGTTTAAAATGGCAATACATACTTTTCAATAATTACTTTAAATGTCAATGGACTAAATCCTCCAATCAAAAGATGCAGAATGGCAGACTGGATAAAAATACAAGAATCTACTATATGCTGCCTACAAGAGACTGAACGGAGGTGATGGAAAACGATATTTCATACAAATGGAAACAACAAGAAAACGGGTAGCAATACTCAAACAAAATAGACTATAAAACAAAGGCCACAAAGAAAAAGAAGGAGCATTATATAATAATAAAAGGATCAATACAGAAGAGGATATTACACTCATCAATATATATGCATCCAATATAGGAGAACATAAATATATAAAACAAATACTACCAGGCATAAAGAGAGAAATTGACAATAATACAATAATAGTAGGAGATTTTAACCCTCTGCTGACATCAGTGGACAGATCATCCAGACAGAAAGTCAGTAAGGCAACAGAGGTCTTAAATGACACAACAGACCAGCTGGAATTAACTGATACCTAAAGGACACTACATCTCCCCCAAACCAGAATACACATTCTTTTCAAGTGCACATGGAATGTTCTCTAGGATAGACAACATGCTAGGTCACAAAACACACCTCAACTAATTTAAGAGGATAGAAATTATTTCAAGCATCTTTTCTGATCACAACTGTATGAAACTAGAAGTCAGTAACGAAAAGAAAAATGGGAAAAGAACAAACACATGGAGACTAAACAACATGCTATTAAAACCCCAAAGGGTCAATGGTGAAGTCAAAGAAGAAGTCAGAAAATACCGAGACGAACAAAGATGAAAACACAACCTTACAAACTCTGTGTGATGCAGCAAAAGTAATTCTAAGAGGAAGTTCTTAAGTGATACAGGACTTCCTCAAAAAACAAAACAATCTCAAACAAGTTAACATACCATCTAAAATAACTAGAAAGAGAAGAATCCCCCTCCACAGAAAAACCCCAAAGTCAACAGAAGGAATGAAATAATAATGATCAGAAGATGGCAGTGGAGTAGGTGGAGGTGAAGTTCATCTCTCTCCAAGAGTGCAGCAGGAATAAATCTATAGATGAATCAATTCTCACAGAACACAGGCTGAAAACTAGCAGAAGACCTTGGACACTGGAAAGTGCTATAAAGATCCCTGCATAACTGGGTAGGACAGAGGGATGGGACCTGCACCCTGGGCCGGGGGAGCTGAAGCAGAGAGATTCCCGAATTCAGGGAAACCCCCTCTCCAACAGAGAAATTGATTGGGACAGAGAGAAGCATTTGAGGCTATCAGAAGAGGGTGAAGCGGCTGATCTGTGGCAGACGGGACAGAGTGAGAAATACACAGACAGTCTGTACCTCGGCCCTACGTGCTCTGGACTGGGACGTGTTCACAGGTGTGCAAGGGGCTGGGAGCTCGTGTGTGGGGATTGGAGAACAGGCCCAGAGCGAGAACTGCTGTTGGCTGTGGGGAGATGGACCGAGGGGATGGGAGGGAGGAAATCCACAGCAGGGAATGCCTCTGGAGGAAGATGGGACTGCTATGGAAGCAGGGCATTATTGCTGAGTCACACGCAGGAGGAGGAGCCACTATTGTAGCCTCTCTCTCCCCACATGCCGGCACCTGCCGATGACAATAAAAGAAGCCCACTCAGGACTGGCTCTTGCATGCCGCTGCCAAGCAATAAAAAAAAAGCCCCCTCAGAGGTGGCCCTCATGCGTTGCTTACAGGGCAAAAAAAAAAAAAAGCCCTCTCAGGGCTGGCCCTCACGCGCCTGCTGCCAGGCACCAGAAAAACCCCAGCCAGGTCTGGCCCTCATGTACCAGAAAAGGCACTCACTAGGGCCATATCTTTTGTGCCCATGGCCGCTGGCTTCCCTGTGCATTTGGTGCTGCCAGGGCTCCTATGATCCAAGCAGTAATACCACCTCTGTGCCTGGTCCACACAGGGGGAGACCCAAGAGATCCAAGGCAGCTTCAGGACCAAACTCCTGTGAGTGGACAACGTGCAGACGTGGGGATAAAACCAAAGCTGAACCCCAGGGACGGGGTGACAATGGAAGAAGATTGAAAATCTTTCCATCAGCTGTACAAGCTGCAGATTAACCCCCCATGATCTGCTAGGTAGACCCTATGTCTATGGAATATCTGAGTAGACAATGAGTGTTCCCACAAATGAAAACAGTTTAGCTCAGGCAGCTGTGGACTTTGGGAGCAGCACACACAGAAATTGGGCCAGATCAGATTCTGAGTGCCTCCCACAGGGCGCACAGCAGGTCCAGAGGCCAGCCCAGAGGCAGAGGAGAGCCTCTTGGGGAAGCAGAGGTGGGCTGTGGCTCATGGCGTGTGCAAGGACACTTACAGCAGAGACCCCACGGAAACATAATTATTACTATTAACTTTATCATGTTTTGATTCATTCTGTTGTTGGTTCTGGCTTTTTTTTTTTTTGGTTTCTTTTCCTTTATTTGTTGTTCGTTTGTAGTTGCTTTAGTTTTTTGTTGTTGTTGTTGTTTTGTTTTTTGTGGTATGCGGGCCTCTCATTGTTGTGGTCTCTCCCGTTGCAGAGCACAGGCTCCGGACACGCAGGCTCTGCAGCATGTGGGATCTTCCCGGACCGGGGCACAAACCCGTGTCCCCTGCATCGGTAGGTGGACTCTCAACCACTGTGCCACCAGGGAAGCCCCTAGTTTTTATTTTATTTAGTCTTTTGGGATCTCCATGTTTTATAACATATTTTTAATTTTTTCTTATATGTTTCTATGTTTACTTTGCTTTTCTGTTGTTCTGTGTTCTCTTCCTTATTTTTCTTCTCCTTTTTCTTTATTATACTTTTCTTAATATCTCCATTTCTGCTTTGCTTTTCTGTTGTCCTGTGTTTTTTCCCTTTTTATTTCATTTTATTTTATTTTACTTTATGATTTTTAAAATCATTTTTATCGGTTTGTTCTGTTTCCTTGCTTTATTCTTCAGTTGGCACACTGCTTTGGTTTTGTTTTTAGGTTATTTTGCTAGTTTTAATCAAAACTGATTTCATTCTTGGGTTCTTTTGTTTGTCTGTTGTTCTCTTGCTTGTTGTTTTATTTGGCTCTGTTTTTGTTTCTTTTACGTGTGTGTGTGTTTCCTTGTTTCTGTTTTTTTCTTTTGTTTGTTTGATTTGTTTTTACCATTTCCCTGGGGTTTTGTCTTTTTTTCTTTTATTTTCTATTTTTCGTTTTTATTTCTATGTTGCTTTTCTGTTGTTCTGTCTTCTTTCCTCTTTCTCTTTTTTAAAATTTATTTTTTTTTATCATTTTTGTCAGTTTCTTTTGTTTCTTTACTTCATTCTTCAGTTGGCACTCTGGTTTTCTTCTTTGGTTTTGCGTTTTTGTCAGCTTTCTTTTTAAATGTTTGATTTTGTTCTTGGGTTCTTTTGTTTGTCTGGTTGTTCTCTTGCTTCTTGATTTATTTGGTTCTGTTTTTGTTTCTTTTGTGTGTGTGCGTGTTTCCTTCTTTCTGATTCTTTTGTTTGATTTTATTTTTTCCATTTCTGTGGGGTTTTGGTAGTCTTTTTTTAAAAATCCCCTTTATTGCTGGGATGAGTGACTTGTGGGGTCTTGGTCACTTGACCAGAAGTCGGGCCTGAGGCTCTGGGGTGGGAATACCAAGTCCAGGGTGCTGGATCACTAGAGAATTCCTGGCCTCAGGGAAGATTAATCACTGAGAGCTCTCACGGAGGCCTCTATTTGAATCCAAGACCCAGGTCCAACCAACTTCCAGCAGCTCCCAGCACTGGACGCCTCACACTGAACAACAAAGAAGACAGGAATGAAACCCACCCATCAGCACAAAGACTACCTAAAGTTATACTAAGCTCAGAGACACCCCAAAACACACCATCTGACATGGTCCTACTCATCAGAGGGAAAAGACACAGCTCCACTGACCAGAATGCAGGCCCAGTCACTCCCATCAGGAAGCCGACACAAGCCACTGGACAAACCTCACCACTGGGGCAGAGAACAGAAGCAAGAGGAATTACGACCCTGCAGCCTAGGGAAAGGAGACCTCAAATACTGTAAATAAGACAGAATGAGAAGATGGAGAGATATCTTACAGGCAAAGGATAAAAACCCACAGGACCAAATAAATGAAGAGGAAATAGGCAAATGACCTGAAAAAGAATTCAGAGTAATGATAGTAAAGATGAACCAAAATCTTAGAAATAGACTAGAGAAAATATAAGAAATGTTTAACAAGGACCTAGAAGAACTAAAGAGCAAACAAACAGTAATGAACAACACAATAACTGGAATTAAAAATACTCTAGAAGGAATCAATAGCAGAATAACTGAGGCAGAAGAATGGATAAGTGAGCTGGAAGATAAAATGGTGGAAAAAACTGCTGAGGAGCAGAATAAAGAAAAAACAAGGTAAAGAATGGAGGACAGTCTCAGAGACCTCTGGGACAACATTAAGTGCACCAACATTCAAATTATAGGCGTCCCAGAAGAAGAAAAAAAGAAAGAGTCTGAGAAAATATTTGAAGAGATTATAGTCAAAAATTTCCCAACATGGGAAAGAGTCAATCAAGTCCAGGATTCCCAGAGAGTCCCATACAGGATAAACCCAAGGAAAAACACGCTGAACCACATATTAATCAAATTAACAAAAAGAAAAAATATTAAAAGCAGCATGGGAAAAGCAACAAATAATATACAAGGGAATACCCATAAGGTTAACAGCTCATCTTTCAGCAGAAACTCTGCAAGCCAGAAGAGAGTGGCAAAATATATTTAAAGTGATGAAACGGAAAAACCTACAACCAAGATTACTCTACCCAGAAGGCTCTCATTCAGATTCGCCAGAGAAATCAAAAGCTTTACAGACAAGCAAAAGCTAAGAGAACTCAGCAAATCAAACCAGCTTTACAACAAATGCTAAAGAAACTTCTCTAGGCAGGAACACAAGAGACTTACAAAAACAAACACAAAACAATTAAGAAAATGGTAATAGGCACATACGTATCAATAATCACCTTAAATGTAAATGGATTGAATGCCCCAACCAAAAGACACAGACTGGCTGAATGGATACAAAAATAAGACCCATATATATGCTGTCTACAAGAGACCCACTTCAGACCTAGGGACTCATACAGAATGAAAGTGAGGGAATGGAAAAAGATATTCCATGCAAATGGAAATCAAAAGAAAGCTGGAGTAACAATACTCATATCAGACAAAATAGACTTTAAAATAAAGACTAGTGACTTCCCTGGTGGCACGGTGGTTGAGGGTCCACCTGCTGATGCAGGAGACACGGGTTTGGGCCCTGGTCCAGGAGGATCTCACATGCCACGGAGAAACTGAGCCCGTGCTCCACAACTACTGAAGCCTGCGTGCCTCAACTACTGAGGCCTGCATGCCTGGAGCCCGTGTTCCGCAACGGGAGGGGCCGCCGCAGTGAGAAGCCCGTGTGCACCGCAACACTCACCGCGGCTGGAGGGAGCCTGTGCACAGCAACGAAGACTTGACACAGCCAAAAAAATAAATTAATTAATTAAAAATAAAATAAAATAAAGACTATTACAAGACAAGGAAGGACACTATATAAGGATCAAGGGATCAATCCAAGAAGAAGATATAACAATTATAAATATCTATGTACCCAACATAGGAGCCCCTCAATATATAAGGGAAATGCTAACAGCCACAAAAGGGAAAATCGACAGTAACACAATAATACTAGGCAACTTTAACACCCCACTTACATAAATGGACAGATCATCCAAACAGAAAATAAATAAGGAAACACAAGCTTTAAATGACACATTAAACAAGATTGACTTAATTGATATTTAGAGGACATTCCATCCAAAACCAACGGAACACACTTTCTTCTCAAGTGCACATGGAACATTCTCCAGGATAGATCACATCTTGTGTCACAAATCAAGACTTGGTAAATTTTAAAAAACTGAAATCGTATCAAGCATCTTTTCCAACCACAGTGCTATGAGACTAGATATCAATTACTGGAGAAAAAAACTGTAAATATACAAATACGTGGAGACTAAACAATGCACGACTAAACATCCAACAGACCACTGAAGAAATCAAAGAGGAAATAAAAAAAATACCTAGAAAAAAATGACAATGAAAACACAACGACCCAAAACCTATGGGAAGCAGCAAAAGCAGTTCTAAGAGGGAAGTTTATAGCAATACAAACCTACCTCAAGAAACAAGAAAAATCTCAAATAAACAACCTAACCTTATATCTAAAGCAATTAGAGAAAGAAGAACAATAAAACCCAAAGTTAGCAGAAGGAAAGAAACCATAAAGATCAGACCAGAAATAAATGAAAAAGAAATGAACAAAACAATAGCACAGATCAATAAAACTAAAAGCTAATTCTTTGAGAAGATAAACAAAACTGATAAACCATTAGCCAGACCCAGCAGAGAAAAAGGGAGAAGACTCAAATCAATAGAATTAGAAATGAAAAAGGAGAAGTAACAACTGATGCTACAGAAATACAAAGGATCATGAGAGATTACTACCAGCAACTATATGCCAATAAAATGGACAACCTGGAAGAAATGGACCAATTCTTAGAAAAGTACAACCTTCCAAAACGGAACCAGGAAGAAACAGAAAATATAAACACCAATCACAAGCACTGGAATTGAAACTGTGATTAAAAAACTTCCAAAAAACAAAAGCCCAGGGCTAGATGGCTTCACAGGTGAATTCTATCAAACACGTAGAGAAGAGTTAACACCTATCCTTCTCAAATTCTTCCAAAAGATAGCAGAGGGAGGAAAACTCCCAAACTCATTCTACGAGGCCACCATCACCCTGATATCAAAAATAGACAAAAGATGTCACAAAAAAAGAAAATTACAGGCCAATATCACTGATGAACATAGATGTAAAAATCCTCAACAAAATACTAGCAAACAGAATCCAACAGCACATTAAAAGAATAATACACCACAATCAAGTGGGGTTTATCTCAGGAATGCAAGGATTCTTCCCTATACACAAATCAATCAATGTGATACACCACATTAACAAACTGAAGGATAAAAACCATATGATTGTTTAAATAGACGCAGAAAAAGCTTTTGACAAAATTCAACACCCATTTATGATAAAAACTCTCCAGAAAGTGGGCATAGAGGGAACTTACTTCAATATAATAAAAGCCATATATGACAAACCCACAGCAAACATCATTCTCAATGGTGAAAAACTGTAATCATTTCATCTAAGATTAGGAAGAAGACAAGGGTACCCACTCTCATCACTATTATTCAACATAGTTTTGGAAGTCCTAGCCACGCCAATCAGGGAAGAAAAAGAAATGAAAGGAATCCAAATTGGAGAAGAAGAAGTAAAACTGTCATTGTTTGCAGACGACATGATACTATACATAGAAAATCCTAAAGATGACACCAGAAAACTACTAGAGCTAATCAATGAATTTGGTAAAGTTGCAAGATACAAAATTAATGCACAGAAATCTCTTACATTCTCATACACTAACAATGAAAAATCAGAAAGAGAAATTAAGGAAACAGTTCCATTTCCCAATGCAACAAAAAGAATAAAATACCTAGGAATAAACCTACCTAAGGAGGCAAAAGACCTATATGCAGAAAACTATAAGACACTGATGAGAGAAATCAAAGACGATACAAACTGATGGAGAGATATACCATGTTCTTGGATTGGAAGAATCAACATTGTGAAAATGACTATACTACCCAAAGCAATCTACTGATTCAATGCAATCCCTATCAAGTTATCAACGGCATTTTTCACAGAACTAGAACAAAAGATTTTACAATTTGTATGGAAACACAAAAGACCCCAAATAGCCAAAGCAATCTTGAGAAAGAAAAACAGAGCTGGGGAATCAGGCTGCCTGACTTCAGACTCTACTACAAAGCTACAGTAGTCAAGACAATGGTACTGGCACAAAAACAGAAAGATAGATCAATGGAACAGGAGAGAAAGCCCAGAGATAAAGCCACGCACTTATGGTCACCTTGTTTTTGATAAAGGAGGCAAGAATATACAATGCAGAAAAGACAGCCTCTTCAATAAGTGGTGCTGGGAAAACTGGACAGCTACACATGAAAGAATGAAATTAGAACACTTCCTAACACCATACACAAAAATAAACTCAAAAATGGATTAAAGACCTAAATGTAAGGCCAGACACTATAAAACTCTTAGAGGAAAACATAGGCAGATCACTCTATGACATAAACCACAGCAAGATCCTTTTTGACCCACCTCCCTAGAGAAATGGAAATAAAAACAAAAAGAAACAAATGGGACCTAATGAAACAAGCTTTTGCACGGCAAAGGAAACCATAAAGAAGACGAAAAGACAACTCTCAGAAAGGGAGAAAATATTTGCAAATGAAGCAACTGACAAAGGGATGATCTCCAAAACATACAAGCAGGTCATGCAGCTCAACATCAAGAAAACAAACAACCCAATCTAAAAATGGGTGGAACACCTAAATAGACGTTTCTCCAAAGTAGACATACAGATTGCCAACAAACACATGAGAAGATGCTCAACATCACTAATCATTAGAGAAATACAAATCAAAACTACAATGAGGTAACACCTCTCACCGGTCAGCATGGCCATCATCAAAAAATCTACAAATAATAAATGCTGGAGAGGGTGTAGAGAAAAGGGAACCCTCCTGCACTGTTGGTGGGATGTAACTTGATACAGCCACGACGGAGAACAGTATGGAGATTACTTAAAAAACGAAAAACAGAACTACCATATAACCCAGCAATCCCACTACTGGGCATATACCCAGAGAAAACCATGAATTCAAAAGGACAGATGTACCACAATGTTCATTGCAGCACTATTTACTAAAGCCAGGACATGGAAGCAACCTAAATGTCTATTGGCAGATGAATGGATAAAGAAGATGTGGCACACATATACAATGGAATATTACTCAGTCATAAAAGGAACAAAACTGAGTTATTTGTAATGAGGTAGGTGGAACTAGAGTCTGTCATACAGTGTGAAGTATGTCAGAAAGAGAAAAAGAAATACTGTATGCTAACGCACATATATGGAATATAGAAAAATGGTATTAATGAACCTAGTGGCAGGGCAGGAATAAAGACGCAGATGTAGAGATCTGACTTGAGGACACGGTGGGGGAAGGGGAACCTGGGATGAAGTGAGAGCATAGCATTGATATATATACATAACAAATGTAAAATGGATGGCTAATGGGAAGCTGCTGCATAGCACAGGGAGATCCGCTTGATGCTTTGTGATGATCAAGAGGGGTGGGATAGGGAGGGTGGGAGGGAGACGCAAGAGGGAAGGGATATGGGGATATATGTCTACATATAGCTGATTCACTTTGTTGTACAGCAGAAACTAACACAACATTGTAAAGCAATTATACTCCAATAAAGATGTTAAAAAAAGAAATAATAACTATCAGAGGAAACAAAAAAAATAGAGATTAAAAAAATAGAAAAGATCAATAAAATCAAGAGTTGGCTTTTTCAAAAGCAAAACAATATCAACAAACCTCTAGCCAGGCTCACCAAGAAGAAAAGAGAGAGGACCCAAATAAAATAAGAAATGAAAGAGGAAAAATAACAACTGATACACAGAAATACAAAAAAATCATAAGAGAATACTATGAACAGTTATATGCCAACGAATTGGACAACCTAGAAGCAATGGACAAGTTTCTAGAAACATACAGCCGGCCAAGACAGAATCAAGAAGAAACAGATAATTTGAACAGACTGATCACTAGAAGTGAAATAGAATTTGTAATAATAAAGTTCCCTGCAAATAAACAGTACAGAACTGATGGCTTCACTGGGGGATTTTAACAGACATGCAAGAAGAACTTATACCTAATCTTCTCAAACTATTCCAAAAGACTGAAGAAGAGGGAACAGTCCCAAAGTCATTCTATGGAGCATTCATCACCCTGATAACAAAACCAGATAAAATCACTACAAAAAATAAAGGCCAATATCTATGATGAATATAGATGCAAAATCGTCAATAAAATATTAGCAAACCAAATCCAGCAATACATAAAAAGAATCATACATCAGGATCACGTCGGATTCATTCCAGGGTTGGAAGGGTGATTCAACATAATCAGCATGATACACCACATTAACAAAAGGAAAGACAAAAACCACATGATCATCTCAATCGACACAGAAACAGTATTTGACAAAATTCAACATTCACTCATGATAAAAACTCTCACCAAAATGGGTCTGGAGGGAACATATCTCAACATAATAAAAGCCATTTATAGCAAACCCACAGACAACATAATACTCAACTTTGATCAGCTTTACAATCACTACCCTGAATGAACTCTTTCTCAGGTAGACTGCCTATCTTCACTTGACTTAGTTCTTCTTTTGGCATTCTTTTCCCTTCATCTGAAACATGTTCCTCTGTTGCCTCATTTTGCCTAAGTTGCTGTTTGTATTTTCATGTATCTGGTAGGTTAATTATGTTTCCCAACCTGGGAGAACTAGCCTTTTGTAGCAGATGTCCTATGCATACCAACAGTGTACTCCCCTCTCATCATCCAAGTTATATGCTTCAGGGATTCTCCCTCTGAGGGCTGCATGGATCCATCTGTCGTGGTGGACTATGTGGGTGATCTTGCAGGCTTGGTTGGACCCCGATGTGATTAGTTGCCAGGCCCTGCCTTGTGCAGAGGCTACCAGCCACTGGTTGGTGGGAATGGGTCAAGAGGCAGCTGACTGCAGAACCCCATGGGGCCCTAGGGCTAGTGCTGGTCACTGGTGGGTAGAGTCAGGATCCAGAAGAGTCCAAGGCTGTTGCCTGCCCCCTGGAGGGAGAAGCCAGGTTCTGGGGTTAGTGCCGGACTACTGGGAGGCAGAGCCCTCTCCTGGAGTCTGGTTGCAGGGCCCAGGGATCACAGAGCTGGCATCAGATCACTGGCTGGGGGGGGGGTGGAGAGTCCCTGACACAGTTGGGTATGGAGTTTGAGGTGTCCTAAAGCTTGTGTTGGCCTACTAGTGGGCAAGGCTGGGGCCCAGCTGGTCCACAGGCAGGGTTTGGCCTACTGTGGGCAGGCTGGCCTGCAGGCTGGGGACTGCAGTTTTCTTGCATCTGGTCTGCCCCCTGGTGGATGAGGTTGGTCCAGGGACTAGAGCGGACTTCCTACAGGGCAGGGCTGGGGCCCAGGGGATTTGGGGGCTAGTGCATGCCCACTGGGGGGTAGAGTTGGGTCCTGCCTGGGCCCTTTGGTAGGCAGGGCCATTTCTAGAGGTGGCTGTGGGCTCAGGTGGTCTTTAGGCACCCTGTCTGCTGATAGGCAGGGCTATGTTCCTGTCTAGTTAGTACCTTGGCCTGAGGTGTCTCAGCACTGGTGCTTACAGGCTGTTGGGTAGAGCCAGGTCTTGGCACTAAGCAGCTAAAGGGACGACTCCACAACGGCACTCACCAGCACCAGCACCAGCACCAGCATCCACACAGTAGAAGGAGACCCCAACACAGCTGCTGCCATTGTCCACATCCCTATGGTAAGCCATAGCTGCACCTGCACCTCCCCAGGAGAGTCACCAAGACCAGCAGGTAGGTCTGGCCCAGGCTCCTATAAAATTACTGCTTTTGCCCTAGGTCCTGGAGTGTGTGAGATTTTGTGTGTACCCTTTAAGAGTGAAGTCTCTATTTCCCCCATCCCTCTGGGACTCCTAAAAGTAAGCCCTGCTGGCCTTTGAAGCTAAATGTTCTGGGGGCTCAACTTCCCCAGTGCAGGACCCCCAGGCTGGGGAGACAGACATGGAGCTCCGAAAAATCACTCCTGTGGGAGAACCTCTGCAATATAATTATTCTCTAGTTTGTGGGTCACCTACCCTTGGGTATGGAACTTGAGTAAGTCATGAGTCCACCTCTCCTACCTGTCACATTGTGGTTCCTTCTTTATATCTTTAGTTATAGAAGATGTTTTCTGATTGGTTCCTGTCTTTTTCATCAATGGTTGTTCTGCAAGTAGTTGAGATTTTGATGTGCTTGTGAGAGGAGAGGATGTTGAATCATCCTTGCATCCCTGGAATAAATCCCACTTGATCATGGTGTATGATCTCTTTAATGTATTGTTAAGTTTGGTTTGTCAATGTTTCATGAGTATTTCTGCAACTACGTTCATCAGGTATATTGGTCTGTAATTTTCTTTCCTTGTGGTGTTTATCTAATTTTGGTATCAGGGTAATGCTGGCCTCCTAAAATGAGTTTGGAAGTTTTCCCTCCCTTATATTTCTTGGAACAGTTTGAGAAGGATTGGTATTACTTCTTTGTATGTTGGTAGAATTCATCAGTGAAGCCATCTGGTCCTGGACTTTATTTCATTGGGAAGTTTTTGATTACTGATTCAATTTCCTTACATGTAATTGGTCTATTCAGATTTTTTATTTCTTCATGATTCAGTCTTAGAAGGTTGTATGTTTCTAGGAGTTTATCCATTTCTTCTAATTTGTCCAATTTGTTTGCATACAATTGTTTGTAGTAGTCTCCTATGATCCTTCATATTTCTGTGGTATGTCTCCTCTTTCATTTATGATTTTACTAATTTGAATTCTCTGTTTTTCTTAGTGAGTCTAGCTAAAGGTTTGTCAATTTCATCTTGGTCAAAGAACCACCTCTTTGTTTCAATGATCTTTTCAATTATGTTTTTATTCTCTATTTCATTTGTTTCTGCTCTGATCTTTTTTTCCCTCCTTTTGCTCTGGGCTTTATTTGTTCTTTTTCTAGTTCCTTGAGGTGTAATTTTAGATTGTTCATCTGATATTTTCCTTGTTTCTTGAGGTAAGCATTTAAGACTAAAACCTTCCCTCTTAAAATTATTTTTACTGCATCCCATAAGTTTTGATATGTTGTATTTCTATTTTCATTTGTCTCTAGGTCTTTTTTAAAATTTCTTTTTGGTGTCTTTGATCCATTGGTTGTTCAGTAGTATGTTGTTTAATCTTTACATATTTGTGAATTTTCTGTTTTTCTAGTTTTGTAGCATTTTGATCAGAAAAGATGCTTGATATAATTTCAGTCTTCTTAAATTTGTTAAGACTTGTTTTGTGGCTTAACATGTGATGCAATCCTGGAGAATGTTCTATGCGTACTTGAGAAGAATGTGTATTTTCTTGCTTTTGGATGAAATATTCTGTCTGTATCTTTAAAGCCATTTGGCCTAACATGTCTTTTAAGGCTGATATTTCCTTACTGATTTTCTGATTGGATGATCTATCCATTGATGTAAGTGGGGTGTTAAAGTTCTCTACTATTATTGAACTGCTATCTACTTCTCCCTTTAGGTCTGTTAATAGTTTCTTTGTATATTTAAGTGCTCCTATGTTGGGATGCATAAAGTATTTACAAATGTTATATCCTCTGGTTGATTGACTCCTTTTTTATTATGTAATATCCTTCCTTGTCTCTTATTATAGTCTTTGTTTTAAAGTGTATTTTGGGGGCTTCCCTGGTGGTGCAGTGGTTAAGAATCCGCCTGCCAATGCAGGGGACACGGGTTCGAGCCCTGGTCCAGGAAGATCCCACATGCCAAGGAGCAATTAAGCCCATGCGCCACAACTACTGAGCCTGTGCTCTAGAGCCCACGAGCCACAACTACTGAGCCTGCATGCCACAACTACTGAAGCCCACATGCCTAGAGCCCATGCTCCACAACAAAAGAAGCTACTGCAATGAGAAGCCTGTGCACCACAATGAAGAGTAGCCCCCACTTGCTGCAACTAGAGAAAGCCCACGGGCAGCAATGAAGACCCAATGCAGCCAAAAATAAGTAAATAATTTAAAATTTTTTAAAAAATAAAGTGTATTTTGTGGGATTAAATATAGCTACCACAGCTTACTTTTGGTTTCCATTTGCCTAGAATATCTTTTTCCATCACTTCATTTTCAGTGTGTGTGTCCTTACATCTGAAGTGAATCTCTTGTAGGTAGCATATAGATGGGTCTTTTTGTTTTTAATCCACTCAGCCACTCTGTCTTTTGATTGGAGAATTTAATCCATTTACATTACAGTAAATTTTGATAGGTATGTATTTATTGCCATTTTGTTAATTGTTTTCTGGCTGTTTTATAGTTCCTCTGTTCTTTCTTCTGCTGCTGCTCTTTTTCTCCCTGATTTTTTACTTTCTTTAGTGACATACTTAGACAAAAGATAATTAGAAAGGAATATATCTCCTGTAGGTTTTTGCTTTGTGGTTACCATGAGGCTTACATATAGCAACTTACATGTATAATTGTCTATTTTAAGTTGATAACTTAAGTTTGAAGGAATTCTAAAGCTCTGCATTTTAACTTTTTCCACCCACATTCAGGTTTTGATGTCACATTTTACATCTTTTTATCTTGGGCATCACTTAACTAATTATTGCAGTTTCAGTTATTTTATTTTGTCTTTTAACCTTCATACTAGCTTTAAAAGTAATTAATCTACTACCTTTACTGTGTATTTACCTTTACCAGTGAGATGTATGCTTTCATTTTTTGTTACTAATTAGCACCCTTTTTTGTCAACTTAAAGATGTCTTTTTAACATTTCTTACAAAACCAGTTTAATGGTAATGAGCCCTTTAGCTTTTGCTTGTCTAGAAAACTCTTTATCTCTTTATTTCTCCTTCATTTCTGAATGATAATTTTGCTGGGCATAGAATTTTGGTTGGAGATTTTTTTTCTTTCAGCATTTTGAATATATCGTGCCACTGCATTCTGGTATGCAATGTTTCTGATGAAAAATCAGCTGATAGTCTTTTGGGAGCTCCCTTGCATGTAACAAGTTGCTTCCTCTTGCCACTTTTAGGATTTAATCCTTCAACTTTTGACATTTTAATTGTAATATGTCTTGGTGTGGATCTCTTTAGGAAGAGCTATTGAATCCCTTTTGTGTATCTTTTAGTTCAGTTATGATTCTTCAGCTCTGTTACTTCCCTTTGGTCCTTCCTTATATTTTCTGTTTTCTGAAGTTCTCACTGTGTTCATCCATTCTTCTCCCAAGTTCAGTGAACATCTTTTTAAAAAATATTTATTTATTTTCCTTATCTTTTTTTTTTGGCTGCCTCGGGTCTTAGTTGTGGCACATGGGATCTTTGAGGCATGTGAGATCTTTTTGTTACAGCGCACAGTCTGCTTGGGCTTCTAGTTGTGGCATGCAGGCTTCTCTCTAGTTGTGGCATGCTGGTTTTCTCTCTCTAGTTTTGGCATGTGGGCTCCAGGGTGTGCGGGCTATGTATTTTGTGGCATGTGGGCTCTCTCGTTGAGGCGCGCGAGCTCAGTAGTTGTGGCATGCAGGCTTAGTTGCCCTGTGGCATGTGGGATCTTAGTTCCCCTGACCCAAAATTGAACTGCGTCCCCTGCATTGGAAGGTGGATACTTTACCACGGACCACCAAGGAAGTACCCAGTGAGCATCTTTATGACCATTACTTAGAACTCTTTTATTAGGTAAGTTACTTATCTCCATCTCATTGAGTTGTTTTTTCTGAGGTTTCGTTTTGTTCTTTTGTTTGAAACATAGTCCTCTGTTTCTTCATTTTGCTTGACTCCCTGTGTTGTTTTCTATGCATTAGATGAAAATGCCACCTTTCCTAGTCTTAAATGGTTGGTCCTGTGTATGACATAAAACTTATTGTTCAACCTTGCCCTAGCTCATGACTATCTCTCAAACCTTTGTGATTCTTTAAGCAGCCTATTTTACTTTCAATAGCTCCCAGTAGTTGCAGGTATGTTTAGAACCGTCAGTGTCTTAAAGGAGAGGATCTCAGTCAGCCACTAGATTCAGACTGATTAGAACTCAGGTCCTCAGGCAGAGGTTCATAAAGTGTGCAAATATATACAGTTTTGTGGGACCCAAGTGTAAGCCCCACTGGCCACCAGAGCCAGGTGATCTGGAGATGTCTCCTGAGTAGCTGTCAGAATAATTGGAGTCCAAGTGAGTGTACAAGCTCCTTTCTGGGAGATTCTGGTGAGCTGTAGCAAGGTAGAAGGAGAATGCAATGATGGTGCCTCCTGGCCTATATTCCCTAAGAGAATTTCCATAGCCTCTAGTTAGGGGCAGCCTTCAGTTTGGCACACAAGGCTGAAGTTCCAGGACAAGCTAGTAGGCCTCTTTCACAGAAAGACTGGTTGTGTGTTTCAGTCTGCTGTCTGTGCAGTACCTGCCAAGAACTGTTTCTCTGATTGTTATAATCCTGTGGGACCCTGGAATGCAAACCTACCCTGGCCACCAGAGCCAGGCAATTAAGGAGTATCCCTGAGTGGCAGCCGCAAAAAACGACATCAGATGTAAAACTGGGTCACTGGACACATATAGAAAATCACCTCCAGGAGATTTGGCACTCTAAAGCATGGCGGAGTGAGTGTGAAGACAGTGCCTGCCCTCTGAAGTTTTGAAAGGTTTATAGTCATCCCTTATATGTGTTTTAATTAGAAGCCTACTGTCAGGCTGCAGTTATGATTACTAGTTAATAGGCCTTTTTTTTTTTTTACAGAGACTGAACTCCTGGGTCTGTAGCTTCTTGCTGTATCCTGGTGGTGGTACCTGTTTAAGAACTCTTCTCCAGGCTCTCAAAAATGTATCTGAAGAAATTATGGCTGAAAATTTCACAAACCTGAATAAGGAAACAGATATCAAGATACAGGAAGCACAGAGGGTTCCAAATGAGATGAACCCAAACAGACTTGCACACCAAGACATATCATAATTAAAATGGCCAACGTGAAAGTTAAATAGAAAATTCTAAAGGCAGGAAGAGAAAAAAGTCATATACAAGGGAACCCACATAAGGCCATCAGCTAATTTCTCAGCAGAAATTCTGCAGGCCAGAAGGGAGTGGCATAATTTATTCAAAGTAATGAAAGGGAAAAACCTGCAACCTAGAATATTCTACCCAGCAAGATTATCATTTAGAATAGAGATAAAGAACTCAGACAAGCAAAAATTAAAAGAATTTAGCAATACTACACTTACCCTAAAAGAAATGTTAAAGCTTTCTCTAAATGGAAAAGAGGTAAGAATCTGTAGGAAAGGGGATTCCAGTAGGAAAGGCAAACATATAGTAAGGATTGAAGATCACTTAAATAAGTGAGTATATAGATTAAGAGACAAAAATTTGTAAAAGCAACTATAACTACAATAAACAGTAAAGACATAAGAAGATATAAAATATGACATCAAAAACACAAAATGTGGGGGAGGAGTGTAAAAGCGTATATCTTTTAGAACTTAAATGAGTATCAGTTTAAATCAAGTAGATATAATTATGGGTCAACATATGAACCCCATGGTAACCACAAATCAAAAACCTACAAAAGATACACCAAAACCAAAAAGAAAGGAACCCAAACATACTACAAAAGAAAATCATCAAACCACAATGAGAGAAATAAAAAGAAGAAATGAACAGAAAACTTCAAAAACAACCAGGAAACAATAAAAATGGCCTTAAGTACATAACTAGAAATTATTTTAAATGTCAGTGGACTAAATGCTCCAGTCAAAAGATAGAGTGGCTGATTGGATTGAAAAACAAGACCCTTCAAAATGCTGCCTACAAGAGATGCACTTTGGAGCAAAAACACACACAGACTTAAAGTGACAAAATGGAAAAAGATATTTTGTGCAAGTGGAAACAACAAGAAAGCAGGGATAGCAATATTAATATCAGACAAAATTTATTTTTAAAACAAAGGCTATAACAAAATGACAAAGAAGGGCATTATGTAATGGTAAAGGGATCAATACAAGAAGAGAATATTACACTCCTTAACATACATGCATCCAGTGCAGGAGCAGCTAAATATATAAAGCAAATACTAACAGACATAAATGGAGAAATTGACAATATACATTAACAGTAGGAGACTTTAACACTCCACCGACATCAATGGACAGATCATCCAGATAGGCAGTAAGGCAACTGTGGTCTTAAATGACACAATAGACCAGTGGATTTAATTGATATCTACAGGACATTATAAACAGCATCAGAATACACATTCATTTCAAGTGCACGTGAATTTTCTCCATCACATACTAGATCACAAATCAAGCCTTAACAAATTTAAGAGAACAGAAATTACATCAAGCATTTTCTCTGCCCACAATGATAAGAAACTAGAAATCAACCACAGAAAGAAAAATAAGAACAAACACATGGAGACTAAATAACATGTTACCAAATAAAAAACTAAAAAAGAGAAAAACAAAAATGGGTCAACAATGAAATCAAAGGGGAAATGAGAAATTATCTCTAGACAAATGAAAATAAACACAACTCTCCAAAATCTATGGGATTCAACAAAAGCAGTTCTGAGTGGAAGTTCACAGTGATACAGTCCTTCCTCAAAAAATAAGAAAAACCTCAAACTAACCTATCACCTAAAAGAATTAGAAAAAGAAAAACAAAGCCCAAAGTGAGAAGGAATGAAATAATAAAGATAGGAAAGGAAATAAATGAAATAGAGATTTAAAAATCAATAGAAAAGATCAATGAAGCCTTGAGTTGGTTTTTTGAAAAGATAACAAAATTGATAAACATTTAACCATGCTCACCAAGAATTAAAGACAGAGGACCCAAATAAAATAGGAAATGAAAGAGGAGAAAGAAAAACTGATACAACAGAGATACAAAAAAATCACACTATAAACAGAGAATACTGGAGTTACATGCCAACAAATTCAACAACTCAGGAGAAATGGACAAATTTCTAGAAACACAGAGCCTGCCAAGACTGAGTCAAGATGAAGACACAGACAATTTGAACAGAATGATCACTAGAAGTGAAATTGAATTTGTAGTAACATAAATGCCTAGCAAACAAAAGTCCAAAACCAGACAGCTTCACAGGGGATTTCTACCAAACATATGAAGAAGAACTAATACCTATACTTTGCAAACTATTCCAAAAATTGAAGAGGAGGGAACACTCCCAAACTGATTCTCTGAGGCCACCCTCACCCTGATACCAAAACCAGCCAAGGACACCACAAAAAATGAGAAAATTACAGGCCAATATCTTTGAATACAGATGCAAAAATCCTCAACAAAATATTAGCAAACTGAATCCAACAGTATATATAAAGGATCATACACCATGATCTACTTGGATTCATTCCAGGGTCACAAGAATGGTTCAACATTCGCAAATCAAGCAATGTTATCCGCCACATAAAAGTAATGAAAAAAAACACATGATAATATCAATTGACACAGAAAAAATATTTGACAAAATTCACCATCCATTCATGATTAAAAAAACAAAAACTCTCACCAAAGTGGGTGTTGAGGGAACATATCTCACCATAATAAAAGCAATTTATGACAAACTTACAGCCAACATAACACTCAATGGTGAAAAGCTGAAAGTGTTCCCACTAAATTCAGGAATAGCCCAAGGAGGCTCACTTTTGCCACTTCTATTTGACATAGTATTGGCAGTCCTAGCCACAGCAGTCAAACAGAAAAAAATAAATAAAATGTATTCAAATTGGAAAGGAAGAGGTAAAATTATTACTATTTTCAGATGACATGTTACTTTATATAGAGAACCCTAAAGTTACCACCCCAAAACTATTAAAACTAATAAATGAATTCATCAAGGTTTCAGGATACAAGATTAATACACAGAAATTTATTGCATTTCTATACACTAATGAAATATCAGAATGAGAAAAGTTTAAAAAAAAAAAACCAAAAAAACCTAGGAATAAGTTTAACTAAGAAGGTGAAAGACCTGTACACTAAAAACTATAAAACATTAATAAAGGAAATTGATTCAAAGAAATGGAAATATATCCTGTGTTTTGGTTTGGAAGAATTAATAGTTAAAATGGCCACACTACTCAAAGCAATCTACAATTTTAATGCAATCACTGTCAAAATACCCATGCCATTTTTCACAGAACTAGAACAAATAATCCTAAAATTCATATGGAACCACAAAAGACTGCAAATTGCTAAAGCAATCCTGAGAAAAAAGAATAAAGCTGGAAGTATAACCCTCCCAAACTTCAGACTATACTACAAAACTACAGTAATCAAAAAACAGTGAGGTATTGGCACAAAAACAGACACATAGATCAATGGAACATAATAAAGAGCCCAGAAATAAACTCACGCACCTATGGTCAATCTACAACAAAGGAAGCAAAAATATACAGTGGAGAAAAGACAGTCTCTTCAACAAGTGGTGCTGGGATAAATGAAACAGCCACATGTAAAACAATGAGATTAGAACATTCCTTCACACCATATACAAAAAAACTCAAAATAGTTTAAAGGCCTAAATGTAAGACCTGAAACCATGAAACTCCTAGAAGAGAACACAAAGCAAACACTCTGACACAAATTGTAACAATATTTTCATAAATCAGACTCTAATGCAAAAGAAATAAAAGCAAAAGTAAGCAAATGGGACCTAACTAAACTTAAAAGCTCTTGCACAACAAAGGAAACCATCAACAAAATGAAAAGAAAACCTATTGAATGGGAGACAACATTTGCAAAGGATGCAGCTGACAAGGTGTTAATATCCAAAATATACACACAGCTCATACAACTCGATATCAAAAAAAACAACCCAATCAAAAAATGAGCAGAGGACCTGAAAAGACATTTTTTCGAAGAAGATATAAGCAGCTGGCTAACAGGCACATGTATCTACATATAAAATAAGTAACAAGGATATACTGTATAGCACAGGGAATTACACTCAGTATTTTGTAATAATGTATCACGGAGTATAATCTGCAAAAATACTCAATCACCATGCTGTAGACTTGAAACTAACATAGTATTGTAAATCAACTGTACTTCAATTAAAAAATTACACTTTTTCCATTGGTTACAGTCCTGTGAGATTCATGAGCGTAAGCCTCACTTCACTGGTCACCAGAGCCAGGCAATGTAGAGGTGCCTCTTGGAAGCAGCTACAAAAATTCATGGCACCAGGCAAGATATAACCTCCTTTCTTGAATATATCAATGATCTCGAGCAAGGAAGAGGTAGAGTACAAAATTTGTAATTACCTTTATTCCCTGAGAGCATCTGTAGGCCTCTATAAGTGAGTCAAACCAGAAGCCTGTCCCTCTGCCCAAAGCTGCTGGACAAGCAAATAGGCCTCTTTCTCAGAAAGACTGAAGGTAAGTTTAAGTCTACTGTCTGTGCAGTGCCTGGGAGTAATAGTCCACCAAAAACTGTCTTTCCAACTGCTACAGTCCCTTGAGACCCAGGAATGCAAGTCCCCCTGACCTCCAGGCAACAAGGGGGACCCCAAGAGGGATCCCCTGGGTGGCAGCCATAAAGACAGGGTCCTTAGACATAAAAACCAGGGCACCAGATGGGGCTCCTCCTAGGAGATATTGGCACTCTAGAGCACAGCAGAGGGAGAGTGCAAAGATGGTACGCATTAACTGAAGCAAGGCAGAGGGGGAGTACAAAGACGGCATCCACTGAGAAAGAAAAATGGAATAGGAGAAAAGGAAAAAACAGGAAGAAATTTCAAAAGAGAAATAAGAGGGGGAATAAAAGGATGGCACCCGCCAGCTTTAGAAGGTAGAGGGAGAGCAGGAAGACGGCACCCACCAGCCTCTGTCCCCAGAGAGTATCCCAGTAGGTTCTGGCCCCTCAGACCAACACTTTAAAAGGAGTAAATGAGTCTTTTTCACAAAATCTGGGCATTTTTCAGAGAGCTGCTTCTGTCTGGGCCCTGGGATGGGTGAGTTTGCCCATGAACTATTTTAGAGCTGTTTCAGAGTTTTCCACAGCCCCATGGGTCTCATGAATGGGAGCCTACTTGGTCTTCAAAGCCAGATGTTTTGGGAGTTCATCTCTCAGGTGGAGGTCTTCAAAGTTGGGGTGCCCAATGTGGCTTACAAAACATTCATTCCTCAGGGAGAAGCTCTGGGTTTTGAGTTTCCTCCCAATTCTGGGTTACCATGCAAGACGTGGAGTTTATGGCAAGATTGTGTTTCAGGTTTTCCTGCCTGCTTCAGTGTGGTTTTTCTCTCCTTGCCTGATGTGAAGGGGTTGCTGGGCCAGTTTTTAGGTTTTTTTTTCAGAGGAACTTGTTCCATATGTAGCTGTCTATTTGTTGTCTTGTGGGAGGAGGTGAATTTAGGATCTTCCTATACTGCCATCTTGAAATGGAACCTCTTCTTTCCTGTTAATTAAGTAGATCTCATCCCCTGTAGATGCAACAGCTGAAAAGTCAAAGCCTGAGAAAAATTTAAAAGATGGTCAAAATGATCAGCAAACCCCAAGAAGGGAGCCGCTTTCCTGAAGGCAGTTGCCTGCAGAGATAGCCCCCGAGTGTCTCTGACCCTGATGACCCAAACAAGTACCACTGAGTCCTAGATCCATGGGCAATCATTGTTCTTCTAAGAACCAAACCAAAAATTCATAAAACTGCCACACTATAAGAAAAATACAAGGTAGAGAGTAGAAAGAATAGGATTTTGAGAGTCGTGATGGTCCTCAAAGAGTACAGTTCTTCTCTTTAGATGCTCTTGCCAACCACAGTAGTCACCAGATGGATTAGTTACAGAGACATTATATCTTGCTGCATGGCTGTTTGATTTAAAAATCTACCATTGGGAAGCATGGCAGTTAAGAATCCTTTGGACTCAAAGATTGTGTGTTAGATGTCTATATTTTTTAGACCCCTTCCTACACATGAAGACTCAAATAGCCTTTTCTGCAGGATAGGCCCGGAAATGAACTTCAGAAAACTATATCAATACCCAGTTGGGCATACCCAGTTCCTCCTCCCAGAAGGAATTAGCTTATTTCCAGTCATTAGGCATAAACTCCCTGCCATTGCAGACTGGGCTCTTCCTAACTCCACCTCATATGCATTTCAAACTCACCAAAGCCACCACCCTCATTTCTGTTACTCTGAGTCTCTACATTTATTTGCGCTTTCCCCTTTTTGGGTTCTGCTATATAGGTGGCTCATTTAGCGCCCCGTTCAAAAGTCAGTAAAATATGTTTGAAATTTAAAAAAAAATTTTTTTTAAGTCTACCATGGGGTGATAAAAGTTTGATGTCACTTAATTTAGGTTCAATTTCTGACTATGGATTGATACAATGGTTAACTCTTAAGGATTATTTTCTCTGGACCTCAATTTTTAAGTTTCTATAAGAATTGAGATAAGCTGCTCCTACAAACATCTTGGGCGATGGAAATGTTAATGCTAATTCTGAAAGAATTTTCAACCCACGCTTGAGGGAAAAAGAAAAAACTTCTGCCCTGCAGGTGATTAACATTAGAATGTTAGCACTAAGGAAGACCTTAAAGTAGGTCATCTCTCATCCAATCTTTCAGTTTTACTGAATAGGCATGGGGAAAAGTCAAGTGCCTTACCCAGATAAGTAGCCTGGCAGGGAGATACCTGAACTTAGAACTCCTGATTTCCTGTCTAGCGTGTTTCCCCTACCAGTGGTTCCATAGTGAATGGGGATGACAATAACTGTCTTTGAATCACTAAGGTGATGTTAAAAATGCAAACTCCTGGAGTCTAGCCAGGATGACATATCTGGTGTTATAATCAGAGACTCCATGTTTTTAATTTTTAGCACCCAAGATGCCTGATATACAGCTAGATTTCTAATTACTGCCTGATATGCAGCTAGATTTCTAATTACTGCCTCCTGCTGCTTGGGATCTGAGTTAGTTAGCCCAGTGATGGTGAGAAAAGGAGGTTTCCAAAGAGCGGACTATGGGGTCCATATATTGCAGAGATGCATAAGATGATCCACTGAAATGTAGGAAGAAATTTCTATGTATATATATTTATTTTACACCTAGAAATCGATTTTAAGCATTACTAATACTAACCGAGGAGTGGACACTGACAGCATTACTTGTGTTACAAATAATACAGAGAAGCCTGGAAGATCCCCCATGTAGAAGGGCTGACAGAGCACCCCTTCCCTCAAGCATTTGCTTGTTTTCAATGTATCGAAATGACTTGTTCTTAAAGTTTATTCAGTTAAGTGGATTTATTGATTATGTATCTACTTCTATGCAAATTAACTGTTATAAAATAACAATTGACTTGAAAGGATTCATACAAGAAACTTTCAGGTAAAATGTAATACTAATAATGCAAGCAAAACTGAACAAAAACATGGCAAAGATCACACTTTTCCTATTCTTTTGCGGGTGTGGGGGTCAATGAGCAACCAACTTGATTTTTTTTCCATGTTTTTAATTGAGGTATAGTTGATGTACAATATTATATTAGTTTCATGTATACAACATAATGGTTCACAATTTTTAAAGGCTATATTCCACATACAGTTATTATAAAATATTGGCTATGTTTTTTGTGCTGTACAATGAGTCCTTGTTGATTTTATACATGGTAGTTTGTGCCTCTTAATACCTTCCCCCTATCATGCCCCTCCCCACTTCCCTTTCCCCACTGGTAACCACTAAGTCATTCTCTATAACTGTGAGTCTGTTTCTTTTTTGTTATATTCACTAGTTTGTTGTATTTCTTAGATTCCACATAAATATAAGTGATATCATACTGTATTTGTCTCTCTCTGATTTATTTCACTTACATAAAACCCTCCAAGTCCATCCATGTTGTTACAAATGGCAGGATTTCATTTTTCATGGTTAAGTAATATTCCATTGCATATATATATATATAATATATATATATACATACCACACCTTTATCCATTCATCTGTCGAAGGACACTTAAGTTGCTTCTATATCTTGGCAATTATAAATAATGCTGCTATGAACATTGAGGTACATGTATCTTTTCAAATTAGTGTCTTCTTATTTTTTCAGATATATACCCAAGAATGGAATTGCTGTAACATATGGAAGTTCTACGTCTAGTTTTCTGAGGAATCTCCATACTGTTTTCCACAGTGGCTACACCAATTTACATTCCAGCCAAGAGTGTAGACAGGATCCCTTTTCTCCACATCCTTGCCAACATCTGTTGTGTTCTTTTTGATAGCCATTCTGACAGGTGTGAGGTGATATCTCACTGTGGTTTTTATTTGCATTTCCCTGATGACTGATGACGTTGAACATTTTTTCTTGTGTCTGTTTGCCATTTGTACAGTATGTCTTCTTTGGAAAAATGTCTATTAGGTCTTCTGTCCATTTTTTTGATTGGGTTGTTTTTTTGATGTTGAGTTGTATGAGCTGTTTATGTATGTTGGGTTTTAATTCCTTATCAGTCATATCATTTAAAAGTGTATTCTCCCATCCAGTAGGTTGTCTTTTTATCGTCAGTGGCTTTCTTTACTGTGCAGAAGCTTTTAATTTTAATTAGGTCTATTTGTTTATTTTTGTTTTTATTTCCTTTACTTCAGGAGATGGATCCAAAAAATATTGCTGTGATTTATATCAAAGAGTGTTATGCTTGTGCTTTTCTCTAGGAGTTTTATAGTATCTCATCTTACATTTAGGTCTTTAATCTATTTTGAGTTTGTTTCTGTAAATTGTGTTACAGAATGTCATTACTTCATTCTTTTACATGTAGCTGTCCAGTTTTCCCAGCACCACTTGTTGAAGAGACTGTCTTTTCTCCAGTGTACATTCTTGCCTCCTTTGTTGTAGATTAATTGCCAATAAGTGCATAGGTTTATTGCTGGGCTCTCTATCCTGTTCCATTGATCTATGTGACTGTTTTTGTCCCAGTATCATACTGTTTTGATTACTGTAGGTCTGTCGTATAGTCTGAAGTCAGGGAGCATCATTCCTCTATCATTCCTCATTCTTCTTTCTCAAAAGTGTTTTAGCTATTTGGTGTCTTTTGTGTTTCCATACAAATTTTAAGATTATTTGGTCTAGCTCTGTGAGAAAAGGCCATTGGTATTTTGATAGGGATGGCATTGAATCTGTAGATTGCCTTGGGTAGTATGATCCTTTAAACAATATTGATTCTTCCAATCCAAGAACACAGTCTATATCTTTCCATCTATTTGTGATGTCTTGAATTTTTTTCATCAGTGTCTTATAGTTTTTGGAGTATAGATCTTTTGCCTCCTTAGGTAGGTTTTTTCCTGAGTATTTTATTCTTTTTGATGCAGTGGTAAATGGGATTATTTCCTTAATTTCTCTTTCTGATCTTTTGTTGTTAGTGTATAGAAATGCAACAGATTTCTGTGCATTAAATTTGTATCCTGAAGTTTTATCAAATTCATGGATGAACTCTAGCAGTTTTCTGGTGGCATCTTTAGGATTTTCAATGTATATTATCATATGCAAACAGTGACAGCTTTACTTCTTCTCTCCCAATTTGGATTCCTTTTATTTCTTTTTCTTCTCTGATTGCTGTGGCTAGGACTTCCAAAACTACTTTGAATAAAAGTGGCAAAAGTGGGTATCCTTGTCTTGTTCCTGATCTTAGAGGAAATGCTTTCAGCTTTTCACAATTATGATGTTAGCTGTAGTTCTGTCATATATGACTTTCATTATGTTGAGGTATTAGGTAGGCCAAAAGGTTAGTTTGGTTTTTTCCATAAGATGGCTCTAGTAGCACTTAGTTGTCTTTAACTTCATTTGAAACAATTTTGTTAGTTTGTATTTGACAGCTGTCATATCAGCATGCATTTAAAAAAAGACATCAAAATTGGTGAGTTTTTGTGTAGCCATTTTAATATTGAAGATGGAAGAGAAAAAGCAACATTTTCAGCATATTATGCTTTATTATTTCAAGAAAGGTTAAAACGCAACTGAAATGCAAAAAAAAAAAAAGTTTTGTACAGTGTATGGAGAAGGTGCTGTCACTGATCGAATGTGTCAAAAGTGGTTTGCAAAGTTTCATGCTGGAGATTTCTCACTGGACAATGCTCCACTGTAGGGTAGACTAGTTGAAGTTGATAGCGATCAAATCAAAATAATAATTGAGAACAATCAATGTTATAACATGCAGAAGGTAGCTGACATACTCAAAATATCCAAATCAAGTGCTGAAAATCATTTACACCAGCTTGGTTATGTGAATCGCTTTGATGTTTGGGTTCCACATAAGTTAAGTGAAAAAACTCTTCTTGACCATGTTTCCACGTGTAATTCTCTACTGAAATGTAATGAAAATGTTCTATTTTTAAACCAAATTTTGATGGTAATGAAAAGCAGATACTGTACAACAATGTGGAATGGAAGAGATCATGGGGGAAGTGAGATGAAACACCACCAACAACACCAAACGCCGGTCTTCAACCAAAGAGGGTGATGTGTATATGGTGTGATTGGAAGGGAGTCCTCTATTATGAGCTCCTTCTGGAAAACCAAACAATTAATTCCAACAAGTACTGCTCCCAATTAGACCAATTGAAAGCAGCACTCGACAAAAACCATCCAGAATTAGTAAACAGAAAACGCACAACCTTCCATCAGGATAACGCAAGACAGAATGTTTCTTTGATGACCAGGCAAAAACTGTTACATCTTGGCTGGGAAGTTCTGACTCATCCACCGTATCCATCAAATATTGCACCTTCGGATTTCCATTTATTTCAGTCTTTACAAAATTCTCTTAATGGAAAAATTTTCAATTCTCTGGAAGACTGTAAAAGGCACCTGGAACAATTCTTTGCTCAAAAAGATAAAAGTTTTGGGAAGATGGAATTATGAAGTTGCCTGAAAAATGGCAGAAGTTAGTGGAACAAAAGGGCGGTATGTTGTTCAGTAAAGTTCTTGGTGAAAATGAAAAATGTATCTTTTATGTTTACTTAAAAAACTGAAGGCACTTTTTGGCCCACCCAGTATATTCCCTCTTTGCCCGTTTTCTGGAGAATTTTTTTTTTTTATCATAAATTCATGTTGAATTTTGTCAAAAGCTTTTTCTGCATCTATTGAGATGATCATACAGTTTTTATTCTTCAATTTGTAAATGTGGTGTGTCACATTGATTGATCTGCAAATATTAACAAAAAAATCTTTGCATCCCTCGGATAAAGGCCACTTGATCATGGTTTATAAATCTTTTGATGTATTATTGGACTTGATTTGCTAATATCTTATTGAGGATTTTTTGCATCTATGTTCATCAGTGATATTGGCCTGTAATTTTATTGTGATATCTTTGGTTTTGTTATGAGGGTGATGCTGGGCTCATAGAATGAGTTCAAATGCATTCCTTCCTCTGCAATTTTTTTTGTCATAGGTTGAAAAGGATAGGTGTCAAAACTCTTCACTAAATGTTCTGGCCCTGGACTTTTTGTTTGTTGGGAGTTTTTAAGTTACTGATTGAATTTTAATACTGGTAAATTGTGGTTGATTTTTTTCATTCTTTCAATATTTTTAAATAAATCATAACATTCTCTGCTGGCCTGAAAACTTTATGTTGAGAAAGTCTGATGACAGTCTTATGGGGGTTCTTGTATAATTCCTATTTTTTCTCTTGCTGTTCTTAAATTTTTTGGTCTTTGACTTTTGACAATGTAACTATTATGTGTTTTGGTGGGCTCTATTCAGGTTTAACCTATTTGGGATTCTTTCAGCTTTATGGATCTGGATGTCTATTTCTCTCCTCAGGCTTGGGAAATTTTCAGCCATTATTATCTTAAATATGCTTTCTAGTCCTTTCTCTTTTCTCTTTCTAGAACTTTCATAATGTGGACATTTTTTGATTGTGTCTTATAAGTCCTGTAGCCTTCTTCATTCTTTTTCATACTTTTTTCTTCTATTACAATATAATTTCAGATGTCCTATGTTCTAGGTCACTAGTTTTTTCTTCTGCATGGTTGAGTCTGCTCTTGAAGCTCTCTATTGAGTTCTTCAGTTTAGTCATTGCGTATTTCAGCTCTAAGATTTGTTTTGATGGTTTCTATTCTTTGAACTTCTTGTTTTGCTAACGCATTGTGTTCCTTATTTTGTTTAGTTGTCTGTGTGTTCTTGTACTTCACTACTTTAAAATGATTATTCTGAACTTTTTGTCTGACAGTTCATAAATCTCCATTTCTTTAGGGTCAGCTATTAGAGCTTTATTAATTTCTTTGGTGTCATGTTTACCTGATTTTCCATGATCCTTGATTCCTTATGTTGGTATCTGTGCATTTGAGTAAGCAATTTCTGCTTCCAGACTTTACAGGTTCACTTTGGCAGAGACAGTTATTCACTACAGCTCAACATGGGTTTCTGGACATTACTGCTGGTAATGTCCTAGGGCTCACTATCAGGGTTTTGTTATGGGCGAGGCCACTGCTTAGGCTCTGAGGTCAGGGGTTGGGGGACTGCCACTGACTAAGAACAGTTGGATAGGACTGCTGGCTTTGTTCCCTGCCCAAGCAAAGGCTTTAGGGTGGGCTCCATCATTGCCTGGGTTCATTGATCAGACTTCCTAGATTATCCTCAGCAGTAACTGGAGCTATGTATTAACTTCCCTGCCTTGACAGAGCATCAAGATGTGTCCCAGGGCCTACGCAGCTTGTTTGGGGGACCTAAATCAGGCAAGACTATGCACTGAATCCTGGCCACATAGGACCACTGGTTTTTCTTTGCTGATGGGAAAAGCCACAGGCTTTGCTCCCTGTACAAGTACCCCTATAAGCAAGGCTGTTAGATGAGCTATGCAGCTTTCTGTGTGATCTGGTTAGGTTTCCTGGTTGGGCAGACTGCAGGATGCATTCAACAGTGGACAGGGCTCTGAATCATTTACCTGCCTGGGCAGAGTGAGAGAACCAACTCCAAGGTTGGTAAGGCTCTTTGTGGTCTTGACTCAAGCTGACCCATGCCCCAAGCTCCTTGGCCAAATAGGGTCACTGCCTTGGCTCTACAGCCTATCAGCTCTGTCTGCTGTACTCTCTGCTCAAACATTGCTGAGCTACACAGCTTCCAGGTGCTCCTGGCCGCCTTTCCGTTGATACAGTGTCAGGAGATACATTCAGCAGTGGGCCAGGCTATGACTCAGCCTCCCTGCCTGAGTGGAGGCAGACCAGGCTTGAGGGCTGGCAAGTCTTTGTTTGAGGACCCAAATCTAACAGACTTGCACCTCATCAAGTACCCTGGTCAGACTGTGCCAATGACTTGGTTCTGAAGAGGAGCAAAAAGCCTCTGGTTGGGACTACTACTTGGGTGCTGCAGGTAGGAATTCAGTCTGCCAAGGTCCAGTTGCTGGTTGTTGCAAGCTCCTTCCCTTTCTCCATCATAATCAGATTCCCAGTGTTCAGATCCCTCAGATTCTCCTGCAGTTCCCATGGGGTGAGACCAGAGTGGGGGCTCCCAAAAAGGAACCCACAACACTGGGGGCACTGGATAACCATCTTGGGCTTTCTTTTCCCCCTGCTGCAACTGTAGGCTCAGGAGAGACCTCTCTGTGTGATCCTGCATCAGCCTGGGGGATGGGTAATGCAGTCAGGATAAGCCACTCCTCTTACCCTTCTAATGCAATCTGTCTCAGTCTCTGTGTTGCAGGGGTGTGTCAGCCTCACCCCATGTTCTAGGATTTTCTCAGTGGTGTTTTGTCCATGAAGAGCTGTTAGTTATTGTTCTTGGCTGGGGAGGGGAGCAAAGTCAGGAATGTTTTATATCACCATCTTGGTGATGTACTCTGGACTGCTACTTTTTACTATAAACCTTGTAGAACTATTATATTAATCTTTTTAAACAATGATATGTGTAATTTAGAAAAAATGAAATTATGAATTCACTAAAAGAATTATTAGTCGCCCACTAAGTCTCTTGGTAATTAGCAGACTGACCTGACTTCCCAAACCAGCAGAAAACTGCCATTCCAACATTCTATAATACATTTTTCATTATAGAAAGATGGAAAATAGAGCAAATATGAAGAAATAACCTGGAGTAGCACCACTCAAAGATAATAGTTAAATATTTTAGTATAATCTGAGTTTTTTTAGGCATTTTTTCAACAAGCGAGTTCATATCTGGCAAGTACATTTGTGTCCTATATTCATATCTAAAAATGTCGAAACTATGTAAGATCATTTGTTGGGGGGAAAAAAAAGAACCCAACCTCTCATACACATAGTACAGCAATTTAGCATACATATTCTACTCAGGAGAAGACTGGATGCACAGAATGAAAAGTTTGAAGTTTTTAACAAAGAGTTAAAAATATAAAGAAAAACCAAACAGCAATGAAGCATACAATAACTGAAATGAAAAATACACTAGAAGGAATCAATAGTAGACTAAATGATACGGAGGAATGGATCAGTGAGCTAGAAGACAGAGTAGTGGAAATCGCTGATGCTGAACAGAGAAAAGAAAAAAGAATGAAAAGAAATGAGGACAGTTTAAGGGACCTTTGTGACAACATCAAGCACACTGGTATTTGCATTATAGGGGTCCCAGAAGAAGAGAGAGAAAGAAAGGGGCTGAGAACATATTTGAAGACATAATAGCTGAAAACTCCCCTAACCTAGTAAAGGAAACAGTGATCCAAGCCCAGAAAGTGTAGATAGTCCCATACAAGATTAACCCAAAGAAGAACACACCAAGACAGATTTTAATTAACATGGCAAAAATTAAAGATAAAGAGAGGATACTAAAAGCAGCAAGGGAAACACAACAAATAACATACAAAGGCACTCCCATAAGGTTATCAGCTGACTTTTCAGCAGAAAATCTGCAGGCCAGATGAGAGTGGCATGATGTATTTAAAGTAATAAAAGGAAAAAGTCTACAACCAAGGATACTTTATCCAGTAAGGGTCCTAATTAGACCTGATGGAGAGATAAAAAGGTTTACAGACAAGCAAAAGTTAAACAGTTTAGCAACACTAAACCAGCTTAACAAGAAATGTTAAAGGATCTTCTCTAAGCGAAAAAGAAAACTCCACAACAGGTAACATGAATATTACAAAATGAAAACACCCAATAGTAAAGGCAAACATACCGTAAAGGTAGGAAATCATCCTCACACAAAGCTATTACGGAGGTTAAAAGACAAATAGTAAAATCATCTATATCCACATAAGCAGTTAAGGGATACATAAAACAATTAGATGTAAGATATAACATCAAAAACAGTAATCATGAGGGGAGAAGAGTACACATACAGTGCTGTTAAAATGCATTTGAAATTAAGATATTAGCAACTTAGAATTATCACATATGTATATAGATTGCTATATAAAAACCTCATTATAACCACAAACCAGAAATCTATGATAGATATACACACAAAAAAGAAAAAGGAATCCAAACATATCACTAAAGATAGTCATCAAATCACAAGAGAACAAAAGAAGGCAAAAAAAAACCAGACCTACAAAACAACCCCCAAACAATGAACAAAATGGCAATAAAAACATACTATCAGTAATTATCTTAAATTTAAATGGACTAAATATCCCAATCAAAAGACATAGAGTGGCTGAATGCATACAAAAACAAGACACGTATATGTGCTGCCTATAAGAGACTCACTTCAGATCTAAAGACACACAGACTGAAAGTGAGGGGATGGAAAAAAGTATTCCATGCAAAAGGAAATCGCAAGTAATCCAGGATATGAATACCTATGTTAGATAAAATAGACTTTAAAATACTGTTACAAGAGCCAAAAAGATATTACATAATGATCAAGGGATCAATCCAAGAAAAAGATTTCAATTGTAAATATATATGCATCCAACATTGAAGCACCTCAATACATAAAGCAAATATTAATGGACATAAAGGGAGAAACTGATAGTAACACAATAATAGTAGGGGAATTTAACACCCCACTTGCATCAATGTACAGATCACCCAGAAAGAAAATCAACAAGGAAACACTGGCCTTAAATAACACATTAGACCAGATGGACTTAATTGCCATCTGAAAGCAGAAGAATACACATTCTCTTCAAGTGCACATGGAACATTCTCTAGGATAAATAACATGCTAGGCCACAAAACAAGCCTTGGTAAATTTAAGAAAACTGAAATCATATCAAGCATATTTTCTGACAATAATGTTGTGAGACTAGAAATAAACTCTTGGAAAAAATTGCAAAAACACACAAACACCTGGAGGCTAAACAATATGCTACTAAACAATCAATGGACCACTGAAGAAACCAAAGATATTAAAAAAAACCAAGATGTAAATGAAAATGAGAACACAATGATCCAAAATCTATAGGCTGCAGCAAAAATACTTCTATGAGGGAAGTTTATAATGATACAAGCTTGCCTCAGGAAACAAGGAATATCTCAAATAAACAATCTAATCTTATGTCTAAAGGAGCTAGGAAAAGAACACTCAAATCCTAAAGATAGTAGAACGAAAGAAATCATAAATGTCAGAGCCAAAATAAATGAAATAGAGACTAAAAACAAACCAGAAAAAATGAATGAAACTAAAAGCTGGTTCTTGGAAAAATTAAATAAAATTAATAAACCTTTAGCCAGACTCATCAAGAGAAAAAAAAGAGAGGGCCCAAATCAATAAAATCAGAAATGAAAAAAAGAGAAGTTACAACCAACACCACAGAAACACAAAAACTCATAAGAGACTATTATGAACAACTATATGCCGATAAAATGGACAACCTAGAAGAAATAGACAAATATCTATAAATATACAATCTCCCAAGGGTGAACCAGGAAGAAACAGAAAATATAACTGGACCAATTACCAGTAATGAAATTGAATCAGTAATTAAACTCCCAACAAACAAAAGTCCAGGACCAGATGGCTTCACAGGTGAATTTTACCAAATATTTAGAGGAGAGTTAACACCTATCGTCCTCCAACTATTACAAAACACTGCAGAGGAAGGAACGCTTCCCTACTCATTCTATGAGGCCAGCATCAACTTAATATCAAAACCAGACAAAGATATCATGCAAAAAAGAAAATTATAGTCCAACATCACTGATAAACATATATTCAAAAATCCTCAACAAAATATTAACAAATCAAATCCAACAGTACATTAAAGGGATCAAGTGGGATTTATCCCAGGGATGCAAGGATTTTTCAATATCCACAGATCAGTGTGATACACCACATTAACAAATTGAAGAACAAAAACCATACAATCATCTCAATGTATGCAGAAAAACTTTTGACAAAATTCCACATCCATTTATGATGAAAACTCTCCAGAAAGTCAGCATAGAGGGAACATACCTCAACATGATGAAGTCCATATATGACAAACCCAGAGCTAATATCATTCTCAATGGTGAAAAGCTGAAAGCATGTCCTCTCAGATCAGGAACAAGACAAGGATGCCCACTCTTGCCACTTTTATTCAAAGTAGTTCTGGAAGTCCTAGCCACAGCAATCATAGAAGAAAAAAAAATAAAAGGAAGGAATAAGTAAAACTGTCACTGTTTGCAGATGACATGATACTATACATTGAAAATCCTAAAGATGTTACCAAAAGACTACTAAAACTCAATGAATTTGTTAAAGTTGCAGGATACAAAATATATAGAAATCTGTTTCAGTTCTATAATCTAACAATGAAATATGAGAAAGGGAAATTAAGGAAACAATCCCACTTACCATTGCATCAAAAACAATAATATACCTTGGAATAAGCCCACCTAAGGAGGTAAATGACCTGTACTTGGAAAAACTAAGACGAAAGAAATTGAAGATGGTAAAAAAAAGATGGAAAAGTATACTGTGTTCTTTGATTGGAAAAATTAATATTGTTAATATGACCATGCTACCCAAGACAATCTACAGGTTTAGTGCAACCGCTATCAACATACCAATGGCACTTTTCACAGAACTAGAAAAAAATAGTTTTAAAGTTTGTATGGAAATACAAGAGACCCCAAATAGCAAAAACAATCTTGAGAAACAACAGAGCTGGAGAAATCATGATCCCTGACTTCAGACTACACTACAAAGCTACAGTAATCAAAATAGTGTGGTACTGGGACAAAAACAGACACATAGATCAATGGAACAGAATAGAGAGCCCAGAAATAAACTCACACACTTATGGTCAATTAATCTATGACAAAGGAGGCAAGAATATACAATGGAGAAAAGACAGTCTCTTCAATAAGTGGTGCTGGGAAAACTGGACAGCTACATGTAAAAAAATGAAATTAGAACATTCTGTAACACCATTTACAGAAATAAACTAAACATTGATTAAATAAAGACCTAACTGTAAGACCAGAAACCATAAAATTCCCAGAGGAAAATGTAGACAGAACACTCTTTGATATAAATCATAGCAATATTTTCTGGATCTGTCTCCTAAAGCAAAGGAAATAAAAGTGAAAACAAACAAACGGGACTTAATCAAACTTAAAAACTTTTACACAGCAAAGGAAATCATTGACCAAATGAAAAGATAACCTACTTAATGGGAGAAAATGTTCTCAAGTGATATGGCTGATAAGGAGTTAATATCCAAGATATATAAACAGCTCATAGAGCTCAACAGTAAAAAACAAACTTGATTAAAAAATGGGCAGAAGATCTGAAGAGACATTTTTTCCAAAGAGAACATGCAGATGGCCAACAGGCACATGAAAAGATGCTCATCGCTAATCAGAGAAATGAAATAAAAACCACAATGACAGATCATCTCACACCTGTCAGAATGGATATCATCAAAAAGAACACAAATAACAAATGTTGGTAAGCCTGGGGAGAAACTATTACCCTTGTACACTGTTGGTGGGAATGTAAATTGGTGCAGCCACTGTGGAAAACTGTATGGAGGTTTCTCAAAAAGCTAAAAATAGAACTACCATACGACCCAGCAATCCAAATCCTGGGTATATGTCCAAAAATACAGAAACACTAATTTGAAAAAATACATGTGCCCCAATGTCATAGCAGCATTATTTACAATAGCCAATATATGGATGCAACCTAAGTTCCCGTCAACAGATGAATGGATAAAGAAGATGTGGTATATGTATACAATGGAATACTACTCAGCCATAGAAAAGAATGAAATATTGCCATTTGCAACAACAGGATGGACTTGGAGGGTATTATGCTAAGTGAAATAAATCAGAGAAAGACAAATACTCTATGGTATCACTTATACGCGGAATCTAAAAAATACAACCAACTAGTGGATATAACAAAAAAGTAACAGACCAAAAGATATAGAGAACAAACTAGTGGTTATCTGTGGAGAGAGGGAAGAAGTGAGGGGCAATATAGGTTAGGGGATAATGAGGTATAAACTATTAAGTATAAAATAAGCTACAAGGATGTATTGTACAAGGAATATAGCCAATATTTTATAATAACTATAAATAGAGTATAACTTTTAAAAATTGTGAATCACTACTGTACACTAACATATAATATTGTACATCAACTATATTTCAATTTTTAAAAAAGGCATTTGAATTGGAGAGGAAGAAACAAAACTGTCACTATTTGCAGATAACATATTATATACAGAAAACTCTAAGAACTCCACCAAAATACTGAATTCATTTGCATTTATATACATTAACAAACTATCAGAAGGAAAAATTAAGAAAACAATCCCATTTACAATCAAAAAGAATTAAGTACCTAGGAATAAATCTAACAAGAAAGTGAATGACCTATACTGAAAACTATAATTCATTGATGAAAATAATTGAAAACACAAATAAATGGAAAGGTATCGTGTTCATATGTTGAAAGACTTATTTTTAAAAATGTCCATACTACCAAAAGCAATCTACAAATTCAATCCATGCAATCCATATCAAAATTGCAATGGCATTTTTCACATAAATATACAAACCTAAAATTTGTATGAAACCACAAAAACCCTGCATAGCCAATGAAATCTTGGAAAAGAACAAAGACATCATGCTTCTCAATTTCAAAGTATATCACAAAGCTTTAGTAATCAAAACATTATGGTATTAGCATAAACACAGGTACATAGATCAATGCAACAGAATAGAGAGCCCAGAAATAAACCCATGCATTCATGGGGAATTAATCTATGACAAAGGAGTCAAGAATATATAATGGGGACAGAATATACAAAAAGTACAGTCTCATCAACAAATGTGGCTGGGAAAACTGGACAGCTACATGCATGAGAATGGGTCTAGACCCCTATCTTACACTATACACAAAAATAAACTCAAAATGGATTAAAGTTGTGAATGTAAGACCAGAAACTGTAAAACTCTAGAAGAAAACATAGGCAGTAAGCTACCTGACATAGGTCTTGGTAATGATTTTTTGGATCTGACTCCAAAAGCAAAAGGCAATAAAAGAAAAATAAACAAGTGGGACTATATCAACCTAAACAGCTTCTGCATAGTAAAGGAAACCATTAACAAACTGAAAAGGCAACCAAATGAATGGGAGAAAATATTTGCAAATCGTATATCTGATAAGAGGTTGGAATCTAAAATGTGTAAAGAACTCATACAACTCAATAGCAAAAAAGCAATCTGAGTAAAAAATGGGCAGAGAACCTGAATAGACATTTTTCCAAAAAAGTCATACAGATGACCAACAGGCACAGGTGCTTAATATCACTAATCATTAGGGAAATGAAATCAAAACCACAATGAAATCATCTTACACTTTTAAGAATGGCTATTATTAAAAGCCAAGAGATAAGTGTTGGTGAGGATGTGGAGAAAAGGGAGCCTTTGTTGACTGTTGGTGGGAATGTAAACTGGTGCAGCCTCTATGGAGAACAGTATGGAGGTTCCTCAAAAAATGAAAAATAGAACTACCATAGGATTCAGCAATTCCACTTCGGGGTATTTATTCCACTTCTGGTACTTATCTTGGTATTTATCCACTTCTGGGTATTTATCTGAAGAAAATGAAAACACTAATTTGAAAAAGGTTCATTCTGCAACTCCACGTTCATTGCAGCATTACTTATACTAATATACTTATAATGTAATGCATCCATTGACCAATGAATGTAATATATAGAAGATGTGATTATACACACACACATAGGCACATGCACCCAACACACAGGAATTCTATTCAGCCATAAAAAAGAGTGAAATTTTGCCATTTGTGACAACATGGATGAGGGAATTGATGCTAGGTGACATAAGTCAGAGAAAGACAAATACCATATGACCTCACATGTGGAATCTAAAAAACAAACAAACAAAAAAAGCTCAGATTCATATGTACAGAGAGACTGGTTGTCGCAAGGGGCAGTGGGTGGGCAAAATCAGTGAAAGTGGTCAAAAGGTACAAAATTCCAGTTATAAGACAAACAAGTCCTGGGGATGTAGGTACAATACGGTGACTATAGTTAATAATACTGTGTCGTATAATTGAAAGTTGCTAAGCAAGTAGATCTTAAAAATTTTCATCTCAAGAAAAAAATTGTAAATATGTACAATGATAGATGCTGACTAGACTTACTGTGGTGATCATTTCCCAGTTATACAGATATGGAATCATTTTGTTGTATACCTGAAATTAATATTTTATATCAATTATATCTCAGTAAAAATATAAGGGCTAGTTGGCTTCATGTTCCATATGAGTCTTCCCCAGCCTCTTCCTCTCCTTTATTTTCTTCCGTGTTGGTGTGAGAAATTGAGGAAAAAGAACTGATCTAGGTAATTCCTGGCTACCCAAAGAAACCTAGCTGGTAAGTTTATAATTTGAAAATAATAGTTGAAAACTATTATATACTTACCTATGCAGTTACCATTTCCAGTGCTTTTCTTTCCATCATGTAGAGCCAAACTTTCATCTGATATTATTTTCCTTCTGTCTTTTAACATTTTTTCCTTTCTTTAACAATTCTTTTACTGTGGGTCTGCTGGTGATAAATTCTCTCAGCTTTTCGATGTCTGAAAAAGTATTTTGTCTTCAGTTTTGAAAGATGTTTTCACCAAGTATAGAATTCTAAGTTGACATTTTTCTTGCTCCACTATCTTGTTTGCATTTTTCCTGTGAGTAATCTGATGCCATCCTTACCTTTGTTCTGTCTAGAATGATTCTTTTTTTTTACCCTTCTGGTTGGTTTTAAGATTGTGTTTTTATCACTGCTTTTAAGCATTTGATTATGATGCACCTTGATGTATTTTGTTGTTGTTTTTCTTGGGATTTGCTGAGCTCTTGAATCTGTGAATATAATATTTTCATCAAATTTGGATATTTTTTATTACTTCTTCAATTTTTTAGTTTTCTATGCTCTTCTCCTTTCCTTTGGAGATTTCAATTACACATATATTAGGCCACCTGATGTTCCACAGTTCCTTGATGCTCTGTGTATTTTTTTTTTATAATTCTCTTTTCATCCTACATTTTCAAGGGTTTCTATTTCATGTTCACTAATCTTTTCTTCTGCAATGTCCAATCTGCCATTATCCCCATTTAACGTATTTTTCATCTCACATGTAGATTTCTTTACCTCCAGAATTTTAGTTCAAAACCAGTATACATATATATTTTTTCACAAAAATCTTCCATGTCTCAAGGTTTTGGCCATATGGAATACAGTTAAAATAACTGCTTCAATGTCATTGTCTGCTAATTCAAATATATGTGTCAATTCTGGGATAGTTTCAATTCACTGATTTTTCTTCTCATTATAGGTCATATTTTCTTGCTTCTTTATAATTCTGGTAATTTTTTTATTGGATGTCACACACTGAATTTTACCTTAGTGAATGCCAGATATTGTTGTATTCTTTAAAATATTTCTAAACTTGGTTCTAGGTTGCAGTTGTTACATGGAAACACTTTAGTCCTTTTGGTTCTTGCTAAAATTTGTTAGGTGGGCCTGGAGCTATGCTCTGCCTGGGGATCATTATTCCCCAATACTGAGGCAAGACTCTTCTATGTACTTTACCCAATGCCCCATGAATTACCAGTTTTCAACCTTAGAAATAGGCATTATTTCTGGCCCTGTATGAAGACCAAGAGCAGCTGCCTCTCATCCTTTCAGGTTGTTCTTTCTCCAGCTTTGGGTAGTTTCCTCACATACATGCACTGATCAGTATCCAGCTGAATACTCTTCATATAACATAGGTCTTTGCTTCCAGAAGATTTCATCTGGAATCTTTATACTCTTTTACACAGCATGAATTTTCTCTGGTGCTTAGTGATTAAATTTTTAGACTGAGTCATACCTTGGGGCAGTGGTTCTCAACATGTGGCCCCTAGATCAATGATAATCAGTATCACCTGGCAACTTATCAAAAATGAAGATTATTAGGTTGCATCTCAGACATATAGAATTGGAAATTCTGGATGGGGAGGTATTTTGTGGAGCCAGCAACCTGGGTTTTAACAAGCCCTCCATACAATTCTGATTGGTGCTAAATTTGAGAACCAATGCCTTAGAACCCAGAGTTTGAGTAAAGAGGGAAGGAGTGGGCTTCCCTGGTGGTGCAGTGGTTGGGAGTCCGCCTGCCGATGCAGGGGACACGGGTTCGTGCCCCGGTTCGGGAAGATCCCACATGCGCAGAGCGGCTGGGCCCGTGAGCCATGGCCGCTGAGCCTGCGCGTCCGGAGCCTGTGCTCCGCAACGGGAGAGGCCACAACAGTGAGAGGCCCGTGTACCGCAAAAAAAAAAAAAAAAAAAAGAGGGAAGGAGTCTTAGGTAATATTTCAAGTGCCACTGAATCCTCATAATTGTGCAGCTGCCAGTCTCACTTGCAAACAATTTGGCCTTAATCAGGTAAAGAGTTAAAGATGACAGGAGTTACTCAAGATAAAGAGAATATAAGAAGCAGAAAAGTTTTTCTTCTTGGAAAGTTTCTTGGTTAAAACAATTCTTTCCAAATTTCCTCTTCTCTTATAGCATAGGGAGTTTGGGAGATGAGAGGGTTGTAGAGAGTTGGGCACTGCAGCAACTAATCTTATTATGTACCCAAGGCTTTCAAGGGAAATGAGCTAAGGGACTGTGCTCAGGGACCATGTCTCCAGCTTTTGGAATTTCTCAGTCCCTAATCCCATGTCTGGTAAACAGGCTGTTGACTCCAGAGGGGAAGCTGGCAGCAGCAAAAAACGGGACAGGAGTTCATGCCATAGGGCAATGTACATTGGACAAGGGTTGCAACAATGTTGGGTAAAAGCACTTATCATGAAAAAATTGGCCTTTCAAGAGCAGTGGGCCAATTTCCCAGGCAGGCAAGGTTTGTTTGTCCAAAAGGTCTTACTCTGTCTCTCTTGGCCACATGATGGCCCTGCCTCTCCTCTCTGCCAGTCAAAAATGGGGCAAGAAGGGCAGAGAAGAGACAGAAGCTGCTGCTCTATTTATTTTAGTGGTTTGCTTCTTCCTTGCCAAACAGTAAATTTATTCATATTTAAATAACCAGGTTCTTCCTAAATAGACCCTAATTTGAAAAGGAAAGATTGGTAGTCTGAGGAACATCTTAGACAGTATGAAAGACAGGGTTGACTTTGCTAATTGCTGGACAATACACACAGGTGATACAAGTGCCCCCAAATTTTGAGTACTCAGGAATTGTATTACATATTCTTTGCCCACAGAACTGTTAGGTCACCCAGCTGGGGCCCTTTAACCCCATCTCTATGCTCAGCTCTGCCATTCCCAAAATTCTGATCTTAATCTAGTTTCAAGTTTCCTCACATGTTCATTACTTTCCTCAATAACCATTTACTAGTGATTTACTAAAAGCCAAGCTTGTACCAGGTGCTAGAAAACATCAAAAAGGAAGTGCCATCCTGCTTTTACAGAATAGAGCCATACAAAATTGCAAAGGGTACTCTCAGGGTAATAGGAGTCCTGGGCCAGGAGCTCTTTATTGCTGCAAGGTTTATATAGTCTCTTTTGTCTGGATACAGTCACTGAGCTCTGCGCATGTTCCCTGTAACTAAATGTTGGTCTCCTATACCCACACTCTCTCACCTCACCACTGCCATCATAATCAAGTTCCTACTTTAGAGCCTTTATTTAGTTATAATAACTAGCATTTATAAGCCATTTAATACATGCAAACATTCTCTAAAGGCTTAACATTATCTAATACATCACCTCATTTAATTTTTAGAGCAACTTAATGAGAGGCTGTTAGGCTATTATCCCCACTTACAGATGAAAAAATTGAGATATGGAGGAATGAGGTAATAATCCTCATTCCTGCCTTGCAATGACAATCTTATCTAGTTTTTGGAGCTCTGTCCTGAATACAGAGTCCCATGCCTGAGTTTATATCTGATTCTGGAATCACTCTGCCAGTGCCTGCCTAGAGGAATTCTGGTTGCAAACAAGAACCTGTTTCTTACCTGGGTCTTAGTGTGCATCTTATTGTATTTTGGCTTATTTGTTTCCTTGGCTGTCTCTCCTTCTAGACTGTGAACTATTCGGTAGCAGGGATCACTTGGCACATACTTGATATCTAATAAATATTTTTTCCCCCCTTTGTAGTAGATGCTGAATGGATGTATCTTAAATGCTGCTGGACCTTCTTGTAGTACCTGCCTTACTTGGCAGCTTTATCTAATCTAGGGCTCTTACACTTAAATAAATCAGCTAGGCTGAGGGTAGTGTAAGAGGCAGTAGTGGGGAATGAGGCATACTGAAGAGTGTCCAATTTAAGGAGGCAGCTGTTACTCATTTCCAGCTGATTACTGCCCTACAAAAATGATGACTCCATGCTGCCAAATTTTCAAGATAATTCAGAACTATGGATTGTTACATAAAATCTTCCAAACTTAAAAACATTGCCAAACCAAGGAAATCTAAAGTCCAAATTTTCTATATGCATTCTACATATTTTTAAAGAGCTAATAGTTGTTTTTTAGATGATTTGTTTAGACGTAGAGACATAGACACACATACGAACACTCAAAAAATAGTGTTTATGATAATATGAACTAACAGAGCCAGGGCAAATGAATCAATCATGAGGCTAGTATATAGAAGCAAAGATTTCAAAAGGAGAGAGAATAAAGTTGGGGAAAGACCAATGAGAACAGATCTGGGATAAAGGGGAAAGGGAAGAAAATCTAACTGCTAGCTCTAATAGGGCATTTATTAAATCTCTTCTCTCAATAATGTGATAGCTCATAGACTATAGCTAAGGAGTTGTAATGCCTTGCTATTGTGGTGTTAAAATGACAGGGTGGCAACTTCACCTGTTTTGGAGTTTGGGGGGATGTTTTGCTGGGTTGCTTACTTGGGAACCCCCTGCTTTATGGAAGTGTTTTCCAGAAACTCCTTTTGCCTGCAACCATACCCACAATCTTCATTAATGTGTGTGTTTGGGCCCTGCTCATGGGAAACAGGGCTTGAGAGGATAACTTTTTCACAAAAAGATGATTTTAGAATACCATAGATTCATATGGAACGTGTTGAGAATTTCTTGAAAGATGGTACCATCTTCAGGAAATGGAGAAGCATTTGCTAATTTTTGTGAATATTTCTTCAACACCTATTATGCACCACGTATGGTTGTGAGCAACTTTCACTGAGCAATGGTGGGTAACAAGAAATAAAAACTGTGATGTCTATCTTTTCAGAAATGTACAAATTGGCTTGGGTGGGAAGAAAATGGAGCCATCTGTAGAGGAGTACGTTCAAGGAAGTTGCAAAATAAGAATGAGGAAAGGAGAAAAATCAGAGAAGGAAACATGCATTCTGACTTTTGACTGAGAATCTCTTTGCCAATTTGTCCTTACACACGAAGCAATACACTCCTACAGTAAGAAACAAAACAAAATCTCAAATAACCTTGTCTCAAGGACCCAGAAAAAGAACAATAAACTGAGCCCAAAGTTAGCAGGAAAAAGGAAATAAAGATTACAGCAGATATAAATGAAATAGAGAATAGGAAAATAGAAAAGATTAATAAAGCTAAGGGCTGCTTCTATGAAAAGATAAAATTGGCAAACTATACTAATGAAAGAATAAAGAAAAGGACAAAACCCAACAAATTATAAGTCAATTAGGGGATATTACACCACCACAAAAATACAAAGGATAAGAAGCTACTATGAACAACTATATGGAAACAAACTAGACAACCTACAAAAAAATGGAAAAATTCTTATAAACATACAACCAACCAAGATTAATTAGGAAGAAATAGAAAACTGGAAAGAAGGCCAATTACTAGGAGAGACCTTCAAGAGGGCAGAGGATTAAGACGTGGAGATCACCTTCCTCCCAACAAATACATCAGAAATACATCTACATGTGGAACAGCTCCTACAGAACACCTACTGAATGCTGATAGAAGACCTCAGACTTCCCCAAAGGCAAGAAACTCCGCACGTGCCTGGGTAGGACAAAAGAAAAAAGAAAAAACAGAGACAAAAGAATAGGGACAGAACCGGCACCACTGTGAGGGAGCTGTGAAGGAGGAAAAGTTTGCACACACTAGGAGCCCCTTCACTGGTGGAGACGGGGGGTGGCTGGAGGAGAAGCTTTGGAGCCACAGAGGAGAGCACAGCAACAGGGGAGCAGAGGGCAGAGCAGAGAGACTCTCGCACAGAGGATCGGTGCCCACCAGCACTCACCAGCCCGAGAGGCTTGTCTGCTCACCCGCTGGGGCGGGCGGGGCTGGGAGCTGAGGCTCGGGCTTCGGAGGTCAGACCCCAGGTAGAGGACTGGGGTTGGCTGCGTGAAAGCCTGAAGGGGCTAGTGCGCCACAGCTAGCTGGGAGGGAGTCGGGAAAAAGGTCTGGAGCTTCCAAAGAGGCAAGAGACCATTGTTTTGGGGTACATGAGGAGAGGAGATTCAGAGCGCCGCTTAAACGAGCTCCAGAGATGGGTGCCAGCCGCGGCTATCAGTGCAGACCCCAGAGACGGGCATGAGACGCTAAGGCTGCTGCTGCCGCCACCAAGAAGCCTGTGTGCGGGCACAGGTCACTATCCACGCCTCCACTCCCGGGAGCCTGTGCAGCCCGCCACTGCCAGGCTCCCTCGATCCAGGGACAACTTGCCCGGGAGAACACATGGCACGCCTCAGGCTGTTGAAACACCATGCCAGCCTCAGGCACCGCAGGCTCTCCCCGCATTCCATACCCCTCCCTCCCCCCTGGTCTGAGTGAGCCAGGGCCCCCTAATCAGCCAGTCCTTTGTCTGGGCAAAGAACAGACGCCCTCAGGCAACCTACATGCAGAGGCAGGGCCAAATCCAAAGTTGAACCCCAGGAGCTGTGTGAACAAAGAAGAGAAAGAGAAATCTCTCCCAGGAGCCTCAGGAGCAGCGGATTAAATCTGCACAATCACCTTGATGTACCCAGCATCTGTGGAATACCGGAATACACAACGAATCATCCCAAAATTGAGGAGGTGGACATTAGGAGCAACGATATACATATTCAGACCTAGGGACACATACAGACTGAAAGTGAGGGGATGGAAAAATATATTCCATGCAAATTGAAATCAAAACAAGCTGGAGTAGCAATTCTCATATCAGACAAAATAGACTTTAAAATAAAGACTATTACAAGAGACGAAGAAGGACACTACCTAATGATCAAGGTATCAATCCAAGAAGAAGATATAACAATTGTAAATATTTATGCACCCAACATAAGAGCACCTCAATACATAAGGCAAATGCTAACAGCCATAAAATAGGAAATCGACAGTAACACAATCATAGTAGGGGACTTTAACACCCCACTTTCACCAATGGACAGATCATCCAAAATGAAAATAAATAAGGAAACACAAGCTTTAAATGATACATTAAACAAGATGGACTTAATTGATATTTATAGGACATTCCATCCAAAAACAACAGAATACACATTCTTCTCAAGTGCTCATGGAACATTCTCCAGGATAGATCATATCTTGGGTCACAAATCAAACCTTAGTAAATTCAAGAAAATTGAAATTGTATCAAGTATCTTTTCCGAACATAACACTATGAGACTGATACCAATTACATGAAAAAATCTATAAAAAACACAAACACATGGAGGCTAAACAGTACACTACTAAATAACCAAGAGATCACTGAAGAAATCAAAGAGAAAATAAAAAAATACCTGGAAACAAATGACAATGAAAACATGATGACACAAAACCTATGGGAAGCAGCAAAAGCAGTTCTAAGAGGGAAGTTTATAGCAATACAATCCTACCTCAAGAAACAAGAAACATCTCAAATAAAAAACCTAACGTTACAACTAAAGTAATTACAGAAAGAAGAAAAAAAAAACCCAAAGTTAGCACAAGGAAAGAAATCATAAAGATCACATCAGTAATAAATGAAAAAGAAATGAAGGAAACAATAGCAAAACTCAATAAAACTAAAAGCTGCTTCTTTGAGAAGACAAACAAAATTGATAAACGACTAGCCAGACTCATCAAGAAGAAAAGGGAGAAGACTCAAATCAATAGAATTAGAAATGAAAAAGAAGTAACAACTGATACTGCAGAAATACAAACAATCATGAGACATTACTACAGGCACCTATATGCCAATAAAATGGACAAGCTACAAGAAACGGACAAATTCTTAGAAAACCACAACGTTCTGAGACTGAACCAGGAAGAAATAGAAAATATAAACAGACCAATCACAAACACTGAAATTGAGACAATAATTAAAAGTCTTCCAACAAACAAAAGCCCAGAACCAGATGTCTTCACAGGCGAATTCTATCAAACATTTAGAGAAGAGCTAACATCTATCCTTCTCTCTTCCAAACTATAGCAGAGGGAAGAACATTCCCAAACTCATTCTACAAGGTCACCATCACCCTGATACCAAAACCAGACAGAGATGTCGCAAAGAAAGAAAACTACAGGCCAATATCATCGATGAACATAGATGCAAAAATCCTCAACAAAATACTAGCAAACAGAAGCCAACAGCACTTTAAAAGAATCATACACCATGATCAAGTGGGGTTTATCCCAGGAATGCAAAGATTCTTCAATATATGCAAATCAATCAATGTGATACACCATATTAACAAATTGAAGGAAACAAACCATATGATCATCTCCATAGATGCAGAAAAAGCATTCAACAAAATTCGACACCCATTTACGAAAAAAACCCTCCAGAAAGTAGGCATAGAGGGAACTTACCTCAACATAATAAAAGCCATATATGACAAACCCATAGCCAACATCATTCTCAATGGTGAAAAACTGAAACCATTTCCACTAAGATCAGGAACAAGACAAGGCTACCCACTCTCACCACTATTATTCAACATAGTTTTGGAAGTTTTAGCGACAGCAATCAGACAAGAAAAAGAAATAAAAGGAATCCAAATTGGAAAAGAAGAAGTAAAGCTGTCACTGTTTGCAGATGACATGATACTATACATAGAGAATCCTAAAGACTCTTACCAGAAAACTACTAGAGCTAATCAATGAATTTGGTAAAGTAGCAGGATACAAAATTAATGCACAGAAATCTTTTGCAAGAAGAACTAGAATCCTGCAACCTGTGGAAGAAAAACCACATTCACAGAAAGAGAAAAGACGAAAGGCAGAGGGCTGTGTACCAGATGAAGGAACAAGATAAAACCCCAGAAAAACAACTAAATGAAGTGGAGATACGCAACCTTCCAGAAGAATTCAGAAAAATGATAGCGAAGATGATCCAGGACCTCGGAAAGAGAATAGAGGCAAAGATCAAGAAGATGCAAGAAATGTTTAACAGAGACCTAGAAGAGTTAAAGAACAAACAAACAGAGATGAACAATACAATAACTGAAATGAAAAATACACTAGAAGGAATCAATAGCAGAATAACTGAGGCAGAAGAACGGATAAGTTACCTGGAAGACAGAATGGTGGAATTCACTGTTGCAGAACAGAATAAGGAAAAAAGAATGAAAAGAAATGAAGACAGCCTAAGAGAACTCTGGGAACACTGAACACAACAACATTAGCTTTATAGGGGTCCCAGAAAGAGAAGACCGAGAGAAAGGACCTGAGAAAATATTTGAAGAGATTATAGTCAAAAACTTCCCTAACATGGGAAACAAAATAGCCACCCAAGTCGAGGAAGTGCAGTGTCCCATACAGAATAAACCCAAGGAGAAACACGCTGAGGCACACAGTAATCAAATTGGCAAAAATTAAAGGCAAAGAAAAATTATTGAAAGCAGCAAGGGAAAAAGGACAAATAACATACAAGGGAACTCCCATAAAGTTAACAGGTGATTTCTCACCAGAAACTCTAGAAGGCACAACGGAGTGGCATGATATACTTAAAGTGATGAAAGGAAAGAATCTACAACCAAGACTACTCTACGCAGCAAGGATCTCATTCAGATTTGATGGAGAAATCAAAAGTTTTACAGACAAGCAAAAGCTAAGAGAATTCAGCACCACCAAACCAGCTTTACAACAAACCCTAAAGTAACTTCTCTAAGTGGGAAACACAAGAGAAGAGACGGTCCTACAAAAACAAACCCAAAACAATTAAGAAAATGGTAATAGGAACATACATATCAACAATTACCTTAAACGTGAATGGATTAAATGCTCCAACCAACAGACACAGGCTTGCTAAATGGATACAAAAACAAGACTCATATATATGCTGTCGACAAGAGATGCACTTCAGACCTAGGGACACATACAGACTGAAAGTGAGGGGATGGAAAAAAGATATTCCATGAAAATGGAAATTAAAAGAAAGCTGGACTAGCAATACTCATATCAGAAAAAATACACTTTAAAATAAAGAATGTTACAAGAGACAAGGATGGACACTACATAACGATCAAGGGATCAATCCAAGAAGAAGATACAACAATTATAACTATATATGCACCGAACACAGGAGCACCTCAATACATAAGGCAACTGCTAACAGCTATAAAAGAGAAAATAGTAACACAATAGTGGGGGACATTAACACCTCACTTACACCAATGGACAGATCATCCAAACAGAAAACTGATAAGGAAACACAAGCTTTAAATGACACAATAGACCAGATAGCTTTAATTGATATTTACAGGACATTCCACTGGAAAACAGCAGATTACACTTTCTTCTCAAGTGTGCACAGAACATTCTCCAGGATAGATCACATCTTGGGTCACAAATCAAGCCTCAGTAAATTTAAGAAAATTGAAATCATATCAAGCATCTATTCTGACCACAATGCTATGAGATTAGAAATCAATTACAGGGAAGAAAAACGTGAAAAACACAAACATATGGAGGCTAAACAATACATTACTAAATAACCAAGAGATCACTGAAGAAATCAAAAACTACTTACAGACAGATGAAAATGAAAATATAATGATCCAAAACTTATGGGATGCAGCAAAAGCAGTTCTAAGAGTGAAGTTTATAGCCATACAACCCTAGCTCAAGAAACTAGAAAAATTTCAAACAAACGATCTAACCATACACCTAAAGGAACTAGAGAAAGACAAACAAACAAAACCGAAACCTAGCAGAAGGAAAGAAATCATAAAGATCAGAGCAGAAATAAGTGAAATAGAAAGAAAGAAAACAATAGCAAGGATCAACAAAACTAAAAGCTGGTTCTTTGAGAAGATAAACAAAGTTGAAAAACCATTAGCAAGACTAATCAAGAAAAAGAGAAAGAGTACTCAAATCAATAAAATTAGAAATGAAAAAGGAGAAATTACAACATACACTGCAGAAATACAAAGCATCCTAAGAGACTACTACAAGCAACTCAATGCCAATAAAATGGACAACCTGGAAGAAATGGACAAATTCTTAGGCAGGTATAACCTTCCAAGACTGAACCAGGAAGAAATAGAAAATATGAACAGACCAATCACAAGTAATGAAATTGAAACTGCCATTAAAAATCTTCCAACAAAAGTCCAGGACCAGATGGCTTCACAGGTGAATTCTATCAAACATTTAGAAAAGAGCTAACACCCATCCTCCTCAAACACTTCCAAAAAATTGCAGAGGAAGGAACACTCCCAAACTCATTCTACGAGGCCACCATCACCCTGATACCAAAACCAGAAAAAGATATCTCAAAAAAAGAAAATTACAGACCAATACCACTGATGAATATAGATGCAAAAATCGTCAACAAAATACTAGCAAACAGAATCCAACAACACATTAAAAGGATCATACACCATGATCAAGTGGGATTTATCCCAGGGATGCAAGGATTCTTCAACATACGCAAATCAATCAATGTGATACACCATATTAACAAACCGAAGAATAAAAACCATTTGATCACCTCAATAGATGCAGAAAAAGCTTTTGACAAAATTCAACACTATTTATGATAAAAACTCTCCAGAAAGTGGGTATAGAGGGAACCTACCTCAACATAATAAAGGCCATATACGACAAACGCACAGCAAACATCATTCTCAATGGTGAAAAACTGAAAGCATCTCCTCTAAGATCAGGAACAAGACAAGGATGTCCACTCTCACCACCATTATTCAACATAGTTTTGGAAGTCCTAGCCACAGCAATCAGAGAAGAAAAGGAAATAAAAGGAATCCAAATTGGAAATGAAGAAGTAAAACTGTCACTCTTTGCAGATGACAAGGTACTATACATAGAGAATCCTAAAGATGCCACCAGAAAACTACTAGAGCTAATCAATGAATTTGGTAAAGTTGCGGGATACAAAATTAATGCACAGAAATCTCCAGCATTCCTGTATATTAATGATGAAAAATCTGAAAGAGAAATTAAGGAAACACTCCCATTTACCACTGCAACAAAAAGAATAAAATACCTAGGAATAAAGCTACCAAGGGAGAAAAAAGACCTGTGTGCAGAAAAATATAAGACACTGATGAAAAAAATTAAAGATGATACCAACAGATGGACAGATATACCATGTTCTTGGAATGGAAGGATTAATATTCTGAAAATGACTATATTACCCAAAGCAATCTACACATTCAATGCAATCCCTATCAAATTACCAATGCCATTTTTTATGGAACTAGAACAAAAAAATCTTAAAATTTGTATGGAGACACAAAAGACCCCAAATAGCCAAAGCATTCTTGAGGGAAAAAAATGGAGCTGGAGGAATCAGACTCCCTGACTTCAGACTATACTACAAAGCTACAGTAATCAAGACAGTATGGTACTGGCACAAAAACAGAAAGATAGATCAATGGAACAGGATAGAAAGCCCAGAGATAACCAATGCGCATATCATCACCTTATTTTTGATAAAGGAGGCAAGAATATACAATGGAAAAAAGACGGCTTCTTCAATAAGTGGTGCTGGGAAAACTGGACAGCTACACATAAAAGAATGAAATTAGAACACTCCCTAACACCATACTCAAAAATAAACTCGAAATGGATTAGAGATCTAAATGTAAGACCAGACACTATAAAACTCTTAGAGGAAAACATAGGAAGAACACTCTTTGATATAAATCACAGCAAGATCTTTTTTGATCCACCTTCTAGAGTAATGGAAATAAAAACAAAAATAAACAAATGGGACGTAATGAAACTTAAAAGCTTTTGCACAGCAAAGGAAACCATAAACAAGACCAAAAGACAACCCTCAGAATGGGAGAAAATATTTGCAAATGAAACAACTGACAAAGGATTTATCTCCAAACTTTACAAGCAGCTCATGCAGCTCAATATCAGGAAAACAAACAACCCAATCCAAAAATGGGCAGAAGACCTAAATAGACATTTCTCCAAAGAAGATATACAGACTGCCAACAAACACATGAAAGAATGCTCAACATCATTAATCATTAGAGAAATGCAAATCAAAACTACAATGAAATATCACCTCACACCAGTCAGAATGGCCATCATCAAAAAATCTACAAACAATAAATGCTGGAGAGGGTGTGGAGAAAAGGGAACCCTCTTGCACTGTTGGTGGGAATGTAAACTTATCCAGCCACTATGGAGAACAGTGTGGAGGTTCCTTAAAAAACAAAAAATAGATCTACCATACGACTCAGCAATCCCACTACTGGGCATATACCCTGAGAAAACCATAATTCCAAACGAGTCATGTGCCACAATGTTCATTGCAGCACTATGTACAATAGCCAGGACATGGAAGCAACCTAAGTGTCAACAGATGAATGGATAAAGAAGATATGGCACATATATACAATGGAATATTACTCAGCCATAATAAGAAACGAAATTGAGTTATTTGTAGTGAGGTGGATGGACCTAGAGTCTGGCATACAAAGTGAAGCAAGTCAGGAAGAGAAAAACAAATACTGTATGCTAACACATATATATGGAATATTAAAAAAAAAAGGTCATGAAGAACCTAGGGGCAAGACAGGAATAAAGACTCAGACCTACTAGAGAATGGACTTGAGGATACGGGGAGGGGGAAGGGTAACCTGGGACAAAGAAAGAGTGGCATGGACATATATACACTAACAAATGTAAAACCGATAGCTAGTGGGAAGCAGCCGCATAGCACAGGGAGATCAGCTCGGCACTTTGTGACCACCTAGAGGGGTGGGATAGGGAGGGTGGGAGGGAGGGAGACGCAAGAGGGAAGAGATAGAAGGACATATGTACATGTATAACTGATTCGCTTTGTTATAAAGCAGAAACACACCATTGTAAAGCAATTATCCTCCAATAAAGATGTTTAAAAAAAAAGAAGTGTTGGCGAGCATGTGGAGAAAGGGGATCCTTGCATACTGTTGGTAGGAATGTCAACTGGAAAAATAATTATGGAAAAGAGTATGAAGTTTCCTTAAAAAATTCAAAAAGGAACTACCATAGAATCCAGCAATTTTATTTCTGTGCATTTATCTGAAGAAAATGAAAACACTAAATTGAAGAGATATCTGTACCTGCATTTTCACTGCAGCATTATTTGTAATAGCCAAAATATGGAAACAGTATAAGTGTCCATTGAACAATGAATGAATAAATATGATACACAGACACAAACCGAATTACTATTCACCCATAAAATGAATGAAACGTTGACATTTGTGACATGAATGGACCTTGAGAGCATTATGCTAAGTGAAATTAGCCAGACAGAGAAAGGCAAATACAGTATGATCTCACTTCAGTGTGGAATCTAAAAAACCGCACCATCACCACCACTACCACAACCACTATCCATGAAAAGGAGATCAGATTTATGGTTACAAGAGGCAGAGGGTGGAGGGAGGGGTAACTGAATGAAGGTGATCAAATGGTAGAAACTTCCAGTTATAAGATACTCTAAGTACTGTACAACCTTAGTGATTATAGTTAACACTGCTATAGGTATATTAGAAAGTTGGTAAGAGAGTAGATCCCAAGAGTTCTCATCACAGGAAAAACAACTTTTTCTTTTTTTGTATCTATATAAGATGATGGATGTTCACTAAAATTATTGTTGTAATCCTTTCACAATGTATGTAAGTCAAATCATTATGTTGTACACCTTAAACTTACACAATGCTGTATGTAAATTATATATTAATAAAAACAGGAAATAAACACAGAGAAAGATTCCATTCTTAGGAAAAGGAACTGTGCTTTGATATAAGCCCAGGGCTTTATATAAGATTTGCAAGTGCTATATATGAGGTGTACTATAGTGACATTATTTCTACATCTATTTATGTAGTTAATATAGTGTGACTATAAGAAAAATAATATAGTAAATATAGAAATCTATAAATCAAAATTTTCTTTGTTTTCACATCTATACTCTGGTTCACAAAAATATAAATGGAAATTAATACTTTTTAAAGTCTACTGTCAATGGCATTTTTAAGACTGTAAATGGTAGAGGGTTTTGAAGTTGCATGAGAAGTTATGCAACTTTTGATTTAGGTTTTTGATTTAGGTTTTAAGCCAAATCCATTGTCAAAAGTGGAAGATGTTACTGTAGATTGTTTATTTGTCCTTTGAGGTAAGCTGACTAATAGCCCCCTAACTATGTCCTCATCCTAGTCTCCAAAACTGTGAATACGTTAGGACACCTGGCAAAGGGGAATAAAGGGCACATATTGAATTAAGGTTACTATTCAGCTAAATTTATTTATTTTTTATTTTTTTGGGGTGGCTCAAAACAATAGAAATTTATTCTCTCACAAACCTGGAAGCCAGAAGTCTGAAATCAAGATGTCGGTAAGGTTGGTTTCTTCTGGGGAGCTTTGAGGAAGGGTCTGTTCTATGCTTCTCTCCTGCCTTCTGGTGGTTGCTGGCAATTCTGGACATCCCTTAACTGGCATTTATACCATACAGTCTCCACTTCCGTCTTTACAATGGTGCTCCCAATCTGTGTGTGTGTCTTTTTTTTTTTTAACATCTTTTTTGGAGTATAATTGCTTTACAATGGTGTGTTTATAATGCTGTCTTTATTCCCATCCTGCCCCTAGGTTCATCAGAACCTTTTTCTTTTCTAGATTCCATATATATATGTTAGCATACGCTATTTGTTTTTCTCTTTCTGACTTACTTCACTCTGCATGACAGACTCTAGGTCCATCCACCTCTCTACAAATAACTCAATTTCATTTCTATTTATGGCTGAGTAATATTCCATTGTATATATGTGCCACATCTTCTTTATCCATTCATCGGTCAATGGACACTTAGGTTGCTTCCATGTCCTGGCTATTGTAAATAGAGCTGCAATGAACATTGTGGTACATGACTCTTTTGGAATTATGGTTTTCTCAGGGTATATGCCCAGTAGTGGGATTGCTGGGTCGTATGGTAGTTCTTTTTTAGTTTTTTAAGGAACGGCCATACTGTTCTCCATAGTGGCTGTATCAATTTACATTCCCACCAACAGTGCAAGAGGGTTCCTTTTCCTCCACACCCTTTCCAGCATCTATTGTTTGAAGATTTTTTGATGATGGCCATTCTGACTGGTGTGAGGTGATATTTCATTGTAGTTTTGATTTGCATTTCTCTAATGATTATGATGTTGAGCATTCTTTCATGTGTTTGTTGGCAGTCTGTATATCTTCTTTGGAGAAATGTCTATTTAGGTCTTCTGCCCATTTTTGGATTGGGTTGTTTGTTTTTTTGATATTGAGCTACTTGTAAATTTTGGAGATTAATCCTTTGTCAGTTGTTTCATTTGTAAACATTTTCTCTCATTCTGAGTGTTGTCTTTTCATCCTGTTTATGGTTTCCTTGCTGTGCAAAGGCTTTTAAGTTTCAATAGGTCCCATTTGTTTATTTTTGTTTTTATTTCCATTTCTCTAGGAGGTGGGTCGAAGAGGTTCTTGCTAAGATTTATGTCACAGAGTGTTCTGCCTATGTTTTCCTCTAAGAGTTTTATAGTGTCTGGCCTTACATTTAGGTCTTTAACCCATTTTATTTTTGCGTTCGGTGTTAGGGAGTGTTCTAATTTCATTCTTTTATATGTAGCTGTCCAGTTTTCCACTTATTGAAGAAGCCGTCTTTTCTCCATTGTATATTCTTTCCTCCTTTATCAAAAATAAGGTGATGAAATGCGCATGGGTTTATCTCTGGGCTTTCTATCCTGCTCCATTGATCTATATTTCTGTTTTTGTGCCAGTATCATAGTGTCTTGATTACTGCAGCTCTGTAGTATAGTCTGAAGTCAGGGAGCCTGATTCCTCCAGCTGTGTTTTTCTTTCTCAAGATTGCTTTGGCTATTCGGGGTCTTTTGTATTTCAATACAAATTGTGAAATTTTCTGTTCTAGTTCTGTGAAAAATGCCATTGGTAGTTTGATAGGGATTGCACTGAATCTGTAGATTGCTTTGGGTAGTATAGTCATTTTCACAATGTTGAATCCTCCAATCCAAGAACATGGTTTCTCTCTCCATTTGCTTGTATTGTCTTTAATTTCTTTCATCAGTGTCTTACAGTATTTTGTCTACAGGTCTTTTGTCTCCTTAGGTACGTTTATTCCTATGTATTTTATCTTTTTGTTGCAATGGTAAATGGGAGTGTTTCCTTAATTTCCCTTTCAGGTTTTTCATTAGTGTATAAGAATGCAAGAGATTTCTGTGCATTAATTTTGTATCCTGCTACTTTACCAAATTCATTGATTAACTCTTGTAGTTTTCTGGTAGCATCTGTAGGAATCTCTATGTATAGTATCATGTCATCTGCAAACAGTGACAGCCTTACTTTTTCTTTTCCAATTCGGATTCCTTTTATTTCTTTTTCTTCCCTGATTGGCATGGCTAAAACTTCCAAAACTAAATCGAATAAAAGTGGTGAGAGTGGGCAAGCTTGTCTTGTTCCTGATCTTAGTGAAAATGGTTTCAGTTTTTCACCATTGAGAACTATGTGGGCTGTGGGTTTGTCATATATGGCTTTTATTATGTTGAGGTAAGTTCCGTCTATGCCTACTTTCTGGAGGGTTTTTATCCTAAATGGGTGTTGAATTCTGTCCAAAGTTTTTCTGCATCTATTGAGATGATCATATGGTTTCAATTCTTCAATTTGGTAATATGGTGTATCACATTGACTGATTTGCATATATTGAAAAATGCTTGCATTTCTGGGATAAACCCTACGTGATGATGTTATATGATACTTTTCAGGTGCTGTTGGATTCTGTTTGCTATTATTTTGTTGAGAATTTTTGCATCTATGTTCATCAGTGATACTGGCCTGTAGTTTCCTTTCTTTGTGACATCTGTGTCTGGTTTTGGTATCAGGGTGACGGTGGTCTCGTAAAATGAGTTTGGGAGTGTTCTTCCCTCTGCTATAGTTTGGAAGAGTTTGAGAAAGTAGGTGTTAGCTCTTCTCTAAATGTTTGATAGAATTCGTCTGTGAAGCCATCTGGTCCTGGGCTTCTGTTTGTTGGAAGACTTTTAATCACAGTCTCAATTTCAGTGTTTGTGATTGGTCTGTTCATATTTTCTATTTCTTCCTGGTTCAGTCTTGGAAGGTTGTGCATTTCTAAGAATTTGTCCATTTCTTCCAGGTTGTCCACTTTATTGACATATACTTGCTTATAGTAATCTCTCATGATCCTTTGGATTTCTGCAGTGCTAGCTGTTACTTCTCCTTTTTCAGTTCTAATTCTATTGATTTGAGTCTTCTCCCTTTTTTTCTTGATGGTCTGGCTAATGGTTTATCAATTTTGTTTATCTTCACAAAGAACGAGCTTGTAGTTTTATTGATCTTTGCTATTGTTTCCTTCATTTCTTGTTCATTTATTTCTGATCTGATCTTTATGATTTCTTTCCTTCTGTAATTTTGGTTTTTTTTTTCTTCTTCTTCTTTCTCTAATTGCTTTAGGTGTAAGGTTAGGATGTTTACTTGAGATGTTTCTTGTTTCTTGATGTAGGACTGTATTGCTATAAACTTCCCTCTTAGAAATGCTTTTGCTGCGCTGCGTAGGTTTTGTTTGGGTTGTGTTTTCATTGTCATTTGTTTCTAGGTATTTTTTTGATTTCCTCTTTGATTTATTCAGCGATCTCTTGGTTATTTAGTAGTGTATTGATTAGCCTCCATGTGTTTCTATTTTATACAGATTTCTTACTGTAATTGATATCTAGTCTCATAGGCGTTACTGTTGGAAAAAGATGCTTGATACAATTTCAATTTTCTTAATTTTACCAAGGCTTGATTTGTGTCCCAGGATATGATGTATCCTGGAGAATGTTCCATGAGCACTTGAAAAGAAAGTGTATTCTGCTGTTTTTGGACAGAATGTCCTATATATATCAATTAAGTCCATCTTGTTTAGTGTATCATTTAAAGGTTTTGTTTCCTTATTTACTTTCAATTTTGATGATCTGTCCATTGGTGAAAGTGGGGTGTTAAAGTCCTCTACTATGACTGTGTTACTGTTGATTTCCACTTTTATGGCTGTTAGCATTTGCCTTATGCATTGAGGTGCTCCTTTGTGGGTGCATAAATATTTACAATTGTTATATCTTGCTCTTGGATTGATCCCTTGATCATTATGTAGTGTCCTTCTTTGTCTCTTCTAATAATCTTTAGTTTAAAGTCTATTTTGTCTGATATGAGAATTGCTACTCCAGTTTTCTTTTGATTTCCATTTGCATGGAATATCTTTTTCCATCCCCTCACTTTCAGTCTGTATGTGTCCCTAGGTCTGAAGTGCATCTCTTGTAGACAGCATATATATGGGTCTTGTTTTTGTATCCGTTCAGCTAGTCTATGTCTTTTGGTTGGAGCAGTTAATCCATTTACATTTAAGGTAATTATCGATATGTATGTTCCTATTCCCATTTTCTTAATTGTTTGGGTTTGTTTTTGTAGGGCTTTTCCTTCTCTTGTGTTTTTTGCCTAGAGAAGTTCCTTTAGCATTTTTGTCGAAGCTGGTTTGGTGGTGCTGAATTCCCTTAACTTTTGCTTATCTGTAAAGGTTTTAATTTCTCCGTCAAATCTGAATGAGATTCTTTCTGGGTAGAGTAATCTTGGTTGTAGGTTTTTCCCTTTCATCACTTTAAATATGTCCTGCCACTCCCTTCTGGCTTGCAGAGTTTCTGCTGAAAGATCAGCTGTTAACCTTATAGGGGGGTTCCCTTGTATGTTATTTGTTGTTTTTCCCCTGCTGCTTTTAATATTTTTTCTTTGTATTTAATTTTTGATAGTTTAATTAATATGTGTCTCGGTGTGTTTCTCCTTAGATTTATCCTGTGTGGGAATCCCTGCGCTTCCTGGACTTGATTGACCATTTCCTTTCCCATGTTAAGGAAGTATTCAACTATAATCTGTTCAAATATTTTCTCAGAGACTTTCTTTTTCTCTTCTTCTGAGACCCCTATAATTCGAATGTTGGTGCATTTAATGTTGTCCCAGAGGTCTCTGAGAGTGTCCTCAATTCTTTTCATTATTTTTTCTTTATTCTGCTCTGCAGTAGTTATTTCCACTATTTTATCTTCCAGGTCATTTATCCGTTCTTCTGCCTCAGTTATTCTGCTATTGATTTCTTCTAGAGAATTTTTAATTTCATTTGTGTTGTTCATCATTGTTTGTTTACTCTTTCATTTTTCTAGGTTCTTGTTAAACATTTCTTGTTTTTTCTCCATTCTATTTCCAAGATTTTGGATCATCTTAACTATCACTACTCTGAATCTTTTTCAGGTCGACTGCCTACTTCCTCTTCCTTTGTTTGGTCTGGTGGGTTTTTACCTGGCTCTTTCATCAGCTGCATATTTTTCTGTCTTCTCATTTTGTTTAACTTACTGTGTTTGGGGCTCCTTTTTTGCAGGCTGCAGGTTCTTAGTTCCCATTGTTTTTGGTGTCTGCTCCCAGTGGCTAAGGTTGGTTTAGTGGCTGTGTAGGCTTCCTGGTGGAGGGGACTGGTGCCTATGTTCTGCTGCATGGGGCATTTCTTTCTGGTGGGCAGGACCATGTCCAGTGGTGTGTTTTGGGGTGTCTGAACTTATTATGATTTTAGGCAGCCTCTCTGCTAATGGGTGGGTTTGTGTTCCTGTCTTGCTAATTGTTTGTCATGGGGCATCCAGCACTGGAGTTTGCTGGCCTTTGGATGGAGCTGGGTCTTAGCATTGAGATGGGGATCTCTGGGAGAGCTCTTGCTGACTGATATTACCTGGGGCTGGGAGTTCTCTGGTGGTCCAGTGTCCTGAATTTGCCCCTCCCACCTCAGAGACTCAGGCCTGCCACTAGGCCAGAGCACTGAGACCCTGTCAGCCACACAGCTCAGAAGAAAAGGAAAAAAACAATTATTAAAATAAAAGATAAGAAAAATAATAAAAAAAGAAGAGAGCAACCAAACCAATAAACAAATCCACTAATGATAACACATGCTAAAAACTAAACTAAGGTAAACAAAAAAATCAGAAATAAATCAGTCACAGACAGCAAACCCCAAGCCTACAGTTGATCCCCAAATCCACTGCCTCAGTTTTGGGACAACTCATTGTGTATTCAGGTATTCTACAGATGCAGGGTACCTTAAGTTGATTGTGGGGATTTAATCCACTGCTCCTGAGGCTGCTGGGAAAAATTTCCCTTTTTCTTCTTTGTTCACACAGCTCCTGGGGTTCAGCTTTTGTTTTGGCCCCACTTCTTCGTGTAGGTCGCCCTCAGGCATCTGTTTCCCACCCAGACAGGTGGGGGTTAAAGCAGAGGCTGATTAGGGGGCTCTTGGTCATTCAGGCCGGGGGTACGAAGTGGTACAGTAGTCATGGTTAGAATGTGGGGCGAGCCTGCGGCAGTGGGCTGATGTGACATTGCAATAGCCTGAGTTGCACCATGTGTTGTCCTGGGGAAGTTGTCCCTGGATCATGGGACCCTGGCAGTGGCGGGCTGCACAGGCTCCCAGGTGAGTGGGGTGTGGAGAGTGACCTGTGCTTGCACACAGGATTCTTGGTGGCTGCAATAGGAGCGTTAGCATTTCATGCCTGTCTCTGTGGTCTGAGCTGAAAGCCATGGCTTGTGCTCGTCTCTGAAGTTCATTTAGGCAGTGCTCTGCCTTCTGTGGGCAGACAGGAAGGAATCCCCTCTCCTCGCACACCCCAAAACAATGGCCTCTTGCCTCTTAGGCAGTTCCAGACTTTTTCTCTGACTCCCTCCCAGCTAACTGTGGCACACTAGCCCGCTTCAGGTTGTCCTCATGCAGCCAACCCCAGTCCTCTCTCTGGGATCTAACCTCCAAAGCCCAAGCCTCAGCTCCCAACCCCTACCCGCCCTGGAGGTTGGGCACACAAGCCTCTCAGGCTGGTGAGTCTGGTTGGCACTGATCCTCTGTGCAGGAATCTCTCCGCTTTGCCTTATGAATCCCTGTTGCTGTGGTCTCCTCTGTGGCTCTGAAGCTTCCTCCCTGCCTAATCCCCGTCTCTGCCAGCAAAGGGGCTTCCTAGTGTGTAGAAACTTTTCCTCCTTCACGGCTCCCTCCGAGAGGTGCAGGTCTTGTCCCTACTCTTTTGTCTCTGTTTTTTCTTTTGCCCTACCTAGGTTCATGGGTGTTTTCTGCCTTTTGCGAAGTCTGAGGTCTTCTGCCAGTGTTCAGTAGGTGTTCTGTAGGAGTTGTTCCACATGTAGATGTATTTTTGATGTGTTTGTGGGGAGGAAGGTGATTTTCCACGTCTTCCTCCTCTGCCATCTTGAAGATTCCCCCATGATTTTTTTTTTTAATTTTTATTTTATATTGGAGTATAGTTGGTTAGCAATGTTGTGTTAGTTTCAGGTCCATAAAGTTTTGTAGAAATACACACATAAAAGCAATTGACCATTTAAACCAATGTACATCATAACTTATAATATGTAGAGATAAAATGTATGCAAACACCAGGAGAGAAGTAAAAGTAAACTTTTACAGGTGTTCTTGCTATACATGAAGAGATTAGTATTGTTTGAACGTTTGCCTCTAAACTCTAGAGTAACCACTGAACACACACACACATATAGCTTATAAGTCAATTGTAAAGCTAACATGAAATTTAAAAAATATTCCCTCTACAAAAATATCAGTCCGAAAAGGAGATGCAAAATAGAGGAGAAAAATAGGAAGTAGTAATATAGTAGATTTAAATCAAATCATATCAATAGCTACTTTAAAACAAATGACCTAAATATCCCAATTAAATAACACACCAAACTAAACTGACTACAAGAAACATTTTTCTAGTTTTATTGAGAGATGATTGACATACAGCACTCTATACATATATATATGTATGTAATGTGTACATTGCATATATATGCATAATGACTTGACTTACATCATGGTGTGATTACCACAGTAAGTTTAGTGAACATCCATCATCTCATACAGACACAAAATAAAATAAAAACACTTTTTCTTGTGATGAGAACTCTCAGGATTTACTCTCTTCTTTTCAGATATATAACATAGAAAAGTGTTAATTATATTTATCATGTGTATATTACATCCCTAGTACTTATTTATTTTACAATTGGAAGTTCATACCTTTTGACTACCTTCATCCAATTACCCCGGCCCTGACCCCCAGATATGGCAACTGGAAACCCAATCTCTTTCTATGCATTTGTTTTTTAGATTCCCCATGAAGTCATAAGGTATTTGTCTTTCTCTGTCAAAATTATTTCATTTAGGATAATACCATGTTGTTGCCAATGTCAAGATTTCATTATTTTTTAAGGCTGAGTGATATTCCATTGTGTATGTATATAAATGTGTGTGTACACATACCGTATCTTTTTTGTCCAGTATTCTATCAATGGACAGTTAGGTTGCCTCTATGCAATGGCTATTGTAAATAATGCTGCAGTGAACATGGAGGTGCAGATACCTTTTCTAATTAGTTTTTGTTTACCTCAGAAAAATACCCAGAAATGGAATTGCTGGATTATATGTTAGTTTTAATTTTTTAAGGAACTTCTGTCGTGTTTTCCATAGTGGCTACACCAATTTACATTTCCACCAGCAGTGCTCAAGTGTTCCTTATTCTCCACATCCTTGCCTACACTTATTTGTTGTATTTTTGATAAAGCCATTCTGAGAGGTGTGAGGTGATATCTCATTGTGGTTTTGATTTGCATTTCCCTGATAGTGATGTTGAGCATATTTCCATGTGCCTGTTGGCCATCTATATGTCTTCTTCAGACAAACATCTATTCAGATCCTCTGCTCATTTTTTAATCTGGTTGTGTGTTTTTTGACATTGAGTTGTATGAGTTCTTCGTATATTTTGAATATTGACCCCCAATCAGATATATCTTTAGCAAATATCTTCTTCCATTCAGTAGGCAGCCTTCTAGTTTTTTTAGATAGTTTCTTTTGCTAAGCAAAAAGATTTAGTTTGATGTACACCCATTTGTTTATTTTTGCTTTTGTTTCTCTTCACTGAGGAGACATATCGAAAAAATATTTCCAAGGCAGATGTCAAAGGACATACTGCATGTATTTTCTTATAGAAGTTTTAAGGTTTCAATTTTTACATTTAAGTCTTTAATTCATTTTGAGTTTATTTTTGTGTCTGGTGGAGAAAGTAGTCTAGTTTGATTCTTTTGCATGTAGCTGTCCAGTTTTCCCAACACCACTTTTTGAAGAGGCTGTCTTTTCTCCCACTGTATATTTTTTCATCCCTTGCTTAAGACTGATCACTTATGAGCTTATGAGTGGTTAATTTCTGGGCTCTCTATCCTGTTCCATTCACTTATGTGTCTGTTTTCTGTGTCTGCACCATACTGAATTGACGACTATAGCTTTGTAGTATAGGTTGAAGTTAGGGAGCATCATACTGCCAACTTTGTTCTTCCTCAAGAATGTTTTGGATATTCGGGTTTTTGTTTCCATACGAATTTTAGAATTATTTTAGTCCTGTGAAAAAACAGGACTAAAACACTGGTATTTGCCATTGGCATTTTGATGGGGATTGCAGTGAATCTGTAGATTGCCATGTGTAGTATGGTCATTTTAACAACATTAATTATTCCAATCCATGAATACCATCTTTCCATCTATTTCTATCACCTTTTCTTTCATCAGTGTCTTATGGTTTTCTTAGTTGAGGTCTTTCACTCTTCAGATATTTATTTCTAGTTGTTTCATTTTTGACTCAATTGTAAATGGGATTGTTTTCTTAATTTCCCTTTTGGACACTTGTTATTTATGTATAGAAATACAAATTTCTATATTGATTTTATATCCTGCAACTTAATGAATTATTAGCTCTAATAGGTTTTGGTGATGTCTTTAGGATCTTCTATATATAGCATCTTATCTGCAAACACAGATGGTTTTACTTCTTCTTTTCCAATTTGGATTCCTTTTATTTCTTTTACTTGTGTGATTGCTGTGGCTAGGACTTCAAATAATGTTGAATAAAAGTGTGTTTTTTTTTTGAAAATGACATGTTTTTATTGCTATGTTTGCAGTGGCTTTTTTTTGTTTGTTTTGTTTTGTTTTTTGTTTTTTGTTTTGTTTTTGCAGTACATGGGCCTCTCACTGCTGCGGCCTCTCCCGCTGCGGAGCACAGGCTCCAGACGCACAGGCTCAGCGGCCATGGCTCACGCGCCCAGCCGCTCCACGGCATGTGGGATCTTCCCGGACCGGGGCACGAACCCGTGTCCCCTCATCGGCAGGCGGGCTCTCAACCACTGCGCCACCAGGGAAGCCCTGCAGTGGCTTTTGAGCACAGTAAGGGTGTCGCTGCTGTGCATCCTTGTCTCTTTCCTGATCTTAGAGAAAATGCTTAACTTTTCACCATCAAGTATTCTGTTGGCTGTAGGTTTGACATATATGGCCTTTATCATGTTGACCTCCATGGTACATTTCCTCTACATCTCTTTTGTTGACAGTTTATCATAAATGGATGTTGAATTTTGTCAAAATCTTTCTATGCATCTGCTGAGATAATCATGATTTTTATTCTTCAGTTTATTAGTAGGGTGTATCATGTTGATTTACAGAAATTGAACCATTCTCGCATCCCCAGGATAATCCTACTTGATCATGGCATTAGATCCTTTTATTGTACTGTTGAATTTGGTTTGCTATTACTTTGTTATGGATTTTTGCATTTATAATCAGTGATTTTGGTAATTTTCTTTGTGCTGTCTTTGTCTGGTTTTGATATCATGCCTTGCTGAATAAGTTTTGAAGTTTTCATTCATTCCTCTTCACTTTTTTGGAATAGTTTGAGAAGAATAGGCACTACCTATTCTGTACATGTTGGTAGAATTCACCTGTGAAAGGATCTGGTCTTGGATTTTTGTTTGATAATTTTTAAATTACTGATTCAATTTCATTACTGGTAATTGGTCTGTTCATATTTTGTATTTCTTCCTGATCCAGTCCTGGGTGATAATACATTTCTAGGAATTTGAGGATTTCTTCTAGGATTTCAATTTTATTGGTATATAATTGTTTGTTGTCATGTCTTAAGATCCTTTGTATTTATGTGGTTACTGTATTTGTGTGGTTACTTTTTAATTTCTGATTTTATTGATTTGGGTCTTTTTCTTGAGAAGTCTGGTTATAGGTTTATTTATTTTGTTTATATTTAGTTTAATTGATCTTGTCTATTTTTTAAATTCTCTATTTCATTTGTTTCTGCTCTGATTTTTATCATTTCTTTCCTTCTACTAACTTTGGGATTTTTTTGTTTCTCTTCTAGTTCCTTTTTGGTATAACGTTAGGTTTTTTGAGAATTTTTCTTTTTTCTTGCAGTAGGCTTAGATGGTTATAAACTTCCCTCTTAGAAGTGCTTTTGCTATGTGCCTTAGATTTTGAATTGTTGTGTTCCACTTTCTTTTCTTTCTACATTATTTCTGATGTATTTTAAAAATGTCCTTAGTGGTCTGTTGCTTGTTTAGTAGCATAGTTTTAAGTACCCCCTTGTTTGTATTTTTTTGCATTTTTTTCCTGTTATTGGTTTCCAGTCTCATGGAAAGGAAGGTGTCAGAAATGATGCTTGATATGATTTCAATCTTTTAAAATGTAATGAGATTCTTTTTGTGGCCTATCATGTGATCTATCCTGGAGAATGTTCTATGCACACTTGAAAAGAATGAGTGTTTTGCTGCTTTTGGATGGATTGTTTTATATATATATCAAGTTCATGTGGTCTAGCTGATGAAAGAAATTGAAGATGACAAACAGATGGAAAGGTATACCATGTTCTTGGATTGGAAGAATCAATATTGTCAAAATGACTATACTACCCAAGGTAATCTACAGAGTCAATGCAATCCCTATCAAATTACCAATGGCATTCTTTTCAGATCTAAGACAAAAAAATCTTAAAATTTGTATATAAACACAAAAGACCCCAAACACAAAATGCCCAAAGCAATCTTGAGAAATTAAAACAAAGCTGGAGGAATCAGGCTCCCTGACTTCAGACTATACTAAAAGCCACAGTAATCAAAACAGTATGGTACAAAGACAGAATTATGGGTCAATGGAACAGGATAGAAAGCCCAGAAATACACCCATGCACCTATGGTCAATTAATCTATGACAAAGGAGGCAAGAATATACAATGAAGAAAAGACAGTCTCTTCAATAAGTGGTTTTGGGAAAACTGGACAGATACATGTAAAAGAATGAAATTAGAGCATTAACACCATACACAAAAATAAACTCAAAATGGATTACAGACCTAAATGTAAGACTGGATACTATAAAACTCTTAGAGGAAAACATAAGCAGAACTGTGACAAAAATTGCAGCAATATCTTTTTGGATTCAACTCAAAGAGTTGTGAAAATTAAAAAAAAAAAAAAAAGGAACCTGATTAAACTTAAAAGCTTTTGCACACCAAAGGAAACCATAAACAAAATGAAAAGACAACACACAGAATGGGAAATGAGGCAACCGATGAGGGATTAATCTCCAAAATATACAAACAGCTCATGCAGCTCAATATCAAAAACTATAACCCAATCAAAAAATGGGCACAAGACTTAAATTGACATTTCTCCAAAGACGACATACAGATGGCCAAGAAGCAATTGAAAAGCTGCTCAACATCACTAATTATTAGAGAAATGCAAATCAAAACTACAATGAGGTATCACCTCACACCAGTTAGAATGGGCATCATCAGAAAATCTACAAACAACAAATGCTGGAGAGGGTGTGGAGAAAAGGGAACCCTCTTGCACTGTTGGTGGGAATGTAAATTGATACAGCCACTATGGAGAACAGTATGGCGGTTCCCTAAAAAACTAAAAATAGAACTATTTTACCATATGATCCAGCAATCCCCCTCCTGGGCATATATCCAGAGAAAACCATACTTCAAAAAGATACATGCACCACAATGTTCACTGCAGCACTATTTACAATAGCCAAGATATGGAAGCAACCTAAATGTCCATCGACAGGGGAATGGATAAAAAAGAAGTGGTATATATATTCAATGGAATATTACTCAGCCATAAAAAAGAATGAAATCATGCCATTTGCAGCAACATGAATAGATCTATAGATTATCATACTAAGTGAAGTAAGCCAGACAGAGAAAGACAAATATCATTTATATGTGGATTCTAAAAAAACTGATACAAAGGAACTTATTTACAAAACAGAAACAGACTCACAGACTTAAAAAACAAACTTATGGTTACCAAAGGGGAAAGGTGATTGGGGAGGGATAAATTAGAAGGTTGGGATTAACATATACACACTACTATATATAAAACAGATAATCAATAAGAACCTACTGTATAGCACAAGGAACTCTATTCAATACTCTGTAATAACCTATGTGGGAAAAGAATCTGAAAAAAAGATATATGTATATGTATTACATAACTAAATCACTCTGCTGTACACCTGAAACTAACACAACATTGTAAATCAAATATACTCTAATATAAAATTTTAAGAAATTCATGCAGTCTAATATGTCATTTAAAGCCAGTGTTTCCTTATTGATCTTCTGTTTGGATGATCTGTCCATTGATGTAAGTGGGGTGTCAAAGTCCCCTAGTATTATCATGTTACTATCAATTTCTCCTCTTATGTTTGTTTATTTTATGTATTTAGGTTCTCCTATGTTGGGTACATTTACAATTGTTATTTCTCTTTGGATTATTCCCTTTATCATTATGTAATGTCCTTTGTCTTTTTTTAAGTCTTTGCTTTAGAGTCAATTTTGTCCAATAAAATATTACTTCTCCAGGTGTCTTATCATTTCCAGTTACATGGAATACCCTTTTCCATCTCCCCAAGTTCAGTTTGTGTGTGTCTTTAGATCTGAAGTGTATCTATTTGTTGCAGGCAGTGTATGAGTCTTGTTTTTGTATTCAGTCAGCCACTGTCTTCTGATTGGAGCATTTATTCTGATAAATTACACAATTAATTCTAAATGATTACATTTAGAATAGTTATTGGTAGGTAAGTACACACTGCCATTTTGATAAATGTTTAGGGGGTTGTTTTTTATCATTGTTTTAAATAGTTTTTCCCCCTTTCTTTCTTTGCTCTCTTCTGTCATGATTTGATGACAATCTTTAGTGTTATGTTTGATTCCTTGCTCTTTTTTGTGTATCTATTATGGATTTTTGGTTTGAGCTTACCAGGTTCATACACAGCAACATATATATGATTATTTTAAGCTGATAATCTCTTAAATTCTAATGCATTCTAGAAACCTTGTGTTTTACTCCTTCCTCCACATTTACTGGTTTTGACATTATATTTTACATCTTTTTGTTTTGTGTATCCATTAACTACTCGTTATTGATATACTTTTGTTTTTTAACCTTCCTACTAGCATTATACATGGTTGATCTACTGCCTTTTATGTATATTTGCCTTTACCAATGATATTCTTTCATAATTTTCATATTTCTACTTGCGGTCTGTTCTTTTACACTTAGAAGTTCTTTTAACATTACTTGTAGAGCATGTTTAATGCTGCTTAACTCTTTTAGCTTTTGCCTGTCTGTAGAACTCTTTATCTCTCCCTCAAATCTGAATGAAAGACTTGTCAGGTAGAGTGTTCTTTGTTATAAGTATTTTTCCTTTAGTAACTCAGAATATATAATGTCACTAACCTCTGGCCTGCAGTTTCTGCTGAAAAGTTAGCTTACACTCTTATGGGCATTCCCTTATATATAACTAGTTGCTTTTCCCTTGCTGCTTTCAAGATTCTCTTTATCTTTAATTTTTGCCATTTTAATTACAATGTATTTTGTTGTAGACCTCTTTGGGTTGATCTTGTTTGGGTTTTTCTGTGCTTCCTGGACCTGGATGTCTGTTTTCTTTCCTAGGTTAGGGAAGTTTTCAGCTATTATTTCTTCCAGTAAGTTTACTGTCCCTTCCTCTCAACCTTCTCATTCCTGTATCCCTGTAATGTGAAAGTTAATATGCTATATGTTTTCCCAGAGCTCTCAAACTGTCCTCATTATTTCTTTTTTCTGTTCAGTGATTTCCACTACTCTGTCTTTCAGTTCATTGATTTGCTCCTCTGTATCATCTATTCTACTACTGATTCCTTGTAGTGTATTATTTCAGTTATTATATTTTTCAGCTCTATTTAGTTGTTTATATTTTCTAATTCTTTTGTTTTGTTTTGTTTTGCGGTACACGGGCCTCTCACCGTTGTGGCCTCTCCCGCCGCGGAGCAAAGGCTCCGGACGCGCAGGCCCAGCGGCCACGGCCCCAGCCGCTCCGCGGCACGCGGGACCCTCCTGGACAGGGGCACGAACCCGTGCCCCCTGCATCGGCAGGCGGACCCCCAACCACTGCGCCACCAGGGAAGCCCTATATTTTCTAATTCTTTGTTAAACTTCTGTGTTCATTCACTCTTCTTGAGTTCTTTGAAAAGGTCAATAAATTGTATAAAACAACTTGTCAAGAAAAAAGGGGAAAGGAACAAATTATCAGTATAAAAACCATAAAAGGAAATATCACAAGATACCCTACATACATTCAAAAGATAATAAGAAAATATTATGGACAAAGTTATGCCAATAAAATTGATGATCAGGGTGGGTGAAATGAACAAATTATTTGAAAAACTAATTATGAAAACTGCCTCAAGAAGACATAAAACCTAAACAACCTTATATCAATTAAATAAGTTGAAAGTACATTTAAAAAGCTTGCTGTGAAGAAAATCTGGGCACAGATGTTATCACTGGTAAATTTTATCAGGTATTTAAGGAAGAAATACCATGCCTACACAAACTGTTTCAAAATAAAGGAAGATTGTCCATCTATTTTGTGATGCCAACATTATCCTGTTACCATAACCAAAGACATTACAAATAAACTATAAACCAAAATGTTTTGTGGAGATAAAAATACTTGTGATAACAGAAATGGGTTTGAAAAACGTATTTTGAATCAAGCTATATATAAAAAGTGGGGTACATTCCAAGAATGCAGGTTTGGTTTATCATTGGCATCCAAACTGAAAAAAAGATAATCTTTATTTGCAGAAGATATATTTAGAAAACCCTAAAGATTCCAAAAGCAAAAACAAAAACAAAGAAACTGCTATAGCTAATCAATGAATTCACTAAAGTTGGAGGGTTCAAGAAAAGATGTACAAATGTCAGCTGATTTTCTATATGCTAACAATAAGCTGCAAGAAACTGAAATAAACCTATTTACAGTTGCATCAAAAGGAAGCAAATATCTAGGAATAAATTTAACCAAGGAGGTGCGAGACCTGAACACTGATAACTATAAGACACTGATGAATAAAATTGAAGATAGAAATAAATGGAATATTTATTCTGTGCTCATAGATTTTAACAATAATAACTCTTCCAATGTGCATACTACCTGACACCATCTAGAGATTTAATCAGTCACTATCAAAATTCCAATAGTATTTCTCACAGAAACAGAACACACAATTCTAAGATTTGTATGGAACCACAAGAGACCCCGAATAGACAAATCAATATTCAGAAAGAATACCAAAGCTGGAAGCATCACAATTCCCGATCTCAAAGTATATTACCAAACTATAATAATCAAAGTAGTATGGTATTGGTACAAAAACAGACACAGCAATGGAACAGAGAGCTCAAAACCAAACATATATATATGGTCAATTAATGTACAAAGGAGCCAAGAATATACAATGAGGACAGGATCATCTTTTCAATAAATGATTCTTGGAACACTGGACAGCTACATGCAAAAAATAAATAAAGCTGGACCCTTATCTTACACCATACACACAAAATCATTAAATAGATTAAAGACCTGAATGTAACAAATGAAACCATAAAACTCCTAGAAGATAAAACAGGAGTCAGCTCTTTGACATCAGTCTTGGTAATGATCTGGTTTGACACCCAAAACAAAGGCAACAAAAGCAAAAGTGAGTGGGACTACATCAAACTAAAATCTTCTGCACAGCAAAGGAAATCATCAACAAAATGAAAATAAGATCTATGAAATGGGAGAAAATATTTTGAAAGCTGAAGAGGGGTTAATATCCCAAATATATAAAGAACTCACAACTTAATAGCAAAGAAACAATCTGAGTAAAAAAAGAAAGGGCAGAGGATCTGAATAGACATTTTCCCAAAGATATATGAATGGCTAACTGGTACTTGAAAAGGTGTTCAACATCACTAATCAGAGAAATGCTAATCAAAACAATGAGAAATCATCACACTTATTAGGATGGGTATTATCAAAGAGACAAGAAACAACAAGTGTTGGTGAGGATGTGAAAAGGGAACACTTGTGCACTCTTTGTGGAAATGTAAATTGGTACAGCCACTATAAAAATCTGTATAGAGATTTCCCCAAAAAATTAAAAATAGAGGTACCATATGATCCAGAAATTCCCCTTCTGGGTAAACATATGAAGGAAACAAAATCACCGTCCCAGAGAGATATCTGCATCCCCATGTTCAGTGCAGCATTACTTACAATAGCCAAGATACAGCAACAACATAAATGGCTATCAACAGATGAAAAGGTACAGAAAATGCGGCATGTATAGACAATGGAGTACTATTCAGCCATAAAAGAAAGGAATCCTGCCATTTTCAACAACATGAATGGTTCTCAAGGGCATTATGATAAGTGAAATAAGTCAGAGAAAGAAAAACAAATATAGTATGATCTGATATATTGAGTCTTAAAAAAACCAAAGTCATACGAACAGGTATCAGATTTGTGGTTGCCAGAGGTGGGGAAATTGGATGAAGGTGGTCAAAAGGTACAAACTTCCAGTTATAAGATTAATAAGCTCTGGGGATGCAAGGCAATAATCAAGATGGCAGAGTAGGAGGACATGGAGCCCACCTCCCCCAAAAAAAGCATCAGAAATACATCTACATATGGAACAATTCTCATGGAAAATTGGAAATTGGCCGAAGAGATCCTATACAACTAAAGCTGCAAGAAAGTTCTGCAAGTAGGACAGAAAAAAAGGGCATCAGGTCAGAACCTATACTCCAGGGAGTGATCTGTAGGAAGAGAAGGTCCTCACTGGTGGACCCTTTCCCTGGGGAGTGAGCAGACTGAGCCACAATCTGGGCATCCCAGTCCTGAGGTCCTGTGTGGAGGAGCCAAGCCCCCTTGCCTACTGGGAAACCCACTGAGACAGAAAGAAGGGCAGGAAAAGCCAGGACTCTACTCACAAAGAGTGTATGCATGCTGGCTTCCTGACAATCAGGGCAGAGAGCACCTTGCACTGGCAACTGCCACCTTGCCACACTTCCCAATCCAGAGGGGCAAACACCCTGGCCCTGCTCGCTCCACACCAGAGCGAAATGTAATATATGGGCAAAGACTTGGTTTAGCAACACAGAGACAGACTGGGGCACCTGGGACGTGAACCAGGTGGAGCCATTGAGGCCACTGTCAGCACAAACCACGTGATGGATGGGGCCACAGCAACCACTGTCAACGCATGCATGGGCAGCACCAAAAATGTGCACAGCAGCTAAGCACCGAATCTCAAGCAGACAGGTCCTGGAGGAGGACTCATCTAACTATTCAGAGATAGCCGGGAGGGACTGGGGTGTGGTCTGGGTGGGGCCATTGTCAGTGCACTCAGAAGTACACAGCGGTCTTTCTCTGTCAGACTTATTTCACTTAACGCTTCCAAGTCCATCCATGCTGCTGCAAATGGCAAAATTTCACTTTAAAGCTGACCAGCATTCCATTGTGTATATATACACATACCACATCTTCTTTATCTACTCATCTGTTGATAGACACTTAGGTTGCTTCCATATCTTGGCAACTGTAAATTATGCTGCTATAAACATTGGGGTGCATGTATCTTTTTGAATAGTGTTTTTGTGTTTTTTTGATATGTACCCAGGGGTGGAATTGCTGGGTCACACAGTACTTCTATTTTTAGTTTTTTGAGCAATCTCCATACTGTTTTCTACCGTGGCTGTGCACCAGTTTACATTCTCAGCAGCAGTGTACAAGGATTTTTTTCCTTTTTCCACAACCTCACCAACATTTGTTATTTGTGTTTTTTGATGATAGCCATTCTGACACGTGTGAGGTAATATCTCATTGTGGTTTTGATTTGCATTTCCCTGATGATTAGTGATGTTGAGTATCTTCTCATGTGCCTGTTGGCTATCTGCATTTTCTTTCTGGGGAATTGTCTATTCAGTTCTTCTGACCATTTTTAATTGGTTGTTTGATTTTTTGAGTTTTATGAGCTGTTCATATATGTTGGCTATTAATCCCTTACCTGTCTAATCATTTACAAATATTTTCTCCCATTCAGGATACTATATAATATCACTTATATGTGGAATCTAAAACATACAACAAACTAGTGAATATAACAAAAAAGAAGCAGACTCACAGATACAGAGAACAAACTAGTGGTTGCCAGTGGGAAGAGGGAAGGGGGAGGGGAAATATAGGGGGAGGGGAAATATAGGGGGAGGGGAAATATAGGGGGAGGGGAAATATAGGGGGAGGGGAAATATAGGGGTAGGAAAGTGAGAGGTACAAACTACTAGTTATAAGCTACAAGTATATATTGTACAACACAGGGAATATAGCCAATATTTTATAATAACTAAATGGCATACAACCTTTAAAAATTATGGATCACTATATTATATACCTGTAACTTATATAATATTGTACAGCAACTACACTTCAATAAAAAAAGACATTCAACAACAACAACAAAAAGTATACAGCAGTTACTCTCCCAGCAAGAGCACCCTGGCCCTGCCCATTACACACAGCAGCTTAGTGCTAGATCTGGTGCAGGCAGATCCTGGGAGAAGACTCAGGTGGCAGCACAGCTATAACAATACCTCCACCCACAACGCCCTAACCCCCAGTCACAGCCTACTTCACAGCAGCCTTGCCCTAGATATGGGTCACACACAGAGAAAAGGACATGACCTTGGGCTGCTTCTGAGCAGAACCACACATGTATACACAGGTGGCACACAGGTCCTCTGTGAACACATGGGCCTCACTTGCTTCAGCAATCACCTCCTTTGGGCCAGGGCACACACTCAAGGGCAATGGAGCATGATTGAATCTGACCATGAGGGCTTCTAATCCAATAATTGGGGAGCACATCCCACCCATGACAGGACAGTGATAGCAACAGAGGAGAGGAAGCCCCACCTCACATCCTGCACAGGCTCTAGATAGTACAACACAAACTACACTCCCTATCAAGGGGATAACAGCCAGCACACCCTGAGGAAAGCAGTGGCTGGCATTCATGCCAAAACCAGCCCTCGCACCAAAAACATTGGACATGCACAGTCTACACAGGTATACTCCCACATAAAAAACACCCCTTCAAAACCACAATAGATAACTGTTTCTCCTAAAGTTTACAGAGACAGAGAAACTTAAGTGAAATGAAAAGGCAGAGGACCTACTCCCAATTAAGAGAACAAGAGAAATCTCCTAAAAGAAAAAATAATGAAACATAGCTCACCAGTCTATTAGACCATGAGTTCAAAAAGGAGGTATTAAAAACACTAACTGAATTATGATTATCAATATAAATGCAGATCACTGTAACAAGGAACTAGAAACCATAAAGATGAACTCAAAAATAGATAATTCAATTATAACAGAATAAATGACACAGAAGAATAAGTGATCTGGAAGACAGGATAATGGAAATCATCTAATCAGAACAGCAGACAGAAGAACAAATTAAAATAATGAAAGCAACATACAAGATCTATGGGATAACATAAAAAGCACCAACCTGCCCATAACAGGGTTTCTGAAGGGAGGAGGAGGGGGATCAAAAAATGTATTTCAAGAAATTATGGCTGAAAACTTCCCAAACCTAAAGAAGGAAACAGATATCCAGATACAGGAAGCACAGAGGGTCCCAAACATGATGGACCCAAACAGACCAATACCAAGTCATATCATAATTGTAATGGAAAAATTTTAAGACAAAGGATTCTAATGGCAGCAGGAGATAAACAGAGTCAGTTACAAGGGAACTTCCATAAGATTATCAGCTGATTTCTCTGCAGAAACCTTGCAGGTCAGAAGGGAGTGGCATGATATATGCACAGTTCTGAAAAAGAAAACCTGCAACCTAGCATACTCTACCCAGCAAGATTATCACTTAGGAGAGAAAGAACTTCTCATACAAGCAAAAACTGAAAGAATTCAGCAACACTACACCTACCCTAAAAGAAATATTGAAGGGTCTTCTCTAAATGGAAAAGAGGCAAGAATCTATAGGAAAGAGAAAAACACAACAGCAAAGGAAAATATAAGAGAGGATTGAAGATCACGTGAATAAGCCAGTACATAGATTTTACAAATTGTATAAATAACTATAACTACAATAAACAGTAAAAAGGTAAACATGAAGTTGCAAAATAAGATATCAAAATCACAAAATGTGGGGAAAGGGGATATAAGAATGTAGATCTTTTAGAATGTGTTTGAACTTGTATGACTATCAGTTTAAAGCAAGTAGGTATAGTTATGGGTTAACATACTTGACCTACATGGTAACCACAAATCAAAAACATACAATAGATTCACAAAAATCAAAAAGAAAGGCACCCAAGCATACTACAAAAGAAAATCAAACCATAATGGGAAAAACATAAAGAGTAATGAACAATGAACTACAAAAACAACTAGAAAACAAGGATTAAAATGGCAATAAGTACAAACCTATAAATAATTACTTTAAATGTCAATGGACTAAATGCTCTGATCAAAAGACAGAGTGGCGGGCTTCCCTGGTGGCGCAGTGGTTGGGGGTCCACCTGCCGGTGCAGGGGACACGGGTTTGTGCCCCGGTCTGGGAGGATCCCGCCTGCTGCGGAGCGGCTGGGCTGGTGGGCCATGGCCGCTGGGCCTGCGCGTCTGGAGCCTGTGCTCCGCAACGGGAGAGGCCACGGCGGTGAGAGGCCCGCGTACCGCAAAAAAAAAAAAAAAAAGAACAGAGTGGCATACTGGATTCAAAAACCAAAAGCCTGAAATATGCTGCCTACAGGTGACTCCCTTCAGGGTGAAAGACACAACCTGAAATTGAGGGCATGGAAAATGATATTTCATGCAAACGGAAATGACAAGGAAAGCAGGAATAGCTTACTTATCTCAGACAAAATAGACTTTAAAACAAAGGCCATAAAGACAGATAAAGAAGGGCATTATATAGTGATAAAAGGATTACAGTTATTAACACATGCACCCATGATAGGAACATCTAAATACATAAAATACTAACAGACATAAAGGGAAAAATTAACAATACTATTGATATAATAATAGGACACTTTAACATCCCACTGACAACAATGGACAGATTATCAAGACAGAAAATCAATAAGTCAACAGAAATCTTCAATAACACATGAGACTAGTTGGACTTAATTGACATCTATAGGACAGTACATTCCTCCCCACCCCCAAAGAATACAAATTCTTTTCAAGCGCGCATTGGAACATTCATTAGAATAGATCACGTACTAGGTGACAAAACAAACCTCAAGAAATTTAAGAGGATAAAAATTATTTCAAGCATCTTTTCTGACCACAATGGTTTGAAACTAGAAATTAACCAAAGAAAAATAAGAACACATGGAGACTAAACAACATGCTACTAGAAATGACGAAACCAAAGAAGAAATCAGAAAATAAAGACAAGGGCCTCCCTAGTGGCACAGTGGTTGAGAGTCTGCCTGCCGATGCAGGGGACACGGGTTTGTGCCCCGGTCTGGGAGGATCCCACATGCCGCAGAGTGGCTGGGCCCGTGGGCCATGGATGCTGGGCCTGCGCGTCCAGAGCCTGTGCTCCGCAACAGGAGAGGCCACAACAGTGAGAGGCCCAAGTACCGCCAAAAAAAAAAAAAGAAAGAAAGAAAAAAAAAGACGAATGAAAATGAAAACACAAATTTCCAAAATCTATGGGATGCAGCAAAAGCAAAATCTATGGGATGCAGCAAAAGCAAAAGGAGGAGGTTCATAGTGATACATGCCTTCCTCAAGAAGCAAGAAAAATTATAAATAAACAATCTAACCTGCCATCTAAAAGAATCAGAAAAAGAATAACAACCAAAACCAAAAGTCAGTAGAAGTAAGGAAATAATGATCAGAGAGGAAATAAGTAAAATAGAGATAAAAACCAATAGAAAAGATCAATAAAAACCAAGAGCCGGTTTTCTGAAAAGATAAATAAAATTGACAGATCTCTAGCCAGGCTCACCAAGAAAGGAGAGAGGACACAAATAAACAAAATGAGAAATAAAAGAGAAGTTAAAACAGATACCACAGAAAAATTGTGAGAATATTATGAACAGTTATATGCCAACAAATTGGACAACCTAGAAGAAATGGACAACCTTCTAGAAACATACAGCCTGTCAAGACTGGGTCAAGAAGAAACAGACAATTTGCACAGACTGATCCCTAGAAGTGAAAAAATCTGTAATTAAAGAGCTCCCTGCGAACAAAAGTCCAGAACTAGATGGTTTCACTGGGGAATTTACCGAACATACAAAGAAGAAATTATACCTATTCTTCTCAAATTATTCCAAGTGATTGAAGAGGAGAAACAGTGCTAAACTCATTGTGTGAGGCCACCATCACCCTGATACCAAAAGCAGACAAAGACACTACAAAAAAAGAAAATTACAGGCCAATATCTTTGATGAATATGGATGTAAAAATCCTCAACAAAATATTAGCAAACCAAATCCAACAGTACATAAAAAGGATCATACACCATGACCAAGTTGGATTCATTCCACAGTGACCAGTATGGCTCAATATATGCAATAAAAAATCAATGTGATAACACCACATTAACAATAGGAAAGACAAAAACCACATGATCATCTCAATGCAGAAAAGGCATTTGACAAAATTCAACAACCATTCATGATAAAAATGGGTATAGGGGAACATATCTCAACATAATAAAAACCATTTATGACAGATCTATAGCCAATATAATACTCAATGGTGAAAAGCTGAAAGCCTTCCTGCTAAATTCAGGAACAAGGATGTCCACTCACCATTTCTATTCAACATACTATTGGAAGTCCTAGCCACAGCAATCAGACAAGAAATAAAGGAATCCCAATTGGAAAGGAAGAAGTAAAACTGTCACTGTTTGAAAATGACATGATACTGTATATAGAGAACCCTAAAGTCTCCACATAAAAGCTATTAGAACTAATAAATGATCAGCAAGGTAGCAGGGTACAAGATTAATATACAGAAATCTGTTGCATTTCTTTACACTAATAATGAAATATCAGAAAGTAAAAAAAAAAAAATCCTGTTTAAATTGCATTAAAAAGATAAAATGCCTAGGAATAACCTTAACCAAGTAGGTGAAAGACCTATTCTCTGAAAACTAGTGAACACTGATGAAGGAAATTAATCAAAACAGTGCAATATTGGCGCAAAACAGTTATATAGATCAACGGAACAGAATAGAGAGCCCAGAAATAAACCCACGTACCTACAGTCAATTAATCTATGACAAAGGAGGCAAGAAAATACAAGGAGAAAAGACAGTCTCTTCAACAAGTGGTGCTGGGAAAGCTGGACAGCTACATTTAAATCAGTAAAAGTAGAATATTCCCTCATATGCTCACACCATATACAAAAATAAACTCAACATGGTTTAAAGACCTAAATATAAGACATATAAGATATGATAGCCTAAAACTCCTAGAACATAGGCAAAACATTCTCTGACATAATTCATACCAATATTTTCTTAGATCAGTCTCCCAAGGTATAAGAAATAAAAGCAAAAATAAATAAATTGTGCCCTAATCAAACTTAAAAGCTTTTGCACAGCGAAGGAAACCATCAACAAAATGAAAAGACGACTTATTATTAAATGGGAGAAAATATTTGCAAATGATGCGACAAGGGATTAATCTCCAAAATAGGAAAACAGCTCATATAGCTCAATATTGAAAAAACAAACAACCCAATCAAAAGATGGGGAGAAGACCTAAATAAACATTTTTTCCATAGAAGACCTACAGATGGCCAACAGGCATATGAAAAGATGTGAAACATCACTAATTATTCGAGAAATGCCAATCAAAACCACAATGAATTCTCACTTCACACCTGTCAGAATGATTATCAAAAAGTCTATAAATAATAAATGCTAGAGAGGGCATGGAGGAAAGGGAACCCTCCTACACTGTTGGTGGGAATGTAAATTGGTGCAGTCACTATGGAAAACAGTATGGAGGTCCCTTAAAAAACTAGAGCTACCATATGATCCAACAATCCCACTCCTGGGTACATATCCAGAAAAAAATTAAAACTCTAATTCGAAAAGATGCACCCCAATGTTCACAGCATCACTATTTACAATAGCCAAGACATGGAAACAACCCAAGTGCCCATCAACAGACAATTTCCTTAAGAAGATTCCACACACACAACAGAATATTCCCCAGCCATAAAAAGGAATGAAATACTGCCATTTGCAGCAACATGGATGGACTAGAGAATATCATAAGAAGTGAAGTAATTCAGACAGGAAAGACAAATATTATATGATATCACTTAAAGGTGGAATCTAAAAAATACAAATGAATCTATACAAATAAACAGAAACAGACACACAGATATAAAAAAGAACCCTGTGGTTACCAAAGGGGTGAGAGAGGGGTGGAGTATGGTATTAACAGACACAAACTACTATACATCAAATAGATAAGCAACAAGGATTTACTGTATAGCACAAGGATTTATATTCAGTATCTTGTAATAATCTATAATGGAGTATAATCAGAAAAACAAGTTCTGGGGATGTAATGTGCAGCATGATGACTAGTAACCAGTACTGTATCATATATTTGAAAGTTGCTAGGAGAGTAAATCTTAAAAGTTCTCATCATCAAAAAAATATAAAAATGTGAGATGATGGATTTTAACTAAATTATGGTAACCATTTCATAATATGTACATATCATTTTGTATACCTTAAATATGATGTTATATGTCAATTATATTTTAATGAAACTTGGGGGGGAGATAAAAAGCTTGAATCCAGCAACATATGTTCTGAATCCAGCAATATATAAAAATTAAGGTGCATTTCAAGAATGCAAGTTTGGTTTATCATTCAAAAATCAATGCATTTCGTTATATTAAAAGGGTAATAAAACACCATATGATAATTTTAGTAGGTATGGAAAACGTATTCGACCAAACTTAACACCCACGCATAATAAAAACTCTCAGAGGCGGGAATAGAAGGGAATTTCCTCAACCTGATAAATAGCATCCATAAAGAGCCTACAGTTAATATCATACTTAATGGCAAAATACTAAGTTGCTTTCCCCCTACGACTGGAAACCAGACAGGAACATACCTTTCTATCTCTTATATTTAACATTGTATAAATGGTCCCAGCCAGGCAATAAGGCAAGAAAAAATAAAAGGCACAGAGATTAGAAAGGAAGTAGTAAAACTGTATTTATTCCTAGACAACACGATCATGTAGACAGAAAATTCTAAGGAACATACAAATAGCCACTATAATAAATGAGTTTAGCCAGACCAATTTACAATAATCAATTGTATTTTTACATACTAGCAGCCCACAGTTGGACATAGAAGTGAAAAAACAGTATGTACCACTAGCAATAGCATCAAATAGCATCACATTTGAATATTACTGATGGGAATGTAATACCCCCCAATTCTACTCCCAGGTATCTGCACAAAAGAATTGAAAACATATGCCCATATGCAAATAGTGTGAAAGGTATTTATACTTATACTGGCAGTAAAATAAAATTAAAAATAAACCTAAGGGATATAGAAGTATATAAAAATAGAAAGTGAAAATATTGCTTCTCTCCTCAATTTCATTTTCTAGATATATCCAGTGGGTATATCTAGAAAAGTCATTCTAGACTTTAATGCATAAACACATACATAATACTGTTATATAACCTGTTTTATCAGAGCACAATACAGCATGGATATTATTTGTGTTAATAACTTTCTTTCCAAACAGCTCTTGATGTACTGCAATTTACTTAATAGATTCAAAAATTTTTTTCAAATGTTATATATATAATTTGCATATGTATGTAATATGATGCTATATATATAATTTGCTGGAAGGATAGATGCCAAAATTTTTAACAGTAGCTATTTTTTATATAATTTTTAAAGATTACTTTCCATTTACAGTCATTTCCAAATTATTGACTATATTCCCTGTGTTGTGTAATACAATACATCCTTGAGCCTATCTTACATCCAGTATTTTGTATCTCCTACTCCCCGACTCATATATTGCCCCTCCCCTCTCTCCCCACTGGTAACCACTAGTTTGTTCTCTATATCTGTGTCCGCTTTTTTTTGTTATATTCAGTAGTTTGTTGTATCTTTCAGATTCCGCACATAAGTGACATCACACAGTATTTGTCTTTCTACGTCTGACTTATTTCACTTGACATAATGCCCTCCAAGTCCATCCATGTTGCTGCAAATGGTAGAATTTTGTTCTTTTTTATGGCTGAGTAGTAATCTATTGTGTGTACGTATATTACATGCAATGTGTGTATATAAACCACATGTTCTTTATCCATTCATCTGTTGATGGACAGTTTGATTCCATATCTTGGGAATTGTAAATAGTGCTGCTGTGAACACTGGGGTGCATGTATCTTTTTGAATTAGTGTTTTTGTTACTTGTGGATATATACCTAGGAGTGGAACTGCTGGTCACATGGTAGTTCTATTTTTAGTTTGAGAAAACTCTGTACTGTTTTTCACAGTGGCTGTGCACCCATTTACATTCCCACCAGCAGTGTACAAGGGTTTCTATTTTCCTTTTCTCCACACCCTCACCGACATTTGTTATTTGTTGTTTTCTTTTTGATGATAGCCATTCTGACAGGTGTGAGGTGACATATCATTGTGTTTTTTGTTTTTTTGCTTTTTTTTTTTTTTGCGGTACGCCAGCCTCTCACTGTTGTGGCCTCTCCCGCTGCGGAGCACAGGCTCTGGACGCGCAGGCTCAACGGCCATGGCTCACGGGCCCAGCCGCTCCGCGGCATGTGGGATCTTCCCAGACCGGGGCACGAACCTGCGTCCCCTGCATCGGCAGGCGGACTCTCAACCACTGCGCCACCAGGGAAGCCCTCATTGTGGTTTTGATTTGCATTTCCCTGATGATTAGTGATGTTGAGCAGTTAACAGATTTCTTATTAGACAATTAGGTTATTAGTGTTTTACAAAGCCAAACATGCTTGTATATTTTTATATAGTTGTGCAAATCATTCTTTAGATATCTTAGAAACTTTAAATTCTAATAGCTACTGGCAAATTGCCCTTCAATATTTTGCTAAGTACACACCTATGAATAGCATTATTATAATGCACAAGCAAATGTATTTATTTTTCTTCACTGCTCAACTTTGAGAAAGTTTCTCTCTTTTGCTTACAGCTGGGTTAGTTCGGGAAGGCTAATGGCACACACAATCAGCTTCTTTGAAGCTTCAAGTTCAAGATCCCAGTCTTAGAAAACTAAATATCATTTGTAGGTGTTACTTATTGAGCATTTCTTGTTCCAAATATTCAGAAACACCTGGGGGCCCATTCTTTTAAAGGTGAAATTCAAGTTTAAGACTAGAAGAATTCATTTTCTTGATTTTAATTTTATCCTTATTGTTTAAGATTTGTTCTCTTAACTTCAGACTAGTGCAATCTTTCCTTTATGCACTTAGTTCACTAAGAATGGAATTCTCTTTTCTATATCTAACCACTGCTAAGAGCTAAAGCACCATTCAAAAGATCCTGGCTGGAAGAGTAAGATTTTCAACCAGGTGGGAATGGTATAAAAACAAATTAACTTGTATTAATGGGTGCTAATGGGCACTTATAATAAGAAATTGGTTAAAACCACTCTCCATTTCCCTACTGTGTGCAGAACACCGATAGACTTTAAACAGACTGTGTACTTTATCACCCAATTAAGCATTTGGTAAATGAGATCAGAATCTTTAGTAGACTGAAGCCCTACATAAAAAAAAATCACTTACATGAGCTCTTTCACCTTAAGAGAAGGTAACTACTTAAAGCTATTGCTCAGCAGGTGGTCAATGCAGGAGTCTTGTCTATCTTCTTTTGAGGGTTCAAGACCTTTATGGGGTAGCAGATGAATATTTGCTTTTGCTTGACCAAAGCCATAAGGCTGCTTGGAATGTAGGTTGGGATACTCAAGCACAGTTTTTATTATATAGTCTAAACTCTTTGAGCCCATACTCATGCATCTATTAGATTACAGCATTAAATGATGGAAATACTACTTTATGTTCACAACCTGTGTAAGTCTTTGCATACCCTTTCTTCCTCCTGACAGCCCAGGAGGACCTGATATCCAGCTTCCTCAAGGAAAAGCGCTACATTTGAATTTGAAGAACACTTAATATTAAGGGGAACTGAAGGTCACTCCAACATAATTGATTTTGACTGAGAAGTTAGAGCTCCTTGATAGACTGAAGTTTGAGGGGACATGACTTTCTCAGTGCCTCACCTGACACAGTGACTTTAGAGTTCATGCCCCCATGGTAGAACTTCCTGGTAATGTCTCAAGGTATATATCAGGCTCTGTACCCTTGATAAGCCTCTGAAAGAAAAGACTCCAGGTAGTGGTGTGTAGGTATAGGTACAGGGGAGGAGGGGCAAGCAGGAGAGGGAGGGGAGGAAGGGCACGGAGGCGGGTGGTGGTGGTGGTGATTTAACATCTCTATCAGACAAATATCAACTACCATTAAATGTGGGCAGCTCAATGTAGAAGATTCTAAATTGGGGTCAGAGACTGAAATCTAACAACAGTGCTGTGTAGTATAGAGACTTCGGAATTTGTTTTTCTTAACACAGTGAGAGACTCATCACTACAGCATTTTCTCTTTTACACATGCAGTGACTAATTTTTATTCAAAAATTTCACTCAACATATAATTACTGGGTCCCTGCTCTATGCCAGGCACTGAAGTATACAATGGAAATGGTCTCTGCTCTCATAGAGCTTAGAATCTCGTGTTGGAAAGATACCTTTTTATATTTACAAATGGAAGTGCTAAAAAAAAAAAAAAAAAGGAATTCAATATATAAAGTAAAGGATGAGCTCCCTGGAGGAAGTGATGTTTGAGGGAGTTCTGAAGAAATAGGGTTTAATCACATACATGGGGAGTTGGAGGGGGAGGGGAGGGATTTAAGCGTGAAAAATAGCCAGCGTAGCTGGGAATGAGTGCTGGGACCGGGACCAGGCTAGCCCAGTGGGCATGCAGGCCTTGCAGTCATGGTAAGGGTTTTGTTTATCCTAAGAGTAGTGGAAAACCACTGAAAGTAGTGAAAGAGTGAGATTAGGTTTAGCTGCACTATAGGAGACTCATTACTACCCCGTTCACTCATTTTCTCCAAACCATTATGAAGAACCTACTGGTTAGGTACTGCAGTTAACCAAAATGTAGAGAATATAATCATGCTCTTGAAATGCTCACAGTCTAACTGGGGAGACGGGCATGGGTTTGGGGGTTTTATTGCAGCTGTAAAAAATTACCACACATTTAGGATTTAACATAATTTGTTGTCTTACCGTCCTGGAGGTCGGAACTCTGAAATGGATTTAACTGGGCTGAAATCAAGATGTTGGCAGGCTCATGGACGTTCTGGAGGTTCTAGGGGAGAACTGTTATTATTTTTCCATTGTCCAACTTCTAGAGACTACATTCCTTGGTTTGTGGTTGGGCAACTCTGACCTCTGCTTCCGTGGTCACAGCTCTTCTGACTCTCCTGCCTTCCTCTTTCCCTTTTAAGAACCTTGTGACCTCACTGGGCACACCTGGATACTCTTGTGTCTCAAAATCCTTTATTAATTCCACCTGTAAAGTTCCTTTGCCATGCAAGGTTACATACTCACAGGTTTTGGGGATTAGTTCACGGCCATCTTGGGGGAGGGGCACTATACTTTCTATCACAGCATGTAATTAAGTGATGAACAAAAGGCTGACAGGGAAGGTTGAACCAAGACAAGACCATCTCTCCAATTTGCCTTATTTTTGGTAGTTACCCAAGAGTACACTGCCATGATTCTGCAAAGGACAGTTTCCTTTCATGTTTTAAATCAGACCTATTCTGAATATTTTTATATCTTAAATGAAAATAAATCTATATAGAATTTTTCAAATCATCACTACAAAGAAACAAGCCTAATTGTTGTGGTCTGGTAAACAGCAAATTTCATCAGGGTTTTTGTCTAGCTCCTAAGTGTAAACTGAATATAGCACAGAGCACTTTCCAAACTTTAATGCATTTTCAAATCTCGTTTAAAAGCCGATTCATTATATCAGGAGTGCAACTTGAAATTTTGCTTTCCATTATGCTCTCAGGTGATGTGATGCTGCTTCTCTGAGGACTACACTTTGAAAAAAGCAAGGACTGAGATTTCCGTCAAAAATCCTCCTAACATGCACAAAGAGTGTGGAGTTCATAACTTGGGAGAGAAGACAGTCATTAGCTCATGAGGAATACAGTAAGGTGTGTGTGTTTGTGTGTAGATGAAATAAATTGTAAACTAGTTATACTATTTCATTCGGAGGAAGAGCTTAATATCCATGCAGTTTCTGAGGACCAAGGATCAAAAAATGGAGAAAAGTTTCTTCCTGTGAACTTACCTCATCTGAGTTAGAAAACTGGGAAGATTTCATTCCTCTAAAGACTATTAGAGGTAAACACTTTTATCTTACCTAACCTGCCTGATACTTGAAGCCGTGGAGCCAGTGATGTGCCAGCGCTGGCAGGACAACTGATTGTGAAATAGTCAGCAATTTTGTGAGCTGGTTGTGAATCCACTGGTAGCTTGATAGATTGGGAGATGGATCCCTGGTGGGAGTATTTACACCATGGAAATTGATAAGTGCTACGAACAGTGCTGGCTTGCTTTCTTGCTTTCCCGAAGGGAGCTGGTTTACCAGCATACCACGGCCACAAGCCCACTATTTCTTTTAATTTGTACATTTTAGCAATGGCAGGTGATACATTGGGTCTAGACTTAGCCTTTCTCCCTAGTCTACCTGCCTGCGCGCCCTGTAAATGCAACTCTATGTGTGCAAGTAGCTTCACATGGCATCCTCTAAGTCCAAACTTCTCCTAGTTTCCCAGAGCTGAGTTGTTATTTGGGCTAGAAGTGAATTTCTTAGAAGTAATTTAACGTACTTAGAATCACAAACTTCACTTGAATTTTTAGACTTTTTTTTTTTAGACTTTTCTTGTGAGATGCTCCAAGGCATCTTGGAACAAGTCATTTATCTACAAATTACTCCTTTTGGACAGAAAGTTGGGCCAGTCATGTTATTTTTTTCTGCCACTAGTGGTCTAATCTGAAGAGGAACAGCTGAGAGAGAGCATGCAAAAATTAAGCCAGTTGGGTGTGCATGGGAAAAGGGGGCCCTAGGGTGTAGCTGGAGCAGGTAAAAATAGAGTCCCAAGGATGTGGTATTTGTGTGTGTTGGGGGAAGGATTGTGAACAGGGATTAACATGTAGGGAATGGGGTGGAGGGATAGAAGACACAAAGGTGATAGTTTTCCAGGAGGCCCAGTATTAGTTGGTTAAGCCTCAACGTTTGTGTATTATTATTAACCAATTACTCTGGTACTAGGCAGTTTTATGAAAATTATCTAATTTGGTCCTTTCTTCTGATATTTACAAGTTAGTTGAGATGGCAGCAGTATCCTTATTTACGGATGAAAAAAACAAAGTTTAAGTCACAGACCTGGTATGAAGCCATGCTCAGACAAGGAGTGGGCAAACTACAGTCTTCAGGCCCAATATGGCCTACTGTCTGTTTTGTTGAATAAAGTTTTATTGGAACACAGCCATTCCCAACTCTATACTCTTGCCTGTGGTTCCTTTTTGCCCTATAACGGCAGTTGATTAGTTATGACAGAGAAGTCTTGACAGGAACTGTATAGCACACAAAACCAAAAAAAGCTCTGCAATCTGGCCCTTCACAGGAAAATCTGCTGGCCCCCACCTTTAGATCCCAGATCCCACTGTGCCAGCTGAGTCAGTCTGATTGATGCCAGTAGCGTGGAGGACCACAAACCTGACATCATTTTAGGAGTATTACAGACCTCTGGTGCCAAAACAATACCAAAACAATACCACAGTAATAGCTAAAATTCCTACCATCAATCACTTCTGGGAATTAAAGCATGGAAGGTTTTATTTAAAATATTCTCTAGGGAAAATAGTAACTTCAGTGTTAGTTTTTAACATTCTATGAAATAAACTTAATTAATTAATTTATTAACCAAGAGGCAGGTATGTCCTAAGTGAATGGGCCATGAGATGGAAAGTTTTGGTGGGACAGGGGATGTCATCTAAAGCAGCATGGCGCGAGTCTTGAGATGAAAACCAAGAGAAAGCAAGCTCCTTGGTGGCCCAACAATCAGTGTTTATAAAAACATGAGTTAAGCATGGCCTTGGAACCTTCTAGGGTTATAGAAATATTCTGTATCTTGACCTGGATGGTGGTTACATGGGTATATATATATGTATATATATATATATATATATATATGTTAGAAAAACCAATCGTTAAGCTGTATACTTAAGAGCTGTGCATTTTGCTATATGTTAACTAGACCTCAATATTTTTTTAAAAAAAAAGAATACAAATGAGAGAAGATTGCCATTGGTGGTCAAAGAAAGCATCTGGTGCATTAAGAAAACATTTAAGTTAGATTTTCTTTACTGATAACTAAGCAAGCCTCATCATCTGTGAGATACCATATGCCCCCACTCAGGCCTCACACCCCATTAACCAGAATGCCTGAAGTTACAAGGGTCTGGCAATTTATCACACCTGATAAACAGAGCCTGAATAAATATATTAATACAGTTTAGTTATTGGTCTTCAAAAAAGAATAATATTAGCCAACATTTATTAAGTTATGTGCCCAGGAATATAGAATTTAGCATGCATTAACTCATTTCATCCTCACAATAACCCTGGAATATAGATACTATTATTATCCCATATTATAGACGAAAAAATTGAGACAGTAAATTGTCTAAGATATACTAAATCTAGGCATATTGGCTCCAGAATTGCACTTTTTATCACTTTGCTATATAGCCTCTCAACAAAAATGGTCATTTCCTTTGGAATCCAAATTTACATAAGGACTATAAAATTATCTTTTTATTGAGAAACATGGGTTTGCTTCTACCACCTCCAGGTCTTCATTTGGTCTCTGGATTGTACTTAGTAAATATGCAATAAATATTTGGCAATTAAATTAAAGTGCATGTAGGACGTGACATCAAAAGCACAAGCAACAAACACAAAAATGACAGGTGGGACTACATTAAATTAAAAAGCCTTTGTAATTAAAGGAAATAATCAACAGAGTGAAAAGGCAACTGAAAGAATGGGAGAAAATATTTGCAAACCATATATTTCATAAAGAGTTAATATCCAAGATTTATAAGGAACTCCTACACCTCAAGAGCAAAACAGAAAAACAAAAAACAAATATCCCAATCAAAAAATAGGCAAAAAACTTAAATAGACATTTCTCCAAAGAAGACATATAAATGGCCAACAGGGATATGAAAAGATTCTCAGCACCACTAATCAACAGAGAAATGAAGATCAAAACCATAATGAGATATCACTTAACATCCATTAGGATGGCCATTATAAAAAAAAAAAAGATAAGTGTTGGTGACGATGTGGAAAAATTGAAACCCTTGTACATTGTTGGTGGGAAGGCAAAATGGTGCAGCCACTTTGGAAAGTAGTATGGAGGTTTCTCAAGATATTAAGAATAGAACAATCATGTGATCCAGCAATCTCATTTCTGAGTACATATTCTAAAGAATTGAAATCAGGATCTCTAAGAGATATATATATTCCATGTTTGTTGTCCCATTAGTCACAATAGCCAAGCTATGAAAACATCTTAAAAGTTCATTAATGGATGAATGGATAAAGGAAATGTGGTATATTTGTAAAATAGAATATCATTCAGCCTTAGAAAAAAAGAAGGCAGGGCTTCCCTGGTGGCGCAGTGGTTGAGAGTCCGCCTGCCAATGCAGGGGACACAGGTTCGTGCCCCGGTCCGGAAGGATCCCACATGCGGCAGAGCGGCTGGGCCTGTGAGCCATGGCCGCTGAGCCTGCGCGTCCGGAGCCTGTGCTCCGCAACGGGAGAGGCCACAACAGTGAGAGACCGCGCACCGCAAAAAAAAAAAAAAAGAAGGCAGTCAAGCCATATGCAACAACATGGGTGAACCTGGAGGACAGTATGCTAAGTGAAATAAATCAGTCACAGAAAAACAAATATCACATGATTCCCCTTTTATGAGGTACCTAAAAATAGTTAAACTCATAGAAACAGAGAGTAGAATGGTGGTTGCCAAGGTCTGGGTGGTGGGAGGCGAAAAGGGAGAGTTGCTTTACAAAGGGTGTAAAGTTTTAGATATGCCAAATGAGTAAATTCTAGAGATCTGCTGTACAACATTGTGCTTATAGGTAACAAAACTGTACTGTACACTTAAAAATGTGTCAAGAGGGTAGATCTTATATTGTGTTCTTACTACAATAATAAAAAAAAAGAGGATCTGTCACTACTCAATATATAATTAGATCATTCCATTTACTCAAAGCTTTATAGCTCTTCCTTTGATGTTCAACATTCCTCTCAACTACAATAGGTAAATTCTCTCTTTTTTTTATCCCAGTCTTCCTTTGTTTAGCTCCTTGTTATACCTTATCTATAAAGGATCTCAAATTTTTAGAAAAAAATTTAAAACTAAAGCACACAGGTGAATCTGGGGAATTACGGAGCCAACAGCGTTTAGTCAGCCCTTAAAAGCCTATCTCAAATGTTACCTCCTTTGTGAAGTATTCCCCAAATCTTTAGGCAGGATGAATCTCTCCTTCCTCTCTGTTCTTACAGCTCTGTGGCTACTGACTTATGTTGGCATTTATTACATTTGTAACTCCACATAGAGAGGAAGTGTATCATAACCAGTCATATCCCAGAGCCTAGCACATCTGGCATGTAGTGGATGCTCAATAAATATTTGATTTCTGAATGAAGGAAAACACTTTCAGAGGCGCTTGGAAACTTTGTGTTATTTTGTATACAAAGTAGCATCCTTAAATTGATTGAGTGGCAACAGAAACTGACAAGTACACTAAGATTAGGCAATGGCTGATTGCTAATTAGCAGTCTGCTCTAATAGTCCTTGCATTTGTTTGGTTACTAAGCACAAATTCCTCCCCAAAAAACTCACAAGTGATTTTTGAAGTCATCGACATAATTTTTTCAATGTATTTATCCATGGATTCTCCCAAACTCCACCTCCAACCAACAGTCTTGAGGAATCCACCAATGTGTTTCTCAGTTTAATTGCTATAGTACTTGACAGATTAAAGCATTTTATAATTCTGATTTCCTGTTCCATGCATCAGTCTAAATATTTGTGTTTAGGTTTGAGTTCTGGACATTTCCTTAGACCATTCTACCAAATGCCATTGAAAGAATTACTGGGCTTGTACATCTGCTACCATTCTCAAACCACTGGCTGATCTTTTGAACTAATTACAGCCCTCTTTCCTGCAGCTTCTGAAACCTTTTTCAACACATTGCTCAAGACGGTCACTACTAAATAAACAGATGACGCCTAGGCAGTGTTCAATACCCACTTAAATACCCAAGATTTAACTGTCCATACCACTGGGCTACCTTCCAAGCCATGTTTTCACAACCATTGCGCCTCTCTCTCGCTCTCACTTTCATTCTTTCACATGTACCTGAACCACCTAAAAACCCTCAATCTGAAAAGCTACAACAGTTATCAAGGTTTTCATTGTCCTGGGGCCTTGAAGTTTTCCCTACCCTTTCAACTCTTAGAGGGCTCAAGGCCTCGGTCTTTTGCCTGGACTTTGGGCCACTTGCATTCCTCTCTCCCTGAGTATTATATCTACCTCCCAACATGACACAGGATTCAAAAGATTTGGTTCTTCCTCTCAGGCTACCTAGGTCTTACAGATTGAACGTTAGTAAGTACAATTCCCTATGCTTCTGAATCTATAGCAAAAAAAAAAAAAAAAAATTGTGAAGACTCCTAGGAACCATTAACAGAAGTACCTAGAAAGAATCACCCTCTTCATTAGCACATTATTATTATGAGTTCCAGATTTGTTGGTGGTCACGATAGGAGCTGGGTCCCCAAGGAAATAACATATTCTCAAGAGTGGGGTCTCTGATGATGGAAAATACCTAAAAGATGGACTAACTCGTATATTAAGATGTGATGTGTAACATCCCCAACTGCAACTCTCCATTCTTTTACCCATATCTAAAGTCTGTGGTGACTCTATGTACAACCTGAAACTCAAGGAATAGCCATGTTTAACTGCTGACTGGCATGAATTAAGCTAAAATGAGTAATTTCAGGACTGTAACAACACTTCTTGACTCTCCCTTCCCAGTGCTCCTTTTCACTGAGAAACTGCTCTTCTCTTATTCCAGGTGATTAAGCGTATCAGATTGACTGAGTGATCTAAGGCACCAGACTCAAGCCTTTCTTCCCTTGTGATTAACATGCAGTCAATCATTCTCTGTCCATCATGACTGGCCCACAAAGCAGGCCAGCAGAGTTCCTCCCAGACGCTTCCTAAACATGGGTGCTAAGAAGGAAGTTTCTCTAATCTGATATGGAAAGTTGTACCAGCCACATAAAACTTGAATTGATGCTCATAATGTCCACCATGTGGAGAAACCCCCCAAAAAATCAAACCAATATACAGAGTAAAGCAGAACCAAGAGATAAAGAAATTCCTCATGACATTACCTGAGCATCTAGATCTTATCATACCTGATCCATTCTATCATTGAACTTGTCAATTACATTGGTCAATAGAATTTTTTTTTTTGGCTTAAAGTAGTTTGCAATGTGTTTCTGTCACAAGAAACCTGATTAATATATACACATATTTGAAATATTTATTATGTATGAAATATGATCTTGAAATTTGGGAAACCCAAGCTATACCCTAAAATATGCTCATTGGAGCTGCCGCTATATTCCAACTTACTGCATCTAAACGACTCCCCGGAGTTCCTACCACCAAAGACCTAAAGATGAGCTAAGAAGCAAAAGCAAGAACCACCTTAATTAATTCCTATTCTGGTAAGGTAGATCTACCTGCCTCTTGAATGAAGCCTTCCTACCTCCTTTATGTCTAAAGCCAACAACATCCCCATCACTAACATGGCACGTACTCTTCTACTTTGTACTTAACCCGAAAAAAAAGATGTGTAAAAGTTTGCATATTAAATGTCCTGCTCTCAGCCTTTTGTCCCATTTGGATTCCTGAGCACTGGCAGCCTGTCATATACCCTTCAGGTCAAAGATTAAGAGTTTTCTCTAAGGAATCTGACCAGCCAAGAAGAAAAGTCTTTGAGATGATGTTGAAAGCTCTTTTAATTAAATATTTCACCCATGCACAGAGAGCTTTCAATCAGCTTTTCAGAGTACCATTCTTACATATAATTAGCAAACAGCTGGAGAGCAATGCCAATACAAATACAGAGGTCAAAACTAACAAGAAAAGGATAAACATAGAGGAAACAAAGACTATTTTTATGAAGAAGAAAACCTAGAAAACAACACGAGCTATAATTGATATCCAGAGGATTTGAAGACAAATGCTGCGAGCATTGCATAAGATCAGGAATGTGTGTGTGTGTGTGTATACATACATACATACATATATTCAGAAACAACAACAATAAAATTTCTTTGGAAATTTAGATGCGAGTAGAAATGGAGAAATAGAAAGACTCAGAAGGTGGGGCTGAGAAAATCTCTCCAAAAAGTCAGGCAATACGACACTGTATGGAAATAACGGAGAAAACATGAGACTTCAGGAAGAATCCAGATAATCCAAAATATGCTGAACAGGTGTTACAGAAAAGGGAGAACAGAGAAAACGAGGAGAGGGAATCGTCAAAAAGTAATCTGAGAAATTTCTCCTAAACTCAGCATCATTTTCTAGACTAAAAGGGCTCATGAAAAGCTCAGCATGATGGAAGCAAAAAGACCCACACTGTATCAGATACCTCTTACGTAACACATCAGATCCTCCTGGCCTCTTGTTTCAATTACTGTTATGGCAACCAGATCTGCCAGGCTCCAACAAGGTTCACATGTGGTTCACCTCAAGCCAGTACTGCATGCCTCTTGACTTCTTCGCTGAGGCTTTTCTATTTGCACTAAAGAGTGGGATGTTCCAGAACCCTGTTTGAAGCTCACACAACCTCAACTTTTTCTTACCTGGAAAACCAGTGCTAAAACATATGAAGATATATCATCATGAAATTTTAGGACGTTAGGGATTTGAAAAAATCCTAAAAGCTTCTGGAGAGAAAAAGAAATAGATCACATGCAGAAGATCAAATATCACAACAACACTAGAAAGCTAGAAGAAAATGAAGCAAAACTTTCCAAGTTCTGAGGAAAAAAATTTCCTATAACCAGAAGCAGAAAAGGCATTTGATAAAATTCAATACCTATTTATGAAAAAATTCTTAACAAACAAGGAAGTGAAGAAATATTCTTAGTCAAATAAAAAGTATTTATAAAAATATAACCTGCAAAACTACTGATCAAATACGCAGGAAAAATTAAGGGCATACAACTTCACAAAAAGCGAACATATAACAAAACAAAACAAAAAAATTTCTCACATATCTTTTCTCAAGTAGTTACCAGAGGATTTGATCCACCAAAAATGAGGTAGTAAACCAAGAAGAAAGAGAACACGGGATACAGGAAAGAGGGAATCTAAACCAATAGACAGGGAAATGTAATCTCTAGGATGATGGTAAAGGGAGATGTCAGGAAAAATGTACAAAGGACTCAGATGACAACAAGACCAAGTAAAAGCAGGTCACAAGGCTCTAGGCTCTAGAAACTTCTTCCATAAGATAGAGCTAGAATACCTGAAGTGTTCAAACATAATAAGAGTGTAAATATACTACTAAAGGAGGTTTTGGAGATAAAAAAACAAGTAAGTTATCAACTCCAGGGAACCAAAAATGTGTGTAATAAATAAAAATAATCATAGTATGTTATATGGTCCAGCTATAAAAAACACTCACAAGCCAAAGTAGTATAAACACAATATTTATCCAACCAAAATTATGGTATAATGATCTTGGGAAGATGGGAAAGTTTTATGTATGGAGTAAAGCTGAAGAATGTTAATAAAGAGCCAATCTCTGTATTCTCCAGTAAAAATTCAACATAAAAAAAAGTCTCAAGAAACAGCAACATAAGCAAAATGGAAGTAAATACGAAAACAATCAACAGAAAGATTTGGAAGTGATTGCCTTTGGGAGTGAGCACTGGGGTCAAGGACAGGGGACGGCTATTGTTTTGTTCTGCTCTATAAAAACATTGGAAAATTGACTCTAATCTCTGTGCGTGTATAACCTTGGATAAACATGAAAATTTGGACTTCTGTTTTTAGCCATTAGGAAGAAACAAAGTTTGGACTTACTGTCAGGCCATAATCAACTAGATAGTTGAGCAAAATATATAAAACAATACTCAGATATTAAACAACAGGAAGCACAGGACTGTGACAGCTGAGGTACGGGAAACTAATAAAGGTGAATCCTATGAGTCCTAGGAGTTCTGCCTGGAGGTAATTTCCCAAACTCAATGCAGAAAGAGGGAGCCCCAAAGACTCTAGCAATCTCACTGGGTAGAGGAAACCACTGGAGTCTGAGGGAGCCTGAGCATGCGGGCAAGAGTAATGGAGACAGAAAGATAAAAGGCTTCGGAAATATTCACAAGGTCCCCTTTATCATTTGGCTAAATATCATTCTGTACATTCATAGGGTGAAATTCTACAAGTGTGCAAAGAACAGCTTCTTAGGGGAGAACAACTGCCAGGGAGCTGCAAGCAGAACAACTCCAGAGTTCACACATCACTGGAAATATTTTGAGTTCACAATAGCCGGGGTAAAAAGTCCTTAGTAAACAGAAAAAGCATTCAGTAGAGACCACGGAAGACTCAACCCTCAGGTGTGGTCTTAGCTAGCCATCAAGTGAAGGCTACTCTAGACATGCCTTAATAAAGTCTTTAAAAAATAATCCTTGAAAGAAATTTATCTACCAATAACCTAAATGATTACCAGAACAAAGCTCAATAAACATGTTTTTAAGGACTACAACAAAATTCAGCACTCAAATAACAAAATTTACAATGTTCAGAATCAAAAAAAAAAATCACTACACATGTATAAAGAAAGGAAATATAACCAATAACCAAGAGGAAAATCAGTCTATAGTAACAAATCTAGAAATTAGAGATGTGGAATTAGTAGGCAGAAACTTTAAGACAACTATGATCATTATGGTTGAGAATTCAGAGAAAAATGAATACAAAGAGGAGGGAAATAGAAGATATTAAAAAAAAAAGGAACTTCAATAAATGAAAACTATAGGAGGTTCTAGACTGTTCTGCCTCGCAGCACCCGCCTCCCTTACGCGGTCACACTAAGCTAGTGCCGGGGCCAGGGATCCGGCCACAGCCTCCGCTGCCACCCGCCGCCTCCGGACCATGGACCCCCGCAAAGTGAGCAAGCTTCGAGCCTCCGTGAAAATGTGCAAGCAGGACCCAAGCGTTCTGCACACCGAAGAAATGGGCTTCCTGAAGGAGTGGGTGGTGAGCGTTGGGGGTAAAATACCACCTGCTACTCCTAAAACTAAATTGGAAAAAAATACCAAGGAAGAAAAAACAGATAGTAAGAAGGCGGAGGAAAACATAAAGACAGAGGAACCATCAAGTGAGGAAAGTGATCTAGAAATTGACAATGAAGGTGTGATTGAACCAGACACTGATGCCCCTCAAGAAATGGGAGATGAAAATGTAGAGATAACTGAGGAGATGACTGATCAGGCAAATGATAAAAAAGTGGCTGCCACTGATGCCCTAAATGATGGTGAACTACAGAAAGCCACTGACTTGTTCACAGATGCCATCAAGTTAAATCCTCGTTTGGCCATTCTGTACGCCAAGAGAGCAAGTGTCTTCCTCAAATTACAGACGCCAAATGCTGCCATCCGAGACTGTGACAGAGATACTGAAATAGATCCCGATTCTGCTCAGCCATACGAGTAGCAAAGGAAAGCACACAGACTTTTGGGCCATTGGGAAGAAGCTGCCCATGATCTTGCCCTTGCCTGTAAGCTGGATTATGATGAAGATGCTAGTGCAATGCCGAAAGAAGTTCAACCAAGGGCCCAGAAAATTGCTGAACATCGGAGAAAGTACGAGCGAAAACGTGAAGAGAGAGAGATCAAAGAAAGAATAGAAAGGGTCAAGAAGGCTCAGGAAGAACATGCGAGAGCCCAGAAGGAGGAAGAAGCCAGACGACAGTCAGGGGCTCAGTATGGCTCTTTTCCAGGTGGCTTTCCTGGCGTAATGCCTGGTAATTTTCCTGGAGGAATGCCTGGAATGGGAGGGGGCATGCCTGGAATGGCAGGAATGCCTGGGCTCAGTGAAATTCTTAGTGATCCAGAGGTTCTTTTTTGTTTGTTCGTTTGTTTTTGCGGTACGCAGGCCTCTCACCGCTGTGGCCTCTCCCGTTGCGGAGCACAGGCTCGGGACGCGCAGGCCCAGTGGCCATGGCTCATACGCCCAGCCTTTCCACGGCATGTGGGATCTTCCCGGACCGGGGCACGAACCCGTGTCCCCTGTATCAGCAGGCAGACTCTCAACCACTGCGCCACCAGGGAAGCCCGATCCAGAGGTTCTTACAGCCATGCAGGATCCAGAAGTTATGGTGGCCTTCCAGGATGTGGCTCAGAACCCAGCAAGTATGTCAAAACATCAGAGCAACCCAAAGGTTATGAATCTCATCAGTAAATTGTCGGCCAAATTTGGAGGTCAAGCATAATGCCCTTCTGACAAATAAAGCCCCTGCTGAAGGAAACGCAACTTAGATCACCTAATGGATGTCGCAATACAAACCAGTGTACCTCTGACTTTGTCATGAAGAAAGCGGGGGTGCTATGAAGATAAACCCTACCCCTCTGCCCCAGATGCAGCTGAAACATTTTACAGTGGTTTGCCATTAGGGTATTCATTCAGATAATGTTTTCTTACTAGAAATTAAAAATTTTAAACAATTTTTAAACCTTAAAAATATTTAAAACAAATTAAAAGGGTGTGTTAATCCCTACATTTTTCTTTACTAATCATTTTGGTTTCTGCCTTTGAATTAATTAGGCAAGGAAGATACTTCAGTATGGAAGATTTACTGTTCAAGTTTGAGTGAAATAAAGATTTACTAGTGGGAGGCAAATGTAACATTTAAATAAAGTTTGAGTTGAATATATGGTCACTGAGGTATTTTGATTTGTCTTTTTAATTGCTTTATTATTATTAATGATTTACTTCCATGAAACTACTGGAACCACCAGTATTGCAGTAGGATCTGGGTTAGGGACTGGAAATACTTGTCAGGGCTGCAGTAATCTTAACTACATTTTATATAATGTGTACCCTTGTGCAGATGCATTTAAATCTTACACTGTGGTGACGGGATGATTTTTATACTGCTGCAGTAAAATTGGATTATTTAGCTCTGTTCTTGTCCGATATCTAAAATAAATGTTTCATATTTCCACATAGGGGAAATAAGGGAATACTTTTCTTTTTGTATTTCTATGTTTAAAATGTTCTTTTCAGATCAGAAAATGCCCAACTCTTTGTCTGCTTTGTACTTGTTTTCACATTTTTTCCCTCTTACTCTTCTTGGGCTAAAGAAGAGCTTTTTCACTAGCATCATCACCGCTATCATCACTCACAGCATAATTATGCAAGCATATTTAATGATGGGCTTAATTTAATATGTAATACAAATAGTGGCTATGTAGGGTAATACCCATAATAGCTGTAGTTTCTTACTTGGCCAAGAGACTTCATATTTAAGTGTTAGATTTCCTCTTTGGTGAAATCTTAAAACATACCAATAGATGTTGGAAGAAGGGATTCCCTTTGGTGTTTGGTCTCCTACTTAGGAAATACCTATTGCAGTTAGAGTTTATCTTGTAGTATAAATTTTTGGAGAAGTTTGAATTAATTGATACACAAAGAGGGGAACCTAAATTCCTAATCCAGCATGAACTAAAAAAATTGATGAGATTCATGGTGGTTCTTCATTGTGGAGTTGTCAGCATTGTGAAAGATGCATTGTTCCATTCAGCTCTTAAATACTGCAGCCATGTCCCCACCTCTCGTCATTCCTTCCCTCTCCTCCAAGGATAAAGAAAATGATAAATTTTCTGTTGTACATCCAATTCTTCTATTAAACGAGGCTAAGTCTAGGCACTGTACCAGGAATTGCTAGGTTTCTACTTATTATCTTTCAATGTAAAGTGCTAGTTTAAAAGCAATTTCAAGGGATGAGACCCTCTGTACTTTGCTTATTTGAAGAATCAATGGTAGGAGCAGTGAAATAAATTCCATGGAATACATTTCTGAAATCATAAGTAAGTTGATTCAAGTTTTTACCCTTTGCTGTACACAAGCAGATAGAAATGCATCTGTTAAGTGAGAAAAAGCTGTATGCTGATTGAGCATGCTTTTTAAACCCTTTAAAAATACTCAGCATATAAACTTGAGTTTGAGCTTGCTGGTGTTCTTTTTGTTAATATGTGTTCTCCTTTCTCAAAATTTTCACTGTGTGCTGTAATTCAGAACCAGCTGCTTCTGGATTTTTCATTTGATTTACACATTACCTAAGTACGTTCTAACATTGCACATATTACCGTAAGTGGGTAAAAGTAAAACTGGTCTGAAAATGTATCCTGTGCTTTTTATACATTTAAGTTAATACAAATACAAAGTACATCTTCATTTTTGTAGAAACTTAACATCATTTCTAAACCAGACATGTTCTTTTCTTGTGCCAATAATGCTACAAGAAGGAAAAGTAAAGGACGTTTTTACTGCTAAAAAAAAAACCACTATAACATCTAAAATAAAAACTTTGCTGGATAGAATTAATGGCAGATTAGAAACTGGAAAAAAAAAGAAAATATAGTGGACTTAAAGAAAATGCAATATAAATTCTCCAAAATGAAGCATAGAGAGGAAGACAAGAAGAAGAAGAAGAAGGGTCTAACATGACATACATGTGATTGGAATCCCAGGAAGAGAGAAAACAAAAAACAAGGGGGTGGGGCTTCCCTGGTGGCACAGTGGTTAAGAGTCCGCCTGCCGATGCAGGGAACGCGGGTTCGTGCCCTGGTCCGGGAGGATCCCACGTGCCGTGGAGCGGCTGGGCACGTGGGCCGTGGCTGCTGAGCCTGTGCGTCCAGAGCCTGTGCTCCGCAACAGGAGAGGCCACAACGGTGAGAGGCCCACATACCGCAAAAAAAACAAAAACAAAAATAAGGGGGTGGGGGTGGGGGCAGAGACATGTGAATATGTAATGGACAAACGTTTTTCCAAATGTGAAGAAGACTATAAACCAAGACTCAAGAAGCTTGATGATCCCCAAGCAGGACAAGTATAAGGAAAACCACAGCACATCATAATCAAATTGCTTAAAAAAGAACAGTGATAAAGGGGAAACCATTACCCAGAGAAAAAAGTGATTATGTAAAGAGGAACAAAGATAAAAAATTACAGCAAGTTTTTTATCAAAACCTATGAAATTGAGAAAACAATATAACAATATTTAAGTTCTGGGGGAAAATGTCAATCGAAACTTCTATACCCAGAGAAAGTATCTTTCAAAAATGAAACACTTTCATACGTGTGTGTGAAGGCATTCCAGAAGAACAAGAAAAAAATTATATCAGCTGACAACTTAAATAAGGAGGACCAAAAATGGTAAATGGATAAATAGAAAAAATATTATTTTCTCACTAAAAAAGTTTTAAAGATAGCTAACTGTTTAAAGTAATAATGAAAACAATGCATTTGAAGGCTTACAATGAAAAATGTTTAACAATTATGCCACAAAAGAGAGAAGAAAGGAGATAAGTTATACAGTTCTAAAGTTCTTATGTTATATGTGAAGTTTTGTGATTTAGTTTGAAGACAGGCTGTATTAAGTTTAAAATGCGTATTGTAAAGCTTAGAGCAAACACTTTAAGAGACAAAACACATGGGTATAGCTAATTAATCAGTAGTGGGAAATAAGATGAAAGACAATAAGGAATTAATTGAAAAGAAGGTAGAAAATGAGAAATAAAGAACAGAGAGGACAAAAAATCAAATTGCAAAATATTAGATTTAACCTCAAATGTATCAATAAATACACTAAATGTAAATAGTTTAAACTCTACGATTAAATGTCAGAGATTGTTGGGCTGGATAAAATAAAGCAATATTCAACTATAGGCAGTTCTCAACAAATTATCTTAAATATAAAGACATCAGTGGGTTTAAAAAAAAAGCATGGAAAAGGTATATATTGCAAATAGTAACCAAAACAAAGCTGGAATGGCTAAATTAAAACCAGACAATGTAGACTTCAAGACAAGGATCATTGCAAAGGGTAAAGAGGTTTCTTTCATAATGATAAAGGGATCAATATTTCAAGGATATAGAATAATCTTAAATGTGCATACACAAAGCTTCAGAATATATGAAGCAAAAACTGAAAGAAATGAAAGGAGAAATTTAAAAACTCACAATTACAATTAGAAACTAAAAACTCCTCTCTGAGAATATGCAGACATAAAATATTTCAAAAACACCATCAAGCAAATTAACCAATTGACATGAATAAAACACTTTACCAAAAACTACAGAATACACATTCTTCTTATGTGCACATAGTTGATTCACCATTGTAGACCATATGCTGGGCAATAAAATGAATTTCAATACATTTAAAAATGATTGAAATCATACAAAGTATGTTCTCTGAACAAAATGGTATTAAATTAGAAATCAATAATTAAAATTCCCAAATATTTGGAAATCACACAATCCATTTATAAGTTTAAGGAGAAATCATAAGAGAAATTAGAAAATATTTTGAATTAATAAAAATACACATATCAATATTTGTGGGATGCAGTAGTATTTAGAGGTATGCTGTCCAATATGGTTGCCACTGGCTACATATAACCATTTACATTTTAATTTTAATTATTTAAAATCAATAAAATAAAAATTCATTTTCTTGGTCACACTAGCCACATTTCAAGCACTAAATAACCACATGAGGCTAGTGACCATCTTATTAAATAGTACAGAGAACAGTACCACCAACACAGAAATGTCTATTGGCCAGCACTGTCTTAGAGAAAATAATCAATCATTAAACGATTATTTTGGAGGAAAAAATGTCTGAAATCAATTATCTAAACTTATCCTTTAAGAAACTAGAAAAAGTACAGCAAACGAAACCCAAGGTAAGCAGAAAGAAGGAAATAATAGAGTGGAAATCAATGAAATAGAAAACAAACAACAAAAAATCTCAATGAAATGAAAAGCTGGTACTTTGAAATAATCAATAAAATTGATAAACTTGAGGGTAAACAGAACAAGTAAAAGGAGAGCAGACACAGCTTACCAACATCAGAAATGAAAGGGGATTTTACTATAGATTCTTTAAAAGGGAACATTATGAACAAATTTATGCCAATAGATTTGACAAATTAGAGGAAATGAAAAAATTCCTTGAAAGGCACAAATTTCCGAAACCAACTCAAGAAGAAATAGAAAAAACTTTAAATAGCCTTATATCAGTTTAAAAAATTGAATTCCAATTTAAAACCTCTCCAAACAGAAAATATTATCAAATTGAATCCAGCAATATATCAATGGGGTAACATACCATGACCAAGTGGTATTATTGTGCAAACTCATTTTAGAAATGCATAACATTTTAAACATCAATTGATATAAATCATATTAACAGAATAAAAGAAAAAAACCATATAATCGTATCAGTAGATGTAAAAATAAGCATTTGAAAAATATTAATACCAATAAAAATTCAGCAATCTAGGAATAGAAACTTTTAAGCCAAATGAAAGGCATTTGCAAACAACCTACAGCTAACTTAATGGTTAAGAGATTAACTGTTTTTCCTCTAAGATGGGGAATAGGACAGGATATCACTCTTACTAGTTCTCTTCAATTGTTGTATGAGAGGTCCTAGCCAGTGCAATAAAACAAACAAATAAACAAGAGCATACATATAAGAAAAGAAAAAGTAAAACTGTCTTTATTTACAGACAATATCATTGTCTATGTACACATACTAAGAAATCCACATTAAAAAAATCTCCTACAAGTAATAAGTGAGTTTAGCAAGGTCTCAGGAAACAGTATTAATATACAAAATCAACTATATTTCTTTATTCTAGCAATAAACAATTAGGATGTGAAATTCTAAAAAAATTAAACATTTAAAATAACATACAAAACATTGAGGAGTATATTTTTCAAAAGATATGCAAGATATCTAAACTAAAAACTAAATTATCTCACTAAAAGAAATTAATAAGATCTAACTAAATGATACAGATACATTATGCCTGATAGGAAGACAGTATTTTTAAGCTGCCAGTTTTCCCAAAATAGATTCAATGAAATCCCAGTGAAAATCAGAGCAGGCATTTTTGTAGACACTGACAAGCAGATTCTAAAACTCACGTGGAAATGTGAGGGACCTAAAGTAGCCAAAAGACTATACTGTAAAAAGGAAAACAGTTTGAGGTCATACACACATCTTATTTTAAGACACTAAAAAGCCATGATAAGAGAGTTTGCTGCTGGCATACAGATAGACATATAGATTATGGAACAGAAATAGACTACAGAAATAGACTATATTTATATATAGATGTGTGTGTGTGTATATATATATGTATATATATATACAGTCATACAATTTTGGACAAAGGTGACAAGTAATTCAATGGAGAAAAAAGTTTCAACAAATGGTACTAGATCTGGGTATCTAGATGCAAAAAAAAAAATGAGACTTGTACCTTATATCACAGTAAAATAAAGTAAATTGAAATGGACTATCGGCCTAAATGTGAAACCTAAGAAATGTAAAACCTATACCACTTCTAGGGGAATATATATGAGAAAGTCTTTGCCATCTTGAAGTAAACAAAGATTTTATAACTCGGCCACAAAAAGCATGATAAAAAAATTAATAAATTGGTCTTCATCAAATTTAAAACTTCTCTTTGAAAAAATGATCTAAAGAAAAATGATAAGATGACAAAAATTGGGAGAAAATATTCACAATACATATATCTAAGAAATAATTTACATTGAAAATACATGCCAAAATTATAAAACTCAGTAATAAGAAAAAACCAATTAAAACTGGCAAAATACTTTAACAAAACCATCACAAAAAACATACAAGAGCCATTAAAGGGTGAAACATTATTAGTCACCAGGGAAATGCAAATTAAATCACAACAAGACACTTTCACTTCACACCTACTAGGATAGGTAAATTAAAAAAGACTGAGAATGGCAAGTGCTGGAGAGAATGTGGGGCAACTGAAACTTGCATACTTTTTTTAGGTGGAATGCAACATGATATTGGCATTTTCTTATAAAGGTACACTTAACATATGATACACTTAACATAATTCAGCAATTCTACTGCAGAAGAAATGACGACATATATCCACACAAAGACTTGTACATAAGTGTTTACGGTAGATTTATTCATAATGGCCAACAACCAAATGCCCAACATCTGGTAAATGGAGAAACAAATTGTAATACCTTCATAAATAGACTACTGCACAGCAATGAAAAGGATGAAACTATGGTGCACACACAACATGGATAGTCTCAGAGACATTATGTTGAGAGGAAAAAAAAAACCAGAAAAGAATACACACTGTAGGATTACATTCATATGAAACTCCAGAAAAGACAAATCCAATCTACGGTGACAGAGAGTAGATCAATGGTTACCTATGCTGGGATTGTGAGGTGAGGGTTGACTAGGAAAAGGTACAAGGCTACCTTTTCTGATGATGGAAATGCTCTATAACTTCACTGTGATGGTGGATCCACATGTATATACACTTTTCAAAACTCATCACCAGCACAGTTAAAATGTATGCATTTCATTGTATGTAAAATGGACCTCAACAACATTGATTAAAGGACTAAGTTAAAATTGAAAGGGTGTGACAAGTGGAGAGACAGAAAAGGAAGATGAAAAGCAATGTGTGAAATAAGAGGAAAAAATATGACTGGGTTAGGAAAAGGAAGAGGAAAAAGTAAATTGAAGAAAACAAAGGGGTAAAATGGAGGCGGTCTCAAATTAACTCTTATAGCATTCACTTCTATGGGCTTGGCCCTTTACTCTTTCCCTAAATCCTCATAACACCTTGCATGTTAAAGATAATTACCCTCATTTCATTGATATGGAAACTGAGACCCTGATAGTTCAAATGTTTTTCCATATTTTCACATTGGCTCCCAAACTGTGTCTACTGTATGTTACTAACATCCTTTGGAAGTCAGTTTTCATTGGGTGGGTTCTCCAGATGCCGAGATGGAGTTTGCATACAGAGTATTTATCAGGGATCATCCTCTGTGAGAGGCAAGAGGAAGAAGTAGGACTGGGCAGAGGGAGAAGTCAAACTATAGTGTAGGCTCAACAAAGCCTCTGCCAGCACTGGGGGAACACTGAAGAGTATATGGACCCTCAGAGTCTGCCATGTGGCGTTTGCTGTCATGCAGGTCTGTGGGAGGACACCGACCTTTCACTGAAGTGATTCCAAGACAAGAAAGGAAGGTAAAAGGAATTATATTAATGACTATAATAACAAAAACAGTAGTGAATATGTTTTATGTGCTAGGCATGGTCCAAAGCATGTTTTAACTCATTTAAAACTCACAACAACCCTCCCAGGTACATACCATTTTTAATCTCCACTTGATATTTAAAAACTGAGGCAGAGAGAGATTTAGTGTCTAGTCTCAGGCTATACAGTAGAAAGTAGAGATACGAGGACAGGGTTCCATAGTCTGTCCTCAGACTGTGCTCTCCCAGAGTCAAAAAGACACCCAGCCCTTTTCAGCAACATACTCTAGATATACTTGATCAAGTGCTACCTGGAGTCTCACAGCTCCTCAAAGAAAAGCCTCTTATCGATAGCCTCAGGTTGCTCTTCCATCTGAAACAAGAACCTTCTAATTAAATACATCTTTCTCCTCAGGCAATTGGCTCTGAGCCACTTGGCCTTGAAGCCAGGAGCCTCCTACAGAAAGGCTTTCAAAAGTGAGGGAAAAGTTCTAACTAAAGCAAAGAGCCACCTTGAGGAAAACCAGAGTGAATTAATTTGAAATGAAGGGGTTTTGGGTGCTGATACTCTGCCTCCACCAGGCCCAGATTGGTCTGCAATACAATCTGACTCTTGAATACTTAAAAATAGAGATAATTGAACGCCCCACGCTGTGATGTGAGGCCTTTAAATTCAGTGCTGAATTCAGTGGTGGGAGTGCTGATTTGCATTAACTTAGTCATGCCCACCTCATCAACTTAGGTAACTGATGTTAGGTCCCTAGAGTTTCCTAGGAACGCTTAGGTTCCTAGGAACACACTAGACCAGAAATCAGCCTTAGATTTTATTCCTAGTTCTGCATTTAAGTAGTTCTGTGACCTTAGACAACTCACTCAGGTTTTTGGGTTTCAATTCCTTCATCCACAGACTTTGGGGCTTGGATTGAATAATTGTTAATTCTGCAATTCTCAGAGATCAAACAGGGAACTTAAAGAAGGCTTGAGTATAGGAGCTAAAAGGCTTTAATTGGAAAACTGTCCTTCCATAAAACATTTATCTGGGGCTCGCTTCATAACTACAGGGGCACAGTCCCTTCTTTTACCCCACAATAAGCCTCTTAAAGCAAACAGAGTCCTCAACATTCTTATGTTGAGATAAATGAGGTAACAGACAAGCCCTATAGAGGAGTCAACACATTGTCAAGAAGCAGCATGATTTGTGGGAAGAGTGAGAATTGGTAGAGCATTCTAGCAGAGCTCTGCCATAACTTATCTTACCTTCCTCATTGTTAGACAGGCTTCACGATAACTGTGTCCTCCCAGTAGAAAGGATCAGAGAACAAAAAGAAAGAAGGAAAAAAAGAACTCTTAGGGAGTAAATTTTGCCTATAAAATGATTTGAGCTCAAGAACAAAGAAAAAAGTGTTTGCTTCAATAAGTGTGTAGGATGTATTTTGAATTCACTAGGTTTCGTTCACCTAAACAGAAGGAATGTATAGAGCATGGCTACCTTCAACTCCAAAGAAAATTAAAGGGATAAAAGGGAAAACTGGACCGGGTCTTCTATAGACCAGCTTCCCCATTTTACTGTTAGGGAAATTGATGGCCAGAGAGAGAAAGTGACTTGTCCAGATTTATGCAGAAAATTAGCTACAGGTCTATTACTAGGACATGAATCTACATTCATTTATTTATTCAACAAATATTTATTGGCCCCTAGATGGGAAAGACCCTATCCCACTCTTGTGGGGAGGCAATCAAAAATCTCATACATAAATGTAGGATTAGAACTGTGACAAGTGACCCAAAATGAGGCACACAATGCTATGAGAACATATAATAGAATCTGGCCTGTCCACAGACCCAAGAAACTCTTCTTTGAGGTTTAAGCAGGCAAAGAGGGAGGAAAGGAAAGTGTATTCCTAACAGGCACAATAGCATGAATAAAAGGCCCTGGTGCAGAAGGAAACATGGCATGCTTTAGAAGTTTAGAAAAACAAAAAGCTGAAGCACAGAGAAGGGTGGGAAGGATGGCAAGAGAGAAGACTGGAGGGGGACTTTGAAGGTAGACCATGAAGCTAGGAAGGTCATGTTCATTTATTCATTCATTCACTTATTCATTCTTATATCACTGATTTATTCATTCAACAATATTTTTGAGCATCCATCAAGAAACAAGTATTGTCCTGAGCACCGAAGTTTGAACAATGAACATAATAAAGTCCCTGCCATCATGTGGGTTACATGGGGAGAGAGACAAAGATAATAAATACATAAATTAAAATATAATGTGTCAGGTGGTAACAGGTGCCATGAGAATAAATGAAGCAGGGAACAAATAATGGTGGTGTGAAGTGCTATTTGACAAACGGTGACAAGGGAAGATTTCTTTTTTTGTTAAGATAAATTTTTAGCAAAAGGTAGAAGTAAAGGAGAGAACCATTTAGCTCTAAGAAGAAAGAGTGTTCCAAGTAGAGGAAATGGCTCAGGCAAAGGTCCTGAGGTGAGAACATACTTAGAATATTTAAAACAGCAGAGAAGCCAGTGTTCCTGGAACACAGACAGGAAAGGGAAGAGTGAGGATCTGAGAAGAGATCTTAGAGGAGCAGGTTATAGGGTCTTGGAACTGAAGTAAACTGCTTGACTTTGACTCTAAATGGAATGGGAAGTCCTTGGAGCATTTTGAACATAATAATATGATACGACTTATGTTTTAGAAGGATCACCCTGGCAGCTCTGTGGACACAGACTGTAAGAGTGTAAGGGTAAAAAAGAGAGAGAACAGTTGGGAATCCAGATTAATAATCCAGGTTAAACATGATGGTGGCTTTGATCGGGGTGGTAGTAGGAATGGCGAGGAGAGGTCAGATTCTGGATGTGTTTCAAAGATGGAGACTACGTGATATACAAGTAAATTGGATGAAGGGTGTTAGACAAAGAAAATGAGTCAAGGATAACTCCAAGGGCTTGACCTGAACCACAGGCTGAATGGAGTTGCCATTCACTGAAGAAGGGGAGGCCACCAGGCATTTTAAGTTGGGGAGGGGGAAACAGCCTGATCACACTTGTGGGTCCCAAAGATCACTCAGGCTGCAGTACAGAGAATGGGTTGGAGATGACCAAGGGTGGATCTGAGGCACCTAGATAGGAGGCTAAATAGGTAGTGCAGACAAGAGAGTCATTAGTGGACCGTCCATGAAATTTTTTTGCTATTTTAACAGCTTAATTTAGTAGTTATAGATGTAAATTTACGAATACTAGAAAAAATAAAACACACCAACCCTGTGACTTCAGAAAATTGCTAGGAACAGAGAAATATAGTACCTTAAGTTTGATCTAAGAAATAGATTTAGTAAATAATGGGATAGTTGGTACTTGGAAATGGAAAAAAAATGTGATAGCGGTATTCAGACACTAAAGTTTGAGGAAAATAGACTATATTACACTGCCAGTTTGATAAGCCTCACTGGTTAAGTGAGGTTTTTTTGGAGTGAGTCATACTTTGGGGTATACAACCAGCACATAAGCTAAATCATCCCACACTGTCTTGGGAAATTTCCTTTACTTGAACTGCAGCCATGCTTATTCGGTGTGACTCAGTCACCTGGGTATGGCAAACGGGACCAGGAAGGAACCAATGAGATGCTCTCTTCTGGAATTCAGATTTATGATAATGACAGCAAGCTAGTTTCTGTGGATACACTGAATGAGAATCTGTAAACCCAGGAGCTGGGGGTGGTTGTTGTCTGTTCTGTGGTCTGGAGAGGCAAAGGAAGCTGGCCACAAAGAGAAATAAGAAGGAAGCAGATACATAGAGATGGTGAGATAAGAGACAGAGAGGACTGAAAGATCTTCAGTATCTCATTCTTGTCTTCTCCTGAGGCCCAGTAGCCTTTCTGTATTGGATGCCTGAGACATTCTTTTATAGTGATAATAAGTACAACTTTTAAATTTAGCTCTTTCAATAATTTTTCATACTTGCTACCAAAGTGTTATACCTAACGGCTATTTCCACAATTTAGAAACAGAGGATAGAAGCTTTTTCTTTAGAATAAAGAACCACCTAGGGAACTCCTGGAGTTCCTGTATCCAAACTCATCATTCCAACAAAAAGAAAGTTCTAAGTTGTCCAGTTTAGGGATAGAGGATTCACATGGCTTTGAACTAGCTTACAAAACCAGTAAAAAAAAAAATGAGTCTAACAGACAGAAGTAAGCCAACATTGGTTGAGAGAAAAATTAAGAGACGATGCCACAGTAATTCCATTTAGGAAGAAGAAAGAATGAGAGAACCGTAGAAAGAAATCAGTGATGAGGTTTCAAAGAAATTATTGTAAAAGAGAAATTTTATCAAAATAAAAGTTATTTGCAAACATTGAAAAATATCAGAAGACTTCACAAAAAATCACTGTTCGAATTCCCACACTGTATGAGAGTAAGGGAAATCATATCAAATTGAGAAGTCTATTCCCAGATGAAGCAATCTTTTGATATTTTTGCTTAAAAAAACACTATAAAGCATTGTATACTAGATTCCCTCACCTCATCCCTAACACTACCTTATCCTCCTCTGCTATGACCACTTTCTCTCTTCTCCCCAAAAATCTCAAAGGGAAAAAACGTGTGGCTGACAGAAACATGATAGAGCCCAGCAGAATATAAGAAGTTGCATACAGAGAGAAGATCAAGATGCTGGAGCAGAAAGACGTGGACCTGACCTCCCCCGACAAGCACCTAAAAATTACATCTACATATGGAACAATTCTCACTGAAAACTGACTGGAAATTGGCAGATAGATTCCTGTACAACCCAGGTTGTGAGAAAGATCCACATGCAATCTGGGAGGAAGGGAAGAGAAGTGATCAGGTCAGGCAGGACCTGTGACCCTGGGTGGAGACTCCGAGGAAAAGGGAAATTACACAGGTGGAGATCCTCCCTGAGGAGTGAGTGGTTCAAGCCACATACTGGGCATCCCAGTCCTGGGGTCTGACACAGGGAAGACAAGCCCCCTTGGCTGGTGGGACTAACAGCAGGCTGTGGGAAACCTGGACTCCACTCCTGAGGAGCACACTTACTTGCTCCCGAAGCAGGGCAGAGAGGACGGATTGAAGACTGTCCGGGAGGCTGGCCACTTTCCTGGGACTGCCCTGGTGTGCACGCCAGCCTGAGCCGAGCAAATGCTCCAGCCTCACTTGCTTCACGATGCAGCTCCACACTGGTGTGAGGGCTCAGCTGTGAGCCTCAGAGGCAGCTCAAACCCAAAGCAGTGTCTGAGTAGGGAGAGGCAGTCTTTACGGGTGCTTACACAGGCAGCAGGCCAGAAGCAGCCCTGATCTCCGTCTGTGGCCAGACCACCACAGCTTGCACTCCAGCTTACCCTGAGAGCCCACACAGGCCTTGCCTGCCCTATAGTGCAGCTCCAAACCAGGGCAGGGGTGGCAGAGGCTGAAAGGAGAGCTCAGCTGTGAGTGACAAAGAAGGCTTGGACCCAAAGCAACGTCTGAGCAAGGCAGGGGCGGCCTTTACTGGTGCTTACACAGGCAGCACGTTAGAACCACTGTGGGTCTCTGACCCCAGCTGGACCACCAGTCTGCACCCCAACCCATGCTAAGCACACACACTGGCCCCTCTTGCTCTGGGGCGATGGTGTTGGTGCTGGGAGTGAGAACAACACACATTTAAAGGGAACTGAGCCAGTTCAGAACTGACCCTCAGGGCTTCTGCCCCAGCAACCTGGGACCCAATCCCACCCTCAGTAGGGCAGTGACAGCCACTGAGCAGAGGGGAAGCCTCACCTCACACCTGGTTCTGGCCTTAGTCCCTCCATCTCCAGCCCTACCTCCTACCAAGGTGATAGATGCCAGCACACCCTGAGGAAAGATATGACTTGTTGCAAATCCAACTCTCCTACCAAAGTCACTGGGCACACACAGACTGAATAGGGACACATTCACATAAGGACACAACTTCAACACTGCAATGGTAACTGTTTCACCTAATTTCATGGAGACAGGGAAAGTTAAGCAAAATGAGAAGAATGAGGAGTTTGTCTCAACTGAAAAAGCAAAAGGGCAAAAAACCCTGAAAGAACAAATAATGAAACAGAAATAAACAATTTACCAGATAAAAAATTCAGAACATTTGTAATAAGAATGCTAACTTAATTAGGGAAAATAATAGCTTAATATAGTGAGAATTTTGACAAAGAACTAGAAAATATAAAAACGAACCAGTTAGAACTGAAGAATACAATAACTGAAATGAAAAACACACTGGAAGGAATTAACAGCAGACTAGGGGATACAGAAGAACTCATAAGTGATCTGGAAGAAAGAATGATGGAAATCAACCAATCAGAACAGCCAAAAGAAAAACAAATTTAAAAAATGAAAATAGTTTAAGGGATATATGGGACAACAGCAACTATACCAATATTCACACTAAAGGGGTCCCAGAAAGAGAAGAGAGAGAGAAGGCAATCAAAAATATATTTGATAAAATTATGGTTGAAAACTTCCCAAACCTAAAAAGGGAAACAGATATCCAGGTACAGGAAACACAGAGGATCCCAAACAAGATGAATCCAAACAGACTCACACCAAGACATATCATAATTAAAATGGCAAAATTTAGTCAAAGGAAAGAGAGAAGTCTAAAGGCAGCAAGAGAAAAACAAAGAGGCATATACAAGGAAATTCCCATAAAGCTATCAGCTGATTTCTCTGCAGAAACTGTAGGCCAGAAGAGAGTGGCATGAATATATCCAAAGTGCTGAAAGGGAAAATCCTGCAACCTAGGATACTCTACCCAGCAAGAGTACCATTTAGAATTGAAAGAAAACTACCACATGATCCAGCAATCCCACTCCTTGGCATATATCCAGAAAAGATGAAAACTCTAATTTGAAAAGATATATGCACCTCAGTGTTCATAGCACCACTATTTACAACAGCTACACTTGGAAACAACCCAAGTGTCCATCAACAGACAACTGATTTAAGAAGATGTGATAGATACACAATGCAATATTACTCAGCCATAAAAAAGAATGAAATATTGCCATTTGCAGCAACATGGATGGACCTAGAGACTATCCTACTAAGTGAAGTAAGTCAGACAGAGAAAGACAACTATTATATGATATCACTTATATGTGGAATCTAAAATATAATACAAATGAATCTATATACAAAACAGAAACAGATTCTCAGACACAGAAAACAAACTTATGGTTACCAAAGGGGAAAGGGGGGAGGGATAAATTAGGAATATGGGATTAACAGATACAAAGGACTATTCATAAAATAAATAAGCAACAAGGATTTACTGTATAGGACAGGGAATTATATTCAATACCTTGCAATAACCTATAATGGAAAATAATCTGAAAAAATATATAACTGAATCACTTTGCTGTACCCCTGAAACTAACACAATATATCAACTATACTTCAATAAAAAAATAAAAAATAGAATTGAAGGAGAGAGAACTTCTCAGACAGGCAAAAATTAAGTGTTCATCAATATTAAACCTACCCTAAAGGAAATGTTAAAGGGTCTTTTCTAAGTGGAAAAGAAAAGACTATAACAAGAAGAATTTATAGGAAAGGAAAAATCCCATTAGTAATGGCAAATATATAGTAAAGGCTGAGAATCAACCCTTTAAATAAGCTAGTACGAAGATTAAAAGACAAAAAATTGTAAAATCAGCTATGACTATAATAATTAGTAAAGGGATAAACATAGAAAATATGACGTTAAAAACACAAATGTGGGAGAGGGCAGAAAAAATTGTAGAAATTTTAGAATGTCTGAATTTAAAGGACTACCTGTTTAAAACAAGTAGATATAGTTATGGTCAATATATATAAACTGGTAACCACAAACGAAAAACCTACAATAGATACACAAAAACTAGACAGAAAGGAATACAAGCATACCACTAAAGAAAATCATCAAACCACAAGGTAGGAAACAAAAAGAATAACAGAGAAGAACCAAAAAAACCCCCCAGAAACCAAATAATAAAATGGTAATAAGTACATCACTATCAATAATTACTTTAAATGCCGATGGATATATATACAATGGAATATTACTCAGCCATAAAAGGAATGAAATTCTGCCCTTTTCAACAATGTAGATGGACCTAGGGATCACTATGCTTAGTGGAATTAGAGAAAGACAAATACTGTATATTATTACATACATGGAATCAAAAAATAAAACAAAAAATGTACATAACAAAACAGAAGACTCACAGCTATAGAGAAAAAACTAGTAGTTACCAGGGTGAAGAGGGAAGGGGGAGGGGCAAGATAGTGGTATGGGATTAAGAGACACAAACTACTATATATAAAATAAATAAGCAACAGGATATATTGTACAGTACAGGGAAATATAGCCATTATTTTGTAATAACTTTAAATGGAGTATAATCTATAAAAATATTGAATCAGTATGCTGTACACCTGAACTTAATATAATATTGTAAATTAACTATACGTCAATTAAAAAAATTGCAGACAGGTTATAAAATAAGTCAATGACCTATTTTTCCACTACAGGTAAAACTCACATATTTTCTTTTGTTTGTTCATCAAGATGAAAAATAGAAAGAAAAACAATGAGCTATGTTACTTAATTGACATAAGATTTAACAGTTTATGCAAATTTTTGAAAATTTTCTATTAAAAACAGTCCATCTGAGAAATACCAACCAAGACAATTTTTTAAAATAAAATGTATTTAGGGAGAGATCTATCACAACTGCATCCAGTGCTTGTGCATTGCCTGTGATGGGCCTCAAGGACGGGATGGAAGAAATGATGGGGTTACAGCAGTCCAGGATGGGCTGGGGCTAGGATGGTGCAAGACTGAGGGACGGGATAGGATGGGCTGTGGAGTACATTTCTCTTTTTTTTTTTTTTTTTTTTGCGGTATGCGGGCCTCTCACCGCTGTGGCCTCTCCCGCCGCGGAGCACAGGCTCCGGATGCGCAGGCTCAGCGGCCATGGCTCACGGGCCCAGCCGCTCCGCGGCATGTGGGATCTTCCCGGACCGGGGCACGAACCCGTGTCCCCGGCATCGGCAGGCGGACTCTCAACCACTGCGCCACCAGGGAAGCCCCTCATCATTTTTTAAAAGCTGGAAATGCAGTTTTTCGTTTGGAGGACTACAAAATAGGTAGATGTGAACATACAAAACGCCACACTGTTAAAACGGCTGCATCAAAATGTCTCCTGCCCATTCCACTAGGTAGTAATTAACAGCGGGACCACTCGGAGGTTGCAATCCGGTCAGCAATAAGTTAGAACTCTCACATGTGTTTTATTTCACCCGCACAGCATTTTTCAAAAAACGTGATCACCATATTTTAAAAACGTGGCAGGACGGTGGCCACGGAAGTCAGAATCCGCCAAGGGTGTGTAACAACTCACCTGCTGAATGAAGTAGCCCTGAAATCGGATGGCGCTGGAGCGTCGGACCCACATTCACCATTGCTGGCAGTCCGAGAGTGCAGGAGTTGGTCGCGGGCTGCGACGCACTTAAGGCGCACGGGACGTAGGCGTCCTCGTGCGTGCGTGCTCCTCGCTGCGTGCCCCTCCCACCGCCGCCGCTGCTGCCGGAAGCCCCACGGACGCTAGGCTGCCACTAGTAGGAGGGCTGCGGCAGTGAGCCTTGAAGCCTAGGGCATGGGCCACAGGTGGAGCCACCGCAGGTGCAGATCTTGGTGGTAGTAGCAAATAAAAAACAATTAAAATTAAAACTGTGAAGATTTCAATATAAAATTTGGATTTTAAACTTCTCTTGGAAAACAGAATATTGATACTCTGGGCCCTTATTCTCAGATGACATTAATTGACTGTATCTGAGTATAGGCTGCCGGGTTTGGGTGGGGCACCCTCCCTTCATTCCACTAGGCACCAGGGCTCCATTTTGGCTCACTTCTCTCATTTCTGTACCTGCCTGCTTCCTCTAGGCACCTCAGTTTGCAAACGCCTGGCCCGGAGCCTAGAGCCCTGCGGTGAGGGATGTAAAGATCCCGTAAAGTGAGGCAGCTGCTACTTTTTCCCAGGTATGTAACCATGTGATGGTTCAGTGATGCCACATCTTCCAATTTTTCAAGCAAAGTTGGAAATTTGTATTTTTATGTAAAGCCTTTCCATTTTTAAATACGAGTTCATTCTTTTCACGTTGACAACCAAATAAGACACATCTGTGAACCATCAGCCTATGCCTGCCGGCTTGCCATTCTTCCCTGAACTGTAGGACAGAGGTCTGCATCAGAAAGCCCATGATATTCTTTCTAGCTGCCCTACCTTTGCTCCATTTCCAGAAGTGCTGGTGTAGAAGTTAAAGTGTGGTTTTCCAAGGGCAAATATAGTTCAATTGAATTCAACAGGCACATTTACCAAGCATTCACCGTATGGAAGGCTCTGAGCTAAGCACCATGAAAAGGGTAGATATACAAATGGGACAAAGCCAAATACCACCAAATACCATCTACAAATAAGTAGAGTTTGTGTTCAGCTACCTTGTTCCCTCATTCCAGTATTGCTTTTCCCTTATGGAGCTCCCACAGATGCCAGTGTTCTCTGTTACTCTGGTGCTCCTTTCTAATGCTTCACAACTATTTCTATTTCTGCTACGACTACTACCATTAGCAGTAACCACTACAGTACACTACAAGTACCACTACAACAAGTATTACTACTCCTACAACTACTGTTACCATCGTATAGTGTGTCTTTGTGTTAAGCACTTTATATGAACAATTTCTAATGTTCACACAATCCTAGAAGATAGGTCCTATTATACCCATTTAACAAATGGCGCAATTAAGTTAATCAACTTTCTTGAGGTCACGCACAGTGTTATATTGTGATTTACAATAAGAAATATATATTTGGTCTTCATCCCCACTCCTGATACAGAGCTCCCAAAATCTTTTGAATTTCCTGTGATGAGAGCAATAAAAGTGACTTTTGTTATGTGAAAGTGGTGACTTTCACCTGAGGATGGGGCAGGTTGCCAGTGGAGTTAACCATGTGGTTAGAAGTTTGAAAATTTCAGTCCACCTCCCACCTGCCCACACACGTTCTGTCACCTGGAAGGAGAGAGGGGCTGGAGATTGAATTCTATCACCAATGTACAGTGATTTAATCAATCATGCGTATGTAGTGAAGCTTCCATAAAAACCCAAAAGTACAGGTTTGGAGAGCTTCTGAGTGGGGGAAGACATGAAGATGCAGGCCCAGAGAGAGCATGGAATCTCTACACCTTTACCTTGTACCTTGTCTTCCATATGGCTGTCCTGATGTATATCCTTTTATAATAAGCCAGTAATCTGGTGAGTAAAATGTTTTTCTGAGTTCTGTGAGCCTTCGTAGCAAATTAATCAAACCCAAGGTAGGGATCATTGGAACCACCAATCTACAGCCAGTGGGTCAGAAGCACAGGTGACAACCTGGATTTAGGATTGACATTTGAAGAGGGGTGGCAGTCTTGTAGGACTGAGCCCTTAACCTGTGGGATCTGATGCTATCTCCAGTAGATAGTGTCAGAATTGAGTTGAATTGTAGGACACCCAGCTGGTGTTTGGAATTGCTTGGTGATGGGGAAAAAACCCCACACATCTGAATGTAATTGATGAACCATACCATAGTTAGTAATTAGCAAAAATGGGACTAAAATACAAGTCTGTTGGAGACTCCTGCATCTGAGTGTCAGGACTGATCTTTACAAAGTGGTAGCTCTCTCTTAGTCAGGACTGAGATTCTGGAATCTTAGAATGTTCTCCTAACACAAGGGTGCATTAAAATTAATCCAATCACTTTCAGTGCCAGGCTCCACTCTCCTTGCTATAATGCAGCCAGAACGATTGTTGTGAGACACAAATCTGGTCATATCACCACTTGCCCTAAATATTTAACAGCTTCTCATTGCCTTCTGTATACACATCTATCTCCTTCATATGGTTTATAAGTAGGCTGACCATATGACCCACTTTCCTGGAATAGCTTCAGTTTTCGCTTGCTATTTCAGCATAATTATTAACAGTCTTTCACTCACAAATGTGTCCTGGTTGGTTGATAGATTGTAAGTTCATCCTATTTATAAGACTTTTCATTATTTGGGTTTTGCATATATCTCTAGTCTTATCTCTCACCATTTCCTCCTTAAATTCTCCGTCTGTCTCATTAAATGCCTTTCCATTCTCCTGACACACACTCTTTATCTTCCAGACTATTGCCCATACTTCTCTTCTCCTGGGCCCCTTTTCATCTTCTTTCAACACTGTTCATTCTTTAGGTTGCAGCTTAGTTCAGTTGCATGTCTGTCTTGCCATCACTCGGAGCACCAGTATTCTTGCCCTCATGGTCCTTAGCACATTGAAGCTCAATTATGTATATATATGTCCGAAGCCACCACTATACCATAAACTCTATGGTGGGGATCATGTCTGTTTTGTTCACGTTTTCCCCAGGAGTTACAGCTATCCCATTTACAAAATAGATGCCTTGTAAATATTTGATGAGTAAATGAGTGAATTTGGATATATGAGAATGCCTAGGAGACAATCAACACATCTAGGCTCTCAAGTGTGGACTGGGGATGTATAAGGGGTTTAATAGTCAGCAAAACAAGGGGCAGGGCCATCTGTGTCACTGTGAAGTGAGGTACAATGGACTTCACAGTGCCCTTCAGGAATATTTTTTCTCTTTCTGGCTGCCAAAAAAAATTTAAGTGTGATTTCACCTGTGTCAACAAAAGACTGGTGATTGAGGCATGAGCTCACAGGATATAAACTTGCCTTGCTCCTTTTCCACACCTAGGTCCCTTATTCTGCTAGGGAAAACTCAAAATGAGCACAAGGCATGTTTTATGTACAATTGTAGAGTGGTAGGTGACTTGGTGTCCTTGCACATCCGCTTCTCAGGTCCTGTCCATCTAGGGCACGAGGCTAAGCTTCTGAAAGGGATTCTAAATTTCCCATGAGGATATTCAGAGTTTTGCTAACTGTTTGCTCTCTTGGTTGTATTCTGAACACATTTTTCTTTTCCTTGATTAAGCATGGGTAGAGCAGGGTCTGGAAACCACGGCCAGTAGGCCAAATCTGGCCTGCTGCCTGTTTTTGTAAATAAAGTTTTATTGGAACACAGTCATGCCTATTCACTTAAATTCTGTCTGTAGATACTTTCTTGCTATGATGGCAGACTTGAATGGTTCCAACAAAGACCCTGTAGCCCACAAAACTTAAAATATTTACAATTTGGCCCTTTACAATAAAACCTTGCTGACCCCTGGCCTTGTGCCCCAATCTGGGACACCTTGGGAAGAATCTAGGAGCTTGCTACTTCCAAGTGTGGTCTGTGAATCAGAGACAACTGCATCCAAAAACTTACTATGAATATAGAAATCTTGGGCCCAACCCCAGACCCATTGAATCAGAAACTGTATTTTAACATGATTTCCAGGTGATTTATGTGTACATCAGATTTGGAGAGCACTTATCTAGGTTCCTCTGGAGACTGAGGAGAACCCTCAAAGAACTCACTCTTGAGAAGACATTGCCTCTAAGATATGCAGAAAGTTTCGATGGTGGCCTAACGTTTACAGGTTTCAGGAGTATCCTTACGCTAACATGCCGTACTTCAGAACCTCAAGGAATAAAACCTCAACAATGGAATCTTAAAACTATGGAAACTGATAAGGTGAATATCTTGGAGCCAGAGAAACTCCAAGCACTTCTCAAGTCACACTATTCAGTAGCCACGTATTTTGACTTTGAAGGAGGCCAACCCTGAGCAGTTTTTGAATCCAAGAGCGGCTCTGGGGGATTAGTGGTGCTGGTGAGAAGCAGCTGCTGTTTTATTACACGCCTCAGCGCTCCATTTTATTGCAATGACAAAAATACCCACTCTCTCTACGTCTCTCTCACTGTTTCTGATTTCTTTTCCCCCGTGTCTGTAGTTGGTACTAATAGCTTTGAGGGAGAGAGGTAAGGTGAATTTTTTTTTAAGTTATTTGTTATCCAAAATGTGCTTGGTGGCTCTAAAATGAAAAAAATGTCACGTGAAAAACGGCTATTTTTCTGTTGCTCTTGAGACCTCACGCTGGGGATAATTCCTGGAACCCTGTAAGAATCATATTGAGCTGTGAGACAGCGTGGCAGTGCCTGTTCCAACAAGAGAAATAGGTTGATTGCTATCAAACAATGCTTTTATGTGAATACCAGTGAAAGCTGTAGAATATTCTGTGAGTTATTTAGTGGCAAGGCAATGAATGTCTGCAATAGCACATGGTGTTCCTCTTTAGAGCAAAAGTTGTGTTTTCCCTCCCCAAACAATTCAAAATAAAATCTGGAGTCACGGACAGAGAGTGCTCTTTTGTTGTGGTAACTGGGCGGTTCTAGTGTCAACCTGGGAAATTTAATAAATCTCCTCATCAACTTCATCACTGTAACATTTTGTCACAGTGAGGAACACACAAGAAGTTTGTTTGGTTTGCCTGTTTTTGTGGCTGTTGCTTTGCCCAAGATTTTTATTTCACTAACCTTGGATTCAGATCCTTTGGTTGAAGAGAAAAGAACACTCTAAATTTATTAGCTGATTAATTTGGAAAAAGTACACTTTGTATATTTTGGAATCTGAGAAGAATAGTCCTAATCACTCTCAATTCAGCATTGTAGCATGGGACAGGGTTGGTTTAGAAACCATGCTTTTAACGTCATCTATTTCTGACCTTACTGCACTCATTTCGATAGCTAGTCATTAATAAATTTGATTGATTTTGATATTGTTTTCTTTATCTGACTTTACCATTTCCCTGGTGCAGATTCAAATGAGTCAGTTAAAACAAAAATTGTGTCTAAAAGAAAAAAAGAGAAACAGAAGAGATTTGGATACTCCAATGTTGCTGGTTGTATAGATTCATTGAAGCAGGCTTTCAGCTGGGCAGGGTTGAGGTTGCTGGTCCAAGAGGGTTTACAGACCTAAATGTCAGTTGTGCTCCCAGTACCCTTGAATGACTCAGTGACCCTGGAGCCCAGAGACCATACAAATGGATTTAAGATTCTGAACTATGGCAAGTTTTTCTCATCAAATCCTTTGCTGTTATAAATGCAGTCTCCGTATCTAGGGAATGAGGACTAAATATTCCCCATGTCAAGGGAAAGCCCACCTCCTCTTCTTGAGACAGGCTGTTCTGATCCAAATAGACTCTTTGAATAAGTAGAATTCATGTCTTTCCTTGTTTATTAATTGATTTTAAAAGTTTCTAAGGTTCTAGTTCAGCAAATGGTACCTGCTCTGGGCCAGGTCCTACGTCAGCACACGTTTTTTCAGTTACTCCTTCCAGTTACCTTGTGGGATTAAATATATTTACTCCATTTACTGATGAGGAAACAGAGTCTCAGAGGGTGAGTATCCTAGCCACTGCACCATGCTGCATTGGGTTATAAGTGGGTAGAAAGTCCTCCTTTATTAACTCATTGTCCGTAAGTAATGCCTAAGGTAACTAATATACAATGTGCTAGGCACTGTACGCAGCGCCGGTGATACAAAGGTAGATGAGTCACTGATTTTGCCCTCAAGGGGACCCATACCGAATGGGAAGGTATGGATTTCATTTTTCAACAAATTTGAGTTGTTGTTTTTGTTGTTCTGAATCTCTTTTATTGCTTTTGCTTGGCTTTAAGAGTGTAGTTGCTATATGGCTCGTGCTGAGTAGGACCTGTGTGAATTGACTTAGGCAGAGCCTTTGCCCTGAACGTTTACACCTCATGACAGACATAATAGACATGGAGATGACTGCACAACTGTAAGGCAATGACAAATGTGCTCATTAGCAACGACAGCTAACTGAAGAATCTCAAATTTTGAAAAATACCATTTATCCAATACATAAAAGTAAACCTTTGAGTATCCAAAATAGAAGCCACCGAGTCTATTTACTAAAGCTCATGTGCTTTATTTGCAAGAAAACAATCCAGGCCCTCACTTTCAACCAGTTTATTCTTATCTCACGCAGAATTTTAACACAATTGGATATCTGCTTGCAGCTTATAGTACATTAAAAAAGAAACTTGTTTATCTTTGGGCATTGGCTGAACAAAAGAAGCGATTAGATTACCCCCAAAAAACTTATTAATAATTTTGCTGAAGGCTGATTTTATCCACTGGAACCGGGAGATAGTGCAGAAAATGTATTTAAAAGAGTTTAAAACAAACACATTTGATTTGGCTTTCCCATGAAGCGCATGACTGAGTTTGTCTGTTTTCAAAACCACCATACCTTTTACTGAGAGTAACTTCATCCTTTACCCTTTTGCTCCATTCCCTCTCATTTTTCATTGGTTGGTGTGCATGGCTCTTGTGTGTTGATAGCCCCAGTCAATCATTAACTGCCGAGTTTCTGCAAACTCAATGAGAGTGGCTTTTAGTCTTACACCCCCACACAGTTTCCCATGGACTTGAAGTGGAAAACATCAAGCTAGAGTTTCACCATCTTTTGGCAAAACAGTCTTTCCTGGAGTCTTGCCTAAGTTGCTTCATGTTGTCAGTCACTAGACTAGGCTTCTCCAGGGAACAGCTACTCTAATAAGAAAGGAGGCCCTACGAGGCAAAAGGAAACCAATGGCCACACTACGTTCAGAGACAAAATTGCTAGCCATCTTGGCAATGTGATTATGGATCTTGGCTTAAGAGCTTCCATTTCCAGGTGGTACATGAGTTACTTTGTTGACTTGTGAAGTCTTTTTTTTTTGAGTATGTGGCTAAATATTTCTGAGAGTGGATTTATAAATAGTATCTGATGATGACTCTGTTCTTGAGAGGGAAAAAGAAGAAGTGAAAAAGGGTACCAGGAGGACTTCATTTTGTCATTTTGAAGAATTATAATATGTTAGTTACCTAAGGAAAAGTGGATCTTTGAAACTGAAGGTGAGATATCAAATATAAATTCTTGTTTTTCTTTGAATAGTGTAGGAAAGGGATGTGTAGTGTTCTTGTCACTTTTAAGAATTACGTAGCTGAACACAGAGCAATGCAGAATCTTGACCAAATGTAGCAGAGTAAGACAAAAATGGGAAGAGCCAGAAATACAACGCAGATCTCTTGACTTGTGTTTACATGTTCTACAGGCTAGTCTCATGTTTTTATAACTCGTTTTGATAAGTTGCCCACTCCTTAAAGGTTAACATTTTATGACCAAATGACTGAGAAACATCTGTCTCTGAGTCAGGATGGTAAGAGAAGCACAGTATGAGGGATACCACTAGATAAGAACAAGGCAAGGAATACTAGACTTGGTATCACTCTCAAAGAATCTCTATGTCTAATGAAAAAACTTATATTTGATTCTTTTTCAGTGCTTCTTCTTGAAATCAGATATTTAAATTTAATGTAATTTTGTATTTAAAACAATTAATAGAATTGGGGGTTTATTTATCCAGTGATTAAGTGTCTGAGACACAAGTGGCCTTAAAAGTGATAAACATAGATGAGACTTACATTACAAAGTTCCTCAGCTGAATTTCTCTTTGACCACTCTGTATAATCACATTTGTATTTTCTAGAATTTTATACAGTTTACAGATGATCCAAATATTTTTCCCTTACCTTTTTCTTTCATAATGTTCAGTTCATAAAATCATCATCACCACCACCACCACCACCACCATCAGCATCTTCATCACTGCCCTTATTATTATTGAGAAGATGTTAAGCTCTTGACACATATTAACTCATTGATATCTCCCACTAATCCAATGAAGTAGATATTATTACTCTCCTGATTTCCAAGGCACAAAAAGTAATTGGCCCAAATTTATACAACTAGTATATATCATTGAGGACAGTCTTTTAAACGTTATTCTATAATGCTTTAGGCCTAGTGAGACCTTAGGGAAATTTTAATTTAGCCCCTTATTTTGCAAACTGAGAAGCTAAGGACCACTGTGAACTGACTTTCCTTTGGGCAATTCTTGGCAGAGCTTTGATTAGTACTCACATTTCCTGATTTCCGGTACAGGGATATTTCTAATACTGTACTTTGCCCTTATCTTCGAGGTGCTACAATCTTCACCAGAATGTCCACTTCATAAGGGGAAAAATATAGAAACAAAAGCACTTTGCTCTTCCATAAATAAAATGTTTGGTAGGAATGGAGACTTAGTCTATTGATTAAAATAGGATTCTTGGAATATTTTTATACTCATTGCTACCTGTGAGGTCCTGGTAACCTGGATATTTCATGGAAGGCATAGAATATTAACCATCTTTAGCCTTTTAGGGAAGCGATTTTTATCACCAGTGTCCTTAATTATGAAGGGTTGTAAAGTCCAGTTTTCTTATACCCCTTCTCTGTAATATCATTCACAAATGAGTCACGTTGAGTTATATCGTAAAAACACATAGTATACATTTCTCATATCTAAAACAATGAAGTTAAATAACCACATCCCTAGAATAAAGTTGAACAATACTTGAGTAGGTTTGAATGGGATTTGATTTGCCTTCTTCTGTCCTAGGAGAATTTCATAACTATCCAGGAGTAGTTCTTTAGGCATATGCAAGATAAGTGACTTCTTCTGAAAATGCAAAACTCATTGTTGGTTAATATCTGTTAAATACAACTAAAGATTCAAATACACCGAAGAAAAATGGAAAGCATGCTTTCTGCCAATTAATAGCTGGCATTCTAAAAAATCTGAAAGTGAAGGTCTTCTAGTATTTTGGGGTACTCAATTGTATTTAATTATGAAAACTATAGAACATGATTCTTCTTATAAACTGTATTAATTACAGAACATATTTCTGTATGAAATTGAATTAATTTTAAACCTTCTTTGTGGTAAGGAATTTGGATTATGAAGTACCCAAAGGACTTCATTATGAGGCAGCTTCATTTATAAGCAGGACATCAATCTACCTATTTTGCTTTTGAGCAAGACTGAAACTTATGGGTAAAATATTCCCTTGGGGTAAAGCAGATGCCTTCAGAAGCTGCATTAATAACTATTTGCAGTAACTGTTTATGATTCATGAGCTAAGCGGGGTTATTTTCCTATGGCTCACCAGACCATCTGTAAATTGGCCTGACACAGAGCTTCAAAGGAATAAATAAACAGTAAAAAATTCAGAGTTAGAATTGAGGCTGTTTTCTTAATGTGAAGTCCCAGTTGTTGCTGTTTTTAACCTAATCAAGTACTTTTCCTTTTCATTGAGGTCTAAATGTTGACTGTAGGTTAATTTCAGCATATAAGCCTTAACATATGGTAAACAAGTAAATATTTATTTTACATACTCTTCCTAAGGTTTGCGTATATTGCATATATTAAGTAAAAAATAAACATTGTTGGTTGAAAAGTATGTTGATATAATCTCTCTACAAAGGAGGCTTGCAATTTTAACTTTTTCAAAATAAAATTGCTCATATTCTTTGATCCAACAATTCCGCACTTAAGTATGATGGTACAGATATACAATCACCTGGGTGAAAATTGTATACATATAAAGATATTTTGCCAACATTTTACATAATGTATTTTCCCTTCAACTCTGTCCAACATAGTTTCTCTTTCTCTCTCTCTCATCATGGCCAAAATGGTAGATGAAAATGTAACCTCATTATGATTTTGTTTACTACTTTTTTTTTTTTGCCAGCCATGCAGCTTGTGGGATTTTAGTTCCCTGACCAGGGATCAAACTTGGGCCGGTGGTAATGAGAGCGCAGAGTCCTAACCACTGGACTACCAGGGAATTCCCTGTTTACTATTTTTAAAAAGTATCAGTGAGGGTGAACAATAATTCATATATTTAATAATCATTTGTATTATCTTTTCTATTAATATTTATCTTCCATTTCCCCCAATCTGATTCTTAGATTTTTCTTATTGAGTTACGTGAACTCGTTACATTTAAGGCTATTGGTTGTCTAATAGTGGTGTTGGTTGCAAATTCCCACCCTCTCCTCCCCAAAATTATCATTTGTCATTTGACTTTTGGTCATTATTGCAATGCAGAAAGTTTTTATTTTTATGTAGTAGAATTTATCATCTATTTTTAGTGGTTTCTGAGTGTTTTTTTTTAAACATCTTTATTGGAGTATAATTGCTTTACAATGGTGTGCCAGTTTCTGCTGTATAACAAAGTGAATCAGCTACACATACACATATGTCCCCATATCTCCTCCCTCGTGCGTCTCCCTCCCACCCTCCCTATCCCACCCCTCTAGGTGGTCACAAAGCACTGAGCTGATCTCCCTACGCTATGCGGCTGCTTCCCACTAGCTAGCTATTTTACATTTGGTAGTATATGTAAGTCCATGCCACTCTCTCACGTCGCCCCAGCTTACCCTTTCCCCTCCCCCTGTCCTCAAGTCCATTCTCTATGTCTGCGTCTTTATTCCCGTCCTGCCCCTAGTTTCGTCCAAACCATTTTTTTAGATTCCATATATATGTGTTAGCACACAGCGTTTGTTTTTCTCTTTCTGACTTACATCACTCTGTATGACAGACTCTAGGTCGATTCACGTCACTACAAATAACTCAATTTGTTTCTTTTTATGGATGAGTAATATTCCCTTGTATATATGTGCCACATCTTCTTTATCCATTCATCTGTCAGAGGACACTTAGGTTGCTTCCATGTCCTGGCTATTGTAAATAGGGCTGCAATGAACATTTTGGTACATGACTCTTTCTATGTTTTTCTCAGGGTATATGCCCAGTAGTGGGATTGCTGGGTCATATGGTAGTTCTATTTTTAGTTTTCTAAGGAACTTCCATACTGTTCTCCATAGTGACTGTATCAATTTACATTCCTACCAACAGTGCAAGAGGGTTCCCTTTGCTCCACACCCTCTCCAGCATTTATTGGTTGTAAATTTTTTGGTGATGGCCATTCTGACTGGTATGAGGTGATACCTCATTGTAGTTTTGATTTGTATTTCTCTAATGTTAGTGATGTTGAGCATCCTCACGTGTTTGTTGGCAATTTGTATATCTTCTTTGGCAAAATGTCTATTTAGGTCTTCTGCCCGTTTTTGGATTGGGTTGTTTTGTCTTTTTCATATTGAGCTGCATGAGCTGCTTGTAAAGTTTGGAGATTAATTCTTTGTCAGTTGCTTCATCTGCAAATATTTTCTCCCATTCTGAGGGTTGTCTTTTCGTCTTGTTTATGGTTTCCTTTGCTGTGCAAAGCTTTTAAGTTTCATTAGGTCCCATTTGTTTATTTTTGTTTTTATTTCCATTTCTCTAGGGAGGTGGGTCAAAAAGGATCTTGCTGTGATTTATGTCATGGAGTGTTCTGCCTATGTTTTCCTCTAAGAGTTTTATAGTGTCTGGCCTAACATTTAGGTCTTCAATCCGTTTTGAGTCTATTTTTGTATATGGTGTTAGGGAGTGTTCTAATTTCATTCTTTTATATGTAGCTGTCCAGTTTTCCTAGCATCACTTATTGAAGAGCCTGTCTTTTTCCATTGTATATTCTTGCTTCCTTTATCAAAAATAAGGTGACCATATGTGTGAGGGTTTATCTCTGGGCTTTCTATCCTGTTCCATTGATCTATATTTCTGTTTTTGTGCCAGTACCATACTGTCTTGATTACTATAGCTTTGTAGTATAGTCTGAAGTCAGGGAGCCTGATTCCTCCAGCTCCGTTTTTCTTTCTCAAGATGGCTTTGGCTATTCGGGGTATTTTGTGCTTCCATACAAATTGTGAAATTTTTTGTTCTAGTTCTGTGAAAAATGCCATTGGTAGTTTGATAGGGATTGCACTGAATCTGTAGATTGCTTTGGGTAGTATAATCATTTTCACAATGTTGATTCTTCCAATCCAAGAATGTGGTATATCTCTCCATCTGTTTGTTTCATCTTTCATTTCTTTCATCAGTGACTTATAGTTTTCTGCATACAGGTCTTTAGTGTCCTAGGTTTATTCCTAGGTATTTTATTCCTCTTGTTGCAGTGGTAAATGGGAGTGTTTCCTTAATTTCTCTTTCAGATTTTTCAACATTAGTTATAGGAATGCAAGAGATTTCTGTGCATTAATTTTGTATCCTGCTACTTTACCAAATTCATTGATTAGCTCTAGTAGTTTCCTGGTAACATCTTTAGGACTCTGTATATATAGTATCATGTCATCTACAAACAGTGACAGCTTCACTACTTCTTTTCCAATTTGGATTCCTTTTATTTCTTTTTCTTCTTTGATGGCTGTGGTTAAAAATTCCAAAACTATGTTGAATTGTTGAATAATAGTGGTGAGAGTGGGCAACCTTGTCTTGTTCCTGATCTTAGTGAAAATGATTTCAGTTTTTCACCATTGAGAACGATGTTGGCTGTGGGTTTGTCATATATGGCCTTTATTATGTTGAGGTAAGTTCCCTCTATGCTTACTTTCTGGAAGGTTTTTATCATAAATGGGTGTTGAATTTTGTTGAAAGCTTTTTCTACATCTATTGAGAGAATCATATGGTTTTTTTCCTTCAATTTATTAATATGGTGTATCAAATTGATTGATCTGCATATATTGAAAAATCCTTGCATTCCTGGGATAAACCCCACTTGATCATAGTGTATGATCCTTTTAATGTGTTGTTGGATTCTGTTAGCTAGTATTTTGTTGAGGATTTTTACGTCTATGTTCATAAGTGATATTGGCCTGTAGTTTTCTTTCTTTGTGACATCTTTGTCTGGTTTTGGTATCAGGGTGGTGGTGGCCTCGTAGAATGAGTTTGGGAGTGGTACTTCGTCTGCTATATTTTGGAAGAGTTTGAGAAGGATAGGTGCTAGCTCTTCTCTAAATGTTTGATAGAATTTGCCTGTGAAGCCATCTGGTCCTGGGCTTTTGTTTGTTGGAAGATTTTTAATCACAGTTTCAATTTCAGTGCTTGTGATTGGTCTGTTCATATTTTCTATTTCTTCCTGGTTCAGTCTTGGAAGGTTGTGCATTTCTAAGAATTTGTCCATTTCTTCCAGGTTGTCCATTTTATTGGCATATAGTTGCTCGTAGTAATCTCTCATGATCCTTGTATTTCTGCAGTGTCAGTTGTTACATTTCCTTTTTCATTTCTAATTCTGTTGATTTGAGTCTTCTCCCTTTTTTTCTTGATGAGTCTGGCTAATGGTTTGTCAATTTTTTTGTCTTCTCAAAGAACCAACTTTTAGTTTTATTGACCTTTGGTATTGTTTCCTTCATTTCTTTTCCATTTATTTCTCATCTGATCATTATGATTTCTTTCCTTCTGCTAACTTTGGCTTTTATTGTTCTTCATTCTCTAATTGCTTTAAGTGTAAGTTTAGGTTGTTTATTTGAGATGTTTCTTGTGTCTTGAGGTAAGATTGTATTGCTATAAACTTCCCTCTTAGAACTGCTTTTGCTGCATCCTATAGGTTTTGGGTCGTGTGTTTTCATTGTCCTTTGTTTCTAGGTATTTTTTGATTTCCTCTTCTATTTCTTCAGTGATCTCTTAGTTTTTTAGTAGTGTATTGTTTAGCCTCCATATGGTTGTGTTTTGTACAGATTTTTTCCTGTAATTGATATATAGTCTCATAGCGTTGTGTTCAGAAAAGATACTTGATATGATTTCAATTTTCTTAAATTTGCTAAGGATTGATTTGTGACCCAAGATATGATCTATCCTGGAGAATGTTCCATGAGCACTTGAGAAGAAATTGTATTCTGTCATTTTTGGTTGGAATGTCCTATAAATATCAGTTAAGTCCATCTTGTTTAATGTATCATTTAAGGCTTGTGTTTCCTTATTTATTTTCATTTTGGATGATCTGTCCATTGGTGAAAGTGGGGTGTTAAAGTCCCCTTCTATGATTGTGTTACTGTCAATTTCCCCTCTTATTGCTGTTAGCATTTGCTTTATGTATTGAGGTGCTCCTATGGGTACATAAATATTTACAATTGTTATATCTTCCTCTTGTATTGATGTCTTGATCATTATGTAGTGTCCTTCTGTGTCTCTTGTAACAGTCTTTATTTTAAAGTCTATTGTGTCTGATATGAGAATTGCTACTCCAGCTTTTTTTTGATTTCCATTTGCATGGAATATCTTTTTCCATCCCCTCACTTTCAGTCTGTATATGTCCCTAGGTCTGATGTGGGTGTCTTGTAGACAGCATATATACGTGTCTTGTTTTTGTATCCATTCAGCCAGTCTATGTCTTTTGGTTAGAGCACTTAATCCATTTATATATAAGATAGTTATTGATATATATGTTCCTATTACCATTTTCTTAATTGTTTTGGGTTTGTTATTGTAGGTCTTTTCCATCTCTTGTGTTTGCTGCCTAGAGAAGTTCCTTTAGCATTTGTTGTAAAGCTGGTTTGGTGGTGCTGAATTCTTTTAGGTTTTGCTTCTCTGTAAAGGTTTTAATTTCTCCATTGAATCTGAATGAGATCCTTGCTGGGTAGAGTAATCTTCATTGTAGGTTTTTCCCTTTCATCATTTTAAATATGTCCTGTCACTTCCTTCTGGCCTGCAGAGTTTCTGCTGAAAGATCAGCTGTTAACCTTATGGGGATTCCCTTGTGTGTTATTTTTCTGTTGCTGCTTTTAATATTTTTTCTTTGTATTTAATTTTTGGTAGTTTGATTAATATGTGTCTTGGTATGTTTCTCTTTGGATTTATCCTGTATGGGACTCTCTGCGCCTCCTGGACTTGATTAACTGTTTCCTTTCCCATATTAGGGAAGTTTTCAAGTATAATCTCTTCAAATATTTTCTTACTCCCTTTTCGTTTCTCTTTCTCTTCTGGGACCCCTATAATTCGAATGTTTGGGCATTTAATGTTGTCCCAGAGGTCTCTGAGACTGTCCTCAGTTCTTTTCATTCTTTTTTCTTTATTCTGCTCTGTAGTAGTTATTTCTACTATTTTATCTTGCAAGTCACTTATCCATTCTTCTTTCTCAATTATTCTGCTATTGATTCCTTGTAGAGAATTTTAAATTTCATTTATTGTGTTATTCATCATTGTTTGTTTGCTCTTTAGTTCTTCTAGGCCCTTGTTAATCATTTCTTGCATTTTGTCTGTTCTATTTCCAAGATTGTGGATCATCTTTACTATCATTACTCTGAATTCTTTTTCAGGTAGACTGCCTATTTCCTCTTCATTTGTTTGGTCTGGTGGGTTTTTACCTTGCTCCTTCATCTGCTGTGTGCTTCTCTGTCTTCTCATTTTGCTTAACTTACTGTGTTTGGGGGTCTCCTTTTCGCTGGCTGCAGGTTCGTAATTCCCATTGTTTTGGTGTCTGTCTCTAGTGGCTAAGTTTGGTTCAGTGGGTTGTGTAAGCTTCCTGTTGGAGGGGACTAATGCCTGTGTTCTGGTGGATGACGTTGGATCTTGTTTTTCTGGTGGCCAGGACTGAATCCTGTGGTGTGTTTTGGGGTGTCTGTGACCTTTTTATGATTTCAGGCAGCCTCTCTGCTAATGGGTGGGGCTGTGTTCCTGTTTTGCTAGTTGTTTAGCATAGGGTGTCCAGCACTGTAGCTTGTTGGTCGTTGAGTGGAGCTGGGTCTTAGTGTTGAGATGGAGATCTCTGGGAGAGCTTTTACTGTTTGATATTATGTTGAGTCGCGAGGTCTCTGGTGGACCAACGTCCTAAACTTGGCTCTCCCACCTCAGAGGCACTGGCGTGACACCTGCCCAGAGCACTAAGTCCCTATCAGCCACACAGCTTGGGAACTTCATGTTAGTCTGGTGGTCAAGACTCAGCTCTTTCACCACCATGGTCCAGGTTCAATCCCCCATTAGGGAACTAATATCTGAAAGCAGATGGTTTCTATAGTGACAAGATACATCCACACTGGTGTTGACTGAAAGGAACATATCTCAGACCTAACAGAGGACACAGAGGATGGATATCTTTGGGAATCTTTCTTTTCTCCAGCCTTTCTGTCCTTGGTCCTGGCTGTGGACCCTGCAGTGCCTGGTAAACTGGCTCTCATCCTTCAGCGTGGTCTGGGAGTCCCTGGAGAACACAGAGTTAGACCGAAGGATGAGAGTGCCTTTGTAGAAGTCCACAAATCCTGTAGCGTATTTCCAGCCTAACAGGCATACGGCCCTTCACCTGCGGCTGGCAGCATAGCATGCCGAAATTCGAATTTCGTGCGTCTGGCGAGCTGGTGCAGCATCCAAGATATATTTTTTAATAAGCTAAAATAGGGACTTCCCTGGCAGTCCAGTGGTTAAGACTGGGTGCTCCCAGTGCAGGGGGCACGGATTCGATCCCTGGTTGGGGAACTAAGATCCCGCATTTTGCATGGCGCGGCCAGACACCGAATCTGCCATCTGCCAGCACCTTGATCTTGGACTTCCCAGCCACTCCCGTTGTCCATCTTTGCTCAGCCAGGGTGGAGACATGTTCCTGCCCCTATGGCCCGAGAGACTGCACAGTGACTGCCTGAGTTTGTTTGATAATTAGAAAGATCATGTCATGTTCCATGTTGTTTAACAAAATCACTTGATCTTTTTAGCACTTCTACAGATTAATATTTTTTCACATTTAGATCTTATGTCCATCCAGAAATCCATATCAAGTTTCAAATTTACTCATACTGATTTAATGCCCAACGTACATGACACAAACCCCTACTTAACTAGATTTGAGGACCTCAGCCACTGTGTTAGTGTCCTTCAGTTTTTTTCTGGATATTCTCATAGGGGTTATTTCATGAACATCTGATATGAGGCAGGATAATTTCTTGGCTATAATTATAGCTTCTGAAATCAGACAGGTTTTGATTTGAAATCTGGTTCTGCTATTTACTAGCTGTGGCATATTCAGAAAATGTGAGTAGTTGCTGAAGGTCATAGCAGTAATAAGACATACATCATAAGATTACTGGGAATATTAAATGAGATGATACATGTCATCCTGATAAACCTAACTGGCAATATTTGGAATGATTATCATCATCAACATATTAATGTGATTATTAATAATTAATAATAATGTTATTATTGTTATTATCATTAAAGTCAGTTTGCTGGATAGAACCCCAATTGTGATAGCTTCCTCTGCTGATCTAGAGAGAGCCCAAGTGATGCCAAAGGTAAACATAGTGGGAATGTCATTGTTTAAGGTAGTGTCTCTAAACATGCCACACTCCCAGAGCCACACGATTTTAGAGCTGGATTATATGGAAAATTGTTGACTGCACATTGCCACATGGGCCCTGAAGAACCTGGCCTGCCTACCAAGCTTTTCAAGAAGGCTGAAGACCCACATTCATCTAATTATGAGATTCAAACCCAGGCCAGTAGGCCTGGTGAGTAACCGGTATAGAAAATAGAGCAGAGGGACTTCCCTGCTGGTCCAGTGGTTAAGAATCACCCTCCAATACAGGGGACATGGGTTCGACTCCTGGTCAGGGAACTAAGATCCCACATGCAGCGGGGCAACTAAGCCTGCACACTGCAACTAGAGAGAAGCCCACGCGCCACAACTACTGAGCCCGTGCACCACAACTAGAGAAGCCCTCATGCTGAAACTAGACAGAAGCCCGCATGTCACAATGAAGACCCAGGGCAACCAAAAAAAAAAGAGAAAATAGAGAAGAATAGTATATTTATAACCCTGAAAGAGGTAAAACTTTCCTGGGATTCACAAAATTCAGAAGTTATAAAGGAAAGCATCAACTGATTTTAGTATTTAAAAGTTCAGAATTTCTGTGCAATAGATGTCAAAATTAAAGTCAAAAGACAATTGTCAACCTGACAAAAATTTTTTGCAACATATGGGCATAAAATGATATCAGCCTTAATATCTAAAAATTTCATGCCAATTAAGATGGGAAAAAACAACCTAATAGAAATTCAAGAAATTACAAATGATTAATAAACATGTGAAAAATGTTCGAATGCAAATTCAAACAGAGATATATTTTTGCCCTTAGCTAGACAAACATTTAAAATATTTGTAATAGCCAAGAGCATATAGGTATATTGCAGGTAGAATATAGTTTGGGAGTACCTAAAAAATTATACATTCACTTTGAATTGGCAAATGCCACTTCTAGACATCTTTTGTACATACATGTGTGCACTAAGATATAGGATTAAGAGAATTAATTGCCACATCATAAAAAATATAGAAACAATATAAATATCCATCAACAGAAGAATGGTTGATATGGAATGCTATACAATGGTTAAAAATCATGTGGTAAATTCTAATAAGGAACGGTTTCCCAAACATACTGCTGTATGAAAATGCAAGTTGCAGAACAAAATGTATAGTGTGATTCCAGAAGTGATAAGAAATCCTCCAGACAAAAGTATATATAGTGTATATAGCTATGTAGAAGAATGTCTGGAAAAGTCATACGTAAAGGTTAGTTTAGAGTGCTTCTGTTAAGGAAAGTGGGATCCTCTGAGGAGAGGGAGGTGGAGAGGTAGGGGAGAGAGTATGGGAGATTTTCACTTCTTATTCTCTATATCTCTCTGTGGTTTAAAGGTTTATGACTAGAATGTATTCAAGTACTTGTGTATCTGAAACTTAACAAAAATGACATCATGGTTATCCTTACACAGTACTGCTTGCTGCAAAGTTTAATGGAATAGTTTCTTCTAAAATCTCACCTAAGATGATTTATAGTTTCAGAATACAGTTGGAAAACCAATTATGAGATCACAAATAATCAGGGTGTATAGCAGGATTGCTCACAAACCACTAAATTTAGGACTGGTTTGCCAGCAGCACATGTTTGAAGATAAGGCCGAAGTCCTTGTTAGAGCTGGTGCCGGTTATAATGAGGTGATTTTGCTGACAAACTGAACCCAGCCCCATCATACTAAATTCTGCACTGCAGCAAGTAGTGTCACATTCTGGGATGGGCTTTCTTTCTCTGCTGCAATCCTACTGAACTTTTGCTCTTTAACATATAAGAAAAACGGTGGCAGAATGAAATTTCCCTGGTATCATTAAAATTGTGAAACTGACTTACAGTTGTTTGGCAAAGCCATTGCATAAGAACATAATTTTTCTTGAAATTTCATGAGAAAAAGCTTGATGCCCTCATATTCATGAATTTTCTCCCTCTAAGAATGGCCTTTTTGGTCTGTCATTTGTTTTCCTGCTTTTGACAAAGACAGAGGTCCAAAAAATATTTCACTTTCCTCTTGTCTGTACACACTATCTGCACAAGCAAAGCAAGAGTGAAAACACCATGGTAAACAGCAGTGATATTCATCTGTAGCAGCAGGGAATGAAGAGGACTGTGACAAAATAGTAAGTGCACGCCCCATCCAAAGAGGCAGCTTCGTTCAGTTCCAGCTGGTTGTTATCATGTTGGAATGGAAGTCCAGTGCTGCAGATTTTCTAATTTTTAAGGAGAAGCCAAAAAAAAAATTCTGAGTTTATGTGGTTATTAAATATTGGGAAATATAAACTATAAATACAAAATATAATGTGTAAAAATCACTTAGCCAGCCCTGTAAAACATATGAAAACCAAATTTAGCTTGTGGGCCACCACTTTGCAACTCTGGATTCATGTCATTCTTTTTGTCCTGAATGCTCTGCATCATGGGTTCCCAAACATGGCAGTGCAAAAGGATTCTCTATGGAAGTTATTAAAAGCCCAGACTATCAGGCCCCATTCAGTGTACTAAACTTGTAATTACATTTTTAACAAGTTCCTCTATTAACTGTATACAGCTTGCCCAACAAGAGCTTTTGAATAGCTGCCTATCAGCTACAATTGGAATAGCAGATGAAATCCATCTTGAATGCAAATCGCAATCTATTAATGGTGGTTGCCCAGGGCACTGATTTGAGGAGAACTGTCTGAGTGTGACCAGGTTCAGTGGGGAGATTGATGATCTGTTAGTGATGTCTACCTTGGGCATAGACAGGGAGAAATGCGGTACATGTGCAGTTTCTTTGCTGACCATGACCAATTGGTGAGGATCTGTGCTTTTAAAAATAATATTTAAATAGCTCCATGATGTGGCCTCACCTTCTTCTCTGGTCTCATCATCTACTATATCCTGCCTCATATGTGAATCTCCAGTAACAAAGTATCTGTTGCTTCCCATATGTGTCGTTCTGTTTCACTGCTCTGTGGCTTTGCTCCTGCACTTTCCGTCCCTTATGCCCTCCCTTTCTGGCTGACTCTACTCCCTGGGTAGGGCTCAGCTTGGACATCTTCTTCCAGAGGAGGATTTTTCTGACTTCTTCTCCCTCCCTCTTTATTTCAGGATGGGTTAAGTGCCTTGTGCTTCCTCATATGAGTGTCCTAAGAATATCTCCATCATAGTATTTGTTTCATATTATTAAAACCATCAGCTTACACTTGACATTTCTTTCCCAAACTTGAAGCTTTCCCATCTTGAATATTTTATTCATATATGTATAAACACACAATGTATCATCAATTACATAACTAAACTACATCTGATATATCTGTAGTGCTGAATTAATGTTTATTAAATTGAACTTAGCCATTTTTATTATGGATAGCCTTATATTATATATATTTGTATTGGAGACTTATCTTTCTTGCTGAATCTTATCTTGCTTAAACATAGATGTTAAAAAATGTTGAAGCGTAGAAGCGCCTTAGAAATTATCTTATTAATATATTTCTCTTGTAATTATACACAAGAGGAAAATGAGGTTAGGAGAGGAGAGAAGCCTATGTGGTTAAGCTTAATTTCTGGAATCATACTGTCAGGGTTCAAATCCTGGTTCACCACTTGCTAGCTACGGGAACTTAACTGTAAATTCTGAGCTTCACTTTTTTTGATGCGAGGATGAGGCCGATAATATTAAGTCCTTAAGAGGGATAATATGTTGTTTCAATGAGAAAACCTCTTTTTTTACGCTTGGTAAAATTCTTATCATGTTTCAAGCACTAACTGCATGTTACTTGTAGTTTGCCCCTAAAATACATAGTAGTTAGTGAAAGAACCAGAAGAAGAACCCAAGTTTTCTGACTTTCATTCCAGTTACGTTAACAGTTTAATTAATCCAGTTTTGGCACTGGCCTTGCCCCCCAAACACCTAATACTTAGCAAGAGGGCTAAGCAATGAGGGCTTTTTGCTGGAGCCTTTAAAAGTGCGTGCAAGGTAAAGGGAAAGCATTCTTAAGCAAAAACAAAACAAAATGAGAACAATGACAGAAATTTGGACTAGATGAATAGACAAATTCTTTTTCTCACATGTAATACATTCTGCAAAACATTTAGATAAGCCACTGAATACATTTCAAGTCAAGTTTGCTTCGGTGGTTTAAAAAAAATCATCCAAGGTGAGTTGGAGGGAAACATGTCTGGCTGTGTCCTCTCAATGACAACGTGCTTGTAAAATGGCGAACATTTGGGAGTTCTTGATAAAATCATGACAATCATTTGAGCCATAATCATAGTGAATAGTGTCAATAAATTATTCTTTTAAACATTGTCTGTAGCATTACATAATGTTCAAGTTCTTGTTTTTAAATCAATTCTACAGGATTCTCACTAATCTAAAGAAACCAAAAATATTTTACCATTGCAGTGGGACAACCAATTGCTCATCAGTTCAGCTTTGTATAGAATGTTCTATTCAATGTAATGTCTGGCATCCATTTTCTTGCCTTGCCTACAATATCCTCTATCAAGGCTTCAAGACATTATTTAATGTTAGCCATGCTCACTGGAAACTGATTAGTTTGATCATATATATAATCAAATAATCAGTTTTTAACAGATGGTTTTAATGGATATGTTTTTAATATATATTATTTTAAAATTAATCTGTTTTAATATATAGCATCAAAAGGTTTTTGATAATTCCAATATTGAAGTTGACAGAAATCATTGTGTTTTTATTGAAAACAATAATGCTTAACTATAGATTTAGATCAGTATATCGTAGGAACCTAAATCCTTTAAAAAAAGGGATATATGTTACCTGTGCAGAGTTGAGGCTGGCATGGTACCTTGGTTCTTTATGACAATGTGATCTACCAAACCAATGCTGAGACTGCCCACCTCCAATTCTTTTGTTAATGAGTAAGAACTGTGTCATATTCCTACCACAGGACAAAGGGGAGTGACTTAGGCCAATGATAATTTAGTCCACAGGGCTGGACACATTGCAACCAACAAATCAGAAAGAAGGAGATAATGAGCAATGGGGCAGTAACCAAAGGTGTGTGCTGCATCACCTCTAGAAATCAATTTGAAGAATAGATCCTAGTGCTAGGATGATGAGTGTTTTCTCACGCCACGGTGGCATTCCTAATGATCAGGCATTCATGTTCGTAAACAGCTTGGAGGATAAAGGTGTGCAGAAGTAATAACTAACATGAATTTAGCTGTGGTAATAAGATACATACCATTTAAAAACTGCTCTAGTATCTATGCAAATATGATACGTATTTAGGGAAACTTTTATTATTTCAGTTCACCAACTGGTGCTAGTTAATAAGAGTTTTAGTTAATAAATAGGATTAGTGTTACACCAAGAGTCTCAGGAAATAATAGTTGTTCCCAAACCTGGCTATGAAGCTGAATCACATGGACTTGAGAAATTCCAAGAACTTGTGGGATAGATGAAGAGGTGTTAGTATGAAAGGTGGAATGGTCCAAGGTATTTTTAATTTGAGCAATAAAAAAGCTTTGAGATATTTTGTGACCTACAGAGTTTAGAGTAACACCGTATGAAATAAACACGCCTGCCCTGAGCACGCTGGTATTCTTAAAAGGGGAATAAAACGTACTCAGGTGTGAATAGAAACCCTCATTAAAAAAATGGAACAAACTCGCTTGTGTTTGCCTTTATCCAGTGGTTCTTAACTTTCTTGGTTCAAGGGCCTCATTGAGAATCTGATCAAGGTTATGGAACACTTCCCAGAGAGATGCACATTTGCATATTCACACAGTGCTTTGAATATTAATACTCCCTTCTCTAATGTTCTTGGTCTTATTAGAAAAACCGAAACAGCATAACTAATAACTAACAACAGATACGATTGATCAAGTCCTTACCAGTTTTCCAAGTTCTACCTAGATCTACTGAATTAGAAGCTTCAGGGGCTCAAAAATACGTAATTTCATAACGTCCTTTTGTTGTTTCTGATGAAATTAATTGGATCCCTCTTGATTAGTCAGAGAAACAAGGGCTTTAGAGTCAGACAAACTTGAGTTAAAAAATCAAAACTTTACATTCAATGAGCAAGGAAGTCACTTAAACACTGTGTCTTAGTCCCTCTCACCTATAGAATGTGAAAGGCAGCTGTCCTCACAAGAGTGTGATAAAAATAATATGATATAATGTATGACAGGCTCAGAGCATGCCCCTAGCATATAGTAAGCACTATATGCATCTTTTCTTTATCGTAGATACTCATAAGGGGCCTGATTTGTTTGCAGTGAGGATATTGTCCTAATATTAAATAATTCCTTGAGATAAAAAATTCAGAAAACAGAAATCGTGATACTAAAACCAAGATAAAATAGCAAAGGCAAGAGCTGCAGATGGCTTTTATTTGAGTCACATAATGTATAAACATATTATCACGGCAGAGCTTCAGAAAACAAAGCTCATTCCTCCCCAGATGCACAGGTCTCATCTTTAACCTTAATTTTGCAAGGCTTCTGGAAGGTTTCCAATTCTTAAAGCTTTTAAATTTTCATGTCAATATAGTGAATTCTTGGTTGTGTGAAAGGAGACACAAGTGTTCAGAATGGTTCTGAATTGGGAAAAGGATAATATAAATCATGTTTTATGTCTAGCAACAAACCTTTGAGCATGATGCAATAAACACTGTGGAGAAGAGTTAAGATTTAGAGATGTACCCCGATTGTTTGGTCAACCAAAAAAGAATATTCTTATTGGAAACATTAGCTTTAAAAAGGATAAAAATGGGGGGTCTGGGTTAGGCAAAAAAAAAAAAGAACAGTAGCGGCATTGGGTGAAATAACTGAGAAAATGGAAAAGGAGGAAACAGCCAAAAACAGGGAAGCAGTGATGACTGCTGGCATTTTGGGAGAGATTTTAAAGTAATTTTGCATAGCTCAGTAACTTACTTGGGAGGTTTTCTCTCGCTTCTTAGGTTAATGTATCTTTGATACATCCAAGAATCTAAGAGATGGGTCAGGAGAGTTAAGATCAATGATGGAGTGTCCCGAAATAGAATCAGATCACTAAAAGAGCTTAGTGACATTTAGTGACCCATGAGGCCACTATTGTCTCTGAGAGAATCAACATATGAGATAAATATTTGCCCTGAGCTGGTGAGTGTCCTCTCAAAATGTTGAGTGCAGAACCATGGCTGTGAGTCAGTACTTTCACAGAGAACAGAGCCAACACGTGTTTGCTTTTTTTCCGTGGTCTTTATGTTTTCCACCCATGGACTTCACTGAAAATCTGACAAAAGATTTTATATGCCCTTCCTAGAGAAATTGTTTACATTTACATATAAGCATAGTTTTTTGTTGTTTGATCGCCACTTCTCTAATGTTCTTGGTCGTCTAGGGAAATATAAACAATGTAACAAGTAATAATACCTTCAATTATTAATTAAGCTAATAATAACTAATAGTTACCATTAATTAAGTCCTTACTGTGGTAAGGACATTGTGCTAAGCCCTTTATATGCATTACCTCATTTAATCCTCACCTTGACCCTATGAATTAAATAATATTATGGACCCCATTTTATAGATGAGAAAACTGAGGCTTAGAGAACTTAAATAGCTTGCTTAAAGCTCTACGGCTAGCAAGTGGCAGAGCCTAGAATCAAACTGAGGTCCGTGTGGTGCCAGTGCATATAATCGTAAACACTCCTTCATAATACTTCTAATTTTTTTATAGAATTTTTTTATAGGCACTTGAGATCCCATATTCCAACCTGGGCTCTAAAAGATTAGTGAACCTTCTGAATTTATACATTGTGTGCGTGTGTGTGCGATGTTTGTTTTTCTGGAGATCGATAGCTTTAAGCGGATTCCCTTAGGATACCTCATCTAAAACAGTAAAGAGTCAGTCATCTAGCTCTGTCAGATTTTAGCTGTGGATTAAGTTAGGCCATCATAGAGCCACATATTTGGGCCACATTGACCGTCTTCTCTCCACTTCTGTCATCTCACAGAATGAGAGATGTTATTGAGTTGTTTTTGGAATAATGCCCTAGTCTTGAATTGAAGAATACTGCCAGAAACAGATGTATAAAATCTACGACTGCATTTGCTTTAGGAATATTTTTGAGTATATTTTAAATATACTCAAATATTTTAAATATTTAAAATGTTTAAAAATACCTCCAGTGTCTTCTAAACGAAACCTCAACCAACAAATTACTTTTAGAAGAGAGAATATACCTTCCTTATGCATAATAAAGAAAGTAATGATGTATCCCTTTACGCAAAAGCCAAAATTTCAGACTCGAATCTGCAATCCAACTTTAGTACTTTTGGAGGGGTCTTTGGCTTGCATACTTGAATTTTATCTCACCCTCAGTTATAGTCATCTACTCTGATTTGTATTTTCCCTTGTTTTTTGTGTGTGTGTAAATAAATATATATATTTCATTTCATGAATTTTTGTTTTTGGCGGGAGAAGGATTTATTACTTGCAGCAAGTAGGGAGAACACAAGGGATCTTTCCTAAAGCAGTGTCTCCATTCCATGAATTCTTGTAAAGCGTCTGAAATTCTTTATGGAACACTGAGGAATATAAATTAAAAATTTAAGTTTTCCTCCTTCTTCCTTTTCTATCACTTCATGCCTAAAAAGAGGCAGAGCTTTAAGACCTTGCAGATGTTTGTTCTTTAATGCCTTCACCGACAAAGATCATTTTCAAGGAAATGATCCCCAGTTAGGGCAAAATAGCAGATTAAAATAATACAAATGCCTTCAATGACAAACACTTTTCTTACTGATTAACTTAGCAGAGGACCATATCTTGCTTCCCTCCTCCCCTACAAATATTTTCTCAGGCAAAAATGGATTTCTTTCATTCACGACTGGATTTTCTGAGAAGTAGCTGTATTGTAGCTATTTTGTGTTGTGAATCTAATAAAGCCACATGGTTTAAACCCAGATTTGAAGGGGCAAAGTTCTCTTCCGGTTGTGTATACTTGAGTACCTGAATGTGAAGTCTAGCCCAGTGAAAAGATCAACACACCAGCTCAGGCGTTAGCTAATATGCTGGTATTTATGCATAGAGTTAACATTTGGCTCAAGAAAGAACTTTGAATTTTCTTAATCAGTTAAAACAAGTAATTGGTTAAGAGTCTAAACCTTGGTGCCATAGAGCATGATTCTTGAAAACATTTTAGGTCAGGTTGAACCAATTATGAACTCTGCTGGGAAACTGTAAAAAATCAGGAAAAACTTTAAGACAGCTACAGTGGGTGTCTGTTCTGAAAAAAATGTATACAGAAAATCTTTTCCACTGCCTTGCATACCAAGAGAACTCTCAAATTTTTGCTTCTCATCAAGATCAGTCTTATAAACCCTACACTTACATATCTCACTACTGGTTCCTCAGCTCTAACGCATGTCTCATCATTTCGAACTCAGTATCTGAAGTGGAATTCATACACATCCAACCTGACTCTTTTTCTTAAGTATAGTTGATTTACAATGTTGTGTTAGTTTTAGATGTACAACAAAGTGATTCGGTTATGCATATATATATATATATATATATATATATAAAATATATACTTTTTCAGATTCTTTTCCCTTATAGGTTATTACAAAATATTGAGTATAGTCCTTGTGCTATACAGCAGGTTCTTGTTGGTTATCTATTTAATATATAGTAGTGTATATATGTAAATCCAACCTGACTCTTCTCAGTGTTCCCTCTCTGAGTGAATGGCCCACCCAGGGCAGGCATCAGAACACTGAGGGATACCTTGAATCATTCCTCTCCTTTCCTGTCTCCCCCTCCTCTTTCAACAAACTGCTCTTTTTTCTATTTCCTTTGTCAAAATTTGTTCCTGCCAAGAGTCTTTTTTCAGCCAGATGACTGAGCAATCCTCCTGGCTGGTGACCTAGATTTCACTCTTGCCTAGGCACAGCCCATTCTCTGCATTAGAAGCTGGAGTGGTATTTTAACATTTCAATCTGACCATGCCATTCCCTTTATTGAAAACTTCCAGTGACTCCCCATTACTTTAAAAATTAGGATCCAAATCCTTAATGTTGCCTAAAAGGTGCCCACCTGATCTGAATACATCTTCAGACTCATCTCTAGCATTCGGATTTCTCTAAAACCAAGTGCCTACTTGCCTTGAGTCTTTCACACACACACACACACACACACACACACACACACACACACACACACACACACACACGCAAGCACTCCACCCCTAACTAATTTCTATTCTACTTTCAAACTCTGCTCAACACACATCCTAACAGAAACTTTCCTTGCTACTTCTGACAGATTCAACCCACTGTAATTTTTAGAGTACCCTATATTTGCCCTTTCTAATACTTATCACAATTTAATTAATTCTGTAACTAGTTTTTAATATCTTTTTCTTTTGTTTGACATAAATTTCAAAAAAGTAGATGACATTTTTTTTTTACACTATATACCCAGTGTCTGAAATTAGTGCCTTGCACAAAGCAGGTATTGGGTGAATTAAGTAACAATTGGTGAACCACCATGTGAGTTAGGTACAAAATGCCACTCTAAATAGTTATATGATTTTTACCTTGTGGAAATTATTAAACATTAATGCTACTAACTATTCCTATTTCCTTTGGGAAGAAGTCAATTTTAAACACAATTTTTAGTAAAAACTAGGAAAGAAGAGGATGGACATATACATTGACTGAGTGCTTACAGTGTAGAACGGCTTTAGATCATCAAGCGATACTAATTCTAGTGTAATTCTCACAATTGCTCAGTGAGAATTCATGAGAAAAGAACAGAGACCCAGAGGATAACTTGACCATAGTCACACAGTTATCAAATGGCAGAGATGGCAATAATTCAAAGGTTTCAACAAAATAAGTTCACTTTTGGGAAATAACAGGACCAAATGTATCTTCTGGTGTATTAACACTTGTTAACAAAGGAGATGCTGGGATCTAGGTGTATTTGACTCAAGTGTCAAGAAACCATTTCCATCACATAACTGTCACTCCATCTATGGAATGAACGAAGAAAAGGCTCTTAGCAGTAGTGCTTTGATATACACGCTGAAGATGTATTAATTGCCCATAAAACTTAAAACTAAAGTGAAACTTTGGGGCTTTGTAGGAGCCATCTAAATTAAATCAAGATACAACATAGTAAGTTTTCCATCTGCTTCTATGCCATGTGCTATCAGATACTTTGACCTTTGAGATTTATGAAAGAGTACGACAAAATCCTGTTCTCCAGTTTGTTTATCCTAAGGACATCATGGCTTCAAGGTCTTCCAGGACCTTGAAGAAACAGATGACAACCTGTTGTCCACTTCTCTGCCTCTCTGGTATAGTCTGAGCTTGATCTCTTAATAGATAGCTGCAGCAGGGTAATGGGACAGGCCACCCTCTTCAACGAAATGAAATTCATATTTGGTGCTTTTGATTGCAGACTTGACTGTCAGTGATCCACAAAGAGATATGTACGGTGCTGCAGTGAATTGGGTCCTTGCCACTCTGTGTGTGTGCACCTGCATGTGCACATGTGTGTGCACATGAATGTGTATCTCTTTTGGTGCTTTTGGTGCTTTGGATTCTGATATGGTTCTCCTGTGAAGTGGTAAGGTCACACCTATGTGGGTGGAAGGAGAGTAAGTGGTCTCACTTTAAAGAGTTGGATATTACTGGAGTCAATGATGTGGTAAAGAGGAGGATTCTCAGAAAAGAATGAACACTTAGAAGGTGGGCTTTAGAAAGGCAAGAGGGAATGTCTGTTGCTCTCTGGGGTCAGCCTCCCCCTAAATAAGATGGCCTCTGATGAACAGGCCACAGGGAAATGAGTCTGGAGCTGAGGGGGGAAACGCCTCTCTAGGAGACCACAGGAAAGAACATGAACAAATAATACTTTACGAACTATGTTGCCTGGTTGTATGTTCCTATCTGGTTTGGTTTCCCTTGTTATTATATCTGAGCTTCAAGTGGAGTTTGTTTCACTCCTCCAGCCTTGCATCAACTCCAGGACTAGGAATTTAGAGAGCAGTTGTGTTCCACATCAAGCTGTACTATTACACGTGAATTTTTCTTCTATTTATGTCCCCATGTCCCCACTCTCTGGGCCCACGTGGTGGTGGCAGAGTTGATTACTGAGTTGTTTATCCGTCAACCTCTTGCCTACATGACAATATTCTCTCCATTGAAACCTCAGAAGGTATTAGACTTGAGTTATTGAGCAAGGTTCTGGACTCTTTAGAGGAATATCTTTAGATTCTTCTTTCTCGTAAGTTTCTCCATAGCCCTCAGATTTCCCGCTAATAATTGCTGTTTTCTGAAAGTCATGTAAGAAAAAATTTTTCTTCAAAAAAAAAAAACACTTAAAGGCACAATATACAAATACACAGCTATATACTAGCCTGATAGAATTTTGTTCATTCTGAAATATAATTTATCAACCAATAACCATACAATTTCAGAACGTTTCTTGTTTGAATGGGAGGAATGGGTGGGAGATTAGGAGCCCTTTGTGTAGGACAGAGGGGGCAAAAGAGGAATAAGAGAGGCTAGAAATAGCAAAGACCAGCTGGGCTTACTTTGCCTCTTTTCTTGGAGTGAGGCTAATTTACTTTCAACTGGTGGAGTCCTTTTGCCCAGAGTGGGAAGCGATAAGCTGTGAGCCAACTTGTTTTTCAGTGATGGACCAAGTATTGGATGACTTTTTCCCTCAACCACAGCAGTTTCTTAAGAATCTGGTTTCCAGAGAATTCATAAATAGAAGTATCAGTGTATTTTACATCTCTATACAATAGATAAGGAGAAGGGGCACACCAAGAAAATAATGTACCTCATCTTCCAAAATGTCATGGTTTGCTGTATGTTTGATAATCCTAATGTAGGCGTCACCTTAAAGGAAATGAGTGGGTTGATAATGACTTATTATGAACCTCTAAGAGCAGGACACATGTGGGTCCTATCACAAGATAAGCACCCTACTTGGCAGCAGGTTAGTAAAAGCTACTGGGTCACATAGACAATCCAACAGGAAGTAATTGAGTTTGGATTATTTTTGAGATCTCCCAGCATCCTTCGCATCACTCTCAAGTTTACTCCTCTGGAGCTTTGGGCAGTAATGCTTTCTATCATTGTTCTTTTTGGTTTCTTGTCCTGTTAGGTTATAGAAAAATCCCTGACGTCTCAGTTTAGGAACAAGAGTCTAACTCTTAGGGGATAGAAAATGAGTACTTCTGATAACTATTTTTGGGCTTTTGTCATTGGCAATCTTTTTTACTTTGTGCATTTTATGTTTTACAGCCAAAAGTAAATAAATAAATAAATATTTTTAAAAACCTGATGCTCTGTTCCCAAGCCTTCCTTGAAGCTACAGTTAGGGTGAAGAAAGGCACAGCTAGTGTTCAGATGCAGCAGCAGGAGAGATCCTAGCGGAATCATCCACTGTCCGGCCTCAGAGTGTTGATGGCATCAGATGCACTGTCTGTGCCCATTGGGGGACAGGGCAGAGCACTTCAAAGGCCAGTCCCCCTGGGTGCTTATTATGTGCCAAGTTAATTTCAGTTGCCAATGTCAGAACTGCCAGTGTTAGAACTAGCAATACGTCTTAGGTAGCATTCTGTTACATGAACACATTTGTGCTATAAAAAGATCCTTCTGGCTGAAGAGTCCATGAGAATAGATTGGAGAGGAGTGAATCTCAAGGAAGGGGGACCAGTTAGGAGGCATGTTTGACATTTCAAGTAAAAGAAGATGATGACTTGCGGTAGGATGGTCGCAGTGAGATGGAAAGAAGTGAAAAAATTTGAGAGATTTTTAATAAAAGTTAGAATCCATAGAAACTGCTGATTAACTGGATGTAAAAGATGAAACAGAGGGAAGTGATAAGGGGGAAAGAAACAGGGTATTTGTCTGGGGTTAAAAATAACTGTCCTTTTTGAGTGATTTACTCAGGAAGAGATGCATTTGTACTGAGTCATCTAACTCTCTTACCTCCCTGTAACCTCACTCTGGTAGAGTATAATTACAGGCCCATTTTAAGGAAATGATCCAAGTGGTGGAGGCTTGCTTACTTGGAACTGAATCTCTGACCTGCCTTTTATAGATAGAGCCTGTATTGAATGCACCTAATCAGCTTAGCACACTGACATTAGCCAGTGGAAGAGAAAACAGACAAAGTTTGAGTTTGTTGAAAGACCATATTAATAGTATTAAAAGCATACAAAAATCAGTGAAGGGGGTGCAGTCATTTTGGAAGGTGGTGAAAACACCTAGTGTGAATACTTTACAAAGATATTAAGCTTTTAGCAGTGGCAGTCGAGCTAAGAAACTGTTTGATATCCCCCCATTATCCATGTCCACAGAGCGGGGTCATTATTTTTCTTTTTTATGAGACCTGAGCTGTCTCATGAGGTATAGACACTTTGAAGGTATATATTGTAGAATCTCAACAAAGTTCCTAAAACACATGACTATTTTCATGGGATGGAATTAACAACAGACAAGAGAAGAAGAAGAACCGAAGTGAAACTAAAATTTCCCAGTGTAAAACTTTCTGGGATTAAGAGATGAGATGAGTGAAGATGAGTGTGTCATGCACTTCTTTAGAGAGAATGTGAGTTTAGGGAAGGAAAAACGCAGTAAAATGAGAAAAGATTAGACCTTGACAGTATATAGCAAATTATCATAGTATGCCTCCTCACCATATGCTTGTTCCATGACAAGTTCATGTTCCAAGATGAAATGAGAAATTAAGATGCATGGCATTCATGATTCTGGAAAGGATAATAATAAAAGAAACCTGTACAATAAAAAAAATCCTAAACAACCACACCCAACCAATAGTCATTTTCAAAGTTCAGTTATTACACATTTACTTGCCTTATTCATTTGGAATGTTATTCTGCAAATGCATCAAATCTTTACAATTTATACCTGTTTCCCTGGTTATGTAAGATTTACTCACCCGAAGTCTGTTTTGCTGATGGGTTATGAACTCCTCAATTATTTGTTGTTTTTGTTTTCCTTTGATGATGAGAATCCAAGAGTCATGATGTAATGTTGCTATGGTAATGAATATGTACAAATAGATGATTAAGGGTGGGGGAAACCTTAAATCTTTAGAAATCTTTAGAAATATATTTGCATGTAAATTTCTTTCCAGTGAAATTTTTTTAAATTTCACATGTAAATTTTTTTCTGTTATGTACAGAAGTATGAAAGATGTACTATATTATATCGTATCTTGAACAATGCATTTGTGCTGCTTATATTAAGTAACAGGAGTCACTCACTATGCTCCAAGGAGTGTTTTCTTAATAATAGTTCATTTTTAAAGATATTGGATTAAAACTGGATTAATTTCCATAGGTGCGTTTATGTGTGTGTGTGTACAAATAAAGTATACTCTTTTAAGTAAAAATTGGGACACATTATAAGGGTGAAGCTCTTTTCTTCAAGCCTATCAGAAATATTTATAGTTGCCTAAGAATATACTTTGCCAGCCATTGGAACTCAATACATGCTGAGTGGTTAACTTGTTACTTCAAAGCTGCCATAGAACTGATGTTGGAAGAAGACATGAACTTAGGACAGAGGGAAATGGTATTTGGAGATGTAGTTTAATATAATCCTACAAGTTAAGTATTTAGATTTTGACTTATTAACCTTTTTTTGTTGTATCACAGAACTTTGCACCAAGATATCAAGAGTTGCTGCTTCCTTCATTGGCTGGCCACATGTTGTCTGGCAAGGTACTTAACAACACTTGGCTTTTTTATACTGTGCTTAAGACAAAGGTAATGATCTTTTGCCATTTGAGGAGGATTCATTAGACCAGCATTGTCCAATAGGGATAGAATGTGAGCCACACATATAATTTAAAATTTTCTAATAGCTATATTAAAAAGTAAAAAGGAAGAGGTGAAATTAATTTTAGTAACTTATTTGACCCAGTGTATCCAAAATATTATCATTTCAACATGTAAGCAATATAAAATTATTAATGATATATTTTACATTCTTATTTTGTAATAAGTCTTTGAAATCCAGCATGCATTTTTTTTTTTTTTTTTTTTTTTGCGTTGCGCGGGCCTCTCACTGTTGTGGCCTCTCCCGTTGTGGAGCACAGGCTCCGGACGCGCAGGCTCAGCGGCCATGGTTCACGGGCCCAGCCGCTCCGCGGCATGTGGGATCTTCCCAGACCGGGGTACGAACGCGTGTCCCCTGCATCGGCAGGCGGACTTTGAACCACTGCGCCACCAGGGAAGCCCCAGCATGCATTTTATACTTACAGCACATGTCAATTTGGACTAGACACAGTTCAAGTGCTCACTACTCACACGTGGCTGGTGGATAACATAGCAGACAATGCACCATTAGACTAAGAGGAAAGTGTTGAATTTATTTAGAATATTGAAGTTATTCAGTATCAGACTTCTTGGGATAATAACCTTGCTTTCTTAGAAGATGAGAGCTTTCCAACTTGCAGGGAAATTGCTTACTGTATTCAAGAGACAAAATAAATGTGTGGAGGGTAAATACCTGACATTAGCATAATGCCTTGGTTTGACAGTATGTTCACATTCACTACCCTTTTTAATCCTGTCGTGGTTCTGAGAAATAGGGAGGAACGAAGTTCCACTTACTTTTGAGGAAGCAGGCCCTGATCTTTAGGCTCCAAGTCTCATGATCCAATGGTAGATCACCATCTAGGGTATAGTTACCAAATAATGAGCAAGCCAAGTCAGCCAAAATATAATGTGTTCTAGCATTTTCTTTTCTTTTTTTAAAAAAAGCATCTGTTTTGTGGGTGTCTGGAAGGGCTCAGGCTTGTCCCAGATCTCCATTTTTTTTTGATTTATTTGTTTGCTTGGATCCAGAATGAAATGAGAACAAAGTCTTTTTATGCTTAGGAATGTTTTGATTCATACAAGGTGGTGGTGGTGGCGGTGAGATCCTCAAGACTGTCACTATCATGCATCAAAGTCCGACAAATATCCCACCCCCAATACTGTGACTCTTTGATTAAGTCAACTGCATACAGCATTTCACCATAGGTCTTCCATAGATGTGCTATTTAGAGCTAAAGTAGGTGAAGAAGCAAGTAATGTCTCTTACTCCAAAGCAATTCATTTATATGACAATCACTTTTCAAAGAGGCCCCTAATAGCAGCAATAACACCAGCACTGGATTCTTGGCTTTTTGTGTCGTTCAGTTTAAAATAATCCCATTCAGCCTGACATATACACACTACTATATATAAAATAGATAACTAATAAGGAGCTACTATATAGCACAGGAAACTCTACTGAATACTCTGTAATGGCTTATATGGGAAAAGAATCTAAAACAGAGTGGATATATGTATATGTATAACTGATTCACTTTGCTGTACACCTGAAACTAACACAACATTGTAAATCAACTATACTCCAATAAAACGTTTAAAAAATAATTCCATTCACTTTAATGTACAAGCTACATACCTGGATTAAATTTAGGCTAATTTCTATTAATTGGTAATGCTGCCCTTATATTTTCAAACGCAATCCACATGGGAAGCACACTCATTTGATAAGCCCCAGGGATTTAAACAATACTCAAAGTGTCTAGTGCAGTACTTTCAATCATTCTTCACCTCCCCTTAAAGCTTGTGTATGATTCTAACCCACCCCTCAGTTTTTCAACTGCTGAAATTGTACTTGCTAAGTATTTTGCATAGGACGGGTCCTCTACTTCCTTCTAAACCTGGATTACACGTTGCAGACGACCACATCACCTGGTGCAGGTAGTCCAGCTTCGGTCGCCATTCATGGGGGGGGGGTCACTTGAAGGCATCAGATTAGAGATGAAGTTTGTTAAGCCAAAACTATAGGTAGCCTAGGAAGTGAGGCACCTGGTTATTTCCAGGGCTGGACAGAGAGGGCGCCCTTCCACAGACGCGCGCACAGCCAGGACGTGGCGGAGTGAGGAGCCAGGAGGAATACCCAGGATGTTTCAGGGCTCAGTCTAGTTAGAAAACCTTTAGGGCACTGGACAACAAATGAGTGTCGAGACCTGGACGCGTGGATCTTCTGTAGGAGACTACAGAGCGGAGCAACAGGAAGCAACTGCTGCAGGGTTTAAGTCTTCCTGAAGTCTCAGTAGGGCTTTCCCTCCTGTCCGACGCCCTTCTCAGCGTATCCAGTCTTGGGGACTCCGCGCCACCCCACCTGCTTTCTTTGCCTCCCCCTGCGCCCCCCCGCCCCCACCTCTCTGCGATCTCACTGCTTCTCCTGCGGGCCGCCCTTGCCCGCCAGCCGGGCTGCGGCAGGCCCAGTGCGGCTGCCGGAGGGCCCAGGGGGCGGAGGCGCGGCAGGGGCGGGCTCTGTCGCCCCCCCGCCCCCCTGCCAGCCGGGCTGCCGGGGCCAGTGGCTGGAGCGCCGCGCACCGCCAGCCGCGGGGGCGGGGGATGGGGGAGGCAGGGGAGGGGGAAGCCCGCGCTGATTAGAGCCAACCGCACACTTCAAAAGGGTGTCGGGCAGTGCTTCCCTCCTGCGCCCCGGGAACTTCAAAGCGGCCCGCGCTGCCCCGGCCGTCGCGCTCGGCTCCCGGGCCTCGCAGCCCGGGCGCGGCGCCTGGTGGCCATGACCCGAGCGTTCCGCGCCGCGCTTCGCCAGGCTCTCCTGCTGCTCGTCGCGGCCGCCGCGCTCTCGGCAGGTACTACAAGCGACCCTTTCTCCGCGCCCGTGAGGGTGGGCGTCGGGGGCGGTCTGCGGGTGGGCAAGGGGTGGGGAAAGAAAGTGCTCCGAGCGAACTGACCTTCCTCGGGGCGGAGTGCAAAGCGCCAGTTAGATTGAAGGGGCGCGGGATAGGGCGCAGCGTGGGCACCTGAAGTCGGCCAGCAGGGTAGACAGGTGTGTTGGGGATGAAGCCACCAGGAGGGGGGAAGAGCTCCAGGGACGTTGGGTTATGGGATTAGGGGTGAGGTGGGTGACACATTTGGGGGCAGATTGTAGCGGAGGGAGTAGGAGAGTGTTTGTGGGTGTGTGCAGGGCTGGGAGTTGGGTGGCACCGTGAGTTCACTCTGCAGGGGCTTGGGGGACGCTCCGTGCTGAGCTCCGGAGAGCTAAGCAAGGATGACGACACGGTGGTGGTGGGAGAGTGGGGAGTGGTGGTGGCGATTCAGTCAGAGTTTTAGGAGATGAGGGATACCTCAAAAGCCGCTGGTGCCAAGCTCTGTAGGCGGGAGTGGGAGCTTAAATCTGCGTGGTTTGCAAGGCACAATGCTTTCGAGGTATGATCTTTACTAAGAGCTGCAGGGAAAAAAATTTCTGGCAAGAGTCCCAGCGTTTATGACAGGTCTGTGCTTTGATAGGCTAAATAGAGCCCTCGGCCCAAGCTAGAAATTAAACATTTCTTCATAATGTTTACTAGAAACTGGGGCAAATGCATATAGTGTGCTATGATGAAGAGCCCTTTAACTCTAAAATTCTTTTCATTATCACATTATTCTGGGTTATGGAGAGAGACCAGGAGCAGATTCCTTGCTAACTCATTCTTTAAACATGTCAATCAGACATTTAAGACATTTGCACATAAAAACCTTGTGTTTTTCCGTAGGGCTGTACTTTGTCTGAAGCTAATTTTGATGCATTTTTGTTTTCTCCGATGACAGTCTGTTTGACATTAATAGCTATACTCCAGGGTAGGTAGTTTTCCTCTTAGTGACATGTGCACGAGAATGTTTTGAATAGTATGATTGCTGTCACGTGCAGATTCAGTGTTTCAGATGGTCTGAGAGACTCACCAAATACAATATTCAAATGAAAATTTGATTGTTGGAAGTGATCAGTTGATACAATATTAGAATGAAAACATTTCAGTTATCTTTGAAAAGGCACAGCCTTTTAGGAAGCAGTTACCCAGAGACTTGTCAGGAAGATGATGGGATAAAGGGAAGTATTTGAATTCAGAGTTAGTAAATTCATCACTGGGAAGAAGAATGACTATGGGAAGGTCTTTATGAGAAATGGGCAGAAACTCCACTAACTTGGAATACTCAAAGTGCTCTTGATGACTTAGTAGAATTTACACACACAAAGTCTTCTGGAGATCACAGTTTTAACTGGACACCTGTGAAGTTGCCTCTGAAGGCTATCTGTACAAACCCTGTTTATTTCAGGGAGCTAATAGCTTTGTTGCAGACATTTAAAAAAATAGACTCAATTATTTTTTATCTAGCTTGAAAGGTATATTTTGTTGTATGACAGAATCATTAGAAGATTTCAGAGACTCTGGGCATAGCAAAATAGGAAACACATGCCCTGCCTGCTATGTTCTTAAAAAGGCATGGAAACTTTTGACATTGAAATGTACAATAGATCATCCATTCAAATTTGATTGTTTCCTTAAAATTTGAAGGCTAAGAAAAATGCCTGATATGGAAATAATGTGGCAATACAGTAGAGAAGGACTTATCAAAATTGAACTTTAACGATGAACTTTTCTATGTAGAATGCAATCATTCTGAAACCTGTTTAAGAAATTTTACTCCTCTTTGTGTCCCACAGGAAAAAAAAAATATATTGCAATCTACATTTTTGATTCTTATTTTTTTATACAAATCTTTGATTATTTGATCGAGGGAGTCAAGGTTATTTATTTATTTAATCTTTTAAATTGTTTTCTCATGTGGCTACCTTCATTATCTTTGACCTGGTCACTTTTTTTTTTTTTTTTTTTTTTTTTTTTTTTTTGCGTTACGTGGGCCTCTCACTGTTGTGGCCTCTCCCATTGTGGAGCGCAGGCTCAGTGGCCATGGCTCACGGGCCCAGCCACTCCGCGGCATGTGGGACCTTCCCGGACCGGGGCACGAACCCGTGTCCCCTGCATCGGCAGGCGGACTCTCAACCACTGCGCCGCCAGGGAAACCCTTGACCTGGTCACTTTTACAAATTGCATTGGTAATCATATTTACCATGTTTTGGAGATGTACATGCCATTGTTGACATGTTATATGATAAGTTGCTATTGACAGTGACATAGCAAAACCACATGACAGAAAACACTACTTTCCAACTTGGCTCTGTTGAGCACCAAGCCTAGGACCTTAAATATCTGAAGATATTGATGAACGAATAAACCCTTTTTGCTTTGGCTGTTCTTCCCCAGCATCTCTAGCACCTTAGGTATGTCAAGCCTTGACAGCAGAGTAGAAATCATTGCTCCTTGGTGAAAATCTCAAAGGGTAACCGCTGGTCTGGTGGAAACTTAGAGAAACTATTTATTGGTCTGGACTGGCTAAAAAAATTAGGCTGCTCTGTGTTGCTCTAATTATCTAGTTTCTGGGTTCCTTGATGTTGATAAGAAAGACCTGACATGACCTCACAACATTTATCATGTGTATTAAACAAAGAATTGCCAGAAAATGCCCTGGAGTTCTCAAATTTGAAGCTGGACTTGGACATTATACAGATTTACACATTGTATATTTTCTACTAATTTCATGAAACTCCTTTGTCTTCTGGCTAGAAAGGATTATTAAGAGTCCAGAAAGCTAGATGCTGTTACTCTAAAGGTGAAAAGATAACTGTTGCATTTAATAACCAGAGTGGGGTAGGGGTTTCAGGTAGTGAGTTTTTTTTTTTCCCCCACTTAACAGCAGTTAGCAGTTCCTACTATACATTTTAAACTGTGCTGGAAGTAAAAGTGAAAGCCTTGGACTGAGTTTATAATGCAAAAGATGGCACCTTTGCCCTTCTTTAAGCATGGTCATTTATTGGTTGATTGACACAAGTGTAGCAAGAGGCTCCCTGGTTCCAAAAAAGAGACTTCTTTGGACTAGGAGAAACTCTGTGCAGAAGTCCTTGGGAGCGTATTTCTTCATTGATTGTACTGCCTGAACCTGTTTTCTAGCCTCAAACGTACAGAAGTATAAAATAGAGAGTTCCTCCGATTTTCTACAATGACGCAAAAATACAGGATTTGAGGTGTGAGAGTAAGAGAGGAGCAAAGGATGACACAAAATTTTGACCCAAGCAATAGAGGAATAGACCATTAAGTAAGGTGAGGCTGACTGCAGGTGGAGCAGGCCTGGGGAGAGGTGGGGCATGGTGGAGGAGAGCTGGAGCTCAGTTTTGGGTATGTTGAGTGTTAAATGTCTCATCGGTACTGGGGTGGAGATGTCATGTGAGCAATTGGTTTTGTGAGTCTGGAGTTCAGTCTGACCTGAAGATTAAAAATCTAAAGCCAAGGGCATTTACAGATGATTTTTTTTACTTATTTATTTTTAAATATAATTTATTTATTTGACTGCATTGGGTCTTCATTGCTGGGTGTGGGCTTTCTCTAGTTGTGGCGAGCGGGGACTACTCTTTGTTGTGGTGCGCGGGCTTCTCATTGTGGTGGCTTCTCTTGTTGCAGACACGGGCTCTGGGCGTGTGGGCTTCAGTATTTGTGGCTCATGGGCTCAGTGGTTGTAGCTCACAGGCTCAGTAGTTGTGGCACACAGGCTTAGTTGCTCTGCGGCATGTGGGATCTTCCTGGACCAGGGATCAAACCCATGTCCCCTGCATTGGCAGGTGGATTTTTAACCACTGCGCCACCGGGGAACTCCCTTTAGATAATTTTAAAAGACACATTAAATACAGTCACAGATTTAGTGAATCACAGCATGCCCAGTTAAATTGAATTTCAGATAAACAACAACAAATAATTTTTTAGTATAAGTAGGTTACAAATATGACATGGGACATATATATATTAAAAATTAATTGCTGTTTAATTCTAGTTTAACTGGGTAGTCTGTACTTTTATCTGGCAGCCCAACATTAAATAAATATTGTGGTGAGATGAACTGCTTCAGATATATGTATTCCCGGCTCTTGCATTAGAGAATACACTTATTTTCTAGTTCTCATCTCTTAAAACTTCTGTTCTAGCTTTGCTGCCGTCCCCATGTGTATCTCTGAATAGATCACTTCCAAGTCTTGGCACTGAATGTCCTTCTGAGTCAACAGAGGGGGATACCCAGCCTTTCCTAATCTTACATGAGTACCTTAACATAAAAGGATGTGTGAAAAAGAAACAATACTCTCTAGACTCTCTGCAAATATTTATTGTTACGTGAAAGCAGTTGGTTTTGCCCAAAGTTATGGTCTTTTGAATGTGATTGTTGCTTTCAAATGCATTTTTAGAGTACAGGGGGACTGGTTCCAGGACCCCCGGGATACTGAAATTTGAAACTTGAGGATGCTCAAGTCCCTTATGTAAAACGGTGTAGTATTTACATATGATCTACGTACATCCTCCCATGTATTGTACTTTAAATCATCTAGATTACTTATAATACTCAATACCGTGTAAACACTATGTAAATAGTTGTAAATATAATGTAAAACCTATGTAAAGAGTTACCAGTGCATGGCAAATTCAACTTTTGCTTTTTTGGAACTCTCTGGAGTTGGTTGGTTATATCTGCAGATGCGGAACCTGTGGCTACAGAGGGCCAACTGTGTTTTCCTTTTGAATAAACATTCATGTGTTTCTCTTTAAAAAACTTCTAGGCAGCAGCTGAGATCCAGGTTGTTGTATTTTTCTTGGCGGAACTTGCATCTCTTATTGTAAATAAGGAAAGGTTAGAAGAGAGGAGAACAACTAGGGTCACACAGGACCTGATAATCTGACAGTTTATGGTTCCAGAGCATCTTCCTAAAAGAATGATCTTGAGTCCTTCAGGAGAGGGACAGGGATACATAAATATCAGCCAGAGGATGTTTAGTTCCTGCTCTAGCTAAGTCTCGACCTGCTACCAAATAATTAGCATTGGCTTCATTTTGAGGTTTGCACGGCAAAAGTGTCCTATAAGTGAACTGTAGGCATGGATCATTAAAAACTCAAACAGATATGTTCACATGAATAGAAAGAGTTTGTTTTAATAAATAAACAATAGGATTAATTTTCAAATATAAATGGAAAACAGAACTAAATAGGAAAAAAAGGAAAAGTTCTAAGCACAGAGTGTGTATTTATCATTCCTTATCTTTTATATCTTTTTCTGGATTTTTTATCGATTGGGATTTCATGTTTAAAAATTTTCACAGCAAATACTAAAAATCTCAAGGTTTATCTTTACATTGTTTAAGAAATTGGGATAGGACTTCCCTGGTGGCACAGTGGTTAAGAATCCGCCTGCCAGTGCAGGGATCACGGATTCGAGCCCTGGTCTGGGAAGATCCCACATGCCACGGAGCAACTAAGCCCGGGCACCACAACTACTGAGCCTGTGCTCTAGAGCCCGTGAGCCACAGCTACTGAGCCCATGTGCCACAACTACTGAAGCCTGTGCGCCTAGAGCCTGTGCTCTGCAATGAGAAGCCCACACACCACAATGAAAATTAGCCCCTGCTCGCTGCAGCTAGAGAAAGCCCGCGTGCAGCAACAAAGACCCAATGCAGCCAAAAATAAATAAATAAATTTATTAAAAAAAATTGGGATAATATTGGGATATGTTCATAAATGATATAGAAATTCAAGATAGATGCACAACTATATGAATGTACTAAAGCCATCAAATTACATACTTTGACAAATTGTATGGTATATTATTTTATCTCAATAAAGCTGTTAAAAAGTAAATATAATAATAATAAAAAAAAGAAATTACTCTTTTGTTAAGGGACCTAGGAATACCTAAATACTGTCTTGGTTCAGCTGTGCCTCTCCTCCAGTCTAAGATGGCTTACTAAGTGGGGCATCTAGAAAAGGGAGGGAAAATAAGGCAAGGTAACTTTTTTTTGTTGTTGCCTGGTACTTTGGCTGCAAATTCCATGGCAGAACTCTAATATTCTCCCTTTTTCTAAACTTTGAACAACTAAATAGCCTAGGATAAAGAAAGGGAGGTTATGATAAGTCAGAATCCTGGATCCTGACACTACGCTACCAACAAAAGGTCTTGCAATGCATGGATGAAGCCAGAGTGACAAAGCAGGGGACCTCTATCTCCAGTAGCTCATGGTAGTTCAACCTTCATGGCAGCTCTGACAGGAGTTCTAGGCCATAATCTCAGGGGTGACTGCTAAGTGGGGAAAGATGGAGTGTCTGTGGAGTTAGGTGGCTGGTTCTCTTCTATGAGGAAGCAGGTCCTGCCCTTCCCACGCTTGCTATGAAAAGAAGTAGGAGACAGGGACATGACCATGAGCCCTGTGCCTTTCATGTTCTTTGAAAGCTGGATCCCTGAAGCGCGTGGGTCTCTCGGTTCCCTGGAACCTGAACAATACAGATCACTACTCCTCTCACTTAGGGATCCAGCAAAAAGTAAAAGAGAGGGAGGAGGTGAGTAGGAGTGTGAAAGAGACAAGGAAGACTTTATTTTCATAGAAGCCAATACTCCATTATTTTTCACTCTTTTGCCTTATCATGTGGCTCTTGAATTCATCTGCTCTGATTGGCCAACCAGGCTAACAAGGTTCTATTCTGTCCTGATGCTTCCCTTTTTCTCCTCTAGAATAATTTCCCTTTTCTGTTGTTCTCTTCTGGTTTTTTTAGAGTAGGTATGTGAAGATGCTGTTTCTTCGGAACTGTTTTAAATTAATCCCCTCAAGAATTCATGGGTGAATCATTCCGTATGACTCAAGAGCTTGGCTTATTAGTTTTTTTAAAACAATTTAAATTTGCCAGTGACTTAAGCATCCCAAATTAGATCAGTCTACTTTTTCATTAAACTTTTCACGTCAAGAAAATGATTAGGTTCTCTAATTTTGAAAGTGAAACACATATATTTTCTTCTAATCTGTTTTATCATTCTTGTCTCATGCTAAAGTAAAATGACAGAGATAGATGCTACATCTCTGTATGCTGATTAAGTTCCTTATACATTTTTCATTCAGTGCCATGATTGAATTAATACTTTGGTCAAAAACCAGATTAGAAAAAAATCTAATCCATCAGGATCTGGACAATCATCATTTTAACGCAAAATGTTTAGTTTCATAAGTGCATGCTTATCTTAGAGATGTTAACTCAGAGGGTGGTAATCCAGATTAACACAGCTTTCAGGAGCCAGATTGTTTTCAAACAGAGCCAAAATATATTAAGGAATATTAACTCATCACATCTCATAACTTTATCTGATGACATTTTCCTGGCCTGATCCCCTAGAAATGTGTTTTTTTCTTCTTTCCATTCCCATTATTTCTCTTCAAGAGTAAAGATCTACACTGTGAACCTTTGCCTCTCTAAAATCATAGTGAGACTGCATTCTCACTCAAATTCCACTTGGAATCAAGAGTGTGTATTTCCAGGAAATAGACAATACACTCTAAATTTGAAACACTGAAAAAAGAATAATTATATGATTAGCAGAAGATTCCTTACAGAATAATAAATGCATAGTTGAATGAACCTCTCTCCCTTTTATAGCTGTTCTCTAGATACAGCTGTTCTCTAGATATATTAGCTATATTATATTAAAAGGCATTGCTTTTTTGCACATAGAAGAAAGTTGACTTTGTTAAAACAGCTGGACCTCTTTAAAAGGATTGAGAGTTACTGTGACAAATCAAGATGAGATGCTCCTTTAGAGTTAGTTTTCCTGAACTCTCCTTTGGATATTGTCTTTATCATAGTTTTTCATAATATTTCCTTATTACCTTTTTAATACCTATAGTATTTGTAGTGCTGTCCCTTCTTATATTCTTGACATTGAGAATTTGAATATTCTTTCTTTTTCCCTTGATCAGTCTAGCTGGAGGTTTATCGATTTTATTGATTTCTTTCAAATAAAAAACTTTTGGTATTATTGATTTTCTTTGTTGTTTTTTTCCTTCAATTGTTTTCTGCTCTTATCATCACTGTTTCTTTTCTCTACTTACTTTGAATTTATTCTTTTTTATTCTATCTTCTTAAGTTGGTACCTTAGATCAAGAGTTGACAAACTTTTTCTTATAGGGGCAGATAGTACATATTTTAGTCTTATGGACCCTACAGTCTCTGCTGCAGCTACTTAATTCTGCCATTGTAGTATAAAAGCAGGCATAGACAATACATAAATAGGTGTTGCTGTGTTTCAACAAAATTTTATTTACAAGTGGGACAGCCAGTGGACCATAGTTTGCTGACTCTTTCTTAAGTCATTCACTTAAGACCTTCCTTCTTTTCTGCTATAAGCATTTAAAGCTCTAAATTTCCTTCTCAGCAACTGCTTCAGCTCATCCATAAATTGTGCTGTACTGTGTTTTTGTTACCATTGAGTTCAAAATACTTTCTAGTTTTTGTGATTTTTCTGGGACCTGTGGGTTATTTAGATATCTGTTGGTTAATTTCCAAATACGTTGGGAATTTCCAGATCATTTTGTTATTGACTTCTAATTAAATTCATTGGGGATGAAAATACATCAGCTGTATGATTTCAGTTTTTTAAATTTCATTTTTATTTGTTTCAGAACCTAGCATGTGTCTGACCTGGTGAATGTACCACATGCACTTGAAAATAATATGTATTCTGTTGTTGTAGGGTGGAGTGTTCTATAAATGTTATTCAGGTCAAGTTGCTTCACATGTTATTCAAGTCATCTATATCTTTACTGATATTCTGTCTTCTTATTTTATCAATCACTGAGAGAGGATTGTTGACATCTTCAACTTACATTTGAATTCAGCTATTCTTCTTTTTAGTTTTTCCAATTTTTGCTTTATGTATTTGAAAAGTTTGTTAATGGGTACATACACATTAAGATTATTATGTCCTCTTGATGTATATTCAGCATTAGGAAACCACTTGCTTTATCCCTGGTAATATTTATTATCATGACATGTCTTTCTTTATCACTGGCAGTATTCTTTGCTTTAAAGTCTACTCTGTCAAAATTAATATAGACATCCCAGCTATGCTTAATATTTGTATATCTATCCTTTTTTTACTATTAATATAGCTATTCCAGCTATCTTGTGCTGAATGTCTGCATGTTATAGATTTCCCATCCCCATATTTTTAACTTTATGTGTACATACATACATTTATACATGTACATATACATAATATATACATATGTATATATGTATGTGTGTGTTTATGTATGTGTATAGATGGTTACTTGAAGAGAGCAAATGGTTAGGTATTGTTTTTCATCCAGTCTTCCATACTTGTCTTTTAAATGTAGTGTTTAGACCATATACATTTAATGCATTTATCAATGTGGTTATGTTTAAATCTGTCATCTTATTATGTTTATATCTCTCCTTCTCTTTCTTCCTTTTTTTGCCTTCATTTAATTGACTAAATGTTAGTATTCTATATTATTTCTTTTTTTAAAATTAATTAATTAATTAATGGCTGTGTTGGGCCTTCGTTTCTGTGCGAGGGCTTTCTCTAGTTGTGGCAAGCGGGGGCCACTCTTCATCGCGGTGCGTGGGCCTCTCACTATCGCAGCCTCTCTTGTTGTGGAGCACAGGCTCCAGGTGCGCAGGCTCAGTAATTGTGTCTCACAGGCCCAGTTGCTCCGCGGCATGTGGGATCTTCCCAGACCAGGGCTCAAACCCACGTCCCCTGCATTAGCAGGCAGACTCTCAACCACTGCGCCACCAGGGAAGCCCTTATATTATTTCTAATACTAGTTTATAAGCTACATCTCTTTGTTTTTAGTGATTACTGCAAGATTTATAACATCCATCTTTAAATTATCAGAGTTTAATCTAAGAACATTATTATCATATTCTTCCATTTCTGTCTTCTTGTCCTTTGTGCTATTAATCTCATATATTTTACTTCTAAATATTTTATAAACCATGGGACAAGTTATTATTCTGGCTTTAAATATTTAATTTTATTTATTTTATTTGTTTTTAGTTTTATTAACTTTTCCATTGAAGTATAGTTGATGTAATTACCTTTAAGTGAATTAAAAAATGAATGTGGGGGCTTCCCTCGTGGTGCAGTGGTTAAGAATCTGCCTGCCAATGCAGGGGACACAGGTTCGATCCCTGGTCCAGGAAGATCCCACATGCCACGGGGCAACTAAGCCCGTGCATCAAAACTACTGAGCCTGAGCTCTAGAGCCTGTGAACCACAACTACTGAGCCCTCACACCACAACTACTATAGCTCGGGTGCCTTAGAGCCCGCAGGCCGCAACTACTGAGCCCACGTGCTACAACTACTGAAGCCCGTGCACCTAGAGCCTGTGCTCCGCAACAAGAGAAGCAATAAGAAGCCTGCACACCACAATGAAGAGTAGCCCCTGCTTGCCACAACTAGAGAAAGCCCACACGCAGCAACAAAGACCCAACGCAGCCCAAAAAAAATAGAAGAAAAAAACGAATGTGGTATTTTGCGTTTACCCACCTATTTATCATTTCCATTTATTGCTCTTCATTATTTTGTGTGGATCTGAATTTACAACTGGTGTCACTTTCTTTCAGCCTGAAGAACTTCTTTTAACATTGCTTGTAGCTCAGTTCTGATGACAATACATTTATTTTATTTTATTTTATTGGAGTAGATAATAATGTGTTAGTTTCTGCTCTACAGCAAATTGAATCAGTTATACATATGTATATATTCACCCTTTTTAGATTCTTTTCCCATATAGGTCATGGCAGAGTATTGAGTAGAGTTCCCTGTGCTATACAGTAGCTCCTTATTAGTTATCTATTTTATATATAGTAGTGTGTATATGTCAATCCCAATCTCTCAGTTTGTCCCTCCCTCCCCTTTCCCCTCTGATAACTGTATGTTAGTTTTCTACATCTTTGACTCAACTTCTGTTTTGTAAATAAGTTCATTTGTACCATTTTTTTTTAGATTACACATATAAGTGATATCATGTGATATTTGTCTTTCTCTGTCTGACTTACTTCACTTCGTATGGCAATCTCTAGATCCATCCATGTTGCTGCAAAATTATTTTGTTCCTTTTTATGGCTGAGTAATATTCCATTGTATATGTATACCACATCTTCTTTATCCATTTCTAATCTGTTTTTGTTTTCTGGAAATGCTTTTATTTTCATTTTTCTCAAAATTTTATTATTAAGCTTTTCATACACTGGAATTTAAAGAATTTTATAGTTACTACTGATACATTCACCAACTAGATTATATTTGCTTTGTCCATATACATCCATTTATCTCTCTATTCATTAATACATATTATTTTTGATGCATTTTTAAATAAATTACAAATAGCAGTACACTATTCTCTAAGTACCTCAGCATGCATGTCATTACACAAATTCAATATTTGCAAACACTTGCAAACACAACACTATCCTTTTTTTATGAAACATTTACATATAATGACATTCACAAGTCTTATGTGTGCATTCTTGGTGTTGAGAAATGCAGTCACTTAATCTTCTTCAAGATGTTAATGTTAAACGTCACCACAATGAGTTTACCCAGTCATTTCTCAATGCCATACTCCCAAAAGCATTTGCTGTTCTTATTTTTTTCACTGTAGATTAGTTTTGGCTGCTGAGTGTGTTGCTTTGTAAATGCCAATTAGGTAAAGTTTGTTGATAGTGTTGTTCACATCATCACATTTTTACTGAGAGGGGAGTGTTATAAAAATCTCCTACTGTACTTGTGGATTTGTCTCTCTCTCCCTTTATTTCTGTCGGTTTTTATTTCATGTGTTTTGAAACTCTCTTATTAGACACATACACATTTAGGGTTGTCTGTCTACCTGATGCAATGACTATTTAATTACTATAAAGTCTCTCTCTTCATCTCAGTAATACTTCTTGTCTTGAGTCTATTCTCTCTGATATTATTATAACCATGCTTCATATTTGCATGTATATTTTCCCCATCCTTTTACTTACAACCCATCTGTATCTTTATATTTGAAGTGCACCCTTTGTATATAATGTTCAGTTGGTTCTTGATTTTTATCCTTTAACGATATGACAATATCTGCATTTAATTTGGTGCAGATATTGCATCAAATTAAATGGCTAGTCCATTAATATTTAGTGTAATAATTGATATGGATTTAAGCCTACCATCTTGCTATTTGTCTCTCTTTCTATTGTTCCTCTGTTTCTTCTCTTTTGCCTTCTTTTTGTTTGATCATTTTTGGGACATATTCCATTTATTTCCTTTATGGATTTATTTACACTCTGTTTTAATTATTGTTATTTTTAGTGTATCTAGAGTAACCTAAAATTAATAATAATAAATTAGGTTACTCTAGACCTAACTGTATTCTTTCTTAACTTAATGTTTACTTTGAGTCAATATTGTACTATTTCATACTTCACTCTTTATACCTGACACTTCATTCTTCCTACTTTACTCCCCTCTTTATCCCATGACATCTCCTACTTTAATGTAAAGACCATATAATAATATGATTACATTTACCAATAGTATGATTATACTTGACACCAACGAAAAATTATTAGAAACACAAATAATCAAGGAAAAAACCTTACTGTCCGGAGACAGGGCACTCAATAGAACCTAGTTTAGATGTGATGCAGATATTGGAACTATCATACAGGGAATTAAAAATAACTGTGATTAAAAGCTGTGTGGAAAAGGTGAAAAATATGCATGAACATCATTTGCACTCTGAGTGCCATCCCAAGTGAAAGAAAATTGACAGAGTGAGGCACCTTTATTGATAAAGGCTTGTTTTTTCAAAGGATTAAAGCTTAAATGACAGAGCTTGGTTTATGAGTCCTAAATGGAAAAGGCTTCCCAAACAGGTGTTGAATTCCTCCGTATTCACAACTTGCTCAGCTTAATACATGCTTCTTGTGCTCCCTGAAGTGCCTTAAAGTTTTTATTTTTAATTTAGTCTTTTTGCTTTGAAACAGGTTTCATTTACTGTGTGCTTTTGGCATTATTTATTCTTTTCAATTTTATTTTCTAAAATACTGTTGTCCTAGATTCTACTCTACCCTGGAGCCCATTTTTATGTTTTAAAACTGATTATGTGGTTTATTTCATTTGTTTGCTTCTGTTTCCTGATTTTATGTTTAGTAGAAATAAAGCACCATGTTACGGTATGCCTGATGAGAAAAAAATATGCCTGAACAGACGTGGCATTTTAGCAGAAAGATAGAGTGTAAGAAAATGTCAAATGGAAATGCTAGATGTGAAACATGAGAGGAAGAATGTTCTTGATGTGCTTATCAGTAGACTTAACACAGCCGAAGAAAGAATCATGAACTTGAAGATGGAACAATAGAAATTACCTTATAATTATGTAATTTTACTATTATAAAGTCATTACACAAAAGTGGAAGGTGTCAGGAGGTAAAGACGGAAGAATGAAAAGAACAAAAACAGGGCATCCAAGAGGTGTAATACAATATCAAGTGGCATAACATATGTGTAAATGGAATCAGGTGGAAAAGAGAATGGGATAGAAGAAATATTTGAAGAGATTGATGAATAATTTTCCAAATATAATGAAAGATATCAAATCATCAATCACAGAGATTCAAAGAAGCCCAAGCAGGATAAATATTTTTCCTTCCAAACCCCACACTATTAGACATATCATATACAAATTGATCAGATTCAAAGATAGAGAGTAAATCTTGAAGGAAGCCCAAATAAAATAGACCTATAACATACAAAGGAACAAAGTTAAGAATTAAAGCAGATGTCTCATCAGAAGCTATGCAAATCAGAAAACAATAAAGTGACAACTTTAAAGTACAGTATAAAACTGTCAACTCATTATTCCATACCACATAAAGTTATCCTTTAAAATGGAGGAGAAACAGACATTTTCAGGCAAATAAAAACTGAGAATTTATTACCACAAGACCTGCATTACAAGAAATGTTAAAGTAACTTTATCAGACAGAATGAATACAACATCAGAGACTTGTATCCACAGAGTGAAGTAAAGATCTCTGGAAATGGCTAAAATGAAGATAAATATAAAATAAATTTTTCTTTAACTTTAATCACTCTAAAAGATGATTGACTCTCTGAAACAAAAATAGTAGCAATTCTCTGTGATTTTATAGCATATGTATGGATAAAGTGTATGACAGCTTCAGCACAAAGGATGGGAAGGAGGAAATGGGAATATACAATTGTTAAGTTTCTCATATGTGAAGGGTTATATAGTATTATTTGAAGTTATACTATAATTAATTAAAGATGTATATTTTACAATCAAGGGCAATGCCTAAAATAGTAAAGTGTAAATTAAAATATTAAGGTATAAATAAGAAACAAGTACTGTACATAAAATAAAATGAAAAATTTTAAATCCCAAAACATGATGACAAAATGGCAAAGGCACCAAACATAGGTGGAACAAATAGAAAGAAACTAGCAAGTTGGTAGATTTTAATTCAACCATATCCATAATCACATTAAATGCAAGTGGTTTAAATACAGTAATTAAAAAGATGAGACTATCAAATTGAAAAAACAAACAAGAACTAACTATATGCTGGCTATAAAAACTCACTTTCAATATGAGAAATGCACTTTAACTATAAAGACACAAATAGGTTAAATGTAAAAGAATGAGAAAAGTGGTACCATGCAAACAATAATCATAAGAAAACTATCTTAATCATAAGTGACTATCTTAATTATAAAATTGACTTCAGAAAATGGAATGTTGAAAGGGATGTTCCATAATGATAAAGGAGATAACTAACCAAGAAGATATGATAATCTTAAATGCGTATGCACCTAAATACAGAGCTTCATAATTCGTGTAACAACAATTGATAGAACTGAAAGGAGAAAAGACAAATCCATAATTAAATTTTGAGTCTTCAACACTCCCCTCTCATAATTGATAAAATAAGCAGACCAAAAATTAGTAAGAATATATAAGGTCTGAAAAATACTTTTAACCAACTTGACTTAATTGACATTTGTGTAACATTCCTATCAACAACAGAATATACATCATTTTAAAGTGCACATAGAATGTTAATCCACATAGATCGATTGTGGGTCATAGAACAAACCTAATAAATTTAAAAGAACTTAAAATATACAGGGTATTTTCTTTGAACATAATGGAAGTAAACTAGAAATCAACAACAGGAGCCTACCTGGAAAATCCCCAAATATTTGGAAATTAAGCAATAAACTTCTGAATACTCATGGATCAAAGTAAAAGTCAAAAGAAAAATTAGATATTTTTAATGGAAGGAAATGAAAACACAACATATCAAAAACTGTGGGCTATACCCAAAGCAGTGATTAGAGTGAAATTTATAGGAACAGCTAATAAAGCAAACAGAAGGAAGGAAATAAAGGTAAGAAGAGAAGCCAAGGAAGTTAGAAATAGAAAAAACATTAAAGAAAATCAAGGAAACCAAAAACTTTGTTTTTAAAGATCAATATAATTGGTTTACCTCTATCTAGATTTACCAAGGAAAAGGGCAATACACAAATTACCAATGTCAGAAGTGAAAGACGACATCACTATAGACCCTACATACATAAAAATAAGGGAATATTTCAAACATTTTTATGCTCACAATTAGGATATTTAGATAAATGAACACATTTCTTTTTTTTGATTTTTTTATTGGAGTATAGTTGATTTATAATGTTGTGTTAGTTTCTGCTGTACAGCAAAGTGAATTAGTTATACATATGTATATATCCATTCTTTTTTAGAGTCTTTTCCCATATAGGTCATTACAGAGTATTGAGTAGAGCTCCCTGTGCTGTACACTAGGTTTTTATTAGTTATCTATTTTATATGTACTAGTCTGTATATGCCAGTTCCAATCTCCCAATTTATCCCTTCCCACTTTTCCCCCTTGGTAACCATAAGTTTGTTTTCTACATCCATGACTCAGTTCCTGCTTTGGAAATAGGTTCATTTGTACCATTTTTTGGTTCCACATATAAGTGATATCATATGATATTTGTCTTTCTCTGTCTGACTGACTTCACTTCACTGACAGACTCTAGGTCCATCAACCTCACTACAAATGGCATTATTTCATTCTTTTTTATGGCTGAGTAATATTCCATTGTATATATATGTACCACATCTTCTTTATCTATTCCTCCATCAGTGGACATTTAGGTTGCTTCCATGTCCTGGCTATTGTAAATAGTGCTGCAATGAACACTGGGGTGCATGTATCCTTTTGAATTATGGTTTTCTCTGGTTATATGCCCAGGAGTGAGATTTCTGGATCGTATAGATCCAGCTGGATCATATGATAATATCTCTATTTTTATCGATAGTGTTTTTAAGGAATCTCCATACTGTTCTCCATAGTGGCTGTACCAACTTGCATTCCCACCAACAGTGTAGGAGGGTTATGAACACATTTCTTAAAAAGTACAAACTACCAAGTTTACTCAAGAAGTAACTGAATAGTCAGAGGGATTTATTTCATAGCTCAAAGCTTGAAAACTTTTATCAAAGAAGTATCCAGTCCCAGATGGCTTAACTGGCGAATTCTATAAAACATTTTAAGAAGAATAATGTCTATTTCCACAAATTCTTTCAGAATATGGAAGTAGAGTGAACACTTTTCAGTTCGTTTTATAAGACCAGCATTACACTGAGACCAAAACTAGGTAAAGACATCTCAATGAAAAAAACCTACAGACCAGTATCTCTCATAGAGATGCAAAAACTTCAACAAAATATCAAATTGAATCCAACAATATAATAACAGGGTAATACATCATGATCAAGTGGGGTTTTACCTGGGTATACAAGACTTTCGACATTCAGAAATCTGTTATTACAATTCACCATTTCAGTAGCCCAAAGAAAATAAAAATATGACAATATCAATAGATGCACAAAACCCAGATGACAGCACTCACATCTATAATAAAAACTCTCGGGCTTCCCTGGTGGCGCAGTGGTTGAGAGTCCGCCTGCCGATGCAGGGGACGCGGGTTCGTGCCCCGGTCTGGGAAGATCCCACATGCCACAGAGCGGCTGGGCCCATGAGCCATGGCCGCTGACCCTACGCGTCCGGAGCCTGTGTTCCACAACGAGAGAGGCCACAGCAGTGAGAGGCCCGCGTACCACAAAAAAAAAAAAAAAAAAAAAAAAAAAAGTGTAATTAAAAACTCTCACCAAACTAAGAATAGAAGGTGAACTTTCTTAACATGAGAAAGAGCTTTTTCAGAAAACTTACGGCTAACATTGTACTTAGCTGTGAAAGACTGGATGCGTCTCACTAAGTGTGGGAACAAGGCAAGGATGTCTGTTCTTACTACTTCTAATAAATACCAAATGTAAAGTCCTAGCCAATGCATTAAGGTAAGAAAACTGTATAAAAGTCATATGGATTAGACAGGAATAAACAAAAATTCTTTATTCACAGATGATTTGATTTTATATATTAAAATACTAAAGAATCTCCCAAAAATTATTAGAACCAATAAGTTCTTGTTTAAGTTCAAGGTTGCATGATACACAGTATAAAAAAATCGTCTTTTTATGTAGTAGCAATGAAAAATTAGAAATTGGAAAAAAGGAACCATTTACAGTAGCATTTAAAAATCCATGTAATATTTAGGTATCAATCTAACAAAATATGTGGAGAATCTGTATTTTGGAAACTGTAAAACACAGTTGAAAGATTCAAAGACCTAAATAAATGGAATGATATACTATATTTACAGAATTGAAGGCTCAATGTTGTTAATAAGTCAGCTATCTACAAATAAGTCTATAGATTCAGTGTAATCACAGTCAACATCCCAATCAAAATTCCAGCAGGGAGTTTTGCAGAATTCACCAAACTTTAAAAAAAAATTACTATATATGGAAAGGCAAATGAGCTAAAAGAACCAATCAGTTTTGAAAAAGAAGAACAAAGTTGGAACCTCACAATGCCTGATTCAAGGCTTATAAATCTACAATAATTAAGACAGTGCATTACTGGCAAAAGGAGAGAGGAATATTGGTTAATGGAATAGAATAAAGAAATGAGAAATAGATCCACACATTATGATCAATTGATTTTTTACAAAAGTATAAAGGCAACTCAGTAGAGAAAGGACAATCTTTTCAACAAATGATGCTAGAAAAATAGGCAAAAAAAAAGAATAAAGAACCTCAAAACATGACTGACATGGTTATAATTGTTAAGTCAGAATGGGTAATACATGTAAAAATAACATCTAAAACTATAAAAACTTCTAATAGAAAACATAGAAGAAAATCTTGTGATCTTGGGTTAGGCAACATTTTTTAGATGAGAGCACCAAAACCATGATCCATAAAAGAAAATATTGATAAATTGGACTTTATCAAAATTTAAAACTTTTATTCCTTGAAAGGTGCTGCTAAGAGAATGAAAAGACAAGCTGAAAGCCGGGAGATAATATTTGCAAGACACATGTTTGATAAAGCACTTGAATCAGAATATATGAAGAATTCTCAGGACTCAATAACAGGGAAACAAAGAACCCAATAAGAAGTGGGCAAAAGACCTGAACAGGTATAAGGAAGATATCTGAATGGAAATAAGCACACCAAAAAATGAGGAAACGCTTATTAAAACCACGACATGCTGCCACACACCTGTTCCAGTGGTGAAAAAACCAAAATAAAACAAAACAACAAACAAAAAACAAGATAAAAATACCAAGTGCTGTCAGGAAGGCTAAATACCTAGAACTCTCATACATTACCAGTGGGAATATAAATGGTACAGCCACTTTGAAAAACACTGGTAACTTTCTATAAAGTTAAACATACACTTTCTGTAAAATGTACTAATCCCACTCCTAGATATTTAGAGAAGAGAAATGAAACATTTCATATAAAAATCTGTATATTAATGTTTATTACAGACTTGTTCCAAATCAGCAAAAACTTGGGAAATACGTCCTTTAACTAGTGAATGGATCAACAAACTCTTGAGCATTCATTCAATGAACTTTAAACATTTTTAAAAAAATTTTTATTGGAGTATAGTTGATTTACAATGTTGTGTTAGTTTCTGCTGTACAGCAAAGTGAATCAGTTATACATACAGTTTTAGATCCTTTTCCCACATAGGTCATTATAGAGTATTGAGTAGTGTTCCCTGTGCTATACAGGAGGTCCTTATTAGTTATCTATTTTATACATAATAGTGTGTATATGTCAATCCCAATCTCCTAATTTATCCCTCCCACCCTCTTTCCCCCCGGTAACCATAAGTTTGTTTTCTACATCTGTGACTCAATTTCTGTTTTGTAAATAACTTCATTTGTATCATATTTTTTTGATTCTGCCTATAAGTGATATCATATGATATTTGTCTTTCTCTCTCTGACTTACTTCACTTAGTATGATAATCTCTAGATCCATCCTCATTCAATGAACTTTGGTTGTATGCAACAACATGAATCTCAAATGCCTTCAGGCAAATGGCAGAAGCCAGACTCAAAAGGCAACATTCATTTGACATTCTAGAGAAGGCAAATGTATAACAGAAAACAACATTGTTTGCTATGGGCTGGGGTAGCAGGAGGAGTTGTCTAACAAGCTGTATAGGGAATTTGGGGGGAAATTTGAACTGCAGTTGTCAAAACTCATAAAACTGTATACTAAAAAGGATGAATGTTACCATATGTAAATTACACCTCAATAAACTGGACCCTGCTTCCCAAATTGGAATGCATGTGTATGAACTAGGGAGTCTTAATATAAATCAGGAAGTCAGCAGATAGTTGTTCAAATTGGTTAATCAAGAACAGCACTCTATTTTTAGAGTTAATGCCCTAAGACAGTATCCTAAAAACAAGAACAAAAATAGTTAAAAATGGGTGCCTCTGGGAAGTGAGACTGGACAGATTCTTTTCATTTTAATTCTTCCTATACTACTTTTTTTTTTATCATGTGCATTTGTAACATTGATTAAACAAACAAAAAATTAAAAATTACAAGTAATTGATTTACTTTTGTTATATAACTTCCATGTAAGTAAGGGATGTCTGTACATATTAAAATGTTTTTTTGTGTGTATCATCTTCAGTCTGTAAAATAGCATAAGGTAGACAGAAATGAAATCAAATTAGGGTACATAAGGCTGTGTTTCATTCATTAGCGGGGAGTAGTGATTTCTTCTCTTAGCAAAGGAAATTGCAACTGAGGGTTGTTATCCATACACAGATAAAGCCCGTTGTAAATGTGGCATTGCTCACCTGCTTTTTTAGGTGAAAGCATTTGGTTCAACTTGAAAGGTCATTTATCACCTACAAGAGAGCACTTATGGGCTGCTTTGGCTCTTTTTGTTGGTTTACTATAGCATTAAGCTTGCTTATGGAGAATTTTGCTTACATCTGCAGTCTATACACAGACCCATTAATGCATTAACAAACCTTATTTTGCTGAGTCAGGTTAGAGGTACCCCTTGTTTAATACAGTGTCATGCACATGGTGGGCAGTCAGCATTTTCTTGATTGTCTTCTACACAGTCAGAGAAAGTCACCTTGCTGGTTTTGACACTCTTCTAAGACAAATTAAAAGATGAGAGGAAATGTTGTAGAAAGATCATCAGGCTACACTAGTGTGTTGGTTTATGTCCTCGAGATCAGGTAAGATTCCAGTGTAGAGTGGGAGTCATTATGTGATATTCATATATCTGAATTTTCAGGGATAGCCCTGCTTTCAAATATGCTAGCCTATTTTCAGAGCACAAATTACAATTTTTGGACTTGAAAATAGAGTTGCTGTAAGCAATGGGGTAACATGGCAGCACACATGTGGGTGAATGCCAGACTCTGCCATCAGTGTTATTTTAAAGGCATAGGCAGAAGAGCTGACTGAAGATATCCCTATGATATCCTCAGGCACTCCCTATGAACTAAATATTTTAACAGAGCAAAAAGTGATTTTAACAAAACTTTTTTGTTAGTTTCTGATCATAGCATTAATATGTGTTCATTATAGGAAATTAGGCAAAAGTGTTCAAAAATGTAAAAATCATCTTTAGTTTGATACCTCAGAGATAACCACTATTACTATTTTGTTTTCTTTCCTCCTAATCTTTATTTCTATGTAAATTAAGATCATATCCTAGATGTTTTATGACTCTACTTTTCATTTAATATCTATAGTGAGCTACTCTAATTAAATATTATTAAAAACAGAGTATTATGCTGTCATATGTATTATCAAAATTTATTTAAACATTTTGATTTGGGGATATTTAGGTTATTTCCATTTTTCACTTTTGTGAATAATAATTCCGCAATGGAAATTCTAAATAAAATTTTTTTTTGATTATTTCATATAGAGGAAGTGGAAATGCAACCGCAAAGATGATAAACATTTTTAGGACTCTTGAGACAGATATGTCAGATTGTACTCCCAAGTTTGTACTAAATGATACTCCATCAACTGTGTGTAAAGGTGAAATTAATTGATCCCCTCTTGTCATTTCTGGTTGTTATAATTTACAAAATAATTTTAAATAAAAATTATGTCTTTGTATTAATTTCCTGTTTTGATTATTAATGAGATTAAAGCTTTTCATGTTTATTGAAAGTTTTTCTTTCTCTGTTCATCTTCTTTGTTCATTTTTCTATTGACATATTTGTCATTTTCAAATTTATTTGTCAAACTCAAGAAATCATTGATTGATATGTGGGAAAAAAATAAGTGTAGCAACCAATATGAGAGTTAACATTCTAGATACTTCTACTCTTTGATCATGCTCAGATGTCAAAGCTTTGGGGTTTTCTTAAGACAAAAAAAGTCTATTTCGAGTTACAGCTGCTGATTTTATCACCTTAGTGGAGCAGTTTCACTACTAAAGAAAAAATTAATCAAAGCCAGAAAGAGTTGTCAGAAACACTCACAGTTATATTCAGGGAATATGGTTTGGGCTTTGAATGTTGAGCTCTGAACAGCTTATAACTTATAACAGCAGGAACTTAATTTTTAGGTTTTTTGTTTTAACCTCTGTGTGTCAAATGTTTTATATAAAATATCTCTTTTAATCACAAAAACCTTGTGAGATTGGAATTATTATCCCTGCTTCCCCAGTGCGTAGTCACATTTAGAGAGGTGAAGAAACTTCCCGGGCTGTGCAGCTGGTCTAGCAGTGGCTCAGGATTTCAGCTACAGATGTGGAGTCTTCTGAAGCACAGGATGCTTTCCCTACACCTTACTGAATTCCCACAATGTTAAACTTAAACGAACAGAGCTAGAAAGATAAGGGTTGTTTTTATTATTTTGCTACAGTTTTTGTTTTGTACTGTTTTATACTGGCTTATCACGACTGTAGCAGCAAAACTCAGGACTACCTGCCTTAGACTTTCCTTTTCTTTTGGCTTAATATGAATTCTTTGAGGTTTCTGAGGTCCTCTAGTTTCTTATATTTCTTCACTTTTATGTCTTGAAATATATTTGCATAGCTGAAAAAGCAAGCAGTTATTTTGTTTAATAATGCTTTGATAAACAAAAGGAAGACATAATTCCAGGGAAAGCCATGTAACCTACCTTCTGTAGCAGCTATGATAATCCCTAGAGGTCTGAGAATTACATATATTTTAAAAATTATGAATTTAAAAATGTCATCTCCCACTCATCCGCTCCCACTCCTACCCATCTTCTTTGAATAGAAGGCAGCAGGTAATGCTGCCCATTTCATGCTTGTACAATGTAAGTTCTTCACAGTATCCAAGCTAAACCTTTGAGTTTTGGGGTCAGTGTTGGAAAGAGGCCCAGTGGGATCAGCCTTAGAGAAAACTTTCCTTTTAAATCACTTGCCCTCCTCTTCCCCTTTCAACTCTTCACTTGCCACTCTATTTTTAGTTAGAGTAGGTTCTTACTTTGTATAGTTTCCTTTTATTTCTAGATTGAGAATTATCTATTCCTTACCATATCTGATCGTAGAAATGAAGAACTGTGGATTGTGATAAAAATTTCTGACAAGTGAGCCCTTAAGAACGCTGAAGACTTTAATTTTTCAATTTTATTTGCCACTTTCATTCTAAACTTGCTACCATTTTGTCTCTTTTTCTATCTGTGTATTCTTTTAGTCCTGTTGTTTGACTATTAATTATTAGTTACATTTTTCTTTATTGATTATTTTAATTGCCTCCTTTAAATAAGTCAGAACCTCCTTAGCTTTTAAAAGTTTATCTTTGTATCAACTTTCTGTATTTTTTTTTTTTTTTTTTTTTTTTGCTGTACTTGGGCCTCTCACTGTTGTGGCGTCTCCCGTTGCAGAGCACAAGCTCCGGACGCACAGGCTCAGCGGCCATGGCTCACAGGCCCAGCCGCTCCGTGGCATGTGGGATCTTCCCAGACCGGGGCACGAACCCATGTCCCCTACATCGACAGGTGGACGCTTAACCACTGCACCACCAGGGAAGCCCCAACTTTCTGTATTTTGTTCCATTTTTTTTATAAATAGATGAAATATTTCACACGTTCGTATTCTCCTTTCATCACCAAATTCTCTGTGTTCCTCTCCCACTTGGTTTCTATCTTCTCTACTTCATAGAGATTGAAAAGACAACACTAGCTTTCTATGACTCAGTGGACTTCCAAAGTATGAACTCTGATTATACACTTCAGTCTTCAGCAGAACGATGCAATAGTCTCCTGAACAGGTTTCTTCGAGAACTAAGATTCTAGGACAATGACTTCTTTGTTCTCTGGGTATGCAATCACTCACATTGCTCTATCTCATACTGCATGGTGACCATCTATGCATTCACCTCTTGGAGTCATAGATCTTTAGAACTGGGAAGGACATTAGAGGTCATCTAATTGAATTCTTTCTTGGATGGATCAGTTGAGGTCGCAGAAGTCTCAAAGGCCATGTTACTAGAACTAGGATTAACACCCTGCCTCCAAAATACACTGAACTGAATCAGAATTCCTGGGCCGTTCTTTTCTTTACCTAGGTTCATTTCTCCATGCAACAGAGTAGCAACCTGTGCTCATCACTACAAGATATTGCTGGAAATCATATCCTTCAGGAGGTGGTTATAATTGGTAATAATTTCTCATGGAAACAATGTTAAAATTGTACAGTGTGTTCCTGATTAAGAGCTCATCATCAAGTAAATCACAGATTTGAGAAGCAGTATATTGAACACAGGTCTGTAATAATTTTAAAAATACCTTCCTCCAAGTTCAATAAAATAGACCTAAAAGTACAGGTTGATTAAATACAGTGTTAATATCTGTGCCCCAATACTGGTGGAAGCATTTACAAAGTGAATCTTTGGCAGGTGAGAATTTGCCTAGACTGAGCTCATTGAGTTGAGCCCAGAAGGCCCAGCAGTCTGTTTTCTGAACAAAGAAGTCCCTTGTTAGTCAAACACTGTGCTGTCTCCCACTATTAGCTTTCTTTGTAGCTTGGCGTGCGTGGCTTTTATTATTCAGCTTTATTCAGTTTTTTGGAACGTTCCATATTGAATAAAAATAGCACTGTGGATGGTTGCCTCTTGCATTTAAGAGAACATTTCTATGTGGATTGTGGCCATTGATCATGAACAAAACAAAGTACAGGAACAGGTTGAACACTCAAGTTCCACTTTCTGATGCACAGTTCATCCCCAGATGAACAATCTGTATCAGAAAAAGACAAAAGAAATGTAACATGATAAAATACAATTATGTTTTACAACATCTGAAAATTTTAAAAGATATCCTTGATCTTATTAAGGTCTGTCCTTAAACCTGGGATTTATGTCCTTCCTTACTTCATTGGTATTGTAATTCCCTTTCTTTTTTGAAATGATGCTAATAGAGTGTGCTTTTTTTTTCTTTTTTTAATGTTCTTCCTTGGGAAAGCAAAAATTTAGTTCAACCCTTGACTGAGTCTCAAAATTATTTTCGAAATTTTACGGGTGGGCGATATCCCCAAATCTGGTAACCATTACTATCAAGTGTGATTTTATGTGAACATCAACATAGCAGCTCTATGGGCAATGGGATCTAAATGAATATGCAAATAATAAGTATTAAAGACTTAATTATCTATTTTTCTTTTATTCATTTTATTTCCAATGTCAAATAATAGAAAACTAAGGGTGTCAGCTTTTTATGTTTAGTTAAAAGAAATACGGGTTTTAAAAATGCTTGAGAGGGACTTGCCTGGTGGCACAGTGGTTGAGAATCCGCCTGCCAGTGCAGGGGACACGGGTTCAAGCCGTGGTCCAGGAAGATCCCACATGCCATGGAGCAACTAAGCCCATGCGCCACAACTACTGAGCCTGCACTCTAGAGACCGTATGCCACAACTACTGAAGCCCGCGCACCTAGAGCCTGTGCTCTGTAGCAAGAGAAGCCACCACAATGAGAAACCTGCGTACCGCAACAAAGAGTAGCCCCTGCTCGCCACAACTAGAGAAAGCCCATGCGCAGCAACAAAGACCCAACGCAGCCAAAAATAAATAAATAAATTTATTAAAAAAAAAAAAGGCTTGAGAAACGCTACTCGGGAGTGGAGGTTATTCTGTAAAAAGTAGCCCGCGTCCTCTCTATGCTGCCACTAGATGGTACCCAGGATCACTGGGAAGGCATCTCTGGAGTGAGACTCTCTCTGGGCAGGCAGGGGGTGAAGCCAGCGGGAGCTGACTGGGTCCGGAATTCACTCATGCCAAAGCCCGGCTGACATCCTGGGGATCTGGGCAACCCGAGGGAGGACCTGCAAACCGTTCAGGTGAAGAGGAGGTAGAAGTCCCCAGGCCCTGTACAGGGGGAGGGCTCTGAGCCCCAACCTGCAACTCCGGGGAAGGTGACTGAACCTTCCCAGTCAGTGCCAGAAGAGTCGAGGGGCCCTTGGGAGGGTGGTGCCCAGGACACTGAGATGCTTGGCCTGGGAATGTAGTTCCATCTGGGGAATGGGTGTGACAAGAATATATTGGCAAAGTGGGGACAAGTTAGCGCCCATATATTTCAGCCCCATAACAGGAGCTATTTCCCCACTGTCCAGTGGGTGAGGACTGCCATGCTTTCCCCAGGCTGGTGGGGCTGGCTGGAGGGTCTTTGGGGACTGCTGAGAGTGTGGGGTGGGACTGGTACTCTGAATGGGGGAGGAGAGGAGACTGGGGATGGTGAAGAACAATTGTGCTTCTCAAGACTCACCTCAAAGGAACCTTGCCTATCCACCCCTGCCCCCTCCCCAGCTGAATTAAGCAGCACTCAGCCTCTGTGTCCTAACACACTGTGTACACATCTCTGGCTCCGTTTTCCACATTATAGTACTGTCCTTTAACACTGCAATTTCTTTAGGAAATGACCTTTTTGCTTTCCTCCCTACCTCTTTTCCTTAGCTCTTACCATGGTGTTTGACACATAATAAATACTTGTGATGGTTAATTTTATGAGTCAACTAGACAAGACCATGGTACCCAGTTTTTGATCACCAGTGTGGATTTTGTTGTGAAGTTATTCTTAAGATGAGATTAACATTTAAATCAATAGTCTTAGAGTAAAGATTACCCTCCATAATTGGGTGGGCCTCATCATATCAGTTAAAGAGCTTTTGAGGAAAATTAAGGTCCCAGAAGAAGGAATTCTGCCTCCAAACCATTTTTAGACTTGAGTTGCAACATCAACTCTTCCCTAGGTCTCCATTCTCCTGGCCTATTCTGCAGATTTGGAATTGTTAACCTCTACAATCCAGTGACCAATTCCTTAGAATAAATTTCTCTTTCTCTCTGTAGGTACAGATGTATAGATATATATATATACACACATACGCACATGTGTGTGTACACATCCTACTGGTTCTGTATCTTTGGAAAACCCTAGCTCGTACAATATCCTTTTTGTTAAAGTCTAGTTTATATTTATCACCATATACTATCACAAGATTTTAATTTTCAGATTCTACATATAAGTGAAATCATATGATGTTTGTCTTTCTCTGTCTGACTTATTTCACTTGTCATGATGCCCTCAAGGTCCAGACATATTGTCACAAATGGCAAGACTTCATCCCTTTTTATGGCTGAATAATATTCCAGTGTGTGTGTGTTGTGTGTGTGTGTGTGTGTGTGTGTGTGTGTGTGTGTATACCATATTTTCTTTATCTATTCATCTGTTGATGGACACTTAGGTTCCATATCTTGGCAATTGTAAATAATGTTGCAGTGAACATTATTTACATATATAATGTTCATATACCTTTTCAAGTTTGTGTTTTTGTTTTCTGTGAATAAATATTCAGGAGTGGAATTGCTGATTATATGATAGTTCTATTTAAAATTTTTTTAGGGACCTCCTTTTCCAGAGTGGCTGCACCAATTTATATCCCCATGAACAGTGTACAAGGTTTCCCTTTTCTGCACATCCTCACCACCTCACTTGTTTGTTCTTTCCTTCTTTCTTTTTCTTTCTTTTTTTTTTTTTTTGCGGTATGCGGGCCTCTCACTGTTGTGGCCTCTCCCGTTATGGAGCACAGGCTCCAGACACGCAGGCTCAGCGGCCATGGCTCACGGGCCCAGCCGCTCCGCGGCACGTGGGATTTTCCCGGACTGGGGCACGAACCCGTGTCCCCTGCATCGGCAGGTGGACTCTCAACCGCTGGGCCACCTGGGAAGCCCCCTTTTTCTTTTTTTTTTTTGATAATAGCCATTCTAACGGTATAAGATGATATCTTCTTGTGGTTTTGATTACACTTCCCTGATACAAATTCTTAAAAATTGCAATATTCTTTTAATAATGTTTTAAAAAACATTTTTAACATCTGGGAACTTGGCATAAAATAATTCACTTATCACCTTCCCTGGTGGCGCAGTGGTTAAGAATCTGCCTGCCAATGCAGGGGACATGGGTTCGAGCCCTGGTCCAGGAAGATCCCACATGCCGCGCTGCAACTAAGCCCATGCGCCACAACTACCAAGCCTGTGCTCTAGAGCCCGTGAGCCACGACTACTGAGCCCACGTGCCATAACTACTGAAGCCCACATGCTTAGAGCCCATGCTCCACAACAAGAGAAGCCACTGCAATGAGAAGCCTGTGCACTGCAACGAAGAGTAGCTCCCGCTCTCCACAACTAGAGAAAGCCTGTATGCAGCAACGAAGACCCAACGCAGCCAAAAATGAATAAATAAATAAGTTTAAAAAATAAACAAAAAAGATTTATGTATTTTTTCATACCACAATCAAATTCCACATGAATTTAATGGTTAGTGTATAAAAAATCATTAGGTGGAATAAAATATTGAACATTTAGAAAACATCTGGATGGGAGATTTTTCAAGCTTGAAGGCAAAGGAGGAAAGTGCCAAGTAAAAGACTGGTAATCCAGAGGAAATATATATATTTTTCAAAACAATGAAGATGGTGCATTAGGAAAAAAGCAAATAAAATGAAAGTGGGAAAGGTTATATGTGACACATATGACAAAGGATTTCTATCTTTATAGACAGCTCTTTTAAACTGAGAAGTTTCAAGATTTATCCAAGAGATAAACGGCATGGACAAAAAATCACCTAAGAGAAAATCCAGAGGAAATATTAAAAAAAATTTCAACCCCATTAGGAGGGAAAAGCAGATTAAAATGAGATGCAACTTCCATCTGTCATATTATTAAGTTTTTAGTGAGAATATCTAATGCTGAAAAATGTATTGTGAAATAGGTACTTTCATAAGGGCCAATGGAAATCTTAATTAGTACAACTTTTCTGGAAAGCTGTTTGACAATTCTATCAAGAATGTCAGATGTTGTAATTTTGGGGGCTCTAGATTAGGAAATTAAATTTGGTTAAAAATTAATCCACAAAGATGTTCAACAGTGTTATTTAATTGCAAAAATTAGAAACAACTGAAACGCCTAAAAGTAAGGAAATGCTATATGCCATCCATTTACATTAATAATAGGTCTATCAATACCATCGAATTACCATAAAAAAGATATTATAAAGCTCATGATATAATGCTGACAGACTTAAAAAGCAGCACTTAAAATTGTGTTTATAGGTAGAATTCAACTGTGAAAAACTCTTACGGAAAAAACTAGAAGAAAATATACCACAATGAGAATATTATAGGGTTTTGAGTTGTGTTATGAATTTAGCTATCTTATATTCTTCTGTACTTTGCAGTTTTCTACAATTTTTAATTTAATACTTGTTAATTGGGTTTTTATCATATGCCATACCGTCTTCTAGTTGTTGGAGAATATGATGGTAGATAAGGCAGGAAAAGATCCCTGTCTTCATGAAGTTTTCATTCTAGTGAGGCTGATATAATAAATAAGCTAATTACAGATTGCAGTTAAGTACCAGAAAGGATGGAGAGCAGATGGTCTGGCAAGAGGAGTCTGTGAAGATTTCTCTGAGGTGGTGATGTTTGAGCTGAGATCTGAAGAATTAGAAGGAAAGGAGGAGCATGACAGGCAAAGGGACCAGTCTGAGCAAAGACAATGATGTGGGAAAGAACTTGTTATTTAGAACTATAACAAGGAGACCGGTGTGTCCAGGAGGCTTAGTTATAAGAAATGAGGTTCAAGGATTGAGAAGAATCCAGACTTACTAGGCTCTTAGGTCATAATAATGATTGTGGATTTTGTTTTATCCTAAATGTAATTGGAATCCATTGAGATTCACTCTTCTCCTAGGCAGAAGACAATACAAAATCTCAGGACTTGAAGGAACAGTTTGATAAGGAACCACTTAGGCTGCCAACGTAAGAAAACTTCTCAAATTCAATAAGAAGTATATGGGAGGGTAGCAGAAGACATGTGTCCTGTGATTAGGAACAGCCTTTTCTTTGACATGATGCTTTGAGATGGGAGACCCCAAACAGCGTCAGTCCTTTTCTTCCTTACATGACTACAGTCAAGGTCTAAAGTTGTAATCATGTATATACGGTGATTTAGGGATTAGTCAAGAGTCTGGATGTCAAGATCAATTCAGAGAGGCTTTGAACTTTCCTCTACTTCCCCAAAATGTCATGCTGACATCGAAAAGAACATTAGATTCTCATATGATAAATATAGAGCAAGATAAATCATCTTTAATATTGACTGGAGAAGTTTTGTTGGATTACAAACCTGTAGGATCCACTCACCCACTGAAATATGTGTGTGGATTTGGAGGTACAAACCTGTCCTTCCCTGGGTGCTCATATTTCTAACCCAAGCTCTCTATCTGTGATAGATCGGGTAACCCCAAAATTACTTATATTGAGAATTGTGACCTGAGCTCAGAGCAGAAGAGGGCTATAAAATTGGAGGGGTCTTTAGAAATCGAATCTACTTCCTGACCTTATGATATATCGGATGAGGAGTCTAAGATGCGGAGAGGTTGAGAAATTTGTCTGAAGTCTTAGGTGGTTTATGGTAAAGGTGGGCTGAAACCTCAGGTTTCATTTAGTGCTGCTTTATTTTTAAATATTTATTTATTTTATTCTATTTTATTTACTGATTGATTTTGGCTGCGTCGGGTCTTACTTGCAGCATGCAGGGTCTTCGCTGAAGCATGCAGGATCTTTCACTGCCGTGTGGGCTGTTCGTTGTGGCATGCGGGCTTCTCTCTAGTTGTGGCTCAGGCTTCAGGGTGCGTGGTCTCTGTAGTTTGCGGCATGCGGCTCTCTCATTGAGGCGCGTGAGCTCGGTAGTTGTGGCACGTGGGCTTAGTTGCCCCTTGGCATGTGGGATCTTAGTTCCCCAACCAGGGATTGAACCCGTGTCCCTTGCACTGGAAGGTGGATTCTTTACCACTGGACCACCAGGGAAGTCAATTTAGTGCTGCTTTTGGATTGAGGACGTTCAGAATGGCTAATATTAGAATTCAAGATGTGCTGGACTTTTCCTAAATTGAGCTCTACAACTGGAAGTGAAAGTGGTTCACCTAGATAGCATTCCTCCTGTTAGGGTGGTTCTGCTCCTTCTCAGCCATGAGGATGAGGCCTCCTGGAACAGGGAATACAATTGCCACTTGTACAAAGGAATGGTTTTCCGTTGTGCTGGGTATACATTCCTATATTTTAGGAGTTATGAATTTCTTTGGATACAGCCAGGCAAATATAATTTCTAGAAGTTGAATTTCTGCTTAAAGCTCATTTAGCCAAAAAGTTTGCTTTTATATTGCCCATATTTTATTTCTTTATTTAGCATCTTTATTGTAGTATAATTGCTTTACAAGGTTGTTGTTAGTTTCTGCTGTATAACAAAGTGAATCAGCTATATGTATTCATATATCCCCGTAACCCCACCCTCTTGCATCTCCCTCCCACCCTCCATATCCCACCCCTCTAGGTGGTCACAAAGCAGTGAGCTGATCTCTAGAGCCCGTGAGCCCTGTGCTATGCAGCTGCTTCCCACTAGCTTTCTATTTTACATTTGGTAGTGTATATATGTCAATGCCACTCTCTCACTTCATCCCAGCTTACCCTTCCCCCTCCCTGTGTCCTCAAGTCCATTCTCTACATCTGCATCTTTATTCCTGTCCTGCCTCTAGGTTCATCAGAACCTTTTTTTTTTTTTTAGATTCTCTATATATGTGTTAGCATACAGTATTTGTTTTTCTCTTTCTGACTTACTTCACTCTGTAAGACAGACTCTAGGTCCATCCACCTCAATACAAATAACTTAGTTTCATTTCTTTTTATGGCTGAGTAATATTCCATTGTATATATGTGCCATATCTTCTTTATCCATTCATTTGTCAATGGACACTTAGGTTGCTTCCATGTCCTGGCTACTGTAAATAGTGCTGCAATGAACATTGTGGTACATGACTCTTTGAATTATGGTTTTCTCAGGGTATATGCCCAGGAGTGGGATTGCTGGGTCGTATGGTAGTTCTATTTTTAGTTTTTAAAGGAACCTCCATACTGTTCTCCATAGTGGCTGTATCAATTTACATTCCTACCAACAGTGCAGTAGGGTGCCCTTTTCTCCAAACGCTCTCCAGCATTTATTGTTTGTAGATTTTTTGATGATGGCCGTTCTGACCGCTGTGAGGTGGTACCTAATTGTAGTTTTGATTTGCATTTCTCTAATGATTAGTGATGTTGAGCATTCTTTCATGTGTTTGTTGGAAATCTGTATATCTTCTTTGGAGAAATGTCTACTTAGGTCCTCTGACCATTTTTGGATTGGGTTGTTTGTTTTTTTGATATTGAGCTGCATGAGCTGCTTGTATATTTTGGAGATTAATCCTTTGTCAGTTGCTTCATTTGAAAATATTTCCTCCCATTCTGAGGGTTGTCTTTTCATCTTGTTTATGGTTTCCTTTGCTATGCAAAAGCTTTTAAGTTTCATTAGGTCCCATTTGTTTATTTTTGTTTTTATTTCTATTCCTCTAGGAGGTGGGTCAAAAAGGATCTTGCTGTGGTTTATGTCATAGAGTGTTCTGCCTATGTTTTCTTCTAAGAGTTTTTATAGTGCCTGGCCTAACATTTAGGTCTTTAATCCATTTTGAGTTTATTTTTGTATAGGGTGTTAGGGAGTGTTCTAATTTCATTCTCTTACATGTAGCTGTCCAGTTTTCCCAGCACCACTTATTGAAAAGGCTGTCTTTTCTCCACGGTATATTCCTGCCTCCTTTATCAAAGATAAGGTAAACATGTGTGTGTGCATTTATCTCTGAGCTTTCTACCCTGTTCCACTGATCTATATTTCTGCTTTTGTGCCAATACCATATTGTCTTGATTACTGTAGCTTTGTAGTATAGTCTGAAGTCCAGGAATCTGATTCCTCCAGCTCCATTTTTCTTTCTCAAGATTGCTTTGGCTATTCAGGGTCTTCTGTGTTTCCATACAAATTGTGAATTTTTTTGTTCTAGTTCTCAGAAAAATGCCATTGGTAGTTTGATAGGGATTGCATTGAATCTGTAGATTGCTTTGGGTAGTATAGTAATTTTCACAATGTTGAATCCTCCAATCCAAGAACATGGTATATCTCTCCATCTGTTTGTATCATCTTCAATTTCTTTCATCAGTGTCTTATAGTTTTCTGCATACAGGTCTTTTGTCTCCTTAGGTAGGTTTATTCCTAGGTATTTTATTCTTTTTGTTGCAATGGTAAATGGGAGTGTTTCCTTAATTTCTCTTTCAGATTTTTCATCATTAGTGTATAGGAATGCAAGAGATTTCTGTGCATTAATTTTGTATCCTGCTACTTTACCAATTTCATTGTTTAGCTCTAATGGTTTTCTGGTAGCATCTTTATGATTCTCTTTGTATAGTATCATGTCATCTGCAAACAGTGACAGTTTTACTTCTTCACTTCTGATTTGGATTCCTTTTATTTCCTTTTCTTCTCTGATTACTGTGGCTAAAACTTCCAAAACTATTTTAAATAATAGTGGTGAGAGTGGGCATCCTTGTTTTGTTCCTGATGATAGTGGAAATGGTTTCAGTTTTTCACCATTGAGAATGATGTTGGCTGTGGATTTGTCAACATGATCTTTATTACGTTGAGGTAAACCCCCTTTCCAGAGGGTTTTTGTCATAAATGCGTGTTGAATTTTGTCAAAATCTTTTTCTGCATCTATTGAGATGATCATGTGGTGTTTCTCCTTCAATTTGTTAATAAGGTGTATCACATTGACTGATTTGCATATATTGAAAAATCCTTGCATTCTTGGGATAAATCCCACTTGATCATGGTGTATGATCCTTTTAATGTGCTGTTGGATTCTGTTTGCTAGCATTTTGTTAAGGATTTTTGCATCTATGTTCATCAGTGATATTGGCCTGTTGTTTTCTTTTTTTGTGGCATCTTTGTCCGGTTTTGGTATCAGGGTGATGGTGGCCTTGTAGAATGAGTTTGGGAGTATTCCTCCCTCTGCTATATTTTAGAAGAGTTTGAGAAGGATAGGTGTTAGTTCTTCTCTAACCGTTTGATAGAATTTGCCTGTGAACCCATCTGGTCCTGGGCTTTTGTTTGTTGGAAGATTTTTAATCAGAGTCTCAATTTCAGTGCTTGTGTTTGGTCTGTTTATATTTTCCATTTCTTCCTGGTTCAGCCTTGGAAGGTTGTGCTTTCTAAGAATTTGTCCATTTCTTCCAGGTTGTCCATTTTATTGGCATAGAGTTGCTTGTAGTAATCTCTCATTATCTTTTGTATTTCTGCAATGTCAGTTGTTACTTCCCTTTTTTCATTTCTAGTTCTATTGATTTGAGTCTTCTCCCTTTTTTTCTTGATGAATCTGGCTAATGGTTTATCAATTTTTGTTTATCTTCTCAGAGAACGAGCTTTTAGTTTTATTGATCTTTCCTATTGTTTCCTTCATTTCGTTTTCATTTATTTCTGATCTGATCTTTATGATTTCTTTCCTTCTGCTGACTTTGGGGTATTTTTGTTCTTCTTTCTCTAATTGCTTTAGGTGTGAGGTTAGGTTGTTTATTTGAGATGTTTCTTGTTTCTTGAGGTAGGATTGTATTGCTATAAACTTCCCTCTTAGAACTGCTTTTGCTGCATCCCATAGGTTTTGGGTTGTCGTGTTTTCATTGTCATTTGTTTCTAGGTATTTTTTGATTTCCTCTTCTATTTCTTCAGTGATCTCTTGGTTATAAGTAGTGTATTGTTTAGCCTCCATGTGTTTGTAGTTTTTGCAGGTTTTTTTTCCTATAATTGCTATCTAGTCTCATAGCGTTGTGGTCAGAGAAGATACTTGATATGATTTCAATTTTCTTAAATTAACCAAGGCTTGATTTGTGACCCAAGATATGGTCTCTCCTGGAGAATGTTCCATAAGCACTTGAGAAGAAAGTGTATTCTGGTTTTTTTTGGATGGACTGTCCTATAAATATGAATTAAGTCCATCTTGTTTAATGTGTCATTTAAAGCTTGTGTTTCCTTATTTATTTTCAATTTGGACGATCTGTCCATTGGTGAAAGTGGGTTGTTAAAGTCCCCTACTATGATTGTGTTGCTGTCAATTTCCCCTTTTACGGCTGTTAGCATTTGCCGTATGTATTGAGGTGCTCCTATGTTGGGTGCATAAATATTTACAATTGTTATATGTTCTTCTTTGATTGATCCCTTGATCATTATGCAGTGTCCTTCTTTGTTTCTTGTAATAGTCTTTATTTTAAAGTCTATTTTGTCTGATATGATAATTGCTACTCCAGCTTTCTTTTGATTTCCATTTGCATGGAATACCTTTTTCCATCCCCTCACTTTCAGTCTGTATGTGTCCCTAGGTCTGATGTGGGTCACTTGTAGACAGCATATATATGTGTCTTGTTTTGTATCCATTCAGCCAGTTTATGTCTTTTGGTTGGAGCATTTAATCTATTTACATTTAAGGTAATTATCAATATGTATGTTCCCATTACCATTTTCTTAATTGGTTTGGGTTTGTTTTTGTAAGTCTCTGTTTCCAGCCTAGAGAAGCTCCTTTAGCGTTTTTGTCAAAGCTGGTTTGTTGGTGCTGAATTCTCTTAGCTTTTGCTTGTCTGTAAAGGTTTTAATTTCTCTGTTGAATCTGAATGAGATCCTTACTGGGTAGAGTATTCTTGGTTGTAGGTTTTTCCCCTTCATCACTTTAAATATGTCCTGCCTGTCCCTTCTGGCTTGCAGAGTTTCTGTTGAAAGATCAGCTGTTAATCTTATGGAGAGCCCCTTGTATGTTATTTGTTCCTTTTCTATTGCTGCTTTTAATATGTTTTCTTTGTATCTAATTTTTGATAGTTTTTTTGTTTGTTTTTGTTTTGCGGTACACAGGCCTCTCACTGTTGTGGCCTTTCCCGTTGTGGAGCACAGGCTCTGGACGCGCAGGCTCAGCGGCCATGGCTCACAGGCCCAGCCGCTCCACGGCATGTG